>NW_027526422.1:114077074-114677074 GCF_048455015.1 Haemaphysalis longicornis | reverse complement strand
TTTGCCCTTAGAACCGTGAATTGACTGTGTGGTATGTTTTGTCCCGTTTTAGAAGATTGTTTGCAGCCTTCCCTCTCGGTTGTTGATTCGAGGTTGGCATTTTACCGTATTTGTCATCTAGAAAACTTAGATTGACAGCCTCAGATGATTGATTGGCAAGCGTCTAGGCGCTAACAGGAAAGCTGTGCGTATCCCGAAATATGCCTCTCCTCATCGATGAGTTTATTCGTTTGCTCAATGACAGTCAAATTTGGTTAGGTTGCGAGGATTCGTGTGTTTTTGATGTGAACTCTTGCCGTGAAGCCATGTACAACGTTCAGCGTAACTTCCCGAAAGCTTTCTTTTCTGAAAAATGAGACACTGTAAAGTATTCAAGCTCACTCGTTACATCGCGCAAACTGCTAAAGTATTAGTAGTGCGGTGACGAGCATGTTTCGGTGCATAAAAGCAATATCTGCACGCGACTTTACCTTAGATTGCATGCTTCTATAGAGTAAATGCCCAAGTTAACAAATTTTCATTAACTTTCAGCGCTGCGCAACGAGACACTTTCCTAAGGATGTCCGCTACGCTCTGCAGACACTCATGTACGCGAAGGACATTATGTCGGGCTGACGCACAGATGGCTAATGGTATTTTTAGCAACCTCAAATTTTCGATAACAATAAAGCTTCATAGTTTACCATCTATTTCTAACCCCGAGGATCCAGTGGACCGTTTCGTTGAGGGGCCCGAAGGACACATTGTTTATCGAAGCCTCTGTTACCGAAATTATTGAGAAATCTGGCCACAGAAAACATACCCTCTTTTCGAGAAGAACTCCTCCTTAATATCTTATATACTCAACTTGCGAGAATGTACGTTGTAATTGCATTTTTAGAAAAAAAATAACATGCGTTTATAAAGAAAGCTGACAGAACCACTAAAGCTAATAGTACGGGCGACATTCGATGAAATTGCGTCCAACGAACCTTAAAACCATCAACGACGAGAATCCCAAACAAAGAACAAACACATGCAGCATTTTTTGCGGACATTGTAAACACATCTACGAACGATCTAAATGTATGCGGATACGTGGGTTATGAGAAAAACGTGTGCTATTGACGACATTCATCAGGATAGAGGCGAATATTGTCTTATCCGGACCCGTTCATTGTCGCGATTTCCGAGAAACTTTTTTCACAAAATGGTTGCCCGTTTTCACACACGCGCCGTGTGTACAGAGATCTTATCGAAGGTTTTCGGTAGACCAACTGGTCTACGGGAAGGTGCCTTAGTTTTCTGGCGGGATATGATCGGTCCCAGTAAGAAAGCTTTCGCTTTATAAAATACCTTTAAACTTTCCCTTTTCCTATACAGTACTCATAAAGCGAATGATTGTCAGATTTACCTGTGAGCACCCTGGCACAGTAGCCAAGGCACAATATGATTTCCTGTGCCCCTCATGACATCTTCAGTTTGAAAAAATTAAGACTGGTATCTGCATATTTTTCAAACAGCAATATGTGCCATACACTATCGCCCACTTCAAGGATACGGGGAAAAGTGTTTTTAGACTCTTGTGTCCAATTCACCTTGATATTTGCCTGATTCTCGAGACCAGTATCATCAAAACGTCGTACCTGCTCTTTTTCTTATAACTTTAAACATCTTCATTCATGCTGCTTGAGTTCTGGGCCACTACCCTGGCTCAGTGGCTAAGGCATTGTGCTGCTGTGAACGAGGTCACGGGTTCGATTCTAGGCCGCGGCGGCGGCTTTTCTGATGGAGGCGAAAAGCAAAAGCGCCCATGTGTACGTGATTTAGGCGCCCGTTAAAGATCTGCAGGTGGTCAAAATAATCCGCAACCATTCACTACTGCACGCTCATCGCCGGCGTTGCGTCGGCGCATTACCTTCCATGATGATATTTCTCGAGCGTCACCCACGTGAGACTGGTGCGATGCAATCTGTGGGCTACTGTATATATATATATATATATATATATATATATATATATATATATATATATATATATATATATATATATATATATATATATATATTACAATATTAATGTATATATATCTATATATATAAGGTTACTAGAGACAGCGAAACACGAGAAGGACATTAGAAATAAAAATACAAGTTTACTGACGTTACAGGGACAGGACTCCCTTTCTTCAGAGGGGGAGTCAGAAAAGGAGTCCTCTCCCTTAAACATCAGTAAACTTTTATTTTGATTTCTAATGTCCTCTTGTGTCTCTGTCTTACTAACCTTATTTTTTCGCGCTCTGTGAGAGTTTGTTTCCAGACTATATATATATATATATATATATATATATACAGGGTGTCCCAGCTATCATGCACCAAGTTTTAAAAAAATAGTAATGGCGTAACTCGAAGAAAACCTATTGGATAATGTTTGCAGTACTGTGAAGAAGCGGTGACTATTTTTTTCGTTAATGAGACTTAACTAATTATTTATAATTAATTATCTAACTCGATAATTACTGTCCTAATCACTGAAGTGTCAATGAGGCACTTGTAGGTACCCACGAGGGGCATCTAACTGCGGTATTTTCAGCGACCAACTAATTACGTACACACTTATTCTGACTTATAAAGAAAACCCGCGAAATATGAAAAATACCACGTGACGGCGCGTCCGCGCGCATCGTAAAGCAACGCCCTCAAACAGGCTGCCTCTGAGTTAGCCAGAATGAAATAAACAAAAGAAAGGAAGAAGAAATCACCACCGAGTTTGTGCCTTATCTGCACACGCGCCTTATCAAGGTGATGCGCTGTCTCTTCGGGTGGGTAACACCGGAAGCAGTTGCTTTCAATCAGCTTATTTGGGGACGCTGCTTTACAATGCGCGCGGATGCGCCGTCACGTGGTATTTTTCATATTTCGCGGGTTTTCTTTATCAGTCAGAATAAATGAGTACGCAATTAGTTCGTCGCTGAAAATACCGCAGTTAGGTGCCCCTCGTCGATACCTACAAATGCCTAATTGACACTTCAGTGATTAGGACAGTAATTATCGAGTTAGATAATTAATTAGAAATAATTAGTTAAGTCTCATTAACGAAAAAATTAGTCACCGCTTCTTCACAGTACTGCAAACATTATCCAATAGGTTTTCTTCGAGTTACGCCATTACTATTTTTTTAAAACTTGGTGCATGATATCTGGGACACCCTGTATATATATATTGATAAACGGCGACCGGTAGGCAGGTTCGTACGCTTTATTCCCATCGAGCTCCCGCTTTCTTTTCCTCTCCTTCCCCGCTTGGCTTCGGTTACACCACCTTCGTGGGCGATTGCCCGCGGAACGTGCTTCCAGTTTTGGCTTTCGGTTTTTGCCTTCACACTCGGCCACGACTGCGAGCCTGACCGAAGCGTATAGAAGTGTCAGTCTGCGCGTTCAATCTTCTTTTTCATGCGCGACACATGAACAGCGAAGTTGTCTCTTTTCCGCTTGTCAAGGCTTGCACTTCCCGAGGGAGTGGCCACTCGCCCTGTATTCGCGCCAAAGCGCTCCGTGATGACAAATGGCCGTCAAACGTCGGTAGGAGCTTCTGGCCGGTTGCCTTAGTCTCTCGTGGCACCCATACCTGGTCACCGACACCATACTGCGCTGCGCGTCGATGTCGGTGATCGTGCTATTTCTTCTGGGTCCTCTGCGCATCGATAGCGTTCCTCCGTGCTTCTGCTCTGATATTGCGGCACACCACCTGCCGATCGACAGGTCGACCGACTTTGACGGGAGTGTCGAAACTGGCCACGACGTCCAACTTCGGAAGTTGCCCGTAAACGGCTTCGTACGGGGTTTTTTCCCGTGGTAGATTTGAAGGACGTGTTGACCGAGTAAGTAGCGGACTGCAGGTGCCTGTCCTAGTCAGTTTCCCCTGCCTGGTGGGTCTCCACGTACGGTGCCAGTCGTGTTTGAATCGTCTGGTTAGTTCTTTCTATAAGGCCGTTAGCCTGGGGGTGGTACAAGGACGCAAAATAGTGTTCGACTTCCGCTCGGTGAAGAAAAGAGCGTAGCTTGCGGCCGCGGAAAGTCGTTGAGCGGTCTGATATTAGCTTTTCGGGCATTCCATGTCTCCATTAGAAATTCGTTTTCAGGAACTCGATCACGTGACTTGCAGCTAGAGAGGTCACAGCGGGTGTGTCGACGTATTTTAGAGGTAGTCCACGGCGACAATGATGTAGCGGTTTGCGTCAGCCGTGGTGGGCAACGGCCCAACGTAATCTATGCCAATGGTGTTATATACTGCCTCTGGAGGCGTGATGGGGCTGAGTAAGCCTGGCTGACTTCCCGGAATTTTCTTGTACCGCTGGCAAACTTCACAACTGCCTACATAAGACCGAATTTGGCTGTGCATCTTCGGCCACCAAAAGCACTCCTGTACTTCCTGGAGAGTTGCGCGCTGGCCGATGTATCCGCCCTCAGGTGAATCATGAACGGCGCGCAAAATCTCAGCCCTCAGCGCCGCAGGGATTGCAATGACGAGGTGTTCCTTGTTGCGACTTTTGGACCGCACGCGGCGATATAGCGTTCCGTTGCGAAGAACGAAGTTGGGGTTTTCTGATGAGGTGCTCAGAACACCAATCATCGTAGCCAGGTCGGGATCGTCACGCTGTGCTTTACTAACGTCTTCTTGCGCAAATAGGATCCAACTGTCCCCACAGCGAGACTGCGAGCATTCACCAGTGGGGTGAAGTGAGAGCGCGTCAGCGAGCTGGTTCAGCGCCCCTGGGCGATGGCTTACGTGGTACGTGTACTCTTGCAGAGTAATGATCCACCTGGCGAACTTGTGCTTGAGATGGCGCTGGCTGAACATCCACGTCATTGCGGCGTTGTCCGTCACCACCGTGAACTCGCGTACGAACAAGTAATGCCGGAACTTGTCGTCGACGCTCCAGACAACGGCGAGGCACTCCAGCTCATTCGAGTGGTAATGCCGCTTGGTGTCGGACAGCTTCCGGCTAGCGTACGCCACGATGTATGTATTCCTTGCCGGTTGTATCGCGCTGCATAATTACAGCCCCGAGGCCAACCTGGCTGGCATCGGTGGGCACTTCTGTCTCCCAGTCTTCGTTAAAATGGCTTAGCAACGGGAAATGGGTGAGCTGCTCTTTGAGCGTTTGAAAATCCTCTTTTGAGCAGCACCCTAAACAAATCTTGCGCCTTTCCTTGTGAGGTATGCAAGGGGGTCAGCGGTAGAAGCGAAGTGAGGGACGAATTTACGTAAGTACGAGGGAACGCCAAGAAACGATTGCACGTCTTTTAGGCAGGATGGCGTGGGGTAGCTCACCATGGCCGCGATTCATTCAGAAAGCGGCTCTATCCCTTCGGTAGAAATCCTGTACCCCAGGTACGGGATGGAGGTGGCCCCGAACCGGCATTTGTCGAGGTTCACTCGAAATCCAGCCTCGTACAGCCGTTTTAACACATGATCCAGATTTCGAGCTGGTCTTCGGGGTTTGACCAAACAACAAGAATGTCGTCCAAATATACGACAGAAGCTTGGTCTTTCAAGGACCCGAGGATTGAATTCATGGCCCTTTGGAAAGTGCTGGGTGCCGTCCGGAATCGGAATGGCATGCGGTTAAATTCAAAAAGTCCTGACGGGCTACGAAAGGCTGTCTTATATTTGTCCTCTTCCGAAACGGGAGTTTGCCAGTACCCGGCACGTAGGTCCAGTGATGAAAAGTATGCAGATTTCCGCATCGTGTCGAGAGCGTCGTCGATGCGAGGCAACGGGTACGTGTCCGGTAAGGTGAGCTTGTTCAGCTCCCGGTAGTCAAGGCACAATCTAAGCGTTCCGTCCTTTTTGCGCATCAAGACGGCGGGAGCAGCCCAAGGGCTGGACGAGGGCCTGATGATTCCTGTGTTGAGCATCTCAAGAACCTGCTCGTCGATCACGGTCCGCTCCTTTTCAGCACAGCGACGTAGCGGTACACGGACTGGCGGGTGATCGCCTGTTGGTATTGTGTGTACGAGGAGGTTAGTGCTGGGAAGGTGCGCTGTGCCATCCACGAAAAGAGCTCTGTGACACTCCAGCAATTGAGACAGAGCAACCGCAAAGGCTGGTTCGCCTTTATCAATGGCCGGAGAGGACTGCCCGATGGTAGTGGGACAGATGTGGACTTGCCCACGCTCGATGCGTACCTCCACGTCGTTTGAAAGGAGGTAGTCTGCCCCCAGGATGACGTCTGCTGGCAGGTCCTCAAAAACCGGGATTGCAGTGAAAGACCGGCGGCCAGCCCCAGTCCCTATGGTCAGATCAAGGGCTCCTACGGGCAAGGCACAGCCCCCGAGGCCGTGCAGCGGTGGTTGTGTCCACGGCTTCATAACGTTTTCCGGGGCGTGTCGTCGGTGGATGGCAGTGCGCTAAGCCCCAGTGTCAATCAGGGTAGTTACGTCACCGATCCCATCGATATGCACCTTAACCATGGGAAGGTGAGGTACCTGGTAGTGTATCTGTGGCCGTGGCGACGGACAAGCGTTGTTCCTAGGGCCAGGGCGCTCGCGCGAAAAGCACTGCTGGGGCTGAAGAACGCCTTTCCTTACACCATGTGTTACACCAATCGCAGATAAGGGTTAGGCCTTTTTGAAGGGTTACGTGGTCAATGGAGTCATTTATTTTTCGATAAATTAAGCAGTCGTCAGCAAAAAGGCGCATGCAGGATGTGACGCGTGAAGGCAAATCATTAATAAATATTAAGAACAGTAGGGGACCGAGAACCCTGATTTGAGGCACACCCGAAGTGACTGGGGACAGCGGCGAGGTATAATCATCTGCTACCGCGAACTGTTCACGCATAAAAAGACAGTTACGAAGCCAAAATAATGTTAAAGAATCTAGTCTAAGGGCGGACAATTTAGATATTAAACGGCAATGGGCGACACCGGGAAAAGCTTTAGAAGAATCAAGAAAAATACAGTCAGTTTGCAAGTTATTGTCCATGTTATAGTGCAAGTCAGTGGTAAATTCAAATGACTGCGTGTCACAAGAAAACCCCTTTCTGAAGCCATGCTGGTTATCAAACAAAAAGTTATTGATTTCGAGGTGAGAGTAAATGTTAGAAGCGATAATATGTTCAAGCAATTTGCAACATATGCACGTTAGTGAATTAGGGCGGTAGTTGTCGGGTGAATTTTTATTCCCAGATTTATGTATTGGCACAATTTTAGCCGTTTTCCAGTCACTCGGCCACTGTCCGGATGATAAGGACTGCAAGAAGATGTGGTACAAAGTCTTACTTGAAATAGATTTGGTATTTTTTAGTATTTTCGAAATAATATTATCAACTCCTGCGGAGGTAGATAGTTTCAGGTTATTTATAAGACATTCAATGCATTCGGCAGTTATCACGATCGGTTGCATGTTTGGACAGTCTAGGTCATCAAAACAAGCAACGCTGGAATAATCTTCCTTAGTGAATACTGACGAAAAAATTGTGTTGAATACGATGGGGCAGTCACTTTCAGGAATGGGAATGTGCTCATCATCGTGTAATATAATCTTGTTAGTATCGCGCGGGGGGGGATATTTCTTGCCAAAATTTTCTGGGGTGAGTTTTTAGGACAGCAGGTAGGTCATTTGGGAAGTATTTATTTTTAGCAGTAGATATTGCCAAAGAGTAATTTCGAAGTATATATATATATATATATATGTACTTTCGACCACTCTCGACATGTCGTAGACACTCCAGTCATGGCCCGGGGGTTAAAAAGAAGGTCCCCTTCACCCCGCGTAGTCTGACTGGCGCTGGCTACCACCCCCCCCCCCCCCCCCAAGTGCAGGAAACAAAAATACCTTAACATGAATACCCGAGAAAGTGGTGGGGAAACATATCCTCCGGAAGCGTAGTGGTTATCGCACCAGACCGGTATTCGGGAGGTCGTGGGTTCAGATGCCACAGGGTGGGCATTTTTACACCACATTCTTTCTGGCTCAAAAAATTCTTCATCTATTTCTATGAATTACCACATTCCCCCCTTTGCTTTCCAAGGTTTTCTTGACTACCAACTCTTATTCTGTCTTAATTCACCTAGTCCCTCATTTTCCATTTCTGATTCGCTACATGCATAGCGAGGGCCTCTGTTCTGGCAGTATTGGTGCCAAAGGTAGAGGGTTCAACGCTGGTCGACCACTCTCGAGATTTCGTAGACACTCGTGTAACGACCCGGGGGTTAAAAAGAAGGTCCCCTTCACCCCGAGTAGTCTGCGTGCCGCTGGCTACCACCCACAAGTGCAGGAAACAAAAATACCTTAACATAAATACCCGAGAAACGGGTGGGGAAACAGCCCCTCCGGTAGCGTAGTGGTTATTGGACCAGAGCGGAATTCGGGAGGTCGTGGGTTCGGATACCACCTGGCGCAAATTTTTTCTCCACTTTCTTTCTTTCTTTCCAAATTCTTTATCTGTGTCAATGACCGATCACATCCTCCGCTTTGCTTTGCGAGGTTTTCTTGACTGCCAACCCTTATTTCTATCTCATCTCAACGAGCCCCTCATTTCCCATTCTGATTCGCTAATATATATATATATATATGTATATATATATATATATATATGTATATATATATATGTATATATATATATATATATATATGTATATATATATATATATATATGTATATATATATATATATATATATATATATATATATATATATATATATATATATATATATATATATATATATATATATATATATATATATATATATATATATATATATATATATATATATATATAT
Source organism: Haemaphysalis longicornis (assembly GCF_048455015.1). NCBI lineage: Eukaryota > Metazoa > Arthropoda > Arachnida > Ixodida > Ixodidae > Haemaphysalis > Haemaphysalis longicornis. The sequence continues at coordinate 114,668,306 of NW_027526422.1, read as the reverse complement.
ATATATATATATATATATATATATATATATACTCTAGCGTGTTCCCGAAGCTGGGAAACGCGTTTGATGACTGAGCTGCACTGGTGTAACGGAGAGGAAACATGGCGGTGCAGCTGGGGCAACGCGCCGCCTCAAAGGCCTTCGTCCTCTTTTTTTTCTCTTTTGCTAACGTTAGCGGGATTGACCCCGTCGCCACTGTAATTAGGCAGCTTGTGCTGTTTTAATGGTAATGCTTAAGGTGACAGCGTGACACTACCCCCGCTACTGCGAGCATCGTCTCTATGACAAGGTGTCTTACGAAGCGAGGATGGCGTCATATCCGGCTGACGATGATGATGGAGCGCGTCGTTGTACGAATGCGTTGAGTCGTCAGTGAATTGATCAGCTTTCACAATAGGCCTTGGCAGGGAAGTGTTATAGGCTGGGACAGTCTTTGTCGCATCACGGTTTCATTGGTACGCGTGTGCCACCTCAGAACTTGACTGGCGTCGTGAGGAGTGCGCCGAACTATTCGCGGTTACTTCATAGTTGACGTCACTAATGTGACGAACCGCTTTACAGGGCTCGAAGTAACGCCGAAGTAGTTTTACGGATCGTCCACAATGGCGTGCTTGGAGCCACAGCCATACCGCGTCACCAGGGCTGTAGAACACAGCACCTCTAGGCTGATTGTGACGGCTGGTGTCGACGCACTGTTGATTTTCTACCCGTTGTCATGCTAGCTGTCGAGCCTTCTCCTCATTTTGTACAACATCGTCGACGTCACCGTCGTTTTCGTCCTCGTGAAAGGGTTTGCGTCTTCGTGAACCTTGCGGCCGTAAACCAAGTGGAAGGGAGTCAGCGCTGCAGTTTTCTGAGCTGCCGTGTTTTAGGCGAACGTTACATAGGGTATAATGTCATCCAATCTTTTGTGTTCGACGTCAACATACACCGAAAGCATGTCGGCGAGGGTTATGTCTAATCTCAAGGTCAAACCGTTGGTCTGTGGGGGTTATGCTGTCGTTTGCCTATGGGTGGTCTCAGTTACTTCATGACGGGCTGCATGAAATTCGCTGGACTGGCTGTTCCTCGGTCTGTTATTACAGCCTGTGGAGCCTCATGTCGTAAAACGACGCTGCTCATAACGAACCTCAAAACTTCAGCTGACTTTGTCCGCACAACAGACGCTGTCTGCATAGCGTGTCAGGTAGTCGGTCGCTACCACTATCCATCTGTGCCCCTTTCTTAACGTCAGAAATGGGCCAAGAAGGTCCTCACCAACTTTCTGAAATGGCTCTGTAGACCGTTTTGTTGGCTGAGGACGCCCTACCTGTTTCGAAGGCGGAGTCTTCCTTCTTCGGCACTCGCGACAGTTTTGCGCACTGCTGGATTGTTGGCAAAAGTCTCGGCAGTAGTCCTTTTCACAAATGCTGGCCAGTGTCCAGGCTGACACCCAGGAGCCTCGCCGAGGATTCGTCGTGACAGGCATAAAAGATTTCCGCTCTCTTGCTGCAGGCACAACCAGTAGAAGCGTGTCCGTGAGGTTTCCATAACGGTAATCATAAAGCACGCGGTTCTGGAGGCTGAAGAACGTGATATTTCGGATAAATGCGTGCGGGAAACAAGCGGCTAGATGCTGGAAAAGATGTAGCAGTTCTGGGAAAGCTCGTTGCAGTTGGGCTATTTCGGATGTGCTGACGGCTATATTAGGAGGTAGATCTTTCATTTATTGGCATGGTTAGTCGATTGGCACTCAAGACAACCAATCGACAGCGTTATGGATGCGTTCGGACTTGTAGACGACGTTCATGTCGACGCCTGCAACCAGAGGCTTCATCTAGCAGGGGGCCAGATTGGTTGTTTGTTTGCCAGCCAGCACAGAGAGTTGTGGTCACTGACGAGCTTAAATAGCGTACAGTAAGTGTATCGCTGCAACTTGCTGATGACCCAGACTGCGTCAAAGCATTTCAAGACTTGCGAAAGCTAGGACTCTTTTTGCCCCGTTCTACCACTGCGCCTACACCGCGCCAAGACCAACATTGCTTGAACCTGTGTGGACTTATGTACCCACTTGTTGGTCAAAATAAGCAAGAACCGCAGCTCTTTGTAGCCGATGTCTCAGGTCGTTCAAAGCAAGTTATTGCTCTTCTTGCCAGACGAATTTCTTATTGTCTTATATCAGCCGCGTCAAGGCACTGCGATATCCGTAAAAGTGTCCCCAAAGCGCCTGTAACACGCATGAAGTCCAAGGAAACGTCGAACTGCTTTTTCAACAGCTGGTTTCGGGAACCCAGCAACAGCCACCGTATTCTCAGGGTCTGAAGATCCTCCTGCATTGATAAAGTGGCCAAACAAGCGCGCCTGTTTATACCGGAAGTGTCCCTTTTCCGGGTTTATAATTAAACCAGCCGAAATCGTAGCCTTCAGGACCAACCACCATAGATGTAGGCGCTCTTCGAAGGATGCGGAGAAAACAACGACCTCGCCGATAGCCCAGATATGTCTACCACTTCAACCCGGCTAAGGCAGTATCCATGATTCACTGGAATGCCGCAGGTGCTACGTAAAGACCGCATGGGAGCACTTACATACAGTCCATCAGTCTCGCTCGTTTACCTCAATCTGCCAGTATCCGCATTTGAGGTCGAATGACGAGAAGTACCTTGTGTTGCGCAGCAGTCCAGAGCGTAAGAGGGTATACGTCTCGTTTTGGTACGCTTTTTAAACGTCTGTAATCTACAGAGAATCGCCAGGTTTCCTCTCTTTTCTACCAGCCCCACAGGGCATGCTTACGGGTTTTCTGACGGTTGAATTACGTCGCCTTGAAGTATTTCTTTTACTTGGCCCCGAAGGGCTTCCCGTTCCTTGTAGGGCACGGGATATGGGGGCTTGTGCACGGGCTTTTTGGTGTCGTTCACGATGATTCGATGTTTCGTGATGGGTGTTTATGGGAACTTTCATTTCGCGGAGTACCAATATCGGAAGTTCACCAGGAGGTTTGTTAGTTGCTGTTTCTGGTTTGGTGCAAGGACTGAAAAAAATGTCGACTAACTCCAAAACGTCCTTGTGATCTGATGCCCCCGGCGCAGAAATCTACTAACTGAGCGAAATTCTGCAGGAATGCAATGGTGGTTAGTTTAGCAGAGTGGTCAACCTAGTTCCCGAAATTCGTAAGAGGCACGTTCACGCAACCATTACGCAAGTGTAGTAGGCCTTTTGCCACGAATACTTTTTCTTTGTAACAGCAAACGGATGTTCCCCTCAACTAGCTTCTCACAGTTTTCAGACACTTCTCCTCTCCCGAAAATCATCACGCTGCTTCGCGGTGGCACAGTGACGTCGTCGTCTACCATACGGACGGCACAGACTTGCACTCCTGCTGGGTCATTCTTAGGGATTGCACCTTGTGTTGCGAACGTGACTGTGGACGACTGCAGATCGATAACAGCTTCTTTCGCTAGTTAAGGGACAAGAAGAGAGCCGAGTTGGTCGGGGAGGCAAGGGGTGTTAAGGATATATTAGTAGTAGTTTAAAAAAATGGGTGTGTGCAGGGCTTCTAATGCGAAGGCAAGATAACCGTTCGTCATTAAGGAAACAGAGTAGATTCATAGAGAAGTCAAGCGTGGCAGGGGGTGGCAGAAAGTTAGGTGTGCAATATGCGGGGATATATTGGTCGCAGTTAGCACAGGGCCGGGATAAACAAAGATGTACCCTATCGGAAAACCCAGCGGCGCTGGAGCTCCGCTTCCACCGAATGCTTGATTATGGGACTACGTAACGCGGAAATACGCCGCACGCGAAATACGCCGGACGTCCTCAAAAACCAAGTCTTGCTTGCCCTTTATGCGTCCGTTTTGCCAATGGGCTACCCTTATTGCCTGATTCTTTCATCAAAGGTTGTTCACGGTACAATATATGCAATTGCAACTCACTCAAACAACCCCAGGAATTTGCGATGGGCTTTATTTATCCATTAGTTTGGTTAGCGGGCTACGCTTAGATGTTCCAACATTACCGTGATCTGCGATAAGTTGAATTGTTAACTGCAAATTTGTAGCAAAGGTTTTTTCAAACACGACCGGAATGCTAATGGCAGCAATACAACAAACTTTCATTATGACAGACGCTTGCAATGCAATTGAACGACATGATCGTCGCTCGTACGGAGCATTGTTTCTGCGAAGCGCAGGCTAAAAAAGTTGGATTTTGTGGCACCGCACGGGTTGCAAACGCCAAGTTTCGGAGCACCTGCGTCGATCGCGGCGCTGGATTACAACCAGTCGACCACATAACCGGCGCGAGGCATTGCTGTGTCCAGCCAAGCAGCGGCGCCGTGAGAACGTACTGACCCGTTCGCCCTATCTGAATCCCAGTCTCCAAAGGCAACGTCCCGGTATTATTCGATGCTTTCCAGCAACCTCCTCGCGTTGATGTCTTCCAGCGCGGTGTTTTCCAGTGCCTTCCGTTCTTTCCGGCGTATTCCATCCCTCTCCTAACGCTGGAAAACGCAGGGTTTTCCGACAGGGTAGAGGAAAAGCATTTGCCCTGCAGTGAGCGTAGGCAGCCTCATGATGATGTTGTTGATGATGAAGATGATGTATTACGCCATGTTCACCCGTCGTACACTTTTAGTGAGCGGAGTGGATCGCAATATTTCTAACATGTATTCGTGTTGTCCTTCCCATCATGCACTTCTGCTCTCATACACAGCGCTAAATATTTCGTGCTGGGCGGTAGAGGCCAAAGAGTACGCACTAAATAAAAAAGACCACGACCAGACGCGGAACGTTATGAGTTGACACGGAGCAGCGCTACCTGCATTTTGAAACCACTATTACGGGAGATCCGAGCGGACAAAATGGGCTAGGGGTAAAACGGGGGACACGGAAGCGTGCGGGTTTACTTCGCGCCAACTCGAGGGCGTGAGGCGTACGTCGCCCTCATAAATTCTGCCGGGATCGGACGTCCACGTCCGAGCTGGCGGTGCGATTCCTAGAGTCACTGACGAATTTCATGTTATATTGGGATCTGTATGTGGAACGCAATGGCACAGCCGCATTTTGAAACGTCATTACGACAGAGATTCACCACAAAAACGAACGTGTGGTCCTAAATAAAATTGGTGCATGCTCTGTGAACATGTATTAGTTGGTTATATAAGAGGGCAGGAAGGGTCCTGGTGCTAAACCCGGTAGGCGACCTGCGCCACAGTCTGCGCGGAGATGAGGAGAACTGGTTGTGCGTACGTGCAATTGTGGCGCTCATTCATTTAGTGCCGCCACACCTCTCATTCTCTCTGTTTCGAGCCCTTGGAAAAGAAACCCGCCATGTAGCCCAAAAAAAACCCAATGTCGACCTACAGAAATAAAGTAAATCAACAAATCCAGAATGTATGCGCCAAATTCGGGCTGCCTGAAAGCTATGCCCATAAAGTCACTAGATCTAGCTTTGTATTTTTACAATGTCGCAACTTTTTCAGGGCGACAAATTGTTGTATAAAGACGCGCTGAAATAGAGACATACATGAAAGTAAAATTAAAGCGAAATGACAGAAGATAACATGGTTACCAAAAAATAAATTCACGAAAACCTGACGACACCGTTTATTAAGATCTTAAAAGCAGTGAAGCTGATTGATTGATTGTAGGGTTTAACGCGCCGACGCAACGCAGGTGATGAGGCGCGCCGTAGTGGAGGGCTCCGGATTAATTTAGACCACCTGGGGATCTTTAACGTGCGCCGAAATCTCGTACACACGGGCGTTTTTGCTTTTCGCCTCCATCAGAAAAGCGGCCGCCGCGGCCGGGAATCGAACCCGCGACCTCGTGCTCAGCAGCGCAACGCTTTAGCCACAAAAGCAGTGAAGCAAAACGTAATGAGAAACATATTTCTAAAGACTACAGTACGTACTGTGGATGTATAGCAGCTGTTCGCTGTGGTTTCGAATGTATTAGCAAATGGAGTTCTAAATTATTTCAATATGTTTTCAACTATACATTATTCCGCCATTGTGGACATTCGAAAAGGCAGCGGTTCTTTATGTATTTAAACATGTTCTTGCTGTTCACTGCGCATACGTATCTCTGTACTGCCCGGTCTAACGCAAAGCAACTTATCGCAAAGTGCGCAGCTGTAAAGAATTGTCCGGGAAGCAAGAACAAAGGCCCAAAAATGGCGGCTTTCGCAGGCGTTTCCAGAGACGTCTGCGGCGAAGTAGACCGGACACAACAGTGTATTAGAAAAATAGCTAGCATACGCGATGCTTCCGATATGAACGGCGTATGGCAGGTAGCCTTCTGGACTACCATTGCACTGCGTGCGTCGTTGTGAGCCATTGCTACATTAAGCTTTTTAGGTATAATGCTGAGGAGCAAACCGACTACATGGTAGGTTCTCCTGAGTACGACTTTTATCCAGGACCATGTCTCCAGTGGTTATAATGCAGGGACCTCCTGGCGCTAGAGTATCGCCAGTGCCCCTGGTCTACAGTAACGCCGGCTGAGTTATTGTACACCGGAAATAACTGCTGTTTCAGAACACTTTTTTACGGATAGACGAACTACGGTGTTACAACGACTACATATGCTAGTGTGTACTTCATGAGGCTTTAGCCGTGGCACATGCTCTTTATTCGCGGTGCAAATAGTTTGAAATGATGCTTTGGCCTTTCTTCTCGCAGAAAATACTGACGTTGGCTAGAGCCAAAGAGTGCAAATGAATGATCACCCTTCACAAATGATGTCACACACAGTAACATTGATTTTGCAATAAATAGAAGCCAAGTTCACATGAGCCCTAAATGTCCCAGTACCATTCAGAACTCTGAAGTAGGACAAACTACATCACAGGGATTGTCTTGGTGTAAAACGGAATTGTACATTGTGGTATTTCATACACACATTTGGAAGGAAACTGTGCCGCCTTTCCCCGATTTATCAAGTACCCAGCGCGCCACATGCACTATCTTTGTTAGCACAAATAAAAGTTGGGAGGCCGTCACTCGTGTCCTATCAACATGATTAACTGCATTGCTGGGGTTGGGCATTCTTAGGCGTTCACGCTGTCTTTCTTGATATTCTGAGTAGAAGAATCAGCAACGCTGCAGCGGCAGCTAAACCACCCAGGAGGCGAACAAGATTGTCATATGAGCCCATTGTGTCCCTGAAGAAGCCTGCATATACAAATACACAAAAAGGTAAAGAACAAAACGTGTTACCCAATGCAGCTAATATTACCTTCAATCATTTCTGGCCATAAAAAAGCATACACACAGAAAATTAACAATACAAAGCCTCAAGCAATGTGTACTGCTGCACAGCAGGTGAATTTGACATAGTCACTGAGTGCAGATGGTTGTACAATATACTAGAGCCTTCACTATTTGTAATGGTATACGGGCAGAACAATAATTTGGGGCTAGAGTGGTAATGCAGGGTGGCCGATAACATTTCAAGGAAGAGTTCACAGGATCTTAGTCGTAGAAATCGTATTTTGAGAAAAATAAAACCTTACTGATGTAACCTGGCCCATCATCGCTACTGAGGCACCCTGGGCCGGTTGCTCCTACATGAATGCAGGTGTAATGGTTTCTTTACCGTCTCCTTCCCAAGACAATAAATTAAAAACTCGGATAGGAGCTAAGTTTACCATGGCTGACGGGAGATCTTACGCGCGCCATGCATTTTCTGCACTCTTGTATCATTCAGTCGTAAAGCTCAACCAACAACAATGACCAATCCACAGCCCCTCCAAATACAGTTCAGCGAACCAGACCAACAAGTATAACTTTTGACTCAGACTTGAAATACGCAATGCAGAACTTTATTTCTTACTTTGATGATGTCACTACGCAGATCCAACTTGTCAAGGGAATTGTATGCAAAATAGTGTGGCTGACTAATAAATTTATCAATCGAGTGCATTCGGCTAAACCTGAATCATACGATAATGTGATGCCGTAAGCTCTTCTCCTGGCCACTCGCGGCACTGTGTCACCAGCTTTTCAGCCAAACCTTGTTTTAAACAGGCAGTATGAGTTGAACACGGACGGATTTTAACTATTCTTGCGCTCTTTTATCACAATTCACAATTACATATATCACAAATCACAAATACAGTGGAGTGGGAAATGGCATTTTCAAAATAACTCCAAAGCGACTGAATTTATTGCCTTTAAAGTACCTATTTTAATAGAATATCATGTCTGGCCTCAGGCCTTATCAATATATTTGCCGATACCATTTGAAGGTGTGGATGAGTTCATTGCCGTATTTAAAAACAGAGTAGCACAGAAGGCAGGTCGAAAGAATACAAGTGCACTAACGGCTGCAATGAAAGGAACTTACAACGAATGGACCATTATGGGAATGAAACGTAATTTCGCTATGGTCTCAAGGGTTTCCACCACTAGAGTAACTGGGAATAAACTGTTTTACTAGCTAATTGCGTAATACAAGTACGTTTAGTTAGTATCTGGCGTCATGTCATTGTACGAGAAGACGCTATTGGAAACATTATTTTTTAAACCTACAATTTCGGCTTCTACGCCGCACTCAACGTTTTATATCGCGTTTGTGAAAAACCATCCAAGCTAGTTAGAAACCAATATTTTATCCTAAATATCCTTAGGACATCAGTAACAGCTCCCGTTCTTGAGTGAGACCTCCATGTAGGGATGATTCTGCTGTAATGCCGTTTTGGGCCACACAGAAGTATCGTCATGATTATCGCCTTTCAAAGACTAGTTATAATTGGCCTGACTCAACTGAAACAGTTTCACCTGTCTATCTGTATATATGTCTCCGTCTGTGTGCCTCCCTCTATTTAGCCTTCCGGCCGAAAGAAAAAAGAGTACTTCAGCGGGAGGTTTTCAGCGCCACAACTTTGTAAGTAATATTCATTCTCTTAAAAATTATCCAGAAAAAAGGAAGCCATTACGCATATTTGACGCGAAGCATAAATCAATTAGTCGTTCTTTCAGTGTTCTTTTATAAATTATGCGTGCCTGGTTCAGCTCTGCAATAGGGAATAAAAAAGACATGGTGAAAACATTGTTTCAACCAAAAGCTATAAAAAAGAGGACTAGCGCTTGAGCATGAACTTGTGGCGACGTTCCAAATATAAAATTACGAAATGATCCAATAAATGGCCACCACGATGTACAACGTAGGGAAATTGAATTTACTTGAGAAAACTTCTGCCTGGTTTATGTCGGGAGGAGCGTCAATTTCGGGGGAAAAAGTTAGAGGTGTGCATAAGAGAGAAGAGAGCTACTTTTTCGGCAGGAGCAGCAGAAGACCATTGTCATTTTGGGATATTTGCAGCGGATTGAAAAGATGCGCGGCCTATTTTTTAGGTAACCTTCGAATTGGCCAATATACACTACTGCTCGACGTAATTGCTGACAAAGTGGGCATAGGCCAGAAAAAAATCCGCCCGCTGGAATACCTACTCGCATTCTTTCACGTGACACCGTCATACGAAGTTGGAGCGATATGCACCGCGCGTTCTAACGCCACCCTCTCCCCCCTCCCAATAGTACCGTGTAGTAGACCCCCGAACCGCCTCTATTGTTTCTTGGAAGAGCTGCCCTAGCCAGACGAAGAGTGCGAACGCTGTATGAACAATCGTCATGAGATGTGGCACCACGTTCCCGTTGAGCCCGCATTCCAGAAATTGACGCAGCATAAATTTTTATATTCTAACCCTGTTTTAAACGAAGTCACTGTTCTTTAACCGACTCGGTAGCTGGTTGTACGGGGCATTGTTCTGCCGAACAAATGTATGCGGGTGCCCTTTTCTTAGAGGCGTCGAATGGAGCTCAGCCTGTGAGGTCATTTTGCTGCACGTAAATGTACGTTGGTGAGTGGCTAGTAACAAACATTTATTTGATTACAACATAGAAGACGCCTTTTTCCAAGCAGTTAGGCGGAAAAAAATTCCCTCTCGTTTCGTAAAGTACAGTGTTTAAACCCCGGAACAACGGCAATGCATTTTTGCTGTCATACTGTGGCCACAAGCACTCGGATTTACAAGCAGTTGAGTACGTGTTATTGACCTGTTAGATTGCATAGATTTCATGGATTCGTTGCATTGATAAGATGCGACAAATTTCTGGGAGTTGTGTCTTCGTTTATTTTTTTACTCGCTGGCAGTTTGCGGTTTCCAAAAAAAATGTTGTACAAGTGGTTACCAATGTTGCAAATTGGCAGTCTGCCGGACGACGAAGAACAAACTGCAATTGATGCGGCAAGCTGCTTCCCAGGTTTACTTCAGTTGGAGTGGCTATACACATTCAGTTTTACACTCTCAGCCTTCCAAGAATATATTGAATGCAGTTACTTGCTATTTCAGTGCAGTTTGTTATTGGCGTCATTTTTCTTGCGTTTTAGTGCTTGAGTGTTGTAAAGGGAAAATGTATAACAATAACAGTACTTGGGTTTCTTCCAAACATTCTTTGATATTTTCGGGCAGCTGTAGGTCATAGAAGTGCAGCATAATTTGACTTACCAGTAATGGATGCGGTGGCTAGTAGCAAAGGACCGGTAACAAGTCCTGAAGCGCCACAGGTAAATGGTAACCAGCTGACCCCCAAATAGTCAACGATCAGTACTGGACCCAGGGATACGGTTGCAGCCAGGAACATTGAAAGAACTATGTACGTTGCAGTGAACGCGGCTATACCATGAGCAGCTGGAAGGGTAAAAAGCATCGCGGAAAAAAAGGCAAAAACGAGAGCTGCAAGGATTGTTCGGCTTATGTAACCTCTGTCGGCAAGCAAGGGAACACAAAAATGACCTAACAAAAGATCAGTTGCCGCACTGTACGTGGCGAGAAGTTCGCCGTGTGCCATGGGCACGCCCTTGTCTCTTCCGTAGTCGACGGTTATCGCCCGCATCAGCACCATAGAGTAGTTCATCACCATGTTCTGAAAGACAAGCGCATAAAATCTTGGGTTGACTAAAATACTTTTAAACCCGACAGTACGCTCTCTTGAGGATACTGTCGACATAGGCTGATTAGAATTTTCAAGTGTTTGAAGAGTGGAGTTTGTTGTAGCACTTTCTGGGGGGTCCACTCCAGGGAACGTCACTGTAGGTGGAGGCTCTTCTACTGATTCGGAACTTCGGGCTTGATTTTTCACAGCTTCTACGTCATGGCTGCTTGTGCGAAGGCAGCTTCTATTTATAAATTCCTCAGTTCTTTCTTCTGTGAAGTTGTGAATGACGGCCTTTTTCTCTTGTAAGCGCGTATTCGTCCCTTCCCATTTGGGGCGCTTCCTTCCTTTGTTTTGCACGCCTTCGGGTTTTTCAGAATCCCCGCATGATATGCTTTCCAAATCTGAACCTTTCAATATAAGAGGGCTCGTTCTTTGGGATTCCATTTCATTTTCGGTTTGTTTTACAATTTGTGCCACAAGGACTGCAGGTGGGCTGCTCTTGCACTGCGGTAATGGTGCTTCAAAGTTTAGGTCCTTTTGAACGTCCCTAAGATTCAATGATTGACGTTTCTGTGTGACAGCTGGCCTGCGAAGGTAGAGCACTAAAGCAGTTGCATTCATCATAATGGCACCGACGATTTGTTGAACTCCGCGAACGCCGTAAGCCGAATGCAATTTGGATACTGCGCTGGGGAAAATTAGAGAGGAAAGTGTGTGGCCACTGTCTTTAATTCCCATAGCTGCCCCTCGGTACTTGCAGAAGTATGTACCAACTACCAAAGCCATTGTATTCTCCAGAAATCCGACGCCAAGGCCTGGAAAGCAATAAAAAGCAATGAGCTTCATGGGCAAACTTATTGAGTGCAAGAAAACTGACCGTGCCTATAACTATTAGTTATTCCCCCAGTTCCGCGTAGAAAAGTCTTAAAGAAATTCTTTAAAATATCATACGTGAAAGTATTCCGCTTAGAGTTCGCCGTGGCGTTTGTATTGTGTAATAAATTTTGGCATCAAGGAAGTAACAAAGTTGGGAAAATGGGTTCCATAGAAGCGCTTTCTCAGTGAAGAAAGTGACAACGAATAATCAGCGTTCGCAACAAATTCATAGAAAGTGTAAACAACCATCGAAAACCAAATTAATACACTGGACAGTTTTATATAAGCAGGAATTGAGACAGAGTATTTACAATTCGTAAAAAAATCCACTGGAGTTTATACTTACTATGTAAGGCATAAAATATGCATCTACAAGTAAGGAAATATACCAGACCGTTGTTTGGCTGGAAAAAGTGAGTAGTCAGCAATATTGTCTATGCGCTGGTAACGGGCAGTTAATCTTCAAATGAAACTATGAAAACCAGTGGAACTTTTAATGGAGAACAATTTAAAACAGCAAGAGAAAGGGGATAAAAAAAGGAAATTATGAACATTGATAGGTTTCGTTATATGTCTACTCAATGACAAACTTAGGACACCGTTTTGGGATTGTTCTGACGGTGAGAAATTCTTGCGCATTAGTGGTCCTTTACGTTCAATTGAAACAAAAATATAACTAAGCGCTGGTTTCCTACCTTAGTACAGCTGACCAGTTTTGTTGCAGATGGTCCTTTATTTTTCACGCATAATTTTCACAGAGCCCTGTGCACCTACTGAGAGACTGAGGAGAGCTTTATATTTTGTGTTTACACTTACCGTTTATAGGCTATGATGCTAACATTTGAGTGGGATTTTCAGATATTGGTATACACGAAGACAATCATGTCTCGAAAATATTTTACTAACGACAAGGGTGAAGCATAGCACACACGTACCATGAAATGCTCCAAAAAACACAGTCATCGTAGTCATAGATGGAGAAAAGCTTGCTATAATAAGGCTTGCCCATAAAAGCACAGTCCCAATGACTCCAAGTTGGAATACGCTCAAGCAGCGCTGCAACGGTGTGACGATAAGGCCTGCAGAAGCATGATAATGTTTAGCAATAATTTAAAACTCTGACGTAAGAAGAGATTGGTACATATTTATTTACCAAAACTAAACAACTATCACGCCAGTATCGCTGAAACGCTTTTTTTTCTCATTGTAACCTCTCTTATGATGACGCGTTTGAGGACCTGCAACGGCAATGACATAGCATAAACAGCGTTTCTAATGGTATTCAAGTTAAATCTGCCAGCTTTTTGTGGGTACGCAAGTGCGACATCAAAAAATACGTTCACTTAATATTTTCGAGATGTAGCCGTTTGCGATTATGAAAAGACAGTACACCCAGTGAATATATCTTAGAAAAGCATAACGACATGGAGCTGAAAAAGCGTCACACTGGAAGAAAACGTTGCAGAAAAAAGGTTGCGGATTGGAATTCAAACTAACCGGCCCGAAATAAATCTAAGAAGACAAAGCGTTGTGTTTTGAAGCTGGGAGAATATACCATTTTTCTTGTTTAAGAAACTTTAGCGTGCTGGATAAAGTTACTACAGAGAGTAGCCACCATATAAACACAGTTTGACAGTTTAGTAGCTTCAGGAGCCCACGTGCTGACTGCCACCTCACAAATGTGTAAATATGTGTGATTGGGATGCCGGTGTTCAAGTATCGTTACATCTATACGAGTGGTAGCAAGGCTTAACACATAGTTAGGCAACGGTGATGCCGCGCGTTTTATTCCGAAAGCGTTTTACCCCGTTCAAGCAAAAACCCCAGCCTTGTAAAAAGCAATGCCCCAAACATCTACGCCCCATTTATTAATAAACACCGGAAGCTGATCTCCGGACCAGGAGTGGAACCCAAGCACCGAAGATGAGAGTCGAGTCTTTTCACTACACATAATGTACGCTGCGCAAAATACAGCCTTGCCGTACACTTACAAATTTCTTTTATAATAGAGCTTTAGCAGAGCGGTTAGCGTACGCTAACGCTACGGCGGCAGGTTACCGGGACCGGACTGCGCATGCGCACGCAGGGAGGGTGGGGAGGTCGACCTTCAGCGGGGTGAAAGCCCGGGCTTGGAGAGCCATGGGTGACCCACCGCGCGTTACGAATGCGCACCAGCCCAATTGGGTCCCCGAACCCGCCGCCGTAGACTTAGCGTATACGCTCGCCACTATGCTGAAGTTCTGCATTGCGGCAGCGTGGATCAGCGAGTGGCTCAGCGCCGTACCTAGGTAGAAAGAGGCGAAACAAGACGGTGTGTCGCATGGGAACAATGGTCATGCCAGTTCATTGTCGTTTGCTAGGCGGGTCACGCCACCACGACACAACCCGTGTCTCTTATAATCAACCGGCTATCGTCACTTTTGGCTTGACAGAAATTTCGTGGGCCCGGATTCACGGCGCGGTTTCTTACAATATACAGTTGAAAGAAATCTGACGCTAGCGTCTATGCGACTCACATCAACGTTGCCTGTGTAGCCGTGGACCGGAGTTGCATCATGCGCTCGCCTTAGTTTCATCATTGGCTTGGATTGGAACGCTTTAGTGGCCGTGTATTCAAACACTGTGCCACAAAAAAAAACGTGAAGAATTGTGCGGTAGTATATGAGCGGTAAATAAAATAGGCTGTTTTAAAGCTACGGAAAACGGAAGTAAAGTGTATTTTTGCAGGAAAAGGTGCGCCTACTATTCTGTGGGCCAATCTGGTAGTTAACTGAGTCAATGTTTTGGGGGAAACGCATTAGAGCACCTTAGTTTATTAATTTGACCATTATGTCATATATAAATTGTTTCAGGAGTTTGGAAAACTTTTCGAGCGTGTCTGTCATAACGTCGTCCGTCTTCATGGTGAACCGGTGCACCAACCGTCAGCTAGTTGAAGGAAACTTCCTTCTGGGCGAGTTGTTTCATATTTGAAGAAAATAGAAAACGTGGCCTAAAACAGTTGCGGACGAAGAGAAAATAGGATATGCAGGCACCCATATCTGTCGTATTTTGCTTTCGTCAAATTACGGTTTGGTGTTTTTTTTCGCAGCTGCAACTTTCGCCGAGGCATATTACCCGCTCAGTCATACGTGCTTTGACTTCGGCAGAACCAACGTCAGGTACGATCACTCATTCCGTGCCTTTTCCCCAAACATGGCTAACACAGGACAAGGAGCATTGCGAATTCCTCGTAGTTCGTAGATTTGTTAATGCATAGTGTAAAAGCGAATCCCAAAAAACGTTTCAAAATTCGATTCTCATGCGAAGCCCAAGCCAAAAGCGGGGGTCTTTCCATACACCCCAAGGACGACATGGATTACCGGGTGTAGTTTCCTCTCTAGTATACTCGTTAGGGAACTCCATGCTTCACGGCAATAAAAAGGGGTTGTGTCATGGTTGCGGGAACAGCCTCGCACACGACGGTTGCAGTGGTTGGATCATTCTGCACATAGGAACTGTGCGAACAAGCCTCGCTTGTTTCGCCTCTGGCTACAGTGATTAGGCGCAGAACCCGCGACTGGTCGACGCTCCCACAATGGGATATGAAATTCGGCAGAAGTACAGAGGTCTCAAACTGTTAACAACAACGAGCGGACGTCTAGCCTTCGATACATGCACCGTAGGCTGCTGATGGCCGGTGCCACAACCATCGAGATTAATGGATGCCGCTGTGACACCTGCGCATGTTAAGAATACCCTTAAGCTTCCTTCTTTGCATGACAAAGTTTTGACATAAACAGCGCCTCATTGCGACAGCGGTTAATGTGTGTATTTTCAAATTGTGTTCGCTGATAACCAG
Source organism: Haemaphysalis longicornis (assembly GCF_048455015.1). Classification (NCBI taxonomy): domain Eukaryota; kingdom Metazoa; phylum Arthropoda; class Arachnida; order Ixodida; family Ixodidae; genus Haemaphysalis; species Haemaphysalis longicornis. Next base: position 114,652,671 of record NW_027526422.1, on the reverse strand, counting down.
AGAATTTGGGACCTCTCCTTTGGCGCCGTTCTTTGTCACAGACATTTGTTATCAGCAATCAGCATCATTACGTTTTTCAGCACGCATGCCGAAGCATTAAAAGTGGCGACAATTCGCGTATGGCTCAACACTTTGTGCGTCATTTTCAAGAGAGTAATCACCCCCGATATTTTTCACCCGTTTGTTTGTTTAATTTCCCACCGAGAAAGACGACAAAGACACGCGCTGCATGTTGAAAAAATAAAAGAAGCACTACTTCATTTTTCTCGCTGATAATGACAGTGTCCATCAGCCGAGATGACTGGACGTGCCGGGGGCCACGTGCTCGTGGATCCTTTGTAGCAGTTTTCACCTGTGTACACATACGTCGGCCTACGGGACACTATTGCGCAAGCATTAGAGGTTACATATTGGTAATTTTACCCCACATTCCCCGTCAGTCATGCCAGTTTACGAAGCTACCAGAAAAAAAAAATTCGCAACAGGTAACTGCATGTTTATGGCTCTTCTTGCTATTGGTTACACTACCACTCAAGGTGTTGGTCAATCACAATTGCCCAAGCCCTTATAAGCAACCAACCGATTCACTCCGCGTTTGCCAGCAGCGTAAGCATTCCCCTTGACAATATCCGTAAACCAACTCCGAAGAATTGGGCAATAAAGATGGAAGATGCGAATAATTCCACGCAGATGCGGATAATTCTACTTGACACGGGCGTTCGCAAGAATTTGCGGTAAGAGGAGTTGCGTGCCCAGAATAAATTGTTTAAATGTGCGAAAAAAACCCAGTAATATTCAGTAACTTCACTACTCCGAAGCGCTAATTGCTGATTTATCTTACTTCACATAAAGATTTTCCCCGCGATGGCTGCGTCTACGTCACCCTCAGCACTAGCCATTCTTGCAAAACGATAGCTCTATATGTAAAATTGTATTCAACATGAACACCGGTGAGGAATAAGCTACATATACATACTTTGAGAAACATTAGTGTAATCTAAGGGTTATTTACACAAATAAAAGGATGTCATCGAGGAATAAATAACTGTTGGATAAATTTCTCGGTTCGCCTGTGCATTTTATAAATATTTGGGATATGCATCACGGTAACAACTCCCCAAAGTAGCGCTGTAAGCCAGAATTATACACGAATTCTAGGTCCACGGTTCATTAAAAGGCCAATTATAGTTACAAGCATGTGCGTCGGCAGAGTTTCTTTGGCATGCACTTCTCATTAAGCACACATGCATTAAAGGGACAGACAACCGATTTTTGTCGCGTAGATGTTCTCTAGCTCAAATGAAAGCCAGCGTTTCATATAGACCGGGAACCACAAGCACTTTCTGAACAAATTGGCGGAAATAATTTTAATTTGGCCACAACTCCCTGAAATCGGAAGGGTGGCGGTTCGTAGTGTCGAAACTTGACTCTACAATATGTGTCCCTGTCACGTGACCTGCAAACCTAGCAGCCACTGTAACTGCTGAAACGTTTATTTACGTATTGAAAACCTTTTAACATAAGTATTTACACAAGGTTAAATTGTATATGTATTTCTAAACATTAATTGGAATTTTTATAGACACGCCACCCGCCGTCGCTTGGTTCCTCTTAGTGTGGCTAACTGAGCCTCCATGCCCAGAATCAACGGCAGCGCTCAGTAAACAGACCCAGTGAAGGAGCTTTCACGATTCTGCCTGAGTCAGGGGCCTTTTTTTTTTGTCAAAATATTTTATTCCTGCTTCCAAATACGCCAACGGCAGCCTTAAAAAAAAAAAGAAACATCGTGCCCGGGGAGAATCGAACTTTCCGCCACCACAACGTGAAGCCAGTCTCTACCTATCGTCTATCCCAACAGATGGCGCATTCGTGCAAAATAGACCGTTGCAATAAAAAACACATAAAGGAACAGGAAAGACTGCGATTCCAGCTTTTTTAGCTGGGTACAAGTTTTTAAATATCGTTTTTTATTTCGCATACAGAGAAAAGTTTGTTGCCGAGCTACTCTGTCATGGTTGCCAGCATTATTTTTGGGAGGGACACATTCGGCTCGTAGATCTAAAATTTCCGATTTAAAACGTTCTATGGTGTTATCAGCAACACCGTTGCTCGTCAAGGTGCTTTAAGTGATGCCCTTTCATTTTGAATAGAGAATATATACTCGACCGAAATCGGTTGTCTGTCTCTTTAATCTTTCTTACAATTTTTGTTTCCATTTTTTAGCGGGAATCGAGTCTTCAAAAAGCAGTACATTTTCCGCATTTTGGCCCAAACTCTTGCCAGGAAAAAGCCTTAGATGAAGTTCTCCATTCCAACTCTTTGAGAACATCAACAGGCACACACAGTGTATTTTCTGAAACTGCATAATATTCTTGCTTCCCCTCGGTGCTGTCACTTCGGCAACTGCGCTGTGCAGGCATAAAGCTCACTGCAACCTCAACGGACGGTATTTGGCTAATTAACAATCCGCCTTCCAACACCGAGGAAGTGGGGTGGCAACTGTAGTGTTCGAGTGCGATTAAAGTTTGGTTTCTGAACCCGATTTCAAAATTCAAGTCAGAGACGCCGCTGACCTATGGTGCAACGGATTACGAAGTGTTGCTTAACCTAAACAACCAACGTGTTTCATGGGCGCCTTGTATTTACCAGTAGTTCAATTATTGGGAGGTAAAGACTGCACTGCAGACATTTACCTTAGTTGGAACACCAGTTATGGTTTTTTAGCAATATGAATTTATTGTAGGAACCCATGCCGCTTATCTATGCTTGGACGCGTCCTTCCAGTTACGTGTCAAAGTGAAAGCAGAGCGACCGCCGTACCTGCATGAACGCGCACGTCAGGAATGCCTGTCGCGATTACCCCTGCGCAGATCTTTGGGCGTTAGTGCGGACAATGGCTTATGACAGGCGACTGGGCCTGCCAGGGGGCTCTTCGTCTGCACCGACCACAACCCCCTCAAGAGGCACGCACGGGTTCCTGTCACGCCTAGGCCTTCTCCAAGGATCTCGGGGACTTAGGAAGTCATATGCAGCGCCGGCCTAGCACCGCACGGCCTGACAACTGGGAGACGTTGTGAGCGCTACCCGTCTTCACGCACGCTTCCTGAGGAGAGCACAGGCGACCGTGGCTGAGGTCACCATCGTCTGCCGTGAACGCACCACCGCCGACACTTTGAGATTGGCCACCCCATTTTCGAAGACAGTCTCTGTTGCCGGTCATCAACCTTCAAGCCTCAATTATTGTGAGCGGTGCATACACCACAGTGTTGTTTGAACCACTGCTTCAGCGTGTGCTCCTTGCAAGTAGCCGCAATATGGAACCGCTTCATTATAAACCTTCTCAAGTACTTTTACCCGTTGCAATTTTCACGGGAATTCGTTTCACATATGGAAGAACATTCTGGCTTTATATATTTAGAATAGTTGCAAAAAGCGTATGACTTTCTTTCACGCACACTAGAATGTGTGATCATAAGCCGACCTTGGTATTTGAGAAACAACTCTGACAGAACACTGCACAGAAAAGAGATGTAACACTGTTGCGGTATAAAATTTATGGTTTACAAACCTGCCAAGGCCATTGACAGGCCGAGAACGTTCCCTGGCCACGATGCTGCTTCTCTGTTTACACCAAATGTATCCATGAAGTACACGTAGAACATCCCCAAAGTACTAAACATGGCCCCTGAACAAGTGATGACTGCGCAGGTTACTACAGCTACATCCCAGCATTTGTCCACTTCCTCCACACCTGGCGTTGGGTGGCGACAAGTTTCGCAATTAGGCGGGGTGCTTTTTGTAGCCAAGTCTTCTTTCGCAGAACCTGCGAGCAATCGACGAACGCTTTTTGGTGTGTCCATTCGTGTTTGCACCTTGCGAGTTTTACTGGGTTAGGTGCCGTGCCTTGGAGTGCCAGAATGAAGCGATGCAAAGGGAAGGCTAAACAAACAAAAAACAAATAAACAAAGAACACCGTGGTATATTTTGGAAAACGGCGTTAAGATACACATAGGGGGCGATAAAAAATTGATTACATATATTTAGGAGACAATATGTTCCATCTCAGCCCAACAGGATATAAGCTACAGCAGCTGCAGGACAACCTGAAATAGACATCGGGGATACCCATTCACTGAAAGTCCAGTGCAAAGCAGGTTACGCTTTAGGAAAATTTTTCTCCTGCGCAAAGTTAGTAGACAGCGGCGCCGCAGCTCGTCGGAAATTTTTGTCTGATGACCGATTTCCTTTTATTCGCGTGTTGAGCAAATATTGTGAATTTTTCAGAATAAATAGAATATGAAAGATTTCGAGTTGCATATGTTGGAAACTGTGCACTCTTTTACGTTGTCTTCCATCGTTGTTATCCAAACGCATATTCCGTTTTCGTCAAGAAAATTTTTTCTACATTCCATTATAGCGTGGTGAGCTACCGTATTGCTATATGTGATAACTGTGCCTTACATTGGATAGGCAGAGCCCATTCCATCGTACGTTTTCTGCTGCGCATAATTGCATATGATTTGTACTTGGCAAAGCGGACGAAATATTCAAAAACACGATGCTACCTGATTTCTTTCGTTGCTAAATGAAACTTTTATATCAAAACACTTTTTCGATCATTACGTTTACAACATTTAAATTCCTGTATGGTCCTTGGAACGAAGCAACGATACGCAATTCCTCGCTCTTCAACAAGGTACGAGAAAAGAAGACGCAATTATTACGTGCCCCATAATACTAAGCAGTTGACCAACCAAACATTTCGCGTGTTCTTCAAACTACAAAATAAAAAAGGCTTTAAGACACATGCGTTACAGCTTTGCACATATTCAGTGAATACCGGAGAGTTATTTGATTTCGGTTTAGACTTGTGTTGTACAACGTTTTCTTAGAATTTACAATAACGCCAGTTAAAACAAAAACTAACGCCGTCCCCGGCGGGAAGGCGCATTCTGCAGGCCGGACCTAACTTAGATTGGGTTGTCATGCCCTAGATAAGCCTAAGTCGCACTGTACATGCGTGAAGTTATCTGAATCATCATTGTGCATCAAGGCGCCTTCACACAATAACCCGTGGGGGTCATGGCGCCTGAAATATAGAGCCGTGAGGGCGGAGCAATGCGTCTGATGACAGCACATTGAAGTTGAAGACGGAAATAAATTGACCAGAAATTTCAACGACACTTTGGGCGACTGTTACTAACGTTCTGGCCATAACAATTTGGGGTGGTCATCTCACGTGTCGTCTCCTGTTCAGACTTACGGCACTTCGAAAGATCTCAGAAATGATCACCATTATCAGCCTTCTGATTAATACATACCATTTGTCTGGGTGCTAACAAGGCTTCCAACATTCCCTTGTCGCGGCTGCGTCTGTTAAATTAGCGAAACACTGTATCGTAGCTATTATCAACGCTCGAACCGAACCGGTCCTTTCCAACCATTTACTGCCCCTGTTTAAATCGTCAGTCGGGTTAAAATTTCACGCTGCCGGCTTATCTCTTGCAACTCTCAGAAGCGCCACTGCCGGTAAAATTGCAAATGCAGCTTGCCAGAAACGGTTGAAGTAACGTCTCGAGTGGGGCCAGTTGGTTCATACTGAACGTACAAAACAGCGCACAAAATAAGGACTAAGAAAGAAGGGCACAGTTGAAATAACGAAATGGCAAAAGGAATCAGGTAATGAAAGCAACAGCTCTCGTTGTCTCATAAATATTGTTGGCATTGGACACCAAGAGAGTCAAAATATTTGTGGAATAATGGCGTACCTGACGACATGGTGCACGTATTAGATCCAGTATGCCAATTGACGACAAGATACTGGATTGAAAGGCAGCGGAAGCAGGTGATCTCCAGCAGTTTCGAGCAGCTGGAAAAGCACTTGTTCAAATAGGCACAGTCGGCGTAAGTCAACGGCACCCAGATCAACAGGCCTGCGTATGTGGGTTAAGCGGCGTGTTGGAAAGGTGATTCTGGAATTGTGTGTGGAGCCGAGTGTTCAGTTGGTGGCTGCCTGTATCAAGGCAACCACTAAACGAAAGTGCTGAGTCCGTTGACAAATGTTACATTTACATTTTGTGAATAGCCTGATTATCCGAGGGTGTGTTGCAAGCACGTGGTGAATAAAAACCACAGGGAATACAGACACAGAAAATAACAGACACGACATGCTGCAGGTGGTAGTTACCATTGATGCATGAGGTTGACAGCCCCATTGTTTAGCTCTCGGTTTTGTCGATTTCATTTTTTATTCTTTAGAGTAGTGCACCACTCCTTTTTTACCCTGTTAGTAGGGGGTGACAAGTAGTTCTTCTACAACGGCTGACATACCTGTGCTTCGCATCTGAAAGAAACGCAGCCGAAAATGGCTTGCATATTCCAGGTACGTCGTCTCGCAAGAGTGAACACCGTGAAAAATGAACGCATGCTTCATTTCTGAATGCACCGTGATATTATACACCAACTATTGCGTTCAAATACAAATGAGCACCTACTCCGTTTCCAGAATAAAATTAAGAGGTTATAGCGGTGTACTTAAGATGGTTTATGGTTTGCTAGCCGGGCCGTATCCCGAGTTTATTGTGAATTCCTAATATGTCGCAACCTTAATACTTGCTTTATTACTGCTTTTTTTTCATTTGGCAGTCATGCCATACTATGATATAACGGGTAAAGAAATCAATTTTCTACTGCCCGTTTTTTATTCTTTTTCTCCATTCTTTACGGCGGAAGGAAGATAAGCCTACACGTTGCAGCTGCGCAATCGAAGATAGATGCTCCCTTCTCAAACGTACCGGTATATGCCTGTGCCTTTGTATAGAGGTTGCTTGCACCTGTCTATTTAAGGCTCTGAGTTTGAGTTAGAAGCTTCGAATGTGGCACCCGTGGGGTTCCTAGTTGTGTTTTGCTAAGACAACTGTAAATACTGCTATGCTTTGTGTATTTTTGGCAAACCCCGCCACTGAGAGTAATAGTACCTTGGTTTACTTCAAGCCAAAAACAGCGAAACGCGAGTACCCTCATCCCTACTGTACAAACACTACAAATCCCCTGAGAAAACGTAACAAACTGACGTCGTTTCGCTTACAAGCTCTTTGCAAAAGGGACTGACATCTATCGGTAGCTAAAAATCTACTGATTATCCCAGATATTTGAAGGCTTATGGCCTATATTGTTAAAGGGTATAGGGTGGGCTATTCCCTTAGAGGAAATGAGTATAGATGATCCAGATGTTTAACGGAGCACGACAGCAACGACCGAAACTCCATTCCAGCGCTGTGTAACAGCAGATTCGCCGGAAGTAGCGAGAGTACGTGCGCGCATCTGGCCGGGCTATTTCGTTGCTCTGACTCTCCCATTGCCGCTTACTCGAGCGAAGCTGTGCTGCTCTCATTCGTGATCGACAGGGGCGCTTTCCTTGCATTTACAAACATTCCTGTGCCACTTTTCATGAAGAAAACTTGGTCTTTAGTGACGTGCGCTTTCTGCTTAACCAGGAATGCACTATTTTGAATGTCCATGACTTCCGGCATTTGCCCTTCACTAAGAGGCAAGTTGATTGCGCAAGTGTAATAACGAAGTGAGACTGATTTGGCACAAACCACGCGTGGCGCAAAAGGATGCTCAAAACATAAATTAATTGTTTATGGGTATTGCAACTGTCTTTACCCTACAAAAATATACGGGCTCTACAACATTAGGTAAGTGAGCTAACGTAAGGCCTGTTACTTCAACACAAATTGCTTTTATTACAGAGGGTCAACGAACTTAAAGCTGCTTTTTGTATTTCGCAAGCGTGCCTGGGAAAAAGAATCACGAGGGGCATCAACTAAAACAGGGAGTTGTGCATCATTCATGCTAACGATTCCTTACCTTTCGTACCAAAACGACTGTTTAATATTGGTTGAAGTTTTCGCTAACGTAAAATAAATCGACAATGCACAAACTAAGAAAGGCGGAAAAAAATCAGTGCTGTTCTACTATCTCAAGATCGGTTACCAGCGGAGCAGTGTGTAGGTCATTTTTTGGCCAGAAATTCCCTCTCGAACCCGGCCGCCGCACCGCGGAAGAGTTCAGAGGAAGTTAAGCCAAGGAGACATTTTGCGCTTTCCTGGTTCCCTATAAGAGCATCGCGCGTACGCTTGGCATGGCCGGCCCTTTGGTCGTCGGCAGTCTCCTTCTGTTGCGTTCGCGGTTATTGCGGCATATTTTTATTTGAGCAGACTTCGCTGTAGAATGTGGCAAAACCTACTTACTAGCCGGAAAATTACACCGATCTTTGTAACGTCAACTTCTCTTGTAAACGCTCATACATATGCTTGACTCAGGAGACGTTTTCCCGCGGTCAATATGCGCCACTGTGTAACAAGCTCTGAAGCGCTTGAGAAGAACACATGGCCGAAGTGAGGAGGTTGAGAGTGGCTTTTTTCGCAGCACGCACGCAAAAAAAAAAACAATTATCCTGTAACCAGCTCCGCGGCAAAAGTCAACATATTCGGGCCACTCGTTGTGGTTGTTCAATTATCTGTTTACTGCCGGCCAAACGAAGTATGCAATTCTACAATTAACGCAAGTTATAGAGCCTTTCATACTCCTCCCTAAAGAACGTTCTAGCTTATATACATGGCAGTTCCTCATGGCATCCATTCAAAAATAAAGCCGTTCCACTCAATGTGAAAGCTGTCGGAAGTGCAGAGCAGTGATTCGCCATATTGGGTTGTACCACCGTTATCCGCTCCCTGCTACCACCCAATGCAAATGAAATTTCCTGCCACAATGCTCGAGCGCCGCCTGCCTCAAACTGCACCGTAAGGAGTTCTCTTGTTTTTCTGCTCGCTTTTCTACACGTGCCGGCGTTGCACTGCAAATGTTTTTGCTTACTGTCTGTTAAACGGACCCAACGGGCGTTCTGAAATAAATGAACGTGGGCGCTGCCGGTTAATTACACACACACACACACACATATATATATATATATATATATATATATATATATATATATATATATATATATATATATATATATATATATATATATATATATATATATATATATATATATATTGCCTTGCATGTTCCCTGCAGTTTTTTTTTGCTCTAAACAACGGGCCGATGTATAACAAGCAGCAGTGGTTCACGAGTTTGGAACGCTCCCGACTATAAACCGCTTGGCTTTCGAAGCCTCTGTGGGACGCCGCGACGACGGGCCACCGTGTGGCCCTACTTGGGTCCAGCGAGTGAGCTATGACGACAAGGCGGCCCCTAAAGCGCTCTGCACTTTTGAACCTCACAGCCTGTTCTTCCAGCTATAGCTTTTTCCACCATGCAGTGTAGACGCGGCTATACTCTTGCGGTGTCAAGCGAATCATTATCTTCTACCGTAATTGTTTTTTGTTTCTTCCGTGTAATACGGCAATGTGCGTTAAACTAACTGGTTTTTATTGAGCTCACTTTTTCAGTTCGTTGAGCACCTTGTTGGCTATTTGCATGGTTAAGGCAACGGTTGATTGATTGTAGGATTTAACGTGCCGACGCAACGCAGGCGATGAGGTGCGCCGTAGTGGAGTGCTCCGGATTAATTTTGACCACCTGGTGATCTTTACGTGCGCCGAAATTGCCTACACACGGGAGTTTGTGCTCTTCGCCTCCATCAGAAAAGCGGCCGCTGGGGCCGAGAGCTGAACCCGCGACCTCGTGCTTACCAGCGCAACGCGTTAGCCAGTGAGCCGCCGCGGCGGGTCGGTGATAGCAACGTAGCCAATACTCAGAAGCAGTTTTTGTTGTTGTTGTTGTTGTTTCCTGCATTTTCTTGGGCCACGCATGATATATGCCGCACTTGACATATTGATCAACGAGCCTCTAAACCCCATGACGCCACAAACTTGCCTGTCGAGTGAATAGCGAACCATAAAATTCACTCGGATATAAAGGGGGGATTCCAGGCAAAGGAGAAATCACAAGCCCATAAACACCAAATAGTCCACGGCGCCGACAAGAAAATGGTTGAATACAGCATAAAAGGCCCCCTCGGGAGAATAATAGCAGCACGAATTCGCTTGTGCCGACGTTAAGGCGAGCATCGGTATATCGACATGGGTCGGATGGATGTCCCTACAAACTTTCGCTAACTGCGGCACAAGTGTGCTCATAGATCTGGCTGGCATGCAGTTTCGGGCCGGTTGGCCACCGCTTCCGTGCACCGATAAACTTTTGGAACGCCTGTAGACGTTTTTACGGGCAACCCGTGGCGCTGGACACGATTGTAGTTTGTCGTTCCTATTGGGGACCTTCGGTATGATAGCACAGACAATTATATCCGGGCTAAAATAACGCTCATACACCTGCACCCTCCTAAACCTGGGAGGGAACGCCTTATATGAGTACATGTATATCACTCTACCAGCCAATTTACCACCGCGATGGAGCGCCGGCTACTTACAGCTGCTTTCGTTAAAACAGCGGCGATACGGCGGACGTGAAAATAAGGAAGCACGAAAGCACGGTAAGCGTCCCTTGTTCGTACTGTGGTGCCCAATAATGAGCTGAGTCGACCTGCGCCTATCGATGATAGTACAGGCTCTGTAAGGAATAATTGGAACACGGAAGTTGTGACCGAACCGCATTAGAGCTCCGTCTAACCGTACCGGATGTAAACAAAAGCAGCAAAACACGTATGCGGGCTTGCCGACGGTGATAACCCATCTATACTTCTCAACCCACTATTCGTAACATGGCTACAGTGAACTTGATTATTGTAATAGTCGCAAAAGGGACCCAGGCAAGTTGAAACCAGAAATCCTGAAATCCGCTGGGGGCAGTGATGTGGAATAGTGGAGGGGACGTTGTGGAGTTGATAGAGTGTGCGCCTTCCAGTCATCATTCATAGGCTCAAATATTGGTGTAGGACAAGTTATCTTTTAAAGACGATAGCCTTTCTTGTGCTACTTAAACCCAGAAATGTTGGTGTGTCTGTCTGTCTGTCTGTCTGTCTGTCTGTCTGTCTGTCTGTCTGTCTGTCTGTCTGTGACTCAATTCAGCACCCGACCAAATTGAAACAAAATCTGCGCGATAGTCTTATATACTCACAGCCAAATATAAACGTCGAAGTGCCGCGTCAATATTCATACTTGTCCACGTTGTGAAACAAGAACAAGACATTCTGCAAATATGAGGCGAAAAGTTATTACATAACATTATTTGCAGTGTTCCCTTATTAATAAAAGTCGTGTATGATGGGTTTTTGCGATATAAATACTATATTAATTGCAGAAAATCGTCGCTTGCTGTTACCAGCGCTTCTATTGCTCATTGCGGTATTTATTAAATCAAACGGCAACAGCAACGCAACGTTTTACTGGATAGGTTTCACGCTTGGAACGCACGTAGAGATAGGCAACGTGGTTCTATAAACGTTGTAGTGAGGCGACTCAATTCACGCGCGTGCCGGCCGTACTGCAGCGCAGGCATCCAGGAACATGGGCTGTAGCAGAGCAATGCGGTAAATTTAAATTAACTTAAGCTAACCTTTAGTAGGTTTACCTTGGGAGGAGCGCGACAAAAGAGGAACAGCATGAGTGAGAAGGGAGCGGGAAAGGAAAGACAGGTATTTAATTGGCAAATGTCGCTACAACAATCGTCTTTTGTCGTCATTTGCAACAAATGGAGCAGATTACGACCAATGTTTTTATAGAAGGCACGAAGAATTTGATTAAAGCACATTTGAGATCAGAAAAAATATGTGTAGTTTTATAGCGGAGCCGTAGTAAGTTAGGATTCATTTTTCTATGCCCTTCGTCGCGGGAACTGGACGTCGCGGCAGCCCTGTGACCTCCGCCACTCCCCTTCATTTTCATATTCCCGGGGACGTAAAGTTCGTCCTGTCTCTTTCTATCTGATACCCTAGCATCGAGACGTCTTGCGGAGTCGCCAGCCTTATGCGCACCTTTTTAAAGCGCGAGTCATCAAATACAGCGAGGTGTTTGCGGCTGGGCGTTTATTTTTTGTTTGCAATGCTTCCGTTCTTATAGCGCTCCAGAAGATCCAAATGTGTTTGAAGGGTGATGCGTTCTCTAACAGGCGCTTTAACCCAACAATAGCTTAGGGAAACATGCAGGAAAAATTAATGCGGTGCCCTCTACTAGGCAGCGCTTCATCGCATGGGTAGCGGCGGCGCGTTAATCCCTGCAATCAATCAAGGTAAACATACAGCGGTATAACGCGTGGGAGACTGATCGAGTACATTTGTAAGGGTAAGGCGGAAGGGGATGGCGAATCAGATTTCGAGAACTGCGGCAAAATCGACGTATTCTTAATAAAAGGTTACTCAGAACATAACAACGAATACTAAACGAGGATATAACGCAAAACTAAAACAGATCAATCGAAAACTAAAAAAAATTGTTATGCAGTCGGTGCGCTAATCATGCCATCTAATCGCTGTACGTTTCGTTTTTCTAAACGAACATTCTTTGCTTAGCGATCTTTGAGCGCATATGATTTCGCGAGGCTAGCACGAACGTTTAGCACGATGGCACATCAAATTGTGGTGAAAGTAGGAGTCTAACCCCTCTTTTGTTGCAAGGGTTTCAAGATCACAAATTTTCGGTGGTCATTGGTCAGCGAGTACCAATATTCCATCCACACCCGAGAAACAAACAAATTCGGGAAACAGGACAACCCCTGTACAAATCTTCCTTCCTACGGCGGAGCCCATCATGCTTTGTGTGAATTCGTCCTTAACAGAAAAAAATTAAAGCCGTTCCACTCAATGTGAAAACTGTTGGAAGGGCAGAGCCGTCATTCGGCATAATGGGCTGTAGCGTTGTTATCCGTTTACTGCAACCACCCCATCAAAATCAAATTTCCTGCCTTCGCAGTGCTCGTGCGCCCCCTGCCTTAAACTGCGCCAGCGGGAGTTGTGTTGTCTTTGTGCTTTTCTCCGCGCACGTGTGGACGTTGCACTGCCACATTTTACGCTTACTATCGTACAAACGAACTCAGCGGGCGTCAACTAAAGGAACGCGGGCGCTCCGGATAATTACGTATATTTTTCCTGAAAGGTACCTGTAGTACTGTATTTACCCGATTCTAACGCGCCCCCGATTCTAACGCGCACCTGATTTTCCTGGCAAAAAAACCGGAAAAACTTGCACCGCCGATTGTAACACGCACGGGACTTTGTGACCCAGACAAACGAATGCGAGAGAAACAGGCGATTTATTTCCCGAAGTAATCTCATTCATCTCACTCCTCGTCGCTGTCCGCTGACGACAACATCTCGTCCTCGGTGCCTTCAGGCGCATTCGGGATGCCACACTTCTGAACGAACGTTCAACCATGGTCGACGGGATCGTGGCCCACGCCTCGCACGCTTGTCCCGAGAGCTTCTCCAGAGGTGCACGCTTCAGCCAACCGCCCGTTTTGAACACCTGGGAGCCGCTGCTGCTATTGCTATTATCAAGCGCGCATGTCAAACGATTTGACGATTTGCGTGAACGCCGATAGAAAAGCCTAGACGCCTAGGCTTGCTGCGTCTAGAAAATCGTTGCTAAAAGCTTTGGCGCCATCTTGAGATGGCGATGGCAATGGGTGGGACGAAATTTCCGCTGTTTCGGCAGTTTCGGTTTTGTATCTGATTCTAACGCGCATGCAATTTTTCGGCCTATTTTATCGGAAAAAAACGTGCGCGTTAGAATTGGGTAACTACGGTAAACAACTGGAAGATGTATGACAAGCGCAAGCGTTTCACGAGTTCCGAACGCTTATGACTACATAAACAAACACTTGGTATTCCAAGCCTCTGGGTTACGCCGCAAAACATAGTTACGCCGGGACACCGGGATGGTGCTCTATATAGTTTGGTCGAGCGAGCGATCTAGGACAAGAAGGCGAGGGCCTAAAGTCCTCTGCACTTAAAATAAATGTCCGTGCTTAGGATGAACCGAGCTCAGTATTCTGAATACCTCTGTGTACTGAGCCGCAGTTGCCGGAAAAAGCCTGCGCGGCCCGATGTTTCTTCCCCTGCACTTCTTTTTTTCTCAATGTCAGAACGGAGGCAGGTTTGTTTGCAATCCCAAATGAGACCTTATCCCCCCAGGCCTCCTGCGCATTTTATACAGAAAGCAATGTTGAGAAGCAAATGCACTTACAATTGTTGCTCGGGAACAATTCAGTCAAAATTCCTCTTCCCTTAAAAGTAGACGCATTTGGTAGCGGAAGAGAGGATCCGGGAATTGGAGAACGTGTACAACCATCATCTCTGACTACGTCCCACTCAATCGCTTTGCAGAAAGCAAGATATTTGGGACGTTCTAAGTCGGAAACTTATTGGGTAATATCCTTTGCCAAGTACAGCGGCGAAAGCTACGTAACGCGCTGCATTTACAGGAAAATGTAGAATTCAAAAGAGTAACCTCAGTTATAATTGCGTGAATGAAGATGAATGTTCGGGCAGCATGTGGAAAAACCAATTGATAGGAAAAACAAAGAAATAAAATTCTCCCATATATGATCTTACAAAATTTAACATATGTATCTTATACAGCTCCCCACCAAAACCGACGAATTATCCGAAAAGATCCACAAAAGACGCCATACGTGCGAATAAAAAATAGCGTGAGCTGTCCAACCTTGCAGTACGCCTTGAAAGTCAGGGAAAAAACATTATCAGCGTATTAATGGCGGTTGATCGCTGTAGTGCTATAAATTTAGATCAATTTAAACTTATAACCATATTTGGCTGTAAAGAACTCACACTCTACACAACTGGCATAAAAATGATACACATTTGGGGGTTATTCTCTGAGTTTCTGCGGGTGTTTGCTGTCATTATTCATTACAAGCATTCAATAAGTCGGTGTTCCGCACAGGGAATTTACTCCTATTGATGCTCATGTGTTTCAAAAACGATGAAAACATCAGCATGAAAACACCCAGAGAAAGCGAGTGTCATGCGGTGAGTGTATCCACTCCACTATTTCCTGTATAATGCTGCACGGCAACTCCCTTTGCGTATTTTCAGTTTTCTGGCTTCGGCGTGTCCAATAGAAAATGAGCTTGGTTTTGGAACTATTACTGTGGCCGAGCCACAGTAATAGTTGCGGTTGAGACGCCAGGTAACGGAGCCGTGAGACAGCCAGATGCAAAGCATTTAATTGGGATGACAGACCTACTTACGATGACGATGATAGTGTGACAGTATTTCCCAGGAGCTTCATCTTCTACAATTCGCAACATTCTGCCGGCCACAAAAGAGATGTGTAAAAAACATTAACATCTTGCCAAAGTCTCCTGGCGAACCATGGCACCGCAGTTCCGGTGAAACGCTAGCTTTCCAACCAGTTCAACCTAGATTGTCATTTTGTTCTAGCGTTGCTTCCTGTTATTTCCTTTCTTCCGGTCCCTTCTCAGTGGCTTCGTGATATTTGCTTTCTTACGTTCCCTCCAGGTTGCAAATCACATTTCTTCTGTTGTGTTCATATGAGTTTATATAACAAACAGTGCCTGCTGTGCTGACGGCTCTGGTAGCCATTGAAGTACGCGCACACTGATTAATCAGCGAATCACCTCCTGTTTTTGGCATAGAATCAGCCCGACCTCTGTCTTCGCAATCACCATTCATAGGGTTTGACTCATTGCACATGTCAGCGGCTTGTAAAGTCTGGGACGAGGTCGGCAAATGAAACAATTCCTTAAGAGTGGTGTGTTTGCGCTCACGCATCCACCATCTATTGTCTGGCTCCGGCCAATTTGGATGCTTGCTTGATTGTCCTTGAGCGGAAAGTTGAGCTAGTTGGATCTGATTCATGTTTAAAGCGCGGACAGACGATACACATGAAGAGCACAACACGAGCGCTTTCTATCAACCGGTTATTCAATAAAAACGCACACACGCATTTATACTCGATCGTTCATTCACAACACATTCATCAAGAGCATGAAGATAACTTTTGTTATTATGCACTACCATCCCGCATGACCCTCGATTGTTGCATCCAAAAATTTAACTTAATTCACCTGTAGGGTTATCGATGCCTGGGCGACACACGTGTATCCTGATTTGCCCGACTATCCTGATTTCGACGAATATCTGGGCAATGTGGACCCAAGGAAAAAAATGCGCACCAACCATGTTCTGTAGGTGTTTAAAAGGGGTGGAAAAGGCTTCAACATCACAATAAAAGCCGTGAAAGAAGGTGCGATTCAGTTTGTAGACCTACAGGCTGAAGTTTGAACGAGACTACGTCTGCTGATCGTATGCACCGAGATCAGAAAAACTGTTCCTGAGCTTCGCTTCTAGCCATTCAAAGTTAGCATTACTTTTTTTCCTATGTGTAACGTTTTAATTCATTATGCATCTCACTGTGGGTAATACCCTGATTGGTGTAACCATTTTTCTTAAAGGGCTTATTCCTGTTCTGTTGTATGCAGTAGCTCATATGTATACGTTTTTATTATCACTTTTGTTTACCGTTGCATTTTTGTAAACTGACACTATTTGCCTTTTGTCTGTTTCAGTATGTGCCTCGTCGTTTTTTTTTTCTTTTCCTAGTTTGCCTTTTTTTCCTCAGCAAAAATATGATTTTCATGTAGCGTTCTCATGTTTTTCGAATGCACTATAATTTCTTTGTTTAGTTGTTAGCGTGCATATGTATTTTTTTACTTTGCATATTTTTGTTATCGCATAGTATTGCGATACTTTGGAGTGTTTTGTGTTTATTACTGTAGAGGCTGTACAGCTTGTATATTTGCCGTCTGCTGCCGGACATTTGAATTGGGCTGAAAGGCTTGTCAAACTGCTTCTACTCAGCTTTTATCGTCAGCCTTGCGATGAATACCGATAAATTGAAATAAAAAATACCTCACCTCAAAAAAAAGTTAGTGAAACAAGGCCTAGCCATGTCGGGCCTAAAGGCCTCAATTAACAAGTCGTGTGTGCACATGAAGCACGAAGGTTTCGAAGTGTTAGTCCGGAGGCTCACGCAGGCAGGTTTTCGTACGACATCTCTTGCTTCAATTTCAGGGCGACTGTTAGGGCAACTGAAGCGATCGAGTAAGGGGCCGCCCTGCAGACAGGAGCAGGAGGGTCGAAGGAAGATGGCGGTGGTGCCCTACATATACACAACATTTCGCATCGCCTGAAAATGGTCGCTGCGGTCTATGGCGTATACGTGATGTTTACGGCTAGGAAGAAGCTTGGGAGGACCTGCGGAAGCGTTTCGAGGAGAACAGATGGAGAGTGCAAAGATTCTGGCGAATCCGTCGTCAAGCACCGGGATGCTTATGTAAAGTGCAAGAAATGTTTTGTGTGCAACATTACGTTGGACTGCGGAAAGCCCAACGGAATTTTGGGCTTTGAAATCGGTCAAACCGGTCGCTGCTTAATTGTAAGATTGCGCGAGTATGAGAGTTCTCTGAAAGGAACGCCGAGCTCGAATCTTGCACTACGTTGTAAAGCCTGCAAAAGGTGCCAACCAGCTTCTTGGAGTGCGACAGCAGAATATGCGCACAAAGATGAGATGTGCCGACACATCGTTAAAGATAACAAAATAAGCAAATCCGGAGACACGTGGGCCGCCCAGCCATCTATAACACTACAGAAAAATGAAGTTAATATTTTGGATGCAACAAGCGAGGGTCATGCGGGATGGTAATGCATACAATCAAAAGTTATCTTCGTGCTCTTTGCGCATGTGTTGTAAATTAACGATCGTGTATAAATGCGTGTGTGCGTTTTTATTGAATAAACAGTTGATAGAAAGCGCCCGTATTGTCGTCTTCTTGTGTATCGTCTGTCCGCGCTTAAAAACATAGATTGTCCTTGACCCTGCAAGTTCACTTCAAATCACTTAAGTGGTCTTGCTTCCTCAGTTTTTGTGCGTGTCTGTGTGTTTGCGATGGACGCAATACCTGGAGATAGGGCAACCAGGCTGTTTTGTAGATTACTTGCAGGGTCCCCTTTTGATTCGCCGTTGCCTCCTACTTGCGTACTTAGCACGCAAGTCCCTTCCTCCGTTGTCTGAAGCCCAGACTTCGGTTCATAAACGGGGCCTTACAGTGTCCACCCTAGTGAGGTCGAGGTCTTTATAGCTACTACGCCTAGCACTCGATCGCCGGGAATGAAGTGTTCTGTCATTGTTGTCCGAAGTTGGTCACGTCTATGAGCAGTGCGACGCCTTGGTCCTTACATCCTCGGGGAACGATATGGTCGTCAGCAAGCTGGTAGCCAAATTTACGTAGATGCTTCACGAAATCGCTGTTCATCTCTGTATTTGGGACATTCGGACTAATCGTTGGTACAGAAATTCCCTGGAGACCATGCTCTGCATCGCCAAAGTGGCAGCGCCGTCGCAGTTCGACTATTCTTTATCGGCGTGTTTCTGGAGGGCGGCTGGCGCAAATGAATTTACAGCGAGCTCGTCTGTCCCGCGCCTTCTAGTCCCAATTTTGCCACGAGGGCTTCTTTGATATAAGTTCGCTGCCACCGTCCAAACTGCCTCGTACGTAAGTTGTGTCGTTGGGACCGATTACCCATGACCTGAGTGAATGGAGGTGCACTCCTTTGTCTTGCTCGCAGCTGGTGAAGGCAGCAGATGCTATCTTGGTAACCAGCGCCTGCATCGGGAAATTGCAGGTGGTTCCGCTGTTGAACTCGTTTTGCCTTGACTTGTAGCCTGGTCGTACATGACGGTTGTTGCTTTGCCGCGCATGTCTTTCTTCGGCACTCTTTCGATCGGTGGCCCGTCCCCTTACATCGATAGCATCACATAGCTTTTGCCAGCCGCTTCTTCTTTTCAGGGATGCTCAGAGAAGCGTGGCTTGCCTAGGTAATGTGTTATCGCGATTTACAAAAAAAGCACTGGTTTTCGTCGGACATCGCCTCTTCTAGGCGTGCAGTACCGAGGTGGATCGGCCGTTACGTTCGAGGGGTCACTCGAGTCTATAAAAGTCTCCACTGGAGCACATTGCTCTCTGACCTCGAGCTCGATCTACGTGCACCGCAAGGGTTGCTCTTGTCGCCATCAAGCCTTTACGTTTTCTTCCCAGAAGAAGGTGATACCGGGGCCGTTGATTTCTCCTGAAGGCGGACGTGACGGTGAAACGCTACGATGATCTTTTCCGGCAAAACCTCGAGCAGGATGTCGTGTAGCATCGTCGCCGAGAATCTGCTCGTTGGGACGTCCAACACGTTCAGGGAGCGGATGTTCAGCGGAACGGAGTCGTATAGGCAGCGCAGCTCTCTCGTATCAGATGCAAATTGCACGTACGGACGCCCGTGGAGCAATCGAAAATGCTACTGTGTAATGCGGCTCTTGACCCCAAACCTATCCTTGGGAAGCTGGATGGCCCTCTTGTAGCACGCATCCGTTCTTTAAAGTCTGGAAATGGCAGCTGCTGCCTCATCTTCCACGTAGTTTCGGAGGTAAGGAAACTTTATGGTTGTGGTTCGATCCCGGTTGGTGTTGACTGCGCCGTTGAATTGCTCCCAAAACGTGGTCGATTTATACACGTCTCCAAAAAATGCTTCATAGCGAGCATTGGTAGACGAGGTCGAGCGATCTCTGATAGAACCATCGGTGGGGCATGTGGCACTTGAATTGAAGCCGAGGGGGCAGCCTGCGCCGCCCCACTGACGCTGGGGTCCTCGAGCCAGCACTGAACATGAGTCGTAGTCTGGAGTGTCTGATCGTTGTAGTGCGCTGAAGACTCGTACTCTTTTTCCAGCTCCTAGACAGGAATCGCTACCTCGATCTGAGCGTCGATATTGCGAAGCTCCCCGCGGCTGTCTATGAGCTTGTCCGTCACCTTTCTGAGCGCTGTTCGGCCAGAGCCGCCACTCTCGATGAGCTCTGTCGTCTCGTGTAAAATCTTTGTCGTTTGGAATCGCCTGGGAGCGCGTTTCGCTTTCAGCCGGTTCACCGTAGAGCAAACATTTCCGGCTTACTTGCTCGGCAGGCAGTAAGGTATGCGCGTTGCCTACGTGGGTGTGGTACCGTGGAGGATGAATTTGCTCCGGCGAACGGTTCCAGAAGAAACTCTGCGTCGCCGTCACTAGTTTCCCACGTCGTTGGGGGCTCGTTGCGGTTGCTGCCAGGGAACGGAGGCGTCAGACACCCTGATGGAACGATTTTAATGGCGATGACAGACCTATTTACAATTACAATGATAGTGTGGTGGTATACGTGCCAGGAGCTCCATTGTCTACAATTCCTAACAATTACAATATTCGGGGCCACTGTAAGGTGGCCAAGAGCATGTTCGGCAGCATATTGGTATCAGTGATGGTGCTGATAGCAGACACATCTGGCAGCGTCTTTCGCACTATTGTAGCGGTGGCTAGCTGCTGGAAAAGCGACGCTATCAAATGGATGTACACTGAGAATGTTTACTTTGAAATATTTTTAGACGCGTCTGCTATCAGCGCCATCGCCGAGACCAGTATGCTACGAACATTGGTCAGTGCCAGGTTAAAAGAATTGGAACTCTATTCTGCACTACACAAATTTCCAGACAATATGCCATGTTTTTTTACGTAAGCACGACGTAAGCAATCAGTGACGTGATGCCCTTATAGCTTTGAGGACATGCAGTGTAATTTGACACTTCACTCATAAAGATCGCAACCAAGTTAGCAAATATTGCGTATAAAAGATATAAAAACACTTGGCGTGTACTATTAAACTTATGACGGTAGCTGAGACTGTTAAGAGAAACATATTTCTGCAGGTCAAAATTAACGTCAAGAGCGCAAGGCGATTGAGTAACGTTGATCCTAAAGCGACCGAAAGGCGGGTGCTGAGCTAAAAAACATCAAACAATTTTTACCGTTTTTATTTGTGGCTTTTAATCGCTTTTAGTAACATAGTTCGGCTCATATTCTTGAGTGCAAGCTTTGCTGCGTTATCACCTTCCCGGCCGTCACCGCCGCCTCGCTGTCGTGTACTGCTATGTTACAAATTTATGGCGTGATACCAGAACAAGACGGCCGTGACCTTTGCTTGCAGGACACATAAAAGCATCTAAGCGCTTCACCTGATAACCGCAGAGCGCGCCGATGTCGGCCGCTCACTCATTGTCCAGCTCGACTTCAATCCGTGCTGCAATAAGCAAGTCACTTTTCTTTGTTGTTTTTCTCTTGAGTTCGATCATGCGACCCAGCAGCTTACTAGGAGGAGTGTGGACAACTGCCATGCATTGGGTTCTCTTTATCAAGGAGAGGTTTGTACTGCCCTCTTATGTAGCGGTTAAGAAAAACAAAGAATTTTTATTTTATTGCCAAAAATAAAATCCAAATACAGCATGTAATTTGTGTGCTCCATGATCTCTGACTTGGAAACAGTCAAAACTATTATTTATTTCGGTGGAAAACATGCTTTAAACTGCGCATCATTCCAAACTGCGGAACTAAGCAAATTTACGACTGAAAGTGGTGTGAGTTCTCTCCGGAAGTGACGTGGATCCTGTGGATACCAAAACAAGGCAATGAGTGGACCTTTTTAAGACTTTATTCCATCTTCCGCGGTCGACCACGCCGAACGTCTCACTAAGCTTAAATAGGCGTGGCAGCCAAGCAGCCCGGGCAGGAGCCGCCAGCCTCGGTGGCAGCTTGCTGTCGCCGTCGTGGTGATGGAAGTGACAGTCAACGGCACGGGCATCGATCCGACGGAGCTAAAGAAGTCGAATTAGATGACGGAAGTGACCAAGAAAGTCAAGGAGCTTCAACAACCGGGGCAGCGAGGAAGTCAAGGCGGTGGTTCAGGCGCGGCCGAAATAGCGGGGTACGGACGATTCGTCGAAAGACAATTCGTAATAGGGCAATTCGTAGGAGGGCAATCGGTCTCGTAGGGCAATTTGTCATAAGGCTACTCGTCGCTTCGGCATCTAGTCGCTCAGAAAAAAACTTTTTGTTTTACATTTCCCGGCTTACAGCATAACGGAATTCGGGAAAGAGGGGCATGGTACGTGCTTCCATAAAAGATAAAGCTCAGAAGCCTTCCCAGATAAGTCCCATTCACCCTGAAGCTGACAGTGCACCGGAGGCTGCGCGTTCGCCGGACCAATCTTATCATTCAAGGCCGAAAGTTGAATCGGGCTTCCAGAACGAACTATCAAGACTTACGCGATAAAGTTCACCAGCGAAATACTATAAAATAAGTGGTTTAAGCGTTCGTTTTCGCAGTCGCTATGGAAGTCATAAGTACAGAAAGAGGCGGGGAAATGCTGGTTTGCAAAGGATTTCTATATACTGCTAACCGAAGGAATGAGCAAAGAATTTAGTGGGTGTGTAGAAAAAGAGAGACCTGCAAAGCAAAGATCGTGACTGACGTCTCGAAGCTACGCGTTGTTAGGGTCTCAAATGACCACAGCCATGCTCGAGACCCAACCTAGACTAGCTGCCTCAAAATTCGCTTAGAAATGAAGGCGAGCGCCGGTGAGAACGCATGAATATTCGTTTCTGTGTTTTGTTGTGAGGGTGATTGGATAGTCATCGCATACTGCCTTTTTAGTTGGAGGATGGGCGTCAGTACAGCAGATTCTTCTGGACGCGGCAGCAAAGGTCACAGACAGCACCGCATCCCAGCTGCCCTCTACGTCAACGCTTCGACGAACAGTTAGAAGGCAAAGGCAACGTGCAACATTTGTCTACGATATTCCTCCCCGCATAAAAGATATACATCTCCCGCCTGAATTCGAGGTGCGTTTACTAAAATTGCAAAAAATAGTTTTTATGAGTTCTTTATGCAGGTGAATTTCAAAGAAGAGGCGTTCTTACTGCATGATAGTGGCGAGAGTGGTGTCAACCGCATCATTGTGTTTGCAACGAAGCGGAACTTGGAGTGCTTAGGGAGAGCAGGTGCATGGTTCAGTGATGGGACGTTTAAGGTAGTGCCCTTGCTATTCTACCAGTTGTACACAGTCCATGCTCTTTGTAACGGTATTGTCGTGCCCTTGGTGTACGACCTACTGCCCAACAAAACCGAAGAAACCTATCGGAGGTACGTCACTCATAATTGTTACCTTATTAACTGCTGTTCCAATGCGTAGTGATCGGTTGGTTGTTGAAACCATTTTCATTCCGCGTTACCTTACCAGGTTCTTCTCAGTCGTCATCAGCAACTTCGGGCCCTGCGCTGTTCGCATTCTGTACACGGATTTTGACATTGCTGCTATTAACGCTGCTCGGGGCGTGATTTCAGACATCCGAATTCAAGGGTGTTTTTAAAGCAAAGCTTTTTACCTCTACCCCCCAAGGGTTCTTTCGCGACCGTTTGTGTCACCAGAAAACTCCAGCGAACAAATAAAATAATTTACTGGCACCGCGGGGAATCGAACCTGGAACTAATAGAATAGCAAAGCGAAAGCCCGTTGTCTTACCGATTTAGCTACGAGCCCACGCGAAGGCCGGGAAGACAGGTGGTGTACTTGCCAATCTTCTTCGGGTTTACCCCCATTCTTCTCGCTGAATGCCACGTGAAAGCGTCACGCGACCACTCACGCCCGTCTAGCGGCCCTGTGCGCACCTTGCTCATGTGCTAAGAGTTACGAAAATTAAACGAAGCTCACACCAATGCATGGCATCTCACTTCTAGTCCGCCAATGGGCTATAAAGCGTGTGGCCTACCGTGTTTACGTAAACAATCACAGCTCCTTGTCGACCGCCCTCACGCCAAACCAAGGAATACATTCAAATACTCCTTGATGGCCAGGCCTTCACTCCAAACCCCAGCATCAAGATCCTGGGCCTACATTTCCAGGCCAACACCAAGAGTGACGTCTCCTTGCAGCGCCTCAAAAACAGCATTTTTTAAATCATACACGTGACCAGGCGAGTTGCCACCAAGCAGCGAGGCCTAAAAGAATCCGGTCCCTTTCGATTAATTGAAGATTTTGTCCTCTCGAGAGTTTCTTACGACAAACCCCTATCTTCTTCTCGGCAAGGAAGACATAGAGATGCTTTATATAATGACTAGAAAGGCGGTCGAGCAGGCCATTGGTCTTATCATTAATGCGTCCACACAGAAGCTGCCTAGCACGGGGCTCCACAACACGGTGGAAGAGCTGATAGAAGGCCATCTTTCTAACCAGAAGGTCGGACTCAGAACTGCGATGGGTAACCGCATGCTTCACCAGATTGGCTGGGCAGCCCAGAATGTCACTCAGCTTGACGTACTCTCAGACTCTTGGTGACTAAAACTAAAGATGCTCTCTTTGCTTAGAAATATGAACCGCTCACATGACGAGGGTCACCGAAAAGCACGGGCTCAAGCGCTAAACACAACCCTCGGTGGGGATCATGCAGTTATCTACACAGATGCCTCCAAACATCGGGGGCAGTAATACGCCATCATCGTGGCTTCCTTCAGAACCAACCTCCTTGCGTGTACCTCACATAGGACCCAAGAAATGACGGCAGCCATCACCTTGGCTCTCGCTAAACCAGGGGTTCGGAGGGTAGTCAACGATTCCCAGCAAGCCTACTGGAATTACCAGTAGGGTTGGGTGTCCTGACCTGCACTTCGCGTGCTAAAAGAACACTCCCCAAACTGTTCCATTCAGCTCATCTGGACACCCCCTCACGCTTCAATGGAGGGCAACAAATACGCCCACCCAACAAGCCTGCGCTTTTACCTCCCGTTCTACGGAGCTGCACGAGGACAGTCACCCCCGTGTCACGTTCAGGGAGATAACCCAGCATTATCTCCTTCTGAGACATACCGTACCTTCGCCTTACCCTGACCTTTCGAGAGAACAACAAACTACCCTACGGCTCATAAAATCCGGGCTCCTTCCCACAGCCTACGCGTCTTCACTTAATGTATCCGAATCGCTACGACGCTGAATGTATATTTTGATCAGAAGTAGGAACACTCCGCCCCGTAATCGGGGTGTGCGACTTTAGCCCTGACCGCCCTCCTCTCTTTCCATCAACTACTCAACAAGAGCAATGGGAGGTGTTGCTGTCCAGGAGCTGTCTACCTACCCAGCTTCAGCGGGTGGACAGAACACAGGCTGCGAGGACTGCATATGGGCCCCACGGAAGGAGGAATCACTCCCCAGGGCGGCACTCTAGGCCGCTCAGAAATAACAGAAGTATTTCTTCTTCCTCCTCCTGCTTCTCTTCCGCAAATCTTGTCGCCTCCATCAGCGGCGCAGAGACGGAGAAGACAGATTGTCTAACACCGGGTTGTAGCTTACTTTAATTTTATAAAAAAAAGTTTCCACTCTGGCGCTACACCAATACTACTCAACCAAACACCGTTCATGCTTCATGCATTGATTTAACCTTAACAAGAATATTTCTTTGAAGCAATAAATGGTGTGGTTAGGAGCATTTGACTTCTCTCTGGTTTTTCCATTTGTAGAGCGATGTGAGTGAATGTAAGTGACGTCGCATAGGTAATCGTTATGGGTGCCATTTACAGCTTTGCTTTCCAACCACATTCACGGGGTGGATTGGCGCGATTTTTTTTCAGCTGGCCCAGTCGGTTTATCGTAAGCTGTGCGCTTTGGGATTCCAAACACGTTATGGCACAGACGAGTCATTTGCAGTCAAGGTGAGTTTGTTGTTATAGGCCTCCTGCGCTGAAGTTTGCCTCAGGAGCAGCAGCGCCAATTCAAACATCCTGGTGGCTCGAGGCGTCATTAGATGGGTAGTACATCAAGCGTTCGTTATAGCCGTCTTTCATTGAATTAAGAGAACGTGAACATCAGCACGTTTTTCTAGATAGTAATCGAGAGAGTTAGCAACAGCCAAGCCACCAATGCAATAATTTCAAGAAGCCCGTGATAACGTCAACAAAACAAAATATGCAACAAAACTGCTACTCTGTTTTGCTCTTGCTCTGCTCTTGCGAATCGGCACTGTCATTCATCGCGGTGCACTGCACCGATCGGGGTGCAGCCCGCCATACTCTGGGCGATAGTAGGCTGAGAAGTTAGCGCATAGCGCTGGGTAGTGTATGTCTGGATTAGCAACGGTCTCTGTCCACCGCAAGATGCCTATACATAGATAAATGGCCGTTTTCTTTCACACAGCTCACGTAACAGCTGTTTTATTTCCAGATGAAAATGCTCCCGGCCTTGGCGTTTCTGCCTGTTGGTGCTATCTCGGAGGCCTTTCAAGACATGTTAGAAGTCTTTCCACAGGAGGCGATCGAACTCGCCGATTACTTTGAGGATGTGTACGTCTTAAGCCCCGTCGGAACGGCATCTGCTCGGCTCAGCTTCCTCCGAAACTGTGGTCCGTGCACGAGTCGGCACTTCATGGAATGCCCCGTACAAACAAGAGTGTGGAGGCGTGCCACTATAGGCTGCAGGCAATTGCTCATAATTTTTGTGCAACTTACTTTATCGCGCAAACTCCTTTGACAATTTTAATATCGCATTTCTTATGGTCCCATTCTCGTTTGCCAGAGCAACGTAAGGTGCGCTTCACCGAACTTGTGGGTGTTCCTGCACTGTCTGAAGAAAGAGCAGGCCCTAAGCGAAATGAAGCTCAGTCAAGCGGCAAGCGGGATCACTGCTACAAGGGTGTCGCGGAAGCAGCAAACCTACAAGAAGCGCCTTCAAAGAATTCTTCAACGCTTCGATGGAACAGACAACATGGATATCCTAGAGGCTTGCGCTAGAAGCATTACCTTGTAAGCGAAAAGATATCCAGAGTTGCCGACGCAAATAGAACTCTTCGTGATCTGACACCATTTTATTGCGGGGCACACGTTCACGCCAATAAACGTTATTTCTACCAAAATCTTGTATCGCCCACCAGTGTGTGACAATCTTCTCGATAACAGCGAGATAGCTCTTCTTGATTCGGGATATAGGAATAAGGGTACCTCGTGATGTATTTGCGTCGCAGCATGATGTATATAGTTTGAATAATTGTTCATGTTTTTAATGTACGACGCGGTCATTTTGCGCACCCGCGAAGGATTTCATTTTCTGAAATTGTTTTTCCTGAATAAAAATTCCTTGTTAGCCTGCACTGTGTCCCATGTTGTGTATGCCTAGGTCTTTGTTGTTTCGCGTAGTCTTAGAATGAATCACTACCGACTAGTCCAGTTCACAGCACTCCCAAACACACAAGGAACTTCTAATAGGGTGACGAATTGTCATTTTGACGAATTGCCCTATGCGACGAATCGCCCTACTACGAGTTGACCTGCTACGAATTGCCTTTCGACGAAAAGTCCTACAGCCCGAAATAGCTGCGGTCGGAATGGAGCGAAATGCAAAAGTGTTTTGCAGAAACGTGGCTGCAAAACAACATAAGGCGAAGCTAACCGGCAAACAGCTGGCAGAAAAATCGATCGTGTCTAATCTTCAGTGGCTGCCGCACGCGGATAACAGAGTGATTATACGACCCAAAGAAGGGCTCGCACTCACCAAGGTATCGCTATTCGTTATCGGAGGGCTACTGAGAATATCAGCCGCTACAGAGTGGCAAAAAAGAACAAGAAGAAGATAGAGTCGTGATGAACGACAAGCAGGGCACGTTAACCTACAGCACACCTAAAGGAGAAGACGCCGTCAAAATGCTTGCGTTGAGATGACTGCAGATCGAAGGCAAAAAGTTCGAAGTTCTAACCTACATGCCTGCACCCGACAACTGCGGCAGGGGAGTGGTAGACCGGGAACACCGAAATCGACCACTCGCTGGTAGAGCTCACGCCGCGGAAACGTGCGGCAAGGAATCTATGCATTCTAAATATCTACAGTTTACCCAAGCGAAATAAATGTGGTTTCTTCTGGTTTCGGGGACCTGTTTCTCAAAGTGAAAAGCCTAGCCCAGGGCGACCCTCTGATAGTAGTAGGGGACTTCAGTGCTCTACACCCAGCCTGGGGTTACAAACACATTTTAGCTAAAGGTAAGGCCCTATGAAAGAAAGTTCAACATCACAACCTGGTGCTAAAAACAGACCCCATGCGACCGACGAGGCAAGGAAACAACGTGTCAGCCGACACGATGCCAGATCTGACCCTCACGCACGGCGGTATCGAGGCCACGTGGTGTAATACCGGGGAAGACCTAGGCTGTGATCACAACATCATAGAGATCGTGGTTAGCAACGGACGCCGAGTTCAGAAGAAGCGCAAGCACAGAGTAACTAACTGGGAGGCCGAACCGATAGATAACGAACCGATAACGAACCGATAAAAGATACCTCACCTCACCTCGCGTAGTAACTTAATTTCCTCATCGGACAGGGCCACTGACGGTTTACTTATTACCCTGTCCGATAAGGAAATTACGTTGTTAGACGGCATGAGATTATGCAAAGGTTAAAGTGTTTTTCCTTTTTTTTCTGTGTTTGTGTATATGACGTGATCCGTACACATTTGATCATGCGCGGGTGTTGTCAAAGAGGGTATTTATGTGTTAAAGGATGAATAAAATTTCAGTTGTTAGTCTGCGATGGTCTTCGTGTCTCCGTTCAGTCCTCATTTTTAGTGCGCTCAAGTTACAGCTATGAATTGTTACCAACTAGCCCACCTTGCAGCGTTATTGCATGTTTGCCAAATACAAACAACATAGAGTTGAAAGGCATCGTTTCATCTTTGCCTTTTATTGCAAAGTTGTTGAAATATATTTCTGATTTCTTTGTTGTAATGGGCTTGTATTCCGTGAAGCAAAATGTCTAATATTTTCTATGCCCTGCCACTGAGTGGAAATTCAAATCAAATCAATGCATTCAAATCAGGTTGTTATTTTCGCCCATGCTGCAGTTTCTCAGTCCTTGTTGTATTTTGCATATTCGGCACAGCCGCTGTATTGACGTAGTATAACAGGGATAAAAGTGAAGTTCTTAAGGTGCTGTATAATAAATTAGGTGTTTTCGCTTGTTACGTTTCAAACAAACGTTCCGTCTTGAAATCTTTCGATTCTTAGGCGTAGTGTCTCTCACTTTTTTTTTACCAGAAGAACGTACAACTTCGTCTTTTTTTACTCATTCAAAGCCGAAAAGTTGGTGAGCGGCTACCCAAACCTGGCGTTTCTATGAAGGATTCAGAATCTGAATATACTAACCAGCACACACTCTATATTTGAATACAGTCACTTTTCTAGTAATTATGTAAGACACCAGAGTTCGGTGGGGAAAGGAAATGGGGTCCAATATATTTGAATCATATATAGCGCTCACGCTATGACTAAGTTTTATATCTGCGTAAAAGCGCCCCAAACAGCTTTGAATGGCAGTCTATTCTGTGTAAAAAGCAAGAGATGCACCGTTTCCTGCCACGCAAGGCAGACAACATGAACCGCACGAACAGGAACTGAATACAAACGTCACAAAACACATGACTTATTCGTTGTGAAATGCGGACGTGTGGAGGTGTGGTTTTCTTGCTATGCAACCTGAATAGGTGCAAATAAAGTTTTTCAAGTCAATAATACACGCATTTGGTAAGTTGGTGTATAGCATCATACGGTGCTGCTGTTCCGTCTCCTTATTTAGGCGTTACAAGTACAAAGGCTTTTACCCAAGATGCCACGATTCTTGAAAACCCAACAATCTCCTGGTGTTATTGAAGTATAAGAAGAAAAGAATACACAAGGAGCCCGCAAGTATCGTCAAGTGGCTTCAGTACGAAAGCCGTATTTGTTTCGCTGGCTATGTACACTACCTGGGCTTCGCCCTTGAAGGCGTTTTTGCGTGTTGACCAGTGCTTCGCGGAATCGGAAAGTCGCGGGGCCGCCAACGTCATTGCGTTGTCAATCCCAAGACGCGCGAGATACTCGGACAAGACGGACCAATGACCCGGCGGACTGATGCATCTTGCTGGCTCGCTATGAATCGCGGAGCTGTCGTGCTTATTGCGGTCCTGATGGGCTGGTGAGGTATTTTTTTTTTTGTCCGCTTGGCATTCTTCGGTACAAAAGTCGTGTTCTACACACTGATGTGGAATTTCTAGGTCATCATGTGCTCGCAACTACGGCATTTTTGCCTCTTGTACCACGTAAAGCTTCAGAGTTAATTCATTACTCGTGGGGAAATATTTATACTTTTTATGTAGTGAGCTACGAAAACTGGATGTACGAGAAGTGCTACGGCTATTTATGCCTGTAACGTTATGCTGGAATATACGTTAATAATTCAAACTAATATAGTTTTTAAGGGAAACAGTGCGCCGATAAAAACACACCTCTTAGGAATATTGAAGTAAACTCATTTTTACCCCGTTCAACACAGCCTTCTGTTTATGCTCGGACAATGTTACCAGGAAGAAGCTATGGGTAAGATACTGGATAAATCAATCTTACAAAGAGCCTTTCTTTAATAAAACATATATTGGCATTTTATTCACATATGACACTAGCGTGTTTTATTAATATTTGTTTGCGCACCTCAGCAAATTGCACGCAACAAGCAGAAATATAAGCAGTTTGATACCATTTGTTTCGTCGGAAAGAGAGTGTTGTAAAGATATTATCTCTTTTAATAATTGTTTTTCAACATGATGCTTTATTCACTATTAAAAGTATTTTTTATTCGAGCGCACCCACATTCATCAAGGGCGTCCAACAGTTGCCGCGTATGTTCCTAAAGACAGTGGTTTGCCAGAAATCTTGGCCTGCAATTGCTATTTATCCTGAAATAAAGTTTTTAAAATATCCAAATGTAACCAGCGTGTACCGGTAATCCTGGGGAATCAGGTGGTAACTGCACCTCTGAAATAAAAAAAGAAGACGCACAGACCATAGGTACCATCAACATCATGCTGAGCGCAAATCTACACTTGAGAAATTTCATCAACCCCTTCGCCACCTCAATAATAAAAGTACTATAGAGTGAACAAGGCTGCTTGCGAACGTTATTCAGGTCTGAAGCTTTTTTTACCAGAGCCGAGCATATTAAAATATTACAGAAGAGGACAGCACAAACACAAGCAACTGAGCCATGTATCTGGTTTATCAGGGCAAATGCCGGAGGACGACATTCTTGTGACGCCCGTGCACGTAATACCCTCCACTTTTTCCCTTCCATATCTTCAAACTTTTCGCTTCTCTCGTTACCCCTTCGATCACAGTAAAATTAAGTATTGTGGAACTGCATTCCATTTCTCGTATTTTCACTTATCAAACGCGATCTGTCGGGATCTTGCGCTTCTTTTGTTGGAGCAGCTTGAGTCCAAATCTTTTGTTGTATTGCTTGCGTTTAACTCCTCTCACGCCGACATCGTCTTTCACGTGCCATATTCTTAATAACATTTTTCTAAACGTATTATTTGGTGTACCTATTAAAGCGGACACTGGTAGCCTTTGTGAGGTAACAAAAGGTTGCCTAAATTAGGGCAAAAAGGTTCTTTTTTACTAAGCAATGTGGACAGGCATGAGTCATTGCAGCGGTTTTGACAACCTATGGAGGGACCATGTTTTTACATAGTTAATATTCAAGATTTCCGTCGTTTTGGTCGGGTGATCGAAGTGAGTGATAGAGATTTAGAACATAATTGCGTAAAAGACAACATTTCACAGGTACAAGATCCGCAGGAAACACTGCGAAATTAGCACGCGTTCTCACTTACTAAACCGGTTGATACACACCGTCGCTGGTATATGTTATGTACAGAATGTGTGGCTTTTCATTACTCGTAAAAAGTTAGTGTTACATCCCGGATATTTTGTGGTTGATGTTAACAATGTCTACCCAATTTCAAGGTGAAGAAAATTGAGCAGTATATTGGTAAGACATTCTGGACGGACCTAAATGATCTTTTTTATTATACAAAAAAAACGTTCTTCAATACACCTGTGGGGATCTGTGTTACTCGAAGAGAGAAAAATGGTAGGAGTAGCGGTTAGAAATAGAAAACAAGCGTCTAATACCAGGGAACGAAGGCGCTGAAGTTGCGTGACTTCAATAAAAAAAAAATATATTTGGGCTTTATATATAGTATGCCGCGACAAAAGGCGTATTGCGTGCACAAAGGGTTAAAAAAGTGTCAACCGAGAGTTGGGGTTAGATGTAGGGACTGTCATCGACTGATTGGGGGAACGACTTATAAAATTCTCGAGTAAAGAATGCATAAGCGAAGCGCATAACAAGAGCAATGGAAGACCTGCAGATGAGGCCTTTTTCTTCCAGTAGACTTGGATGGGCTGATGATGGTTATCATGATGAAGAGAACGTTGAGGTGATTGGAATGTAATTGTGACTTGTTCCACAATTTTCTCCGCCTGCGTGCCGACGTTTTTCTAGGTAAATTTGAGTGGGCACCGCGAATTGGTTTTTTTTTAAGGTTTGGTTCAGAAGTGTCCCATCTATTAAGGTGGTGGTGTTCTTGGAATTGAAGCAGTTTTTATTGGGTTTGCGAGCGGTGATATTACTTTTCGCAGCAAGAATGTTCTTCTCAATCTGGGAAGTATCTACAAAGGAGTTAGTCAGGAAGGAGAAATTGTTCAGGGGCCGAGGGCAGCGTGCGGAAAAGGACGTAGAGTTCACCTTAGCGAATCGAGCTGCATTACAGAAAGAGAGAAGGGAGAGAGAAGCGACGCAGCAGCCAGCGAGGCTCGGGAAGGGACAAAAATGACGGCACCAATGCTTCCCAAAAATAAAGAGCAAAAAATAACAGCGTATAAAATTACCCACCAAAAATTTCAAAAGAACTCAAAACCTAAAAACTAGAAAAGTAACCGAGAAAAAAAATTGGAAAAGCAACTAAGAAGTGAACAGAAAAACCGATTCCCATCTGAAAAGGAGACACAAGCATTGTCGCCCCCAGCCTGGTGGACACCACCGACTGGCAACGCGAAGCATGTTCGTGCCCTCCTTTGGACTGCTGTCAAGTAAGCAGTACTTTTCCTTAGAAATCTTTTCAAACCAAGTAAAGCAGAAAAGCGTCAGTGGGTAGTCAGCCACAATAGTCAAGATTCGCCCTCCAGTTTTTGCTTCTCCTAAGCATCAGCTTCACTCTTTTCAGAGAATGTTGCTCGCTCGAGATCGTGTGAGCAGCAGTCGGACAAGGTTGGAACGCATAAGCTTGTTCTTACACAGCATCGGTGCTCAGGGGAAAAAAATAATGGACATGATTCATGCATTAGTCTGGGCAACAATTTCTTGAACCCTCGTTACAAAAAAAACGTAAAGGGTATGCGTATTTCACAATATTAGAAAATTCCAGAGCACAAATTTCGGCCACTTGCGGGCTAGTTCAACCTGCCTGACACTAACTGCAGTACTACGCAAATGCTTGTTTGAAACAATACGGCGCATAAATCTTCTTACTTGAGAGGCACCGCAAAGTCATCGAAGACGGACGAAAAGTGGCATTCTTTGAGTGTTATGAAATAAATTCATGCTTCAAAAACACTAAAAAAAAATTGGCCGCGTATCTGCTCCTTTCGTTGCAAATGCCGTCAAAAGACGATAGTCTTCATCGGCTTTTGCGAAGTAAATGCCTCCCTTCGCTTTCCCGCTCACCTCTCATGTTTTTCCTCTTTCGTCGCGCTCCTCCCAAGGTAAAGACGCCGAAGGTTTGCTTAAATCATTTTAAATTTCCCGCGTTCCACTGCTCCAAACCGGGTGTATCGATGCGAACGCTGCCGTACGGCGAAGGCGCGCGTTAATCGAGGCGCCTTACTTCAACGTTTATAGAACCGCGTTTCCCTACTCCACGTGCGTTGCAAGCAGAACGTGGAACCTATCTAGTGGAACCTTGTGTAACTGTTGCCGGTTGATTTCTTAAAATGGCGCCAGAAGCTATAGTGGCGCGGGTGACAGCAGGCGACGGCGGAGTGAATTCTTTTTCTGCAGTTGATGAAGTATTTATTTCGCAAAAGTTAAGCATGTTTGATTTTGCTATAAAGGAACACTGCAAATATCACTTCTGTATTGATTTGTTGTCTCATATTTGCGTCATGTCTTGTTCTTCTTCAACAATGTTGACAAGTATGAACATTACACCGGACATAGACGGGTAGATTTAGCTGTGACTATATAAGACTATTGCGCAGGCATTGTTTTGCTTTGGCCGGGTGGCTGAATCGAGACACAGACAAACAGACGGACAGACATACAGACAGGCCAAAATATCTGGGTTTAAGTAGCCCAAGAAAGACTATCGTCTTTAAAACTTGACAAAGCATGGGATGACGACACCACAGGCAAGTTTCATCAATCTTACTCGTTAGGAACCCAACATTTTTTTAAAGATTGATGGCCTTGGTATATAATATGCAGTTGTGTACATTATTCATAGCAAACAATTTCGGTTCGCGATTTGTCGTGAAATATTTAAGTACACAGTAACTGGAGCGCAACTACGACGACAAAAGTAAAGTCACCATAACCGGCTGAGTGTTCATTCTTAATACTATAAGTGGCACATTTCACTCAACTTCGTGGCCGGTATTTGAAAAATGACAAACGCACAACGATAATTTTGCGTTCAGACAAACGGCGTACAATTTTTCGCCAAAGTTGGTACACGGTTTTGTGCCTACAAAAGTGATCTTTCACTGATTTTAAAATACAATAGCTTTTTTTGAATACCTCAAAATTCATATTTTCGCCCGTCACTCTGTCTGTCTATCTGCCAGTAAAAAAACGGAGCGTCTAGGCGGAATGGTAACAGAACTCTTGAAGCAAAGCAAGAAAAGGCAAAGCCGTTACAGCAATTAAATCTGGTAGCCTACTTCACAACAGTAAGCATTGTTCATAAAAACATTAGGCATACTGCAGCGTCACATTGTCGCGTAACTGTTATCAGCGATGTTCCTTTTGACATTCGCCTAACTAAAAAAGTGTAGTCTGCTTGATGTTTGTAATATAAACAAAACGCTACAAAGCTGTTTTTTTAACCAACCATAAACACTTCAGCCCAAGCTTCACGTGGTCATAAAAGCCGAACAGTAACACAAAAATCTATACGGACGGTTCGGGATCAGTTCAAACACGGGCAAATGGAATTCACTAAACCTCAATTTATTCCTGTTCTTGGGAGGAGACAAACAGGAGGCGGGGAGCGTGTGAGGCGTGGCAAAGAGAGATATAAGAGACAATATTAGGGCACTCGTGGTTGAATACGATCCGATTTTGATATTTGCTGCGAAACAAGCCGATACGTTCATAATCTTGAACTGAAATTACCCTAAAGTTGAACAATAATTTGGGCACTATATTTGGTTGGTGGGATGATTGCGTCATGGAAAAAATCACGCCCGTTAAAGATCCCGCAAAAACGTTTGCATCAATGAGTTGCAAAATCATCACTTACTGTTGCAGCTTCCGTAATTTTTGTTGCGTTCGCACGGTATTTGTTAAACAGCTCCTGCGAAAACCACACAGGCATTACGATGCACTCAAAAACTTAGTCCAGCCGTTTCGCTTCCATACATACAACTTTGTTATATTGTTTTTATTGAGTGTTGCATTTTACGATATATATATATATATATATATATATATATATATATATATATATATATATATATATATACCCGCCATAATCCGGAAGCGACAATAAAACCCGCAAGCTCTATGTAACGCGTGTTATGCTCTACGAATTCGTATACCGCATGGCTAAATACTGTTCATCACTAGGAATCATGCGCTCGGAGTGATCGGCCTTAAAGTCACCGTAGAAATTTGATAGCGCCGCTTTTCACAACTCTCTTTTTGGCAAACTACGATATCAGCGAGCAGGCGCACTTAACAGATAGCAAAACGTGGTTGGCTGTCTCGAAAACCGTGGTAAATCGGGGGTTAGAACAGTTTCCATGTCGAAATCTCAAGCCATGGACGCACGCTCTTGCTTATTTTGTGCAAGAACAAAGCTTTGTGGCTTCTTGACAATGTTTAAAATTCCAAAAATTACACCTGTATTAAAAGCAGATTAATGCATTTTAAACGAGCATGATACGCATTTTGATACCGCCTACGTGTACGAAAGATAACGTTCACTGTCCACTGCAGGTACCATGTTAAGGAGCTTATTAAAATTCTTTGTTTGTTATCTTTGAAAATAAGGAGCCTTTAAGCTATGACACTTCCCCTCCTTATTTTTACATCCTTTGTGACATATTGCTCATTTTATATGCTGTTTTATGAGGAGAAAGTGATTAAAAACATTTTAGCTTCTTTGTTTCGAAGGAATGGTAGAGTCTGATAGTAGCCGATATTTTTATTTACTTGCAGCCTCTCGTCAAACAGTCGTTTTACTTTGACGGACTATAGTCAGACGGCTTTTAATTGTTTAAACATTCCTAAGTTTTAAAAGAACACATCTGGTATTTTAAATTCCTAAATATTTGTGGTTCGTCAACAATACGTAAAAACCCTTTCTACCCAGCTCAGTCATAAGGACGCTTGCTGGCGGTGGCATGCTAACTCTGTTCTGCACTGGGCAAAACCTAATCTTTCACATAATCAAATGACATATGCCTCTGTAATTCTTAGAGACAGAAACTTTTTTTTTCGTTTCTAAAACGCGCAACTAACAATCTGGACCACGATAAGTTTTGTTGGAGAAAGGCTTTTTCTTGCCAACCTCAAGGACATTACGAAGGCGAAAAATAGGCTTATAGTACGTGCATTGCAAATTGCTGTTTCACTGATTTCAATTTTCTAAGTTCAGTGAGAGAACCACAATTTTGTATCAGAAACGTTTTCGAACCGAATGAAGCTTAACTAAGCGACAAGAAAGCAAATCAAATCCATTGTAAATACAGACACGCAATCGCCAACGGGTACGCCCTAGTAGGAGCTACATTTGATAAAATGTTACAGGAAAACTTTATTTGACGTGGCAGGTGCCTGCGGAATGATGTAAGCAATATAGCGCACACTGTCGAACACAGGCTCGAATAAGAAAGTGTGGAAGTTACTCGCATGCATGAAAGAGTAATTGTGTTAATTTACAAACCATCCGGGCTATGCAATGCCGATGGTGTGTCAAAGCAATGAGGAAGAAGTAGTTGAAATGAAGTTGGTTGATATAGGTAAAGGGAAAGTGGCACAGGCACTGAAATTGACTCACCGGATTAAGTACCTCGCTCACGTGAAGAATTTTATCGATGCAGTGGATGTAGGATTGCCTAAAGGTATCAACGGTCTGTAGGCAAAAGTAAATTCAAAGCTTGAGGGCGCCGAAAACATTTTAAATTGAAGAAACTCACCTCATTGGTTTGCCCTGCATAGGAAAAGCAAATTCTAAACATGATGCACAGCCTCTGTGCCTCCTGAAACAATATTTCAACCAATTAAGGCAAAAAATTCACAACTCCTCCGTCCAAAAACGAAGCTGTTTGAAACGCGAAGTTTTCTTGCATGCGACAGTAAAACGGCGAAGTGCCAAGTTTAAAGCCACTACAATCACAGTCAAGGCGTCAACGATCGCGCTACTCTAACAGAGTAAACAACCTGACTGTCAAAGCCTAAGTGCCATCGATCGAACCTCAAACTTCCTCCGATTCACAGTACAGACTCAGTACGATAGCAAACTAATTCCTCACGAGGAAGATTCCTCGTGAGTAATTCCTCATTCCTCACGCGGAATCACCCTCGTGAGGAAACAAAATACGTGAGGAACTAATTCCGCGCGTATTGTCAACCATGTCAGTGTGGCGCCATTGGATAGACATCGTGTTCGTACTCGAAGGACCCAGGATCTATCGGGACCATTGGAAGAGTGACGCCATTACCATAAATAGTATACCCATCATCATCATCATTGCCATCATCATCATCATCATCATCATCATCGTGTGCCCTATATATGTGTAAATTTGGCCCTCTAGGAGTACTTCCTTGTTTGGACACCACCACCGGTGAGCCCAAGAAAATTTCACCTTGAAACAAGAAGCAGAAGTTTGCATGGTCCTATATTGCAGCACTATTATCGCGTCGAACATTACGAATGAAACCGTGATTGTGGCCGCACATACTCTGCGGTTGAACATGGGCAAAGACCTCTAAAAGGCCACCACTAGCCACGTCACTCCTTACGGATTACTTAGGCGTATGACGTTGTCAAGTACGACTTGGCAACTTGAGGCTTGATGTTCGTGAGTTTAAAGAAATAAATCGGCCGTCTCTGTGTGTAGTGTACAGATCGCGGCTACGGTATGGGGACATTGATCCCGAGGGGAAAAAAGGTTGGCCGAAAAAAGTACTGTCGGTTGGTGTCACAGAGCTGTCACTTGGTTTTTGCAAACAAGCAAGGAGGTTTGCTTCTTCTGCGCGATGAATTTATTACAAAACTTTGCATTACCACCGCTGCAATGGGGAGAGACCATGGCATACGGCATAGTTGTAAACCTCCAAACAATACATCAGCGCAAACGACATCATTCCTTTTCCTCATTCATAGCTCATGCTACGACAAATTAATGTGTTTGGGCCGAACCGCGTTCCAGTATTTTTGCTTGGTATTCTTCCACATGCTCAACGTATCGGTGGGGGTATCGGTAAGACGCTTGGGAAGCAAATTGTTTTCTGGAAGCAACCAATTGATAATACTAGGGGCTACCACGAGCAGGATGACTTTTGTGGCGAAGTGGCTGGGGCATGGGCGTTCATGATTGTTGCGGCCTCACCATCCAGATAGCATTGAGAGCACGTATATAAAAAATATCCAGCTGGTTGGCACTTGTTGCTCATCAGTTGATGTACAAGGAATACTTTAGCGAGTACAACAGGTAACCACGCCACAAATATCCGGAAAGGTTTTAAAATTATAGAGAACGAAGAGGCGCAAACCAAATTTTCAAAATGTTGCAAGCTAGTAGGATGCAAAAAGTTTACATCAGGTTCTTCTACGTTGTAGAGCAAATGTGCAGTAATATTCGTTAAGCAGAAGTTTAATTCCAAACTTCCGCGCCGCACCAGCTTCTCTCTACGTACCTTGAAGGAGAAAGCCTGGTAATACTAATCAAACATATGTTACTGCTTCTGTGCATTTGGTCCTCTTCGGTTCTGTTTCTGAGTCTTTTGTTGCGGAATATATCCACAGGCTGTTTTACTGCTACATTATACTTATGTCTATCTCTGCTGTCCTATATTAAGCTTTTAGTGCGAAATAATTCAACAAGCAGACTGGCAACGCAAATAAAGGGCGCCAACAACCAGTGATCGGGGTGGCCCGTGTCACTCTGTTTTACTCATTCGCCATTTCTTTGACGGATTAACCAGCAAGATCGAATCAGCGAGTTTACGGGGATATCACAATGGCTCACACTGCTTCCTACCTCGAGATCTCGGCCCAAATCACAAACGAAACAATTGCCTTTTTTGTTTCTTCTTTACAGTGTTAGCCCTTTCCGCACCGGCATGCAAGAACGGCGGCTTTCCAAAGGAGGTGAAAAGATTTTGCCTTGTCGGGTCAATTTCAGTTTCAATTTATTTCAGACACCAATATATAGAAGTATTTATGTCCGCAAGGCGTGGCAAAAGGAGACTCGTACATTTCCTGAACAGTCTTCGTACTTGGGAGCACAGTTCGCAAAGCAGTAGAGGCAGTAAGAAAAATAGAGCAGTGCAAAAATCTCCACACAAGAACAAAAATCGAACACTTCGAGTATATATTAAGGACAGAACAAGCGCGTACACTTGGTACAGTATAAATATAAGATATTCATTACATGGGGTCATAAAAAGTAATTACATCTAAACAATATGTTGTTAAAGTTATGTTGTTAAAATAACGAATTAACATAGGGGATGCATACCTCAAAAAATATTTATTACATGCAAAGTTCAACACGAAAAAATTCATTAAATCCCGGTACGTCTAACAGAGGCAGTTTTGTTTCCCTGTTTTAATGCAAACTTGTTTTAGAGCTATGGACTTCATCAATTACAGAAGAATGGCTTTTTTGCTGTGATAGAATTTGTTTACGTATAGTTTTGCTACCATAGTTTCTCCAGGTAGTTCGAGGCGACTATGTACTTCATACGTAAAGTATAAAGTACCTCTAGTTTTAAATATTTTTAGAAGAAGAGTGCGAATTTACCTAATTTTGTGACAGAGAAAAATTCCTGAGAAGGAAATATAAAGTTCAGCAAACACCGAAATTTTGAGACCATAAAAAATGGAGCTTTCTATTTAAAATATCGGGAATACGAATCGTAAAACTTTGCTTAGAAGATACTGGAGCCGCTTTGATTCAGGTTTATTACCTAGGCCCATTACCAAATGGCACTACTCAAGGGCCGAATGAACAAGTGAAAAATAGAATGGTTTGTGCAGCCGCATTGCTAAGATCGGGCTGAGTCGCTAGATCACGTCTGTTTACCTAGATATCTTTAAGCAGACATGTTTGATATGGTCCGACCAGGTTACGTCAGATACGAAAGAAACCTCAAGTAACCAGAAGTACTTGCGAACATAAGTTTGGGAATGGCTAATGTGTAGTTTGATATTATCAAAGAAGACTTTTTCTTCTAGCAATAATTATAAATTACCTTTTGTTCACATTGACTGCAATATTATTATATTCAGCCACATATTTATTTCATTAGGCAAAGCATTAACTTCGGATTCTAGCAGTGCAAGGTCTGGTTTGAGAAGAAAACATTTGAATCGTCCGTGTCACCAAGGATATCCGAGGTTTAGGGAATATTGACGATATCAATATTGTAGGCGACTAAGAGCAACGGACGGAGAATTGATCCCTGGGGAACTCCGCATTTTATTTCTGTTTCCTCTGACCGGATTTCCTGAAGCTGTGTATGTATATTGTTTCCTTGCACTCGGATAACTTTCAATGAGCTGACCAGACAATCACCGAATCCCATGCATTTATAGTTCTAATTGAGATGTCATGTTTTATAGAGTCGATAGCATTTATCTCTTCGTAAATCTATAAAAACACCGATCGTATAGAGCCTATTCTCGAAGTTTGACAGTATTTTTCTTAATTATCTAGTAGAGCAGATTCATTTGACTTACCCGCCTTTACCCATTCTTCTGTTTATAAATCACGTTTTTGTCTATGAAAAATCTGCATTTTTTTTGTGAATATTACGCTCAGCAAGTTTAGAAAAAAAAGCGGTAATCCAAAAATTGTTCTATTGGTATTGACGTCAGGTTGGTTTCCTTCCTTATAAATAGTTGTAACAGTGAGAATAAATGGTTTTCAGGCAGTATACCAGGAAAGAGCACTGTTTTACATGTATAAGAAAGTGCACCGATGGTGTGCTACACAGCGGCTTAGATCGGTACAGGTCTAATATATCATTGTACCCTGGGAACAAGTGTTTTCCAATGCATTAATATACGTGTCGTTTCTTCAAGTGATGTAGGCGTTAGAATCAAGAAATCACTATATGTAGGAAATATATAGGAATCTATAGACATCGAGGATTCCTACTACTGAACGTTATCGGTAGCCCCCACATTAAAAACTTTTATTTACCTAAGCTATAAGAACCAAATGATAAATCGTACTGATTTGGCTTGAGTTCTGGTGCAGTGTCTAGCACGCCTTCGGCGAATGTGATCGACTTTGTGGAGTTGAACCGTACTAATAACACAACTCCGCCGCCTTACTACTCTGGCCATCGCTGGCACTTTAGGCCAGACTTCACAGTCTCACCCAGCCTCTGAAGCATTTCTGGGGCTGAGGGCATTTAAAAGGTAGGGGTCACAATTCAGACAAGCCGCTTGGTAACCCAAAGGCAGTCAGTCCTCTTTGAACTTTTGTAACTTTCGGTTTAAGGTCAGCGTAGTGGTGGGGTCATTTGTATAGTTATCGTTCAAGCACAGCGGTATTTCTTTCTAGGTATGGATGTGCAGGCAATCTAAGCAAGTGCGTATGAAATCACTTTATCGTCACAACGTCCTTTTTAAGAGTTGTTCAAGCTGATGGTCTAGTTTCCTCGCGACTTCCTCCCTCTGCAGATGGCGACTCCAAGGACAGGGTCTTCTGTTTTAGAATTATAGGATTTCACTGAGTGGGCAGGCGATTATACTGATTGCTACTTCATGGAAAATTGTGTAAGGGTAGGTTAAGAATTAGGATATCGCAAGTTTTTATTTTTTTATTTGGGAGAATCTTACGCCGAAGCTACTCTTCACAGTAAAAGTATTGTGCAGATGTAGCGCTTTTCATGTTATATGGGCCACGCATGAAGACGTCCAGAGAGTCGGCCTCGACCTGCGCTCAAAAGCCTCGGCATTGACACAACTAAAATGTATAACAGCTCCAGAGAACGCCCAAATTTTGCAAACGATAATTAGGGCTGCATTTTCACCACTCTGCCCTGCATCTCCACGCCGCAATATCCAGCAGAATCATTGTACTGAAAACTGAACTTGAGCAATAGCCCTTCGCCACATAGGAAAGAGTGGGTAAGTATAGTTTATGTACTGGGAAGCGCGGAGGCGCTGGGTCTCTTTCTCTCGCAGGAGACTAAGCCGCAGCCAAAGCTTTGTAGGGTGTCGATGAAACGACGCATATCACACATGCTTGATTTTTTGTGTTGGCACCAATAGAAAACAGCTTTCAAGGTGGCAAACAACTTTACAATACACAGTAAATGAAAACTAACCACATAAAGAATTTCATTAGGTTTATGCTCACGTTAATCCTCCAGCGGTACAATGCTTACTCCGTACTGCGGAGTGTATAAAGCACAATACGCCTGTACACTCCGTCAACGAAATGACGGTGCAAATACGGAGCGGTAATGTGATGTTTCTCAATTCTCCGACCGAGGACGGAGTTCAGCACGTAACCTCCAAGAAAACTCCGGCTGGGGAGATTCATACCGAAAAAAGCTCCGTCTACCAGCGGAGTTGAAGGACGAGCCTCTCCCGAGATCTCGCCACAAACGAGACGGCAGTCGTCAAAACGGGCGCCCCTCCCGGTGTACATGCAGCGAGAAAGCGAGCTTCTATATAGAAAGCGTGGGTTCTCGCGTGCAGTTTCCAAAAAGCGATGACCTTGCCGCTTAAACGGCATACAAGAAAAGAATGTACAAGCACGATCAACCAAGACTGTTCCCGACGCATTGTGTGGTGCGCGCGTTCGCATCGCGGTGTGGAATGTTGCGGTGGGCGCGTGCGGGAGCACTAACAGTACACTTCAAGTGGCAATCGGATCAACAAGCGCAGGAATCGTCAACAGATAAAGGGTTGCGCTGTGAAAGCAACCAATCTTCCTACACAGCAAGGTGGATGTCGAAAACGGTAGGGAAGCGTACTGGCCTGTACTTTGTACTGCGGTAGGTGCCTACTCGATAAAGTCAGCTAACGCCGTGATGTTTCTCAAAGCCTGTAATTTCAATTTCAATTTAAAGATGCTACCACCGTCGGGAACTGTGGCGCGGTTCTGGTGGCGTGAAAGTGAACGTGTTTGTGTCTGGCTGCAATCATTTTCTAAGGGCTACCCGCCTTCATTTTTTATAAAAAAATATCCCAGGAGCTGCACCTTGCTTTAAATTAAGAGGAGTAGGTCAAAGAGAAGCTAGAGTTTTCCGTAATAGCCCCATTGTTTGCAGTGTTCCGTTCACATTTCTTTTTTTGTAAACAGCATATGATTGTACAAAGTAGCTTTACATGTTAATTTGTTTTTATTTGTTTTCATAGCCTGAAGTCGTCCCTTCTCCTTTATATTCATTAGCTTCCAGTGCCAGAAAAGCTCTAAATGCACCGTAAACATGCCGC
Organism: Haemaphysalis longicornis; assembly: GCF_048455015.1. Classification (NCBI taxonomy): domain Eukaryota; kingdom Metazoa; phylum Arthropoda; class Arachnida; order Ixodida; family Ixodidae; genus Haemaphysalis; species Haemaphysalis longicornis. The sequence continues at coordinate 114,609,063 of NW_027526422.1, read as the reverse complement.
GATGGTGTTGCTTCAAGAAGACATCACTCGCTTCGCCCTTCGTCACGCGGGGAGAACATCTCTCCGTCGTTTCCTGAGAGCGTTTACGAGCCCCGTTCGGTGCACAGCGAGGCACTGCCGGGTGCCCCTACCGTTTAGGGAATGCGATTAAAAGAAGGGGATATACGGACACAAAGCACGTTGACTGGTAACGAAAATATTTGCACTTTACGCAGGTTCCTAGTCGCATTGCAATGTGGTCACCTTGTTGCATTCTCGTAGTTAAACATCTCCTTTTCTTCAGGCTTGGTGATATTTCTTCATTTTTTTCTTATGTGAATACCCTGCTTATTCTCTTCTTTTAGTGAGTCCTCAGTTTTTTTGTATTTGTATTCAGATGTCTTATGTGTGTAGTTTTTTCGTATCGTTTGGGCTGTTTTGAATTCAGTTAGCCTTTCGGTAGTTGTTTTTTCTGACGTGGCTAGTCATCTTGTTCCTGTAAGCTGCATCAAACTTGATAATAATGATACCCGTCAAATATGGTGCTGATTTCCACTTTTATTTCTTTTTTATTTTAAATACATCACATTGTTTATATCAGGAAGAGGTCTAACTTCCCCTTTACAACGTTTGGTCACTTTCTTCGGAATTCGCGGTAATGAGTGAGTAAAATAGGCGCAAATCTTATGGGCTTGCTTTGGAGCTGCAAACAAAGTATCTCGGGGTTTCAACGAGCCCAAGCTGCTATGACTATGGGGCGCGCTGTAATGGAGGATTACGGGTGGGGTTTTTTTACATAGCGAAAATATCGGCACACGAAATTTATTGTTTTTCGCGTTAATCAGAAAACCGCCGGTGTGGCCGGCATCGTACTAACATCCGTGGGCTCAGTATCTCAACCCCACTGGGCCACCGTATGGATGGTAGCCGCATATATTTTCTGCCATGTTTCATGTTTAAACTGATTGGTATTTCATTTGAATTTGATGCGATTTATTTCACGATGTGACTTATTCGTCATTATCGTAGTTGACCGTGTTCTGTCCTATGTTTGAGCATCAGCTGATGTATTTTTGAGCATCCTAAATAGCGCTTGGCAACGCCACGACGACGAATAGGAGACACAAGACGGCGCTGGCTCTCAACTGAGCGCAAATATTTTTTTCTTTTTCGAAGTTGACGTGCCATTTGTTTTATTTTGAATTTGAAATTGACGTAGCGTTGACGTTGAAGTTGATGAAAAAAAGAAAGTAAATGTCTGCTTTGCTCTTTCGAAGTCTCGGTGCTGCCCTGCTTAGAGTGGTTTTTAAAAACATAAAATACTTGGCTAGACACTGAAAAACAATTATTTGTGGCGGAGCTTTAGGTGACATAGAGTAGTCCTCCGGCTGCGTAAATACGGCCTCCTTCATGGGTGTTCTTAATTACATACAATATTTAGCTAAATGCCAAAAACCTCGTCTTCAACGGAGTAATGGACAGCACGAAATAGTCCGCTAAATACACCGAAAAGCTCTCCTCCTCAGCGGAGTAATACGAGCAAAAATACTACGCTAAATGCCTGAAAAAGCTCCCTCCCATCGGAGAGTTTACTAGATACTCTTTCTTAGCGGAGCAAATAAAACTCCGTATACGGAGCACGCTAGAGGACAAGCAATTTACTCCCTATCCGGGGTATTTCCATTAGAAGTGTACGAACATGAATTTTTCACCGTTCGTTCATTTGTTCAAGCTGTCGTGTAACGTAAGCGGTATCCTTAACACATGATCGAACACCTACTGCTTCTTTTGTTAGTTTCAGAGACTGCAAACAACTAGTCCACGCTATACAAAAAGAGTGCGGATTTGAATATTTCATTCTACACCAATACAATAAAAAACTATTCACTTATTTAGCCAACTCCAGTAAGACTGAGTCCGCTATTGTCATTTTCAGCTGCTAAAGCAATGGGTAAGAATAATTAAGGCATACAGTACGATAGTATGTTGTAGACAATGCATTTATTAAAATTGAAGTGACCTAATATTAGCAAAATGCGCACGTAAATTATGCCAAGCTTTGTGTACTGTCCCACAAAAACTGTCCAAACGCACCAGTCGCAGTGCCTTCAAAACAAAGAGAAATTTCTGCAAACAACATTGCGACAAACACACGAGGTCTCCATGTCATTCTTTGCTCTTTTAGTCTTTTCGTATGATTCCCGTAAGCTTAGTTGACGTTTATTTTCCGGATGGCAAATGATATCTCAATGCGTTCTTGTTGTGCACGTGATGTTCATTTTGTAGCGACGGTGAACTCGACATCAGTCACTTATACCCTCAAACTTTACGCACGAATAATGTCTAGTATGGAATCTCATTGATACGATTCGGTATATTAGGTTTTTCGGCTTCATACGCTTTTCGTTTCATTACCGGCCAACGTTCCTTCGAAATAATCCATCTGTGTGCATATAACACGATCAGATTTTGCCTAAATTTTGATAATACGATCGCGAAAGTTGATATAAACCGACATTTCTAAAAATCGTACGTTTACTATTCGCTGTACTAGCTCAAGCCGCTTTTCATTAAGGCACGATCTGTACGTTTAGGAGCCGCTAAAGCCTTGGCAGGGCCGCTTTTGCGGCGAAAACATCGCTGCCAGGCGTGGCTGCTCCGTCCATTCATGATGGTACGTCAGGGGATACACTGCGCCATCTTGCAAAACGTGTCATAATCCCGCCGGAAGAAGTCCTGCTTACATGCTTCGAGGAATATAGAGCAAAATGAGTCAACGTCGAGGGTCAATTCTAAAGGAAAAAGGTGACATATCAGTACTCTTTTTGCACACTGAAGACTTCGACGCGTCAAGCGGCTGGTTTACCAACTGGTTTATGCCTTACCAACTCGGCTATCTGGGCAACTGTGTTCTCCTTCACTTTCTGGGGTCTACAGCCTGTCAGGCTGTAGACGTTCGCGTCACGCCCCGGGGATTGAAAAGAAGGTCCCCTTCTCCCCGTGTAGTCTGAGGGGCGCTGGCTACCACCCTCAAGCGTCAGATACAGTTGTAGTAAATATAAATACCCCAGAAATTGAAGGAGAACACAGTCGCCCAGATAGCCGAGTTGGTAAGGCATTCGAGATCTAATCGAAAGGCGTGGGTTCGGTCCCCACTCTGGGCGCGTGTTTTTCTTTCTTTCTTTCTCACGTAATTATTAATAAAAAATAATGTAACGTCACTAACGGTAAAAAATACTCTAACCATTCCCCTATGCCTTCTTTGGCGTTGTAGACTGCCGGTATTTCTTTCTGTATTTCCTAACGAGCCCCTCATTTCCAGACCCTAAATATATATATATATATATATATATATATATATAGTAAGGAAATGAGGGGCTCGTTGGGGAAATACAGAAAGATAAGTCGGCAGATTGCCGACTTGTCTTTCTGTATATAAATATAAATATATATATATATATATATATATATATATATATATATATATATATATATATATATATATATATATATATATATATATATATATATATATATATATATGATACAGAAAATAAGGGTTGGCAGTCAAGAAGACCTCGGACAGCAAAGGGGAGGATGTGGTAGGTCATTGAAACAGATAAAGCATTTGGAAAGAAAGACAGTGGATAAAAAGTGCCCGCCAGGTGGGATCCTAACCCACGATCTCCAGAATACCGGTCTGGTGCGATAATCACTACGCTACCGGCGGGGCGATATTCCCCTTCACATTCTGGAGTATTTAATCAATGTAATTTTTTCCTGTGCTTGGGATTAGAAGCCAGCGCCACTCCGACTTCTCGGGGTGAAGGGAACATTCTTTTTAACCCCCGCACAGGGACACGAGTGTCTACGACATGTCGAGAGTGGTCGACTAGCGTTGAACCCTCTTAAGCTCCCTATGGCACCAAGACTGCCATAACATAGGCCCTCGCTATGCATGTAGCGAATCAGAATTGAAAATGAGGGGCTCGTTGTAAACAGACAGAAAATAAGGGTTGGTAGTCAAGAAAACCTCGGAAAGCAAAGGGGAGGATGTGGTTGGTCAATGAAAAAGATAAAGAATTTGGAAAAAAAGAAAGTGGAGAAAAAATGGCCGCCAGGTGGGATCTGAACCCACGACCTCCAGAATACCGGTCTGGTGCAATAACCACTACGCTTTCGGCGGGGCGATATTCCCCTCCACATTCTGGGACATTTATGTCAATGTAATTTTTTCCTGTGCTTGGCAGTAGAAGCCAGCGCCACTCTGACTTCTCGGGGTGAAGGGAACATTCTTTTTAAACCCCGCGCCGTGACTCGAGTGTCTAGGACATGTCGAGAGTGGTCGACTAGCGTTGAACCCTCTTAAGCTCCCTATGGCACCAAGACTGCCATAACAGAGGCCCTCGCTATGCATGTAGCGAATCATAATCGGAAATGAGAGGCTCGTTGCAATAAGACAGAAAATAAGGGTTGGCAGTCAAGAAGTCCTCGGAAAGCAAAGGGGAGGATGTGGCAGGTCATTGAAACAGATAAAGAATTTGGAAAGAAAGTGGAGAAAAAAGTGAAGAAAAAAAAGCGCAACTACATATATATATCTGTGTTGTGGATGTCGTGCGTTCGGATCCCACATGGCGGGCAATTTTTCTCCACTTTCTTTCTTTACAAATTCTTTATCTGTTTTAATGACCTACCACATCCTCCCTTTGATTTCCGAGGTTTTTCTGACTGCCAACTCTCATTTCTATATATATATATATATATATATATATATATATATATATATATATATATATATATATATATATATAGTTGCACTGCTGAGCACAAGGTCGCGGGTGCAATACCCTGCTGCAGCGGCCGCTTTTCTGATGCAGGCGAGCAGCAAGAACGCCCTTGTGTACGAGATTTCAGCAGGTTAAACTCCAGGTGGTCGAAATTACCCCAAGCCATCCACCACGGCGCGCCTCATCGCCTGCGTCGCGTCGGCGCGTTAAACCCTACAAACAGTATATATATACATATATATATACAGGAACAGAAAACATTTAACAAGGTAAAAGCACTATTGTTGCCAACGTTTCAGCAAAGAGACTATATATATATCTATATATATATATATATATCTATATCTATATATATATATCTATATCTATATATATATATATATATATATATATATATATATATATATATATATATATATATATATATATATACAGTAATACCTCGTTAACTCGAAGTCGTAAAAACCACGGAAAATTTCGAGATAAGCAAAGTTGCGCTAATCGCCGGGAAAACTGAGTGCTCTTCAGAAAAATCACTACTACTTACCGGCTCTTTAGCAGCAGTTTCTAATCTTTCTTCTCGTGCAGGTTTAAAAGAGAAAAAATAACATACAAGAAACTTTAACCGGCTGGGTTTTGACGCATTGCCATTTTATTTAGCAGAGAAAAACTGCCTAATGCTCGTCTGCTTTGCGGTCGTACTCGGGCCTAGGAAAGCGTCCTCCAGCTGCTTGACGCATCGCGTCAGTCTATCTTCCTCGCCGCGGCACTCGACCTTATTTCGAAGCAAGTGCAGCAAATTTATCGTCTCAGAAGATGTCGGCACCTCTCGAGGTGGTTCGTCATCGCCGTCGTCTCCGCCGTCTCCTAAGTTAGCGGAAAGCATCGACGTATGGCAGGCGCGGCTAAATAAGAAAAAAAATCGACGGACTTCAGGCGTGGCAGCATCGCGCGAATCTTGTGAAATGGTCCGGCGGCGGAATTTTCGTTCAACTCCCAGTCAAGATTTCGAGTTATCCGCAATCCGACCCAAAAATAATTCGAGATAAAGGGAAAAAAGGGAAATGGGACGTATAGGTAAATGTTCGGTGCCGCGGAAAATTTCGACTTAGCCGATTTTTCGAGATATGCAAGTTCGAGTTAACGACGTATTACTATATATATATATATATATATATATATATATATATATATATATATATATATATATATAGATATATTTGTTGCCAAGAGTTTCAGAGTTAGAAACTCCTTCTTCAGCCCTGAAGAAGGAGTTTAACTCCGAAACTGTTGGCAACAAAAACGGGAAACGTGTCAGTCGACTTCTGTAATACCCCTGTCACACGGGCACTTTCAATCGCGATTGAAGTGAATCGCGATCGAGTTTTCGAGCGCGCTCGGCGTACTGCCGCTGCTACACGGCACGTTTCAATCGCGATTGAGAAGTTGCACGGGTTGCGCTCGTGTTCGCCAGATGGCGCTAACCATGTACTTGTGGCCAGCGTCTGGTAACTTCGCGCGGTCGTAGGTATACGTAACTATGTAAATATTACCTCACGCTATTTGGGTCAAGTTATTTCACACAATTTGTGGCGTTAGTTGAAGTTGTCACATTCGGTGCCATTACTGAGCGGGGACGAGAGTATCGCCACTTTCGTTCGATCGCGCTTGGAAGCCTCGATCGCGCTTGAGAAACCAGGATTGAGTTCGAGCGGGATCGAGCTCGATCGCGATTGAAACTGCCGTGTAGCAGGTGCCCGATCCGGATTGAGCTCGATCCGGATCGACTCAATCGCGATTGAAAGTGCCCGTGTGACAGGGGTATAACTATTGTTATACTGGCCCATCGAACCTCATGATCTCTCTCTTTCTCTCTCTCTCTCTCTCTCTCTCTATATATATATATATATATATATATATATATATATATATATATATATATATATATATATATATATATATATATATACATATAACTGTTTTGCGCGTTATATCAAGCTCTCGCAGGACACAATATTTTGATAGCTTACCTGTACAACGAAGGGGCTCAGGTTGAGTCTAATGATGTCACTTTTGCAAGCGTGCATAGATTCGGTTGCTATTCGCATGGCCTTCCCCTGTTCCCTTGGATCTGCGCAAACAAAACGGTGACTTTTAAGTGTACTGTACAAGTAATAGGAATAAGAAATGTAACACTGGAACTGTGATCTGACTAAACCCATCTTCCAATTTCCCGATCTAACAAACACACTTGGATACTCCCACAGGTGCCTCTGCAACCTAATTCTCTTATGAACTGGAACAAACAAAATACATTCCACTCCATTCCCGATGTAACGAAGTATTTCGAGATACAGTCACATTTAAAACGCACGAATTTCTGAACCATTTCGTCAGAACGACACGAAAATTGTTGCACCAGGTCGGAAAGTCAGAAGAAAAAACGAGGCTTATAATTCGTTGTAACGGAGCTGCACGAGGTGAACTCATCAGTCCCGTTTTTGAAGCAGTGATACAGCTAAAACTGCTGAAACTCCTATGCCCGCTCCAGGCCAAGTGATGGATGCTATAGACTTGCTCAGAGAACCTCCAGGGGATCACGGAGCAACCAAGGATGCGTTGAAAGCCCTAGTGTGATGCAAAAAGTCTATCCGGGTAATCCCGACAAATCCCACTCTGGCTGAAATTGCAAGTTTTTTTTTCCACGATATAATTTGTTTCCCCCCCGATGCCCTAGGGTTTTCTTGATATTGTTTTGCCGCGGAATTTTTGCGCATTACTGAGTTTATCACCCATCGAGTGCAGTGGCCACCTAAAATACCATGACATGGTAGCGCTGGTACGCTCCCCCCTTAGACATCAAATTTATTTAATCAACAGCTTGCAAATTGAGAGACCCGATTTTACGAAATTTTTGATTTTATGAAAGAATTCGCTGTTACCGGTGACTTCGTTATACCTGGTTTTAACCCAAAAGTTTTATTAATAGAGCGACAGACGGATGTCAGGTAGCCATTTATCTTTCAGCGGTATTTATGCGTGTTTTGTGCTCACTGTGGCTAAATAGCTGGCGAAATGTTTTAGCGGTTCCCAATCACGCTCTACTAGCGCCCGCTTTCTTTGTCGCTACAGTGATGGCCTTGGTCCAGTAGTCAGCTCCGCGAAAGAAATAACAACGACGACTGCACCAATACCCGGCAACCCTTCCGCAATCTCTTTCCACTATACCGTCATTCCCCCCCCCCCCCCCCCGGCTCCAAGCCGCCTTCCTCTTCGCGTTAATACCCAATCTCCTAGCTAACCCACCATGGTGGCTCGATGGTTAAGAGTTGGAGATGGTTCAGCCCGCGGGTTCAGTTTTCGACGCATTGGCCACTTTTCAGAGGAAGATAAAAACAAAATACGGCCGTTGGCTGCGATTTCGGTCAAGTTAAATATGCCCAGGTGGTAAACATTATTCCTTAATCCGCAGCTTCGCCCCGCCTCATAGATGAGCTGTCCCTTCTCCGCGTAACACTGAACGTATTTGACTTTTGTGCAAGCAATCAGTCGCCTTGACCAGAATATACTGTTAGATATGCAGTTTAATAAAAAGGGATTGCTAAGTATGCCGCTTCACGGCGTCAAAAATTTACGAAATAAGGATCCACCACCGAGCGGGACTTCCGCTTTTGTAAAAAAGTGCTGCTCTGACAGCTGCTAGCTCAGTGGTGGTGGAGATGTTCTGTGGCTGAGCTGTTCTTTAATTGGCCTGTCTCACTGACGGAATCCATGCGCCGATTGCCGAAGAGGCCGATGTCACAGATCCACCCGTGTACACTTGATTGTGGTCTGGTTAACGGGTTTGGATATGCTCCAGGACAAAATATGTCAAGCAGAATCCGGCCTAGACGACTTTTTGCCTATCACAGCTACAGTGATGCACACACCCCCAACCCGCGGACAACCACGATGGAGTAGCAGACAGCTTGGGTCGGAGGTAATTAGACGGGAGGACGTGCACCACGCGAGATGCAGAAGCGGCCGCCAGTAGATGTGCAAAGCATTGAGAAACGTGCCGATGGCCAGTACGGAGCAATTCTTGTCAATGGAGAGGGGTCGCAGAAATGCCCCTTGCCTCACATAATGTTCGTATCGTGTAGGTGCATTTTGGAAGGCCCAGGCATGTTCGTAGTGCCTGAGCTTGCAAGATTCCCAAAACCTTCAAGTTAGTCCAGGACACAGCATGTAAAGCCGCAAGGCTACATCAAAAGAGGCCTACGAAACGCGCTTTGTAGAGTCGCAAGCGTGCTTACACTGAGCAGCACCAGGTGCTTCCTGTCATCACCCTCAAAACATGAAGGAACTAAAGGGGTCGCTCCTTTAGCCGCCTGATATGGGGAGCCCAGGACAACAAACAGTCAATTGTAATGCCCAGAGTTTTGTTGTTGAAAACATAGGCTATCTGCACGCCATTTATCTCTAGTGGGTATCGAGATAAATCGCGCTTAGTGAATGCTATGGCCGCGCACTTCTGAGGACATAGAAGCAGACCGCAGCTGCTGAGGTATTTTTAAATGGCAAACAGAGCCTTGTGCACTTTTTCTCGTATGTTTTGCGATTCTTGCCCAAAGCCCAAATGCGAATTTCGTCAGCATGGAGCTAGATGTTAACTCCCAGAGAAAATACCTTTGGGGTGCGGATGAGGCGTATACTAAGGAGTGTCGGGCTCAGGACACCACCTCGTGGGACACCTTGCTTTAAGGCGTGTCGTGTCGTGTCATGGTTGGTTGTCATGGAGACATGCCGATTGTGTAGGTAATAGCTCAGCCAGGCTTGCTTGCTTTTTTGGCCTCGCAGTCGTGCAAATGCCACCTCCCATCGAATTGCTTCGTGGGCAACACTGTAAAATGCTGCCTTTATATCTAGGAAGAGAGCAATGGTGAACCTTTTCGAATCCTTTTGTCCACGAACAGCGATCACATTGTCAATGCTGCTCCTTCCTTCCCTGAATGCTGACATCTCTGGCGGGTAGGCATTCCTGTTTTCGAGGTCTCAGACGAGCCGCTGTAGTAGCATTTTTTCCATTACCTTTTCAATGCAGCTTAATAGAGCAAACGTTCGGTAAGGGTTTGTCTCTGGGTAATTTTTGGGGCTTGAGAGCCGGTAGCAGGCGAGCAATTTCGCAGCTTGCCTCAACACAACCTGTCTGCCACGATGCGTTTTATATATTGAGCCACTGCTGAAAAGCCTTGTCGCCGAGATGTCGCAGAGCCGAGTCACTAACTCCACGAGGCCCAGGCATGGTGGGTAAATTAACACATTTTAACGCCACAGATAACCATCATCACATCCTTCGTGGTAGGAAGCCACTCGGTCACGCGGGAATTAGAGAAGGGCTCTGGCGAGCACTGAATGTTCTGCAAAATTCTTCTGCAACGTCTGCTTCACTGACTCCACGCTTGAGGGCTACTGAAGAAAATGGGTGAATCTCACTGGGTGGGGCTCTCAGGCTGCGGAACACCTGCCATATGCGTGTGAGTGGCTTTCGTGGATGTGATCTGGAACAAAACTGTGCACAGCGGTTTTTGGCAAGCACGTTTATGTGCTTCTGAACGCGCTCCTTCGGGCGCCCGCAAGTTCGGATGTCGTCTGGCCTGGCCGTAGGGTGTTTCTGGCCCGACGCTCGGCTCTCCGGCAAATAGAGCAAAGATGTTCATATTCCCTACCAAATGCAGACAATGGCTTTGGTAGTAAACTGCCGTGTTGATTCTGATCTGGCCCGACCAATGGAAACTGGGAGTTCCTCGCTTTTTGATAAGGCACCAGCATTATCTTCCAATCGGTTTTGGTTGGTGACCCAGTACACACATCATACTTTCCGCTTCGAGGGTCCTCTACAAATTTCTTCAATTATTGTGTATATGGGTACGTGGCCTCTACCAAAACGTTTAATATCGGAACGCCAAGAAACAGACGGCAGCAGGGAAGCAGAGGCCGTAGTGACATCCAACACACTTGAAGTTTTGCCGCAGAAAAATGTGGCGCATCTAGTGTTTAACATGTCCAGGCCCGCTTCGCTGGCAACACTGAGTAAACTGATTCCCCTTGACGTAGTCTTTGTGCTGCCCCAAGCTGGATTGTGTGCATTTAAATCACCTGTGAACAAGTGCGGTGGAGGTATAGTAACCAAAATGTCTTTCAGGAGCTTCGTGTTGAATTTTGCCCTCGGTGGGATGTACCCTATTAATATGGTGAAAATTGCACAGTCATGCTTCATTGTTGCCTCAATGTATTCGTTGGATGCGTCTTGTGCGACATTGTGAAGCACAAAGGGCAAGTCCCAACGAATTCCGATTAGTACTCTGCTCTGGCCGGAGCTCCTCGAAGACATATGCAGTGTGTACCCGGACCCGGACAGACGAAAATGCCATCGCAGGCGGAAATTCTGAAATGGCAATGACCTGGAATTTATGCGTGTTAACATGCTGCCGGAGGTCGGGCAAGCGTGAGTTCAGACCACAGGTATTCCACTGAAACAAAGTTGCCCGATTTCAAAGAGATCGCATGCGCACTGATTCGGTGCTCCCGAGATGGTATATAGCCATTCCTGTAAGAGCGGAGTAATGGTGTTTAGGAGAGTTAAACTAGCTTGAGCCACAGGAGCCAAAAACGGCACTGATAATGAACGCGCAGTTTCAATGAGCGTAAAAAGAGAGGAGCTTGAGTTTGGCGACGGCTTTCTGTTGGACTGACCCATGCGAATTTGGTTGGACCGTTTTCAGGCAGGTGGCTGTGCGTCTGCGGGCAGAGCAGGACTTTGAGGAAGGTCTCACGCCTGCGGTCGTAGCGGCGGAAGGTCAATAATGTCTAAGTTCATGTCCTCAGACACTGGCTGCCTTGGCTCCTTTGAGTGAACCTTGCTCGCGTTTCGCTTCCCAGAGCCTTTTTTAACATAAGACCACCGTTCTCACAGCCTTGTATTCAACCTTGTTCTCGCTCTTCTACCTATAAATACATTTCACTTTCTGGTATGTTGGGCAGTTAGCGAATTTGGCATAGTGAGTTTTGCCACAGTTTGCCCACAGCTTTTCAGCAGCCTGACATGCCCCAAGTTTATTTTCTCCCGCACAGTGCGCGCAACGCAACTTGCGGGTAGATTCACTGTGATGTGGCCAAAGGTGTGATAACGGGTAAACTGTGTCGGCTTTTTCGAAACATCGTACACTTAGTATTGAGTGTAGCACAAGATGACATAGTCTGGACTCTTGTGCGTAGCAAATACAATTTTCACTACCTCCGAGGTTCCACAACGCCGCGCTGGTCGCACTGGTGTTCGCTGCCGCAAGTTGTCGTGAAGTTAACAATCACAAATGTCATGTGGCACTCCTCTGATGACTTAAGGAGCACAGTTCTCTGGGCGGGGCTCGTAGGTGCGGACAGGTATGTCTCCGATGGCACTTGTCTTCTGGGGGTGTTCCGTAGCAGCAGTGTTTCCTGTATCGATAGCGAGTAGATTTAGCCCCTAATTTGACTTTAGCTGCAAAATCCCACCTGGTAGCTTTGCTTCTATGGTGTCCTTTAGTGCCAAAGGGATGACGCACGTGACCATATTAGTGGATTCCACGGGCTCCACAATCACAAGAAGACCATGTTTCGGGGGAGTCGCAGTCACAGTGTTGTCTCGAGGCGCAAGCGACATTTTTGAGGCTCGACGCCGCCGTTTTGATGGAACAACAAGTTGAAATTGATCGTCTTCGGATGAAGGTGGTGTGGTGTTGTTGGCGTACTCCTAAATCACAGTGCTGAGGAACTCAGAGGAGATAGAAGAGATCTAGCTACCGTCATGGTTCATGACATGACAACCTGGGTGTTGTTAGCGTATGAGGCCGCACTCACCTCTTGGGGTGCAGTCCCTGCCATAGACGCATTGGTCTATTGCTGCGCCGGCAGTCGTACCGGAGGCCCAGAAGCTAGCGCTAGACCAAGCGCCCAAAGAGCGGACCCAGCTTGCATGTCAACGGGTGCTGCGGGCGGGCGAGGAAGGCCGGGCGGGGGAGGCCGCGGGGTACCGCGGTGCCCGCGGGCAGCATCGCGATTCCCGGTGCACACAAGTATAATCACGTTTAACTGCGCAGAACCATCACTTTACAAAATAAACTCCGGAGAGCACAGAATGGGGTAGATATCACTTCACTTCGTCGTCGTCGTTTTTTTAACCAAAAAAGACCTGAATACAATGTTTTCGTATGAAATATACACTGTTGTCTCTATTAAAACAATGTAGCCCTAATGCGTCAAAAGCAAAGAGCATGTTAAGAAAAATGGAAAGGATGGCTACTTCGACACGCAAAAGGCATTTAAAATACAATAAAAATGACACTCTTAAACTTTTTTATCCCAGGGTCGAACGACGCACTTCAAGGGTTTCACTCTGAGGCAGCGTTCCCAAACGGGGAAATCCGGTTATTGCAACAAACAACTACATTCCAAAAACGCTCTTTGCAACCCTGACTGCTATGTAAGAATACGGGCGTAAGCGAGTTGCTGAATGTAGCATCCGCCATCTTAAAAAAAAAAGTTATTCTTTGGCTACCCAACGCGAAAAATTTTGATCTGTCAGTGTGGCGGCATTCCCGTCCTTCTTTCTGTACCTGGATTCAGCCGCACGGGGAAACTCAATTGAGTTTTTGAACTACACGTTTAAGAAAGAAAAACACTTACAACCTACTAAATTTGGTAACGATGTTCATACTTGTCAATATTTTTCAGCAAAAAGACAACATTGGGAATATTTGAGGCAGGAAATTAATACATACGTGACGGTTGGGTTTTCGCGTAGGTCAGTAAAAGAATGCACCTTAAAAATGCGTTTTATTTCAAATTACAAAAAGCGGTCCGGGTACATTCTTGCGGCACTGTGCCAAGTTTAACCGTGACAAACAGTTGCTGTAGGTGGTGCCAGCCGTACAACACGGTAAAAATGAATTAAGTTGAGCGAATTTTACTGTGTTCATCGTGCGAGTAACGAAACGGGAGGGTAAAAGCGTGAGAGGTGAGCGGAAAAAAAAATTCAGCATCGTCCGGTAGGGAAACCCTGAGCAGTATGCGAAGCAGCCATTGGGCAGACTCAAGTTCCCATTAGTTTTCAGTTCGAATGCGGCGTTGCGGGAGGAGAACGAAGGGAGCTGAGCGCGCGCGCGCGTCATTTATACCGCGGAGCTACAGAGGCGCCCCCAGCGGCTACCGTCGCGAATCTAACCCTAAGCTAGAGTGAACTAGATCTAGTTCACTCTACCTAAGTTGCTTCGCACTATCGCGCGCGGAGCCACAGCTGTTGGCATTTGTTGCGCAATCCCTAAGAGAAGAGGTGCTTCGGAGAGGGGAGGAGAAATGCCGGAGAGGAGAGGAGCGTCGAAGAGGAGAGGAGATGAGACAAGGAGATGAGAGAAGGGAGAGGAGGATGCGCATACGCAGTGGGGGTGTGGACGCCGCACAAAAGGTCGCACAACGGCGGACGGCACAGGCGCGACCATAAGCTGCTCCGCATCTAAAAAGAGAGAGGCGGTTTCATGTCAGGTGCGTAACAAAGACATCGCGTTTGGAAGACATTTGAAACGAAGTAGCACGTGTGCGGCCAATTTGTATTTAGATTTCGTGGGTTGCTTTCTCGACCAACTAAGCTGGGATCACTCGAGATTAGCCGTCGAAAGATTGAGATGCTTGTACCCGTTGATATTCGCTATAATGCAGTTGTATTTATTGTCATTTTCCTCGTTCGCAAATTTTCCTGTAGAAGCGTGTTCCGGCTGCATTAAAACATCGCATTTCCTCTTATTGTACTGCGGTTGTGCTGATACCACGCGCGATGCTTTGTCCCTCCTTATTTTGTTTCCTTCAGAGCCCACCACAATAGCTTTTGTAGCCTGTTTCTGCGTCTCCATTTTTTATCAGTGAGCGCCTACTGTGGTAAGTAACCCCACGTGATTGCTACGTGCATAACTGCGAAGAAATGTTGGGAAGCAGACAGAATTTTAGAACAGCGCTTGCCGCTTAAACCATAAAATGCTCAATGACGCAATACTTTGGCAATACGCGCCAAAAGGACGTAGTTCGCGCGAAACGTACTAAGATATGGTACCGCAGCACCACATGTGGTTCGTGAGTGCAGTCAGTTGCTGAACCCTGACACCACCGTTTGCGGCCAATACAACAGACACGGACCTCAGTGCCGCTGCTACCGAGAACGAAGCGGTAGCGCTATGGGTAAGATACCGGCGTTCCACGTTTAGATTCATAATCTTTAATCTCAATGCAGCAGATTTTTTTGGCATTCAATTGGTTTCTTTCTGCATAATATGCTCGCTTTTATTCTTGTTTTTGTTCGGCACAACTCCAATGCATCTAGCATTACAGAGAGGCACACAAATTCCCCCGATGAGTCCGCACTAAAATACTAAAGCAATACAGTTCTGACAAGGCGAATTCTGAAAATTGCTTAACGTTTCGTACAGAAATGGGCTTTGGGCTGATGGTGCAGCAGTGATGCGAACCTTTTCGAACCGCTTCGTCGAACATTTCCCTACAAAGGCATTGTAAATTTTGCGTCGCTTTCCTTCGCGTGTAAACCTTTTTCGTGGGAATTGAAAATACCCACGATCTCTTGTACTAGTGGAGTTTGCTGCGCTCCTCCTACGCATGGGACAAAGGCCCGGAAGTTCCTCATTTCCTGTCGAGTCCTGCAGCATCTATAGAGCGCCCGATGCTAGCGTTAAAGACGTTGCAAACGAGATGGCTTTGTTGTGCACGCGAAATGGGTCGCGCAACCCAAGCGCCTGCTTAATTAAGGAGAAATTAATACAGCAGCGTAGTTTTCGCATATTTGTTCTATTCAAATTTATCCTAGCATTCACTAATTCGGGCAACGTGGATCTATTGTAACAAACAATACGTTCGTAAATTATAAAAATTAAGAAGCCCATAACACGCAAAAACAAAAAAAGCTGCATAAAAAGACGAATTACATCTCAGGAAGTAAAATATTCCCCAGGCAACTCTGTAAGTTCCGCCACAATACGTCCTTTGGCGTTGCCGTTTTGTGGTCCTTATCTAAGCGCATAAACCGTCCTAATATCTTAGCAGCCAATTAGAAAAATCGTCTCTTGTTTATAAGATGGTGCGTTATAGCTGTGTTGACGCAAACCTCTTCGGAATTCGTTGAGGCTATAAAGGCTGACTTAATATTTGTGGCCACCGCCACTGCGGCTCAGGGTTAAGGCGTTGAGCTCCTGATCCCAAGGGTGCGGATTCGTTTCCCGGCCACCGCAGCCGCTTTTATGATCGAGGCGAAGAGCAATCATGCCCGTGTGTTCGAGATTCCGGCGAACGTTGAAAATCCCCATGCGGTCAAAATAAATCCGGAGCCTTCCACTACGGCGTGCATCGGCGCCTGTATAGCGTCGCCGCTTTAAACCTCACAATCAATCAATCAATCAATCAATCAATCAATCAATCAATCAATCAATCAATCAATCAATCAATCAATCAATCAATCAATCAATCAATCAATCAATCAATCAATCAATCAATCAATCAATCAATCAATCAACCAACCAACCAACCAACCAATCAATCAATCAATCAATCAATCAATCAATCAATCAATCAATCAATCAATCAATCAATCAATCAATCGATCAATCAATAAATCAATCAATATTTGTGGCAAATAACCATATTGTAATACTTCGTAAAATTAGTGAGCCGTACATAAAACGGCTGTTTTGTGCGGCATTGTTGTAAATATCGTTTCAGTGCTCAGTACGTGCATAAAATGCCGTCAAATTAATGGACCAAAGAAACTTTTCCCTCGGCTGCGTCCTCGACCTTCACTCTTCTTTGCAACTACCACTTAACCTCAATAAGTATTATGTAAAACCCGACAGTGCCTTTTTAGTTTGATCATGGATGTCAGACCAAACCTTACAAACGCGCGCAAGCACGGAAATTTGCAGGAACTGGCTTCAGAAACAGCGCACGCACAAACAAGTTCAACGGCAAAATTTAGTGAAACAGTTCAGTACGATGCACTGCCTCATTGTTTTCCCTACTCCTTAAACCTGTGGCATTTACTGACATATTTTATTCACATTTAAAATTAACTGCAGCTTCAACTAATTCCATTATAGAGCCTACATATTACACGTATATTCAACGATTTGGATGTTAAGCTAACTTTTCAATAACGGGCTACATTCGTTTACAACTTTTTCTAATGTACAAAAGCCCAGTTCGTGTGCCGTAATAGTAAAAAGTAATATAGAGCGTCGTACTTAGCCTCTCTCCGCACCAAGGAAAGTATTCTCTGTCGTTAGGGGAAGCCGAGCACATTGCCAAAACGGTTACCAGGAGCGTCCACAAATTTCTGTCCATTGCTGGCCCGATGTGTCCAACTCTGTTGCTTTGTGAAATACGATGATCCGTAATGCGTTCATAGTGGTGCTTAGAGATTTCGTAACTAAAAAGAACGTTAAATGTTTCGCTTCAAGGTCTTCTCTCCGAAAGGAGTAACTCAGAATTTGCACCATCTGCGTTTGTTTTAAACGAAGCGAGATTTCCTGCTTCCCCACGCCTGTATTGATGGTGCGCATCGCTCATATGGCTGACACTCTGCGCATTTATTTCCTGTAGTCCGTGGAAAGGTGGCTGTGCAAAGGTAGTCTGTGCAAAGGTACAGCAGGAGACCTTGCCCCGCACGGGGCACCTTGAGCAATCTTGGTGACGGTACTGGCGATACCGCGGACCCCGAGCTCCCAAACATAAGCTGGATCCAACCGTGGCGATGTGTTTATAGGTGGAGGGTTAGAAACCACGAACGGTGGCCGTCGGAGCCCACGTCAAGCTCCGGCGGATGGGCTCCCTGTCTGTTCACCAGGCAGGGAGCTCCGGGACCTCTCAAGCTATTAGGGTAAGGTTTGAGACGAAAGTACACCCGTCCCCTACTTTTTTCCAATGCTATATGGATAATTCAAACCCCCCCCCCCCCCAAACGTGATCGGCCCCCGAAAAGGGGCCGCACCGAAGTTTTCTTTCCATCCCTTCCAACAATCCACAGTCCGAAACCTGACAACTATCCTCGATTCTTGGTTATCGAGGTAGTTGACAAAACAAACCCTGTTTCCTCCATGTCCGTATTCTTGATCACTAAGTTCCTGGAAGGCATCCTCGGAAAATCGTTCGATGCTAAGAAACTCCGTACCGGTGAAGTTCTAGTCAATGTCAAGACGCAGCAACAAGCCACTAACCTCCTGTCGCAAACCTGCATGGCAGATCTGGCCATCAAAGTCACTCCCCATCGTAGCCTCAACAGCTCCCAGGGTGTGATTTCGGAGACTGATTTGTTGAATGGGACCGAAGCTGATCTGTTAGAAGGCCTGAAAGATCAGGGTGTAACTGCAGTGAGGCGTATAACCATCAGACGAGACAAGAAGGAAATCCCCACAAAACATATAATCCTGACTTTCAACCGCTCCACACTTCCTGAATCCATTAAGGCAGGCTTTATCTCGTGCTCCGTTCGAGCGTACATCCCGAATCCGCGTCGCTGCTACAAGTGCCAGCGGTTCGGGCATGGTACCAACTCATGCCAGGGCCAGCCAACCTGCGCTAAATGTGCCCAACACCATCTCACTGATGACTGTTCATCAAATCAACTGCTCTGTGCTAATTGTCAAGGACCTCACGCTGCATATTCGCGAACCTGCGAGCGGTTCAAGCTTGAGAAAAAAATAATAAACATCAAGGTCACGGAAAACATCACCTTCCCAGAGGCGCGAAACAGGTTCGCCTCTTTCCCCCTGGGGAGGTACGCCGACGCAGCTCGCCGGGGGGCGGAGCGGCGTCTGGTTTCGGCGGGGACCCAGTACCGCGAGTCGGACTTGGTCCCGCCCCCGCCCCCCCCTGGGTTGCCTCAGGCAGCCCAACCCGCCTCCGCACTGCTTGCTGAGCCAGCAGCGGCTGTGGGGGCACCCACGTCTGGTGGAAGCGATGCTGCATCCTCCACTTCCACTCCAGCGTCCCAAACCACGGGCGAGGGCGCAGAGGAGATGGACTTGGGGGAGCCAGCGGCAGCTCCCACCACCACCGCACCGCCTGCGCCATCCGAGGCGTTCCTGAATCCCTCGGTGGTTGCGGGCAAGGAAAAGCGCACCCCAAAGGGTTCGCGGTCCAAGGAGCCTGATCCCTCAGGCGCTCCGAGGACATCCGAGGATAAAATGGACGTCGGTCCATTCTTGTCTGCGGTGCACCGCAAGGAACGCGTCCCGACGCCAAAGCCTCCCGACAAGCCAAAAAAGACGAGAATCACAGCCCCGAAAGACGACACATAAACAACACAGTCCAGTAGCTAAGAACACTTCATAATGGGGAGAGAGAACATAGTACATGGGAACTGCAGAGGCCTCTTTAAAAATCTTGACGATGTAAATGAAATTCTGCATGCTAATCAGCCAGGTGTAATGTGTGTTCAGGAAACACATTTGAATTCCAAGCACACAAATTTCTTGAATAGTTACCTGGTATACAGAAAGGACAGGGATGGCTGCACACACTCTTCTGGGGGTGTGGCCATAATCGCCCGGAAATCTTTAGCATGCCACCCTGTCACTTTGAACACTATCCTTGAGGCTGTAGCAATACGCTTAATAATATTTAATAGGTTGATAACGGTATGCTCCATATACATTCCTCCTGATGTTTCACTTTTAAGCTCTGACTTCGAGGCGCTGGTTGACCAGCTGCCCGAACCATACATCCTGACAGGCGACCTTAATGCTCACAACACTCTTTGGGGCTCTTCTCGCACGGATGCCCGGGGTCGCCTGATAGAGAGGTTTCTTACATCCTCTGGAGCATGCCTTTTCAACAATAAACAGCCTACATATCATAACATAGGACACAACACATACTTATGTCTTGACTTGGCGATTGGCTCCGCAGTTCTCTTTCCTCTTCTCGAGTGGGGTGTGGGAACTAACCCATATGGCAGTGACCACTTCCCCACCTCACTAACATACATAGGTAAAGGCCCATGCAGTCCATCTTCCCATAATAGGTTCAATGAAACACGAGCTAACTGGAATACATTTACAGAGACATCCAAACTACACCACACATCCATAGGACACCTACACGTTGAAGAAGCTACCCAACTCCTCACGGCGCACATCCTCGACGCCGCCGAAAAGTCCATTCCCCACGTCTCTGGTGCCCCGCGGAACCAGCGGAGGCCGTGGTGAAATGAGGACTGTAGGCGGGCGCGACAGGCCCAGAACAAGGCGTGGGGTATCCTCCGTCGGTACCCCACGTCGGGAAACCTCCTCTTGTTCAAACGGGCCAAGGCGTTAGGAAAACGTGTGCGCCGTGAGGCAAAACGAGAGAGTTGGCGTACATTCATAACATCAATAAACTCCTACACAGACCGACGGAAAGTATGGACACGTATACGCAAACTCAAAGGACCACAGACACAAAGCCTGCCCCTGGTCAGTACAACAGGGGACACTCTGGAAGACCAGGCTGACACACTCGCACAACACTTTCAACACGTGTCCAGTTCAGCACACTACACGAACACTTTCCTGAAACATAAAGCGTCTTGTGAAAAGAAGTCCCTACGCGACAACAACAAATCACAGACTTCGTACAACTCCCTGTTTTCACTACATGAGCTGAGGGCTGCTCTGAGCACGTGTAAACCCTCAGCTCCAGGCCCAGACAACATTACATATACAATGATACAGAACTTACACACAGACACTCTTGTAACACTTCTTCACCTTTTCAACAAGATATGGCTTTCGGGGCACATTCCAAAGTCTTGGAGGGATGCCATAGTTGTAGCAATCTTGAAAGAAGGGAAGGACCCTTCTTCTCCCGCTAGCTATCGACCCATTGCCCTGACCAGCTGCCTGTGCAAGCTTCTGGAGAAGATGATAAACCGGAGGCTCGTGTACTTTTTGGAGTATAACGGCCTTCTCGAGAGCTGCCAGGCAGGCTTCAGGGCGGGGCGATCCACGAATGATCAACTTGTGGCACTAGAGTCGTATATTAAGGATGCCTTCGTGCATAAACAGTTCTGTTTAACTGTGTTTTTCGACCTCGAAGAGGCCTATGACACCGCTTGGCGTTATGGGATCCTTACTGACCTGAAGTCATTCGGTGTTTCTGGTAATATGTTTAACACCCTTGCTAGCTATTTGTCGGAGAGAACCTTTCGCGTCAGAGTTGGTTCTGCACTGTCAAAGGTACACGTGCAAGAAAATGGCGTGCCGCAAGGCGGAGTTCTAAGCTGCACTCTCTTCATAGTAAAAATGAACTCCCTTGGGAAGGCACTGCCGCCTACAATTTCTTACTCCATGTATGTCGATGATGTGCAGATATCTTTCAAATAATGTAATATGTCCATCTGCGAACGTCAAGTCCAGCTCGGCGTCAAGAAGCTTGCCGGCTGGGCAGACAAGAATGGGTTTAAATTGAATCCTGCAAAAAGCTCCTGCGTTGTGTTCTCCAGGAAGCGCGGGGTCCATCCGGACCCAGACATTACTCTTAATGGTGTGTCGCTTCCTGTGAATAAGGAGCACAAGTTCTTAGGTGTGGTGTTTGATCACAAACTCACATTCATTCCCCACATCAAGGAACTTAAAAATAAATGTCTCAAAACAATGAATATACTTAAGGTTCTTTCCCACCAATCCTATGGTTCCGACAAAGAACTCTTGCTTCGCTTGTATACTGCTTTGGTTGGGTCTCGTTTGGACTATGGCAGTGTGGTGTATGGGTCGGCGACTAAGACAGCCTTGCGAATTCTTGACCCAGTTCTACACCTGGGCCTTCGTCTTTCGTCGGGTGCTTTCCGCACTAGCCCGGCTGAGAGTCTTTATGTTGAGTGTAATAAGTGGAGCCTTGACAACCAACGAACATACATGGACTTGCTTTATGCTTTTAAAATTTCATCGCTGAATAATCATCCTTTTTATCCTGTCTTTAACGACACATCCACAACTCTGCTCTTTGTAAATCGCCCATCCGTTCCTCTGCCCTTTTCACTTAGAGTGAAAGAGCGAGCCTCGGATCTCAGTGCTTCGTTTTTAGATGTGTACAGGTCATCCTTTTCAAACAGTTTACCGCCTTGGCAAGTTTGTCCTGTGTCGTGCGACCTTTCTTTTATGAAACTTGACAAAAATCGGGTACCGCGAGCTGCAATACTGCAGCACTTTCTGTCTCTGCAGTTTAAATACCCACTTGCAGAATTTTACAGTGACGCGTCTAAAACCTCCACCATGGTCTCCTGCGCTGCTCATGGTCCGGATTTCAGTGCAGCCAGAACCATGAGCGTCCACACAACAATTTTTTCAGCAGAAGCGTATGGAATTTTACTGATTGTACGACACATTCTTGAAACTCAAATTCCCAATTCCATCATCTATACAGATTCTTTGAGTGTTGTTCGCGCACTGTCATCGCACAAACTCCCCAAAAACCACATAGTTAATCTTGTATTCAACACTATCATGTCCGTGTATGCACAAAAGCATCAGCTGGTCCTCTGCTGGGTCCCAGGACACGCAGGGATCGCTGGGAATGAGTTGGCAGATGAGAGAGCTGCTGCTGCTGCACTCAGCAACACTGTGGACATTACAACGGTACCCTACACAGACCTCAAGCCACACATAAGACAACACCTGCGCAGAACATGGCAAACACACTGGGACGAACAGACAGACAACAAACTACATGTAATAAAGCCACACTTGGGACGGTACACATCTGACTCACACAACAGACACACGGAAGTCGCCTTGGGTAGGCTACGGATAGGACACACGCATGCAACTCACTCGTAGCTGCTGGCGGGATCTCCTAGACCCCAGTGCAGCAGGTGCGGAGAGGCCCTATCCGTAGTGCACGTACTAATCACATGCAAGGCACTTCACACAACACGACACAAACACTTCAGAGAACTCTACAGACAACATATTCTCCTACATCCATCGTTTTTCCTAGGTGACGAAGCCATTGTTTCCGTGAAACGTGTGTTTGAGTATTTGTCGGACGTCAAGTTTTTAAACCTCATTTCCTATCACGCATCATGAAATCTGGCCCTATACACCAGCCATGCTCATTGTCGTTTTGTGATTTTACTTTTGTTTTTGCTGATTTTACTTAGTGTTTAAGGTATCACCTCTCATATACGACTATTGTTTTGGCGCTCTTTGCCCCAGTTGGCCTTGCGCCATAAACATCAAACCATCATCATCATCAGGAGACCTTGGGATGAGCATATGCGGCATATACGGAAAAATCGTTTTCAACAGCAGCGGAGAATAAATTCAAATGACTTGATATGTTTAAATAGGTGGGACGTAAACTGTTCACAGCAATGTAGCGCTTTACTTGGCGTTTAATGTGGGAATAGCCCGTTGATACGGTTGATATTTAACGACACCAGAAGGGGAAGAAGAACAGCGGAGACTGGTCGCCAATGCGGTCGACATGCTCGGCCTGTAGCTTCAGTCGAATAAAGGTCTTTTCTACTCTACTCTTTACGACACTATATCTTGTCGTCGAATATGCCTCCTACACTTACAGTGTGTACTTTCAAATAGCTACGCCGGAAGGAAAACATACTAGCAAATGTTTTGTTCATGTTTGAAAATGGAAAACTACTCCCGCAGCTTACACTACTTCAGCAATTCTGGGAAAAAAGCAGGGCTGGCGACCCCTCTTTCTTTGTCGGAGACCGGGGTGTTGCACCTCACATCAATCTCCGAACTTTCCGCTGAAAGTCCTCGATGACTGTCAGGCCCAGATTGTTTTGTCCGAAGGCTTTGACATCTTTGCCAAAGTGGACCGCATTAGCCCTCGCTGCAACGTCCGGCAACCGCCTTCATGAACTGGACATCTGAAGTGGCGAGTGAAGTGGCGCACGTGAAGTGGCGCACGTGAAGTGAACGCACGTGAAGTGGCGAGGAGAACAGCACGCGAAAGGTCACGCCACGAACTCGACCGCATATGGGGCGCTTTTATAACGCGAGAGACCTAGGTGAGATCCTGAATACTGGAATCATTTTTTCATGGCTCGCGTTCTTGTGGTTTATGCGGATGCTGTCTTCTAATTGTTTTCTGTTTGCCTAATTTTGGGGGCGAGGTGATTGTTTCCTTCAACATTTATTATTCATTTCCAGCCTCCCAAACTTGTGTGTCCATTTCCTTTCTCTTATCGTAATGAAGCCGCCTAGGAAGACGAGATATAATAAATACATTTTGCATGCTTTGGGAGCCTAAAATCGTTGTTAGGTTTAATTATTTTTTCCATTTAGAATTACCCTATTTGACCCTGGTACTTGCGAAAATGTCTATCTGGCCTTTTTTTTCTTGAAGGTGCTGCGCACCGCGTGCCCCCACAGCCTTTTTTGGGTCCAATTGGGTCTTATTGTTCCCAGTGGCTCCTAACCCCATTCCCGCATAACGTTTGCGGTGGCCCAGTCGTAAGGTTGCCGGTTTGACGCATAAACGTACCGGTTTCGTTTACCGGGACACCCTTAACCACATTATTTTCCTTCAGGCACGCACTTCAAACACCTACTCGTGAGCTCCTTCCCTCCTCGCAAATTTCCCTGACACTTCTTGGCCCAACGTTTTTACTCTCTCCGCTTTTCCGTTGATGCCAGGTTTTCTGGTAGCGTTACACTGTGGAACTCAAAGCTTCAAAGCTCCGCCGTTAGAATTTTAACGCCATGGCTGGATATCGTAAGTCATAAATATCTAATGCCCGCCAAAAGATCCTTTGCAGCTTCGGTAATAGCAGATAGCAGGACGTGAGCTAGAAATATCTAGATTATTCCTTACGGTTCTTGCTTCTTTGCAACCAATGGTTAAAAGGCGTGGACGTTGTATACTAACAGATGTTACCCTAACGGTATAGAGTACTTTATTCTGAGTACGTTCACTAAATGGATCTCTCAGAGTATCCTTTTAAAGAAGTGGTTTCACACTTGTTACATTTGTGCGTCAATCGACGCCAATATTTCTCGAACAGGAGTACACATCATATCAGCGTCCAACTTTTGCGTGTTACAACGGATCCCAAAAGAAAGTTTGTTGGTAGGACTGACGTTGAAGACCCATTTTGTCCAGCTATCAACGTCATCGTTACGCTTATTCTGTTTCTCCTTTTTGTGTATTGGTTTTATTCACTATTGAAAGATGGGGAAAGTTGGCATGTGGATTGCGTACCGTACGGGTAAGCCAAACGCACTTTCTAGGCATTCGGCAAGTTTCTCATTTATCTGGAAGGTGCGCAAAAAGAACACAGAAGGTGCGCATAACCGTATTAAAGGCTCATTCTACTTATTGACAGCGTAAGCCCAATTTTAACCATTTGGAGGAATTTCGTGGAGGGCATAGGGGCTCCCCAATACAGCCTCGCGTGCCTTAGGTCAGAACATTTTTCCTAAAACAATGGTGATTAATTTAGGAAAACTTCTCTAAGGGAACTAAATTTTGTCAGGGGAAGATTTCACATCTACCAGGAATGAAGCCCATCTGGTCACAAGAACGCAGTTATCCTTCTTTCGAGTACTTGCAGAGACTTCCCAACAGTAGCATTTTATAAGAGAAATGTATACGGCTCTCTTTTCTATCCGTGTACTATACTCGGTACCATTTTTTGTGCCCAGTAGACGCAAATTTTCTTTGAGTTGAAACTATCGGTCTATTTACGCAAAACCTGGTAATAAAGTGCAAATATTTTTCTAAAAACCCTGAAAACGTGGGTACCTATTGTGCACCCTAGGCCTAATGAAGTTATTTTCCGAAGACCACGCTCGAGTAAATGTACGACGGCTATTACTTATAGAAACAAGACAATATTTGCAAAACGGTGAGTAATGCAGGGACGTACAATCGCGCCAAAATTATTCACAGCATGTCTGGCGGGGGTATGTAGAAATCTTTAGTGCAAAATATACAAATAAGGATACATGGGGAATACTTCAACGATTTGAGGTTTGCGGATGATATAAACCGGCTGAGTGAGACTGCAGAACACCCGCAAACAATTCTTGAAGAACTACAGTCAGAAAGCACGACCATGGAGTTCAAAATAAATATCAATAACTCTAACGTAATGCGGTATACGCATACCGAAAACGTCCTCGTCAGCTTAGGAAACGAAACACTAGAAGAAGTAAAGTAAAACGATACTTTGGACAGATGGTTAGTGATGACTCCAACAACGAGAAGGAAATCCGGTGGAGAATAAGTATGGGTTAAGGAGCTCACTGCAAGCACTCCTAAAAACTGAAAAATAAGATACCTCTGTTTGTCGGGAGAAAAATCTACAACCTGTGCATAAGGCTGGTTATGACATACGGAGATAAATCTTGACGCCTTACTAAACAACTAGAAAAAATTAGCAGTGGCTTAGCTCGGCTATGCCAGGGTATACGTAGCGTGAGTTAAGGTTCAGCTGGTTATTCTTAGGTTTCCTGGTTGTCTAGGATAAACTGATTATGCTTACTGCTGCTAAAACGATTTCCAATTCAATGCAATCTAATCCAATTCAGTGCAGTCCAGTCAAATTCAATCCAATGCAGTCAAGTCCAGTCCAGTCCAGTTCAGTCTTGCTCCTCGTACATGCGTAGCCCGGCTCTCCAGGAGCCACGCGAAACGGCTGTCAAGCGGCTCCTGCGCAGCGTCAGACTTAGCTACTGAGCAACGGAGGCGCACAGCTAGGCACGCGCCGGCGCCAGCGCATCTGCCGCAGGTATGACATCACTCCAATTGGATTGGATTTCAATCCAACACAATCCAATTTAGTCCAATTTATTCCAAGCCAGTCCAATTCAATCCAAGCCAAGCCCAACCAAGCCAATTCAATTCAAACCAATCCAAGCTAATCCGATCGGATCCCATCCAAACCAATCCAATCCTCCTCGCACATGCGCAGAACGGCCCTTCACGGCCCACGTAAACTGCTCAACATCAGCCAGTGTAGCTTACGCTACAAAAAAAAAACTTAGTTCGGCTCAACGGGCCATGCAAAGAAAAATGTTAGGGGTAACTCAGGGGCACGAAATGAGGTACGTGGACCAGAGGACAAGCTCCAGAAGAAGGTATCATACTTCAAATAAAAAAAAGAAATAGACTTAGGCTGCGCATGCACTGAGATGAACGGACCGCATGACGACAACTGGGGTAGCAGAGTGGATAAAAACCTACGGTCTAGAAGAAGGGTAACGCCATTATTCCGATGGAGAGAAGAAGGAAAACAATAATAGGGGGTAAACATTGGAATCGAGCATCAGAGGAGAGGAGCGTTTGGATATGAATGGGAGAGTCTTTCGTCCTGCAGTGAATCTGAGAAGGTTGATTATGATGGGGATGATGATGATTTGTCACCAAAGATTTGCGCTCACGTGAAATATCGACAACTGTTCCGAAAATTATTTAGCTTTACTGCGTGCGACCTTTGCGCTCAGTTCGTTTTCAGCACATTTGTAAACTTCCACCATTCGTTTGTACTGAAGTGTTGCTTTTGCACACACTGAGTGCTTTCCTCCCCCATTCTCCTAGTTGAGGAAATGTTAAGGTTGCGCTTTATAAAAGTATATTAGGAAGATCGACTTCCGTGAGCTGTCAGCCAGCCAACCCCATTGTTCGACACTCTAATAGATTGTTGTGCCACAAGATTGACTGCAATAAACCCAGTGTTCAAATGTGTTTTCACTAAAACATAAGACATTGAACTAATGTTCGTTGTGGAACACAGGCTTAACAGGAAGTGCGCCAATAGTTCTTCAGAGACCGGTCCCTTCTTTCGAATTCTCTCATTATCAATTTCGGCCAAGACTGACTTTTTCCCGCGTGGGCAGTAGAGGAAATGTTCATAGGTTACTTTTCTTGTGCATACCGCATACTACTGCTTATGTCATTTGTTCTGCATGTAAAATTGTTGTTATTAACGCTTCACTGAATTCATACTTGCAATACCTAGTTTAATTCGCTAATGGTTATTTGTCTTTGAAAAATAATATTACGTGGCCGCAGAACAGGCGAGACGCTCCGTGGCTGATGGTGACGCCATTTCATTGCAACAAGGTAGGGTAAGCGCAATTACAGAACGTCCATGGTGGCCGTGACAGAGCCGGCATCGTCTGCACGCCCGCTACTTCCTCGTCATTGTCGCTGGTGGGTCAAGGCACCACCAGGCACTGTCCATGAAAAACTGCTGTTGGATTGTTGTTCAAAGCAGCCAGTCACTCAAAAAAGAACGCGTAAAACCATGCAGCAGAGAGGCGAAATGAGTTCTTTGAACAAACTTTAATTGACGAAACTTTATTTCATTCACCATGAGACGAGTGAGGGGAGCAGGAAACCGTGTGAGAGGTAGAATGGGAAGAGAAGAGAGGGTGTTATAAGGCAGAAGCTGCAGAAAATTATGGTCTTCGGCCTACAATTGCATTGAAGCAAGCCAATTTGCGGCCATTTTTGTACTTCATCTAAACCCGCCTCCTCGTACTCCACAGTACTGCACTCTGCCACAGATCCACGACGGTGTGTTCTAAGGAGGGGGTCTGTTGCAGTCCCTAAAAACTGTCAGTTGGTGCAGTTTTGGAGTGTGTTAGCGATGTTTTCTAGCAGAGACGTTGTAGGTGCGGCAATGTCCGAAGCACCAAATAGTTTTGCACTAGTTAATATTTCTCTATTCCAGAACATCCTGCCATGTAACGGCGGCCACGAGAATTCTGTACGTTTTTGCATTCCCATGCGAACACTGGCAGAAGGCCGTGTTCGCATGGAATTGCTTGTGCGTGTTCACTGCCAAAAACATAAAAACACTTGGCAAAGCTGAATTCATAACTGAGGCGGAAGAAAACTGTGCGCCATCATTTTTAATTTTCAGCTCAACACATGGTGACAGAATGGTGAACATTCGCTCGAATCTGAAGTAATAACAAGCTGTGTAGATTCGCACACGCCCAATTCCTTTTGCGTGTTATCTATCTCGGTGCTTGGAGTCGGTGTCATGTGGTTTTCTGCTTTGATGCCAACTAATCGCAGGAAAAATGGAAAACCTCCCGAAATATTTTTACATGCGTTTACGCATTAATCGTACGGGAAGTTATAAATACACCGACCGCAGTTTCTCATGGGTAAGTCATAGTGCTGCTGAGCACAAAGTCGCGGGTTCGATCCCCTGCCGCGGCGGCCGCTTTTCTGGTGGAGGCGAAAAGAAAAAATGCCCGTGCGCACGACATTTCGGCGCACGTGAAAGATCCCCACGTGCTCCGAATTAATTCGCAGTCCTCTAATACGGCACGCCTCAGCGCCTGCGTTGCCTCGGCGCGCTAAACTCTACAATCAATGGAATTTAGACATACGTGAATACATTATAGTTGATCCTAGCATAAAGGCTCATCCTACAAACAATTTTGAAACTAAGAGCAAAGCCGAGCTGCAAAAGAAAGGAAAAACCCCAGTTGTGTCTAGTTTAGTATACTTACAGGAGATTTTTATATTATTGGGTACCAAAGTAAACTTTGCAACCGCACCCCTGAAATAATTATTTCAAGCGCAGTAGCAACCAGAGCAGCATCACTCTCCGCCAGCGTGCCCTTAGCGTGCTTTTATATCAACAAAAACGTTTTGTTGCCTGCAAAAGCATTGAGTTTAAAATGAGCGGTGCAAGTTAACCAAAAAATTAAGCCTTGCAGTCGCGTAATCCAAGTCAAAAATTGCATTAGTATATACTGTATGCAAACATAAAAAAACGACCTGGTTTTCACGATAGCGGCGGACATTGAAACAAAGTTTAAAGGCGATATTTTTTGATGTTGTGGTCAAGTCACACCGTTCTATTTTATTGGGTACGTAAGTTTTTAATGAGCAAATATTACTGCCCCTGATGGGCCTTTTATTTAAGGGCAGCTTTTCCGGGCACTACACTCACGTTTGTAAAACGAGAAAAAAATTGAATTCGTCGCAAAGAACCTGGCATCGAATATACACCGACATACGCAGCGAAATGACTTTCCCCAACAGGCTGCACTTCTTGAAAGCGTTTGTGTTAGGAGAGAGCCGACGAAAGCTCAAGTTAAATATTTTTGATTTTCGGTTGCAGCAATCTCAGCAAAAAAGACAATACCATATCTGAAAGTCGTCCACAGTGCTAAGATATTGACACGTGGATTGTGAAAGAGCCTAATACCTTGTTGAACCTCACCCTTCCTTACTTGTTCAGTGCATTACTACGAAGCAACTATCGTTGAGGTAGTTATTAAACATAGTACGACCGTAAACAAACCTTCTCAACCATTCTTCAACAGAATAAGGGGACAAATGTGTAAGTACGTGTTATTTTTTATAATTTATTTGCGTGGCCGCGCATAATAGCCGCAAGCACGAAGATTCCAGGTGGTTTATTCCCCATTATGCATCATCTAAGACTTATTGGTTAAATAGACGAAATGACGTACGGTGCTATTTCTCAAAACAGTGTTTTAAGGAAGAATATATACATGCAGTAAGGTGGGACAGATATGTCTAACACTGGCCGCAGTTTGAACTTTTTGACAAAGGTTCTTTGAATAACCATGGGCCCAGAACGTCCATTTACCCAGAAATAAAATTTCTGAAGTACCCCAGGGCGGCCAGTGTGTATTTGTCCTCCCGGGGTATCATTTGGTAGCTGCACCTCTGAAAGAGCCGGAAAAAACGTGCCACCATTTCAATACTTGTACAAATTCAAAATACGCCATGCAGAACACTACGCATTTCAGGAATAAATTATAAATTTTAAACACCTGCTAACTAACGGCACGAAGAGGTAAGCTAAGAAATAAAAGCGTACAGCAAAACCCGACGAAGTTACACCACTCTTCGACAAATATAACTGGGCGAACGAAACATAACGCAAAATCAACGTTATTCCCTCACACACTGACGACCAACAGTTTAAATGCGGAAATACCCGAAAATCGTTTCGCCACGCAAAATACTCATAATAGGAGCGATCACTGGGGTAGCACTTTTTATTCCGTTCCAGCGCTGTTTCTTCAACACATAAGCGTGCGGCTTGCTCTTATGGCGACTTGCTGTAATTACAGTCAGGAAATATACTTTAACTTCGAAATAACGCTTCTTCCAGAGCTGAAAGTGGCTTCCTATATATCAGCTTGTAGCAGCACGGCTGGGGCAGCCGAGGGAGCTCGCGCCACCGGAGAAGTGCACCTCGTGACTGCAGATCGTCATGAGCCGCGAGCCACGAGGCACGAGTCACGCAGCCGGCAGAGGGAATCGAGACACCGAGCCGACAGCACCGAACTCGGACTCTGCCACGCAGGACCACCACCGGCGCCATGGCTCACCCGTCTCCGCCGCTGTTCGCCTTCTACCAACCTCTTCGTCTTCCTCAATAAATGAAGGCGGGACCTCTTGTCACGCCCCCTTCAATCTTATGCGAACATTTGGCCGGCCCCGGCCGGACGGTGCCCGTGGAGCTATGGAGCACCTCTTTTGTGCTTGTCTTCCAAAGGCGAACATGTTAAATAAAAGCCGCCGATATTTTCATTTCGCGGTCGCTGAGCTGGTCCTCCGTCGTTAGGACCGACGACCGATACTTTCGAAAGGTTGCAGTATATATTTAAGCGCTAAATGGGAAGTTATATACCCCTTAAAACCAAACAGTTTGCTATATTGTGCTTTCGAAAATACAGCAAACAGGCCAGTTTGCTCTCTCATGGTGATATTATATGCTTGAAAGGGAACTGTGCGAACTTCCACGTGTGTCCTGGGTGCTTCGTAGTTTTTGCACTTTCATGTGATTTCTTGAAAAGGCGCTGGTAGCTACAGAACGCAAAAAAAAAATGTTTTAGTACGTTGACATACGCTCAGACCTAGCTTGCGGTATCGTGAAGGTTTCAAGCTCTTACAGTGATTTGTTCCTCACATTTAACAATCACGCAATCTTTCCATCCAACTAGCTGATAGGGACGCACGCCCTTGAACATTGCGATCGTGGTGAGTGAGGGCAGCGGTGTGTTCTTTTGTCGTTCGACGTTTATGTTTGCTCGATCCAAAGGTTAGCCTAAATCTTACTTAAGGTTATCCTATATCTTTCCACTCCGTTACCCTTAATGACCAACGGTTATCTTGCCTTCGAATTACATTCCCTGCCCACGTCCAACAATCTAAACGATCTGAAGGACACCAAATCACTATTACTAAGGTAAACGAAGCATAGAATTTAGCTTAGAAAACGTTTTTTGCATTAAAAATCGTAGACTCACGGGGCACGAACCCAAGCGTCAGGGGCAGTATTCAGTATCCACGAGACCGAGCAGCGGGCTCTTTTAACAGCGGAGCAGTTTAAGCTTTCTTCCGTCCGTGTGGATGGTTAACAGCATATTCCTCTCGGCGATGTTGACAGTGGGAAAGTGCTAGGCCAGGAAGTGTGTGGGAAAATGTCTAGGAGGCAGGGAGCCCACGAGCTGGTGTTGGGAGTGCGCGTACAAAAACGCTTCCCATGGTAGGAAACGAACCTGGACCCCTCACGTTATGAAACCGGCGTCCATCCGACTGCGCTATCATCACATTCTTGGCGCGCCACATTATCTTTTGCTTCGTGGCGTGGGCGTTCGCTTTGGAATTTCACTTAGTTGACGCGTACTTTTTGGCTGAGGACTATGCAAGTTCGAATTTTGTACTTTAGGAGGATGGATTTCAGTCTTTGGTTGACTCAGATTGCGTGAAGAAAGCGTCGCTTGTTAACCACCTTTATCTCAAGGAAGGGGCAGCCCTAAAACAATCTTAGTTAAGGCTAGTGAAGACCACTAGCTTCGCTGTTTCCTTGGTCTTTGCATCTCAATTGCGAAACTTGCTGAATTTTTTTTAGTGGTCGCGCAATAGAATAACTCGCAAAGTGACATCACAATGCAACGTGGGG
The DNA here is from genome assembly GCF_048455015.1 of Haemaphysalis longicornis. NCBI lineage: Eukaryota > Metazoa > Arthropoda > Arachnida > Ixodida > Ixodidae > Haemaphysalis > Haemaphysalis longicornis. The sequence goes on along the minus strand of NW_027526422.1, from coordinate 114,576,312 downwards.
GTGTTGCGCAGCGAACCTTTCAGGAAAACACGACTTCCGATAACGATCGGGCCTCTGAGCGAAGCGTATGCGCGATTCGCTTCGCGACCCGAAATAATGCGACGCGGATAACACAAGACGTCGGCTTGGCTACTATACTGCTGAACGCTAAGCCGTAGCGATTGCGTGGTGTGGGGGAAGTTGGTGGCGAACCAATAGCCGAGAAACGGCGCCCATTGCCATCCACCTTATTGAGATTTTTGTAGCATTGTGTGCTTTAATATGTAATTATTATTGCAGGTATTTGTGCCCACTTTAAATGTGGGCAAAAAATATCTGTAGCAAGCGACGCATCGTAACAATTTTTGAGCTCAACAGTACCACATCAATCGCAGGTTCGAAAATTATAAATAAAACGTCGCTTGACTAACAGCGCAAGCTCTCGATGCGCACTTTCTCGGTGCGAAAGTTCTTTTTTTCTCCAATGGATTCTTCGCACGTAATTATGAGACAAGCTGCACGGACTTTCCGCTATTATGGTAACACAAACGATCTGCAAAGCACGTAAAGCAAATTATGAGCAATGAGGCTCTTCAAATACCAGGTTTCCTTCTACCTATTCTAGTTCGTTTAGTAAAAAATGTGTATTCATAGTGGTAACCCCCTCTTTTGCCTTTACTACTCGGTATGTAACACATGCAAAATATCGAAAACTTACAGTGGCAGCTTCCATAACGGTCGTGGCGTTCGCCCGGTATTTTATAAACATCGCCTAGAATATAGAAAACATCAATTGTGTAACGTTACGCACGCAATAAAAACGCAGCCCTTGGCAGTATCGTTTACTCGGTTTATTAATGGCTTAGTACTGTTTTTTTTATTTAATACTTCCCAATAAAAAACCGCAACAATGTAAGCTGAATGCAAGCATTTTCGAAGGCGCCTAAAGTCGATCCTTATATATCCAATCAGTCGACGCACAAGTTCGTGTGCGAAGCTCACCTCTAACTTCTGTGTTAGGCCTGACAAAGCAAGCAGTCACAGCGAACATTTTGATGGTTCCTCGAAGCTTTACACTTTCATAATAATATATACTAGATGAAAATCTGTTGCTACTGTCAAGAGCCACGGTTCAGCAATTGTGCCGTCTTAAACCGGAGAGAATTGAAGCAACGGTACTTTGCATTACTCGCGATAGGCTCAAATGATGTCTGTTACTGCATAAATGGTAATTCCGGTTTTCAAAACTAGTTAATGTTACTTTTTATGTATTAGTAAAACTAGCAAAACTTCTTAATCAGAAATGTCTGAAGTCTGTGGCTTAAAAAAGAGTTACATTGCTGAATTTTTTTGCCTTTGTCTTCAGGTGCCACGAGAATGTGAAGCTGCAAGACTGGCTGAGTGTGAAAGGAACGCTTTCAGCTAAGGAGACCCTATTGCAATGAGCGATTTGCATTTAGACAAGTGTTAGTTTAACACTCTGTTCTGAAAGCATAGGCTTATATGGACCCAGTGGCTTATTGCAGCATCTGCTTCCCTTTTACTAAAATGTTCACATTGTTCCACCCATATTAGATACTTATTAGGCCTCACAGTTCTTGTGGTAGCATGAAAGATTGCGGGAAGGAGTGGTAGCATTGCACATCTGAGTGTAGCCATCGTATCATTTCTTGTAGCTTGAAAATTGAGTCCACACGTTGAACGATATAAGCAGTAGTCGAAACAAAAACGTGAGCAAAAGAAAACAAATTGCATCGCCAGGAATAGCAACTTTCCTTTAGGCGTGATATTACGGCAGTCTCATAATACTACTTGTCTCCTCTTTTTTGCAGTAGTGCGCCCACAAGCAGCGGGAATTCATGGGATGCACTGATTATGAGCAACTCCGACTACACCAAATACTCGATGGTTCAGTTGGTCGGAGCCCGGTTTCACACTTTGTGCAAAGGAACAACAACCGAAGGTTTTCAAATGTTCTCCTCCGGGTGCATAAGACCAGAGAAAGTGTGAGCGCATTGATGTCAGTATCGAAAATTTTCTTGATGTTTTTTTCACATGTTATTTATGAATGATGCACAGGCTCGCGATTTCATTTCGTGCGCAGCGTATCTAGCATTACCGGACTTTCAAAGAGGAATTTTTGTTGCCTGAACCTCTCGGGATAAGTCGCCATGACCCGGCATAACCCCAACTGAAGCCTCAGTGTTTCGGCATGTAATTCCGTTGGCTGCGAAGAACAGCGTGCGATCATCTAACGCTCCCTTTGGCTGTGGCTCGACATATGGTTAAAACGCGTTAGCGGCTGGCTGTGAATTCGGTTACCCGTCGACTTGACATTAGTTGCGGACGCCAATATGCACAATCTACGTCCCTATTGGCTGCTGAAAAAATAGTTGTGCTGAAAAGGTTTAGGTATAGCTGGCCGTACTGGTTACGCGGCAATAACAATGCGGACGCGCCAAGTCGATAGCCTAACTTAGGCCTAATTTCGTGAATTGAAGTTTAACGTCGTCACACTTCTAACCCCAGCTGGACACACCTTGAGTTCGAGGTTGATTGGCATATCGCTATATTTAACACAAAGGTAATAAAATTACCTGGGACTATTGGTCAAGGCTGTTACTAAAGTACCAAAAAATGTAGATAATGAGGGTAAACGATAATGATGCAAAGTTATAACAAGGCAACGAGATAACTCAGCGAGATCTGATAGTCATAGTCAAAAATTCTTAGAAGCGAGTGCTTAGGAGGCCTCTAGTTTCTATATTCTTGCTTTTTTTCTCCGAATTTTACGACTCTAAACTTGACTCAAAACAACGTATGTTAGAAGACCACTAGCACATTTATGTTTCAGATTAACAGTCCCAGGCTAACCTTGCATTATCAACCATAATAAATACTTTCGTCAAGCGACTCTGATTTTAAATAGCAATGAACAGGTAGTTGCCTTAGGGGTTCGAAAACGTGTTTTTGGTTAGCATAGGATGAACGGATGAACGGATGAAGCAGCCATGATGAACGGAACAAGAAAAGCGGGAAACCTCTGCGTGTTTCTGGAAGGTGTTTTGCCACCTAATTGAAAATATACCCTCTATCCCGGCTAGCCATTCTGCTGAAATATTATAACTCTCAATGTCCGTTTTTGTTGCAAAGTGAACAATCTTGTCCGAAGTGCTCGGCGACTTATCGTTGCATTATCAACTCTACGAAGAAGCTGTTATGTCGGAGGTTCCGCGGATTTTTATCGTTCATTAGCAAAACCTCACAAGCCTACACCAGTACGAAGTGCGATGCGTTCTATAGCGGACGCGTTCGTGTACATTTAATTTCTTGTTTGCTTATTTCTAGTTGGTTATCCACATGCTTTAAGTCGAAAGGCTTCTGAAATATTTGCCGCCGGGCAACCAGCTTGGGCCACGTCTACGTTCGCACTGCCCTCTTACTTTCGTCGTACCAAGCATTGACATGACACGTTTTCTTTCCATCCGCTCCATTCTATTTGGGGGGTGGTGCCTCTGGAACGTCTATTTTACGAAGCCTCGTGTTCATGTCAAAACGCAGCGCGTGTATAGTTTCTTTCTGCTCCTCGAGGTGGCGGCAGTCGTTGGCGTGATTGTATAAAAGTGAAAGACAAGAATATATCCAAGTCTCTCAATGAAGTACCGGAAAACGTAAAGAATTAGGGTAAGGGGTAATGGTGCAAAGGTATAACAAGACAACGACATCATTCCTCATGTGATTCTTCACTATGAACGGAGGCCAAGACAACGAACGAGTTCATACTTCTGCTTAAAATTCCTTATCGGCTCAGCTTGGCTACTGATGAACCTTCAAAGCATACAATAACCAGAAATTTTGCAATATAATGATTAAAAACTGTGTGAAACATGTCTAAGAAAGCAGAACCGTGGCTTCAGCGCCGAGGGGGTCGATAAATCACCATGAGAATGAGCAACATGCTCACATATTTCGAAAGTTCTTGAGGATCTAACCGTGATTGAAGAGGAGATGGAAAGTGTGTGCTCAAAAAATGCAAGATTTACTGATATTGCATAATTTTGTCGTGTGTTCTTCCTGTTCTCACTAGCCACATACTAAAGGGAAGCAGACCATTACCCTCACTTGGAATCAGTACTATACCATGAACGAAGTGGGGATAATGCCCGCCCCCATCCCTTGGGACCCGCAGAGGCTGACCTAATGTGCATTGTTTCCGGAAACGAAGATTGTGAAGACTAAAGACCGCCACTGACCACCTACAAGAGCACCTAATAATACTATCAGAAACAAATGCACACTTCAATGCTACTTATCATTTGCTTTACACGGGAGATTGTGTGAAGAGAAACCTTCTCGAAAAAGAGAGAAAAAAGTTAGGTTTAAAGTCTCAAGTCCAAGTCCTAAATGGAGCCCTCGGATAAGAAAGATAAATTGCCAGGTGGGTGGTCTTAACGCATGGGAGGCTGGTGCGTGGCTAGCCCACCTTGGATATGGGCATGGGGGACCGTCCACCAGCGTTATCGGTGGTGACAAGGCGGAGCAAGAAGGGGGTGCGGTGGGGAGGAACGCAAAAGCGGTGGCTATGGCGTCTCTTTCAATGGGGCTGGACCACAGCACATGAACATTACATGGGGGCAGTGCCGGCGCTTTGGTGGGGCCGGTGGAAGTAATGAGGTGTCTGTACGGCTGAGCTTTGCACTCGTCGGATTAGTGAAGAGGCCGCGCGATCCGTAGGAGTAAGTTGGAGTAAGTAGAGTGTAGCGCATGTCCCTCGAATCACGCATGTGATCCTTACCACAACGATGTTTTTCAGCTCCGTCAACCAGAGCGACGTAGGTACCTGGCCAAAAGCTGCGGCTACCGGATGTCTCGCGGCGCGAGCAAGCCGGTTGGCCTCTTGGTTATCATTCACGCTGTGGTGCAGAGGCAATTATTTGAGATTTATTTTTAACCTAGAGTGCTTTTTAAGAAATCAAGTTGCCTTCTGTGGATGTACCCGTAGCAGTGCCCTGTATCGAAGGCTCAGATGCTTTCTCAGAGTCCGTACGGAATGCAATGTCATGCTACTGGTAATAAAAAGGTCATTAATTCGGCAATATCCACTATTTGAGCGCCTGGCAGAAAACGTACACTTATTGGGCGTACTGTGGAAGTACTGTGGGGGGCGTTCACGGCCGTCAATGTGCCCGTCTCAGAATAGTTAGCGGCCATGTAGTATACCCCAAGTGCGATTCTTGATTTTCGGCATTCTCATCTCATCAGTTTAAAAATTCGCATCTGCACTGCTCTAGAGCAACACCTGCCCAACAGCATCCAGACGGAACATGTTCAACGCCTCGCTCTGCTCCTCACTCACATGCGCCAACTGTCAACAGGCCCGCGACACCACCTTTCACATGGTGCTGGCCTGTCCCAAACATCCGAAATCTTAAGACGCCGCACGACCGCTACACCAACCCACCTGCTGGGAAACTGCCACCAGTTCCTCTGAAACGAAGGTTCAGCGACAGTTATCTTTAGCGGGTGAGGCCTGGAAGAGAAAAGGTACCCCTGACGCAGTAACGAGCCAAGGAAGAACACGTAAAATTATATCTTGTGTCTTGAATAAAATTTATTCCTCCTCAGCGTATTTGCATTACTTTTACTTTCTACGTTTCTCCCACTTCTGCTTATGAGGGCGATTACAATCGTTTCGGTGCCAGTACAGTCACTACAGTACGGATGGCAGCACTAATCGAAATTACTTCTGAGCCTTCGACTACGAGGCGCCTTATTGTTCAGGTGTGGCTTTAGCGCGTGAAACACCCAAAGTTTGTTTGCAAGTTATTGGATAGGCAACAAGCGATCGCCCAACTATCCACGATGTATTCGTTCTCATCGCTGCGCTGTTCCAAAACACGTATAGCAGTCCACAGCAGCGCTGTACCCCCTCATCGTGTCCTCATTCTTTTTTTCGGGGTAATTTAGTCAAAACCACAGCATTTCCTGCAAGTTGAAGGGGTCTCTTGAGGCTACTGTTTGGAAAGTTATTGTTATGAACCTTGGAGATACCCCACGCGAAAGCAAATGTGGTGCTCCAGCTGAGCCTGTGGGCGACCGCAGCGAGGTGTACTTATGATCTGAACACGCGTGCACGTCCGCAGCGAACGCGTGCGTGTCTTCTTGTCATTTGAATGCCATCACGCCACTTGCCAAGCCCCCGTGCTGTTTTTTGCAATACAATCACCCGCCGAGTCTCGGAGAAACTGCCCTCTCCACCACTGTCACTTGAACGTCGTCAGCACCATGTAGCTAGGATTCCAGAACGCTATAGAGGCGAAGATATTTTACGTGCTTGTTGGAACGCAGAGTGAGTTGGTGTAGTGGCTCAAGGGCCAGCATTATACCTTCAGAGGGGCATGTTTAATGTCAAATATGTGGCCAACTAGCTAGTTGGTTTTTCATATCTGGTGTTTAGTAGTAGGATAGTTTGGGAGGAGTAAGATAGATAGGATAGAACGGAGAAATTAAGCCACGTAGAAATGCTTCCGCGTTCCACGTGGTTTTCAAACACATGGTATGCGAAAACAAGCTTAAAAAGAATAAGCAACACATTCTTAGATTTTCTGCCTAAAAGGCGAAACTCACAATGTTTGGTGGTTTTTGCTAATGATATATAATAGCCTTTCTGCATATTGGTGTCATGGCTAAAAATTTTAGGGGCATTTTTCTTGTTACGGGATGAAAGAAAGCTCGGCGTTTAGCGCTTTAGGATGTTTTCTGCGCTGTGAGGTCCCGTGCTCAGACGCTGTGGTTTTCACGATCAGGATTTCAACTTCCTATTTATTATAGGAAGAAACATTTTTTCCTTAAAATATGCTACTTTTTTTCCAAGCCTTTTTTGGGAGGCACTCACAGGCTTGTCTACACGTCAAAACGCTATTTATTCATTTTTTATATAATTAACATCCTATGACATCCAATTGCAATAACTGAGAGGAGTAGAACAAAAGCAATCCATTTACGACTTTTATGCCGAAAATGAACCTTAAAATAACAAAACTGTTGTTCATTCAGCCCAAACAGGAAGATTCCCGCAAAACTGGCGTTTTGGTACCCAGTGCCTTAACCGTAGCTTCTCCACTAGGTAGTGCAAATACGTGTACGCATGAGATGAATTTGAAGTTGATGGTTGGACGGCATACCGTCTGGTCAGGTAGCATACTACTTAAACAAGAAATGTCAATTTGTTTTTGACTTGGTCAGTGACCTGTGTTTCTTGTTTTGTATTATGAGATGAAATTCTTCGTGCTTTGGGGATTTAAAACATAACCACCAGATAGTGGGAGAATAAACGACAGGGTTAAGGTTTCAGGTTATGGAGGCCACTTTTCCTCTTTAAAGGGGCCATGGCTATCGTCATGAGTCAAAAGCCACATAGGTAAGTGGACTGCACGCACAACGTGCAAGGTTGTCATCTACAACCACATAAAGCTACAAATAAGCACAAAAGAAATGTTTGCTATCGCCTACAATTTATGGGAGCTTCTACGTGCGATACGGCAAAACAGAAAAAAAACGTTCGCGTGAGTACTCTTATGGTGGTTCCTAAAAACATTAAACTACCGTTTGCCAGCAAAATGATTTTGTTGCCCAGTACAAAAAAAACAGTAAAAAATTGTGCTTGCAGAGGACAAAAGAGTTGCGCAAACTTTCTTTCCCACTTTATTGTGACCATACATTCAGCGCATGGTATTAGGAAAACAAACTGTGGCAAACAAGCTGAGATCAAGAAGTCCTGAAGCGTTTAGGCTGCTTAAAAAGAAACGCGTTGAATGGGCATTCAACAGTTGTTTATGCAACAACTGCTTGAATTCACGAACGTGAGAAAATGTTGGTCAGCACGCTGTTTTGTACAGCCCGATGTTGAGGACTTGCAAGCAATTAGCGACACTAGCTATGCAATAGCAGTGAAAATTACCCACCGGATCAAGCACCTGAGTCATGTGAAGGATGCGTCCAATGCAGTGGTTGTAAGTGCGCCTAAAAGTATCAAGAGTCTGTAGAAAAAAGTAGATATAAATGTGTGAGGCACTTCCATTATTTCTTGATATTTAGGCAACTCACGTCGTTTTTGTGTCCTCCATAAGCAAAGCAAATTTTGAACATAATGCACAGTCGTTCCGCCTCCTGAAACCAAAAAAACTCGTTTTTAACGCAGTAAAAGTAAAAAGGATGATTTAAACGTAGGTCACACTGTAGCAATGTGGTCACGCCGCAGTTTATGAAATACTGTGGTTTTATGCACACGATTTATAGACCTTACCGCCTGCGCATTGAGGTTGTTGTGGTCACATAAAAAACTGAAAAAAGAAAGCTCTCCTAAGATAAGCCTACCTTTCCATGAGTGAAACTTAAGCTCAAATTTTTTTACAGGGACGAGAAAGGTAAAAAATTTGCGCTTAAGTTTCACTCATGGAAATTGCGAACCAACTAGCTCGTCTCTCCATTTTGCTTCAAGCCTACCTTATTAGAATAGCTTACGAACTGCTGAGTCTCCCCTTGTGGTACTGCGCACCTAAACTTTTATACGTGTAAATTAAGCCAACGCTTTCCAAACAGTTTATTTCCAGCAATTTCAACCTATCAGAGCAGTTCTCTAAGCTTCCATGAAGACGCCAATTTAAGAAATTATCGTTTAACTAGAAAAAACAGCCTTTCTACGCACTCATATGCACATAATAAGGTCTGAAATGTTTCATGTTTAGTGCTTCCAAGGAACATAAATGCAGAGTACTGCTTCCTGTGCGGGTCATATAGAAAGCACGGACAAATGGTTTTAACAAGACGCCATTGTTTAGAACCTTGTTTATTACGGCGTAAACTACCTGTTTTGCATTATCAATTGCCACCTCGTCAGTTTATTTTTGTTTTGTAGAACAGGCACCTGATGTATTAAAAGGAATGTTCTGGTGAATGTTTAAACGCTTGGGTTTGTGAAACTATGGTTTGTTCTGGATAAAACGTCTACGCGTGCTTCTACGGCGCAATTTCTGAATTCCGAGCTTCCATGTACGTGTGGCTGAAACCGCAAAAGACCATGGAATAAAACATCAAAGTAACTTCTTAGCCATACATCTGTGAAAACAGCGTCATTTGTTTGGTGTCCTATGGGGGCGTATGCAATCAATTAGGTAGTAAACGACCGCGTCCCTGCCACCCTTGAGCGTCTATGCGCAACCGAATATCTCTGCGATGGTCTCGCTATATGCGCTCCGTTATTCGAAAGATTTCCGTAAGGTAAACGCTTATTTCTGTCGTGAAATACCGTTAAGACGGGGCAGTTTTCCGATGATCTGAGTCGTGAGTCTTGACCCCCTGTTGATAACATCAAAGTGATTTCGGCATGGCGAATCGCAAAACTGGGACCCCTCAATTACTGTCTTGGCTAAGAACTTTTACTTCCGCATACGAGTCTACGTAATCATTCAGAGCTATTAGAACTCATTCTTCGAAAATGCCGGGATTTTTAGGACGTCAAGTAACTATTGTGAAATGGTCCTGTCGGCGAAAACTCATCTTAACAGAGTTGCGACGTGTTTCCCGGCGGTAACACCCAGTGGGTGCCGTCGTAATGTCGCATCAATGGTGAAAAGCTCCGCTATAGCTTTTATTTTTAAGGTAAACGGTTGTAAGCAAAAATATGTCTTATTATATGGCATAATCAGCTTGAATGATCTCTGCTCGAATAATGACAGGATTAACAAACATAAACCCATTCACAGCTTGCGAGATCTTCTTTTCTAGATTAAGACCGAACAGTGGCAGGAAGCCGTTACAGGAATACCCGTGCTCACGGGATGCGCCTTCTAGTAGGAACGCCTACAAAACACCGATAAAGGTGATCTTACTGTTGCGGCCATTTCAGCTACTAGGAGTGCGGGCATGACGACATTTGACATCGTAGGGCTCATGGAAGACGATTATGTGATGGTATCGTAGTCGAAAATCGGCCGTACAAGGGGCATGGACGCAAAATTTGTAACACTGTTGCAAACCAGCAAACAAATTAGAGGTAGTCATGCGCCCATCTTCGCCTTTACTAAACCTCCACTGGAGTGTCCGACACGCCTATAACGCAGCCTACGCAATGGCAAAGCATGAGTCATTCCACTACATAAATCTGGACCAACAGCAAGGCTGGAGTTCGGAATATAGGCAGCGTCCCCGTTACGTCGACGTACGGAAAGGGATAGTACAAATGATGACCGGCAACCTGTGTTGATAAGGGAACTGCTGATAAGGGACTGTGTTGATAAGGGAAAAGCGAATCGTTGGGTGAACTCATGATCCGCTGAAGCAAAAGAGCAGGATTTGCGGTGCTGTCTTGTGGGTTTGCTTGGCGAGCGACAACCCGCTGGCGCATCGCTTTCGCAAATGTGCGGCCACTGCTTCCTTCTCCGTGGAGTATACGGCAGACGGTTGCGTTGTGATGAGCTCAGCTGGCGCCAACTTTCGGCACTGATTAGCATCGTGATCCATTACTTCGCTTCACCTCTCTTAGACGGCAGCACCATCGAAATAGAGCAGGTTATAAGAAAGAGATATGCGGCATTCATATGCCTGTCTGCGCTTCATCTTGTAGCGGACTCGGTAAAGCGCCTGTCACCTCCCGTTGCGGCGACGCAGCACCCGTCTGAAATACTGCCGCATCCGCGTTTTTCTTTGGATGTTGTTTCCGTGACAATTATGATATCAGTAGGATCCTGGTGGATATAGACGCTTTCGTCTGAAAAGAAAATACTGCTCGTAGCGCTGACCTTCTAGAGCTATTTCGTAGCAATAAATTGGACATTAGGGCTTCCGCGTTCACAACTTGCAAGCTCTAGGTTAATTAAGGAATTTGTATTTTTCACTTTGGCTCTACCCACTTAGGCGGAGAGAATGTTGTTGATTGCAGACACTCCTTACGGCTTTCTTGCCACTTGCGTCATAATACATTAAAAGTTGCTGCTGGGATAGCTGTTGCACGGGCGTTCCCACAAAATATTGACAGCAGATGCACCGACACAACACACGAGAGGAGCACATTCAGTGATGACAAGCTCACTCCTAGTCTTTTTCTTTTCAATTTTGTTATAATAAACGGACATAAAACTTTGCAGTGGTAGCTCATTGCATAGAGACATTGCCTGAGTGTTCAGTGCTGTAGAAAACCCGCTAAACATGTTTCTCTAGGGCTAAAAAACTGCTGTATCCCTTTTGTGTTTTCGAAATGGCTCAAACAAGTGAAATCCCGGACGCGTGCTGGAACATTGTGACGTGAGTCTGGTACTGTAATATCATTCACTGAGCAACATTTCGCCACAGAAAAACCCATGTTGTGAACAAGATTGTTTATAATACTGCTTATAGGATTGTAAATTGGATTGAAGTACTACACAATGCTACAAGATTCTTGTTGTGAAGAAGATGAACGTATAAAACTAATAATTTTAGGGTTTCCTAGCTCACCCGCAAGACGAGAGGGCTCACGTTGAGTTTAATGATATCATCCTTGCAGGCATGCATAATATCAGTCGCTAGCCGCATGGCTGTCGCCTGTTCCCTTGGATCTGCAAATATAACAAGTGAATGTGAATGTCACCATAAACGCAAAAGCGGAACGAATAGAGCATCATATTTTATAAATAGAGACAAAAAGATCCGACCACCCCGGTCGGCGTGACCAAAATATGGTTCCAAAAATGGCAGATAGAACAAAGAGAAAATAACGCCATCTTCCCGCAGGGGAATCCTGAGAAGTATGCGAAGCAGCCATGGGGTCGACTGATGTTCCGATTAGTTTTCAGTTCGTCGTTTCCGGTGACGTTCAGGTTCGCGTGCCTTCGTTGTATCAGTAGCTTCTTGACGTAGTTTGAATGAGTGAAGGACATAAGACGCGTTCGTAGCACATGCTCCCGTCTGGGTTTGTAGCGCAGTGGGAAGAGCGCCACGTACCTCCCGTTGTGGCCGCAGAGTCGTGGGGTCGAAACCGGGCGCCGCCCAACTATTTTTTGGATAGTGGACTGCCCTGACGTCAGCCCAAACCCTGACGGGGCCGAAGAGACCCACCCGCATGCGCATTATAGTGCGGACGGCGGACAATGACAATGAGGGAGGGAGGGAGAGAGCCCCGGGCTTGAGATGCCTCGCATTTAATTACTGACAGAAGACGATGGGAAGCACGTGTGTACTCTCAATTGTAGTTTCCGCGTTTTTTACTTTTTAGCTCACTTAAGATGCTGTTCGTGCTGCCTATGGGGTTTACGGTGATTGGTAACCTGAAGCAGTGAGTTCGAACTTCTTTGATTGTGATTTGTATGTTGGTTTAAACTATGAATTTATTACGATTTTTTTAAATTTTCTACAGTACGTTGGTGCAAGGTACGAAATTTCACGTTGACTAGTATTTTTTCTCGTACCAAAAGCCCATTGCTTTGAAGTAAACTCCCTGTGGAAATGGCCATCACTTGCTGGCTATACTTTCAGCATCGAGCGCTTCGGGCCCAACTTATTTCACGGGAAAAGAAACCGGTACGTATTTGTTTCGTGGATTTAGCGGAGACAGTTTTAGTATATTTAACAGAAATTTTGCTTTTTTACTTTCGGTTGTATTGAACAAGATACCTCGATGACGGTCCTGATGTTCACACGCTGCGGGTTAGATCAAATTTTTACTATTTTCTTCACGCATAATTATCTCACGCATTGCTTTGTCAGGCGCCCCTCCATTTAAGGATTACGATGGTTGAAGCGAAGCTTTCCTGTGACGAATCATCGTCGTCTTTGCACAGTGGGGTGCGGGATTTTTCTGTCAAATTTTGCACGCCCATGCACACCTCTCCAAAACCAAACCGATTCCACCATACTCAAATCGAGCAATCGAATAGACGCCGGCTTCATAACGTGAGCGACGCAGGTTCAATTCCAGCCATTGAAACTGTTTTTTTTTCTTTCACTTCAACAGTTTTCACTTTCACTTCATCAGTGAAAGCACTAAAGCTTCGCTCCAATATGGCCGTAAGAATTGACGCCAGATGCACTGTCAATTATAAATGCACCCTAAAAATAGAAACACGCTCTAAAGCAATTGAGAGATACAGTGATAGTGGCGTTTCAACGAACGGTATGTTTGCAACGGACTCGGTAAAGTAAGCAAAAACAGAGTGCATAGAAAGCAGCCCCACCTCGCCGTCGCCGTTTTCCTCAAATGTTTGTGCGTACGGCAGATGTCATGTTTTTGAGTCGCGTAGCAAAACAATGTCCGAGAAAAGAGTCGTGTCATGTAGCACTGACGCAATCGCACATGAAATATGCCAGTTTTAAAAGCTCACTGTGAATTTTGGGTTCGGTTAATACCGAAATTCTAGCGGATAACCTTTTGCTTCTTTCGAACCGTGGAAGAGGCGTTTGCGGGATCTGCCACCTCAAAATAGCATGTTAGGGTTCGCACCTGCAATATATTTTCAGTAATAGCAGATATTTTAGCAATCGCTTCCTTACTTCTTACTGTGGTAGTTGCCCACTCCGCACGGTGGTCTTTGGATAGACCTAATTGTGTAGACACTTCTTCGTGTAGACCTAATATTGAACAATTGCTGCCTGAAACATTGTGCCAAATGCGGAAACTGATATATGTTCGTATTACCAAGAAAGAACATTGGAAAACACTACCGGCCTGTACCGGCGGGAAGCCACTAGGAGTATATCTATTAGAGGTCTTCTTGCCAGAGGTTACAAACTTTCATGCAATTTTTCTTACAACGTTCCCAGGCGCTTACCCTTCTCAGTATTAGGACAATCTGATATGTTTATACACAAGAAACCTATTATAATCATTGTATTTTATTCAGTCTAACACACTACAGGGGGTTTGAAGCATGAAACTCTACATTGTCGAATGAACCCGCCGCGGTGGCCAGGGTTACAGCGTTGTGCTGCTACACCCGGGAATGCGGGTTTCGTATTGGCAACTGTGGTGGCTTTTGTAATGGAGCGAAAAGCCTGAGTGCCCCGCGTGTCCCCATTGGCGCATGGTGAATATCCTCTGGTGGTCAAAATTAATCCAGAGCCTTCCCCTACGGCGTGCGCAATAACCAACAGTTAGCTTCGGCATGCAAAACATTATAATTTAAGCGATCAAATAACGACGGCAAGCGTTTGGACAACCGATATAATTGACCCGTGAGGATGACGGATAAATCATGCGTTCACAGACTGGAGGTAGGGTATAAATTATTTTAAAAAGGGAAATTTTCAACCTGTTCCTTTCGCGACGGTGCCGTTCATTCTACTCTTTGAACGACCTCGGAAGGAAATAGGCCCCATGGGTCGCAAGAGTACAGAACCCCCCAACCACAAGAACTCACGCGCACACCGACCTCAGAAACACGTTTTGGTTAATCATCCACTGCAACGCCGTAACCTGTTCTTTTTTATGTTTAATCCTGCCTTGTTATATACTTTTTTTCTTTACATGAAGGTGAAAAGTGAGTGTAAATATAGCCTTAACGCAAACCGCAAAGAGCGCAATGAAACACACCGATTCCTTTTTTTTTATCTGGCGTCAAGAGTACGTGGTTACATTGCGGAGTCTACACGTTCACATGTGAACAAAAGCGGAGTTTCCCTCGACTAATATACAAACATAGATGCAACCGGCGTACTTAGCTTGCCACCACACCAAGGAAAGTATTCTTCTTCGTGGGCAGATGCAGGGCACAACGCCAGAGCTGTTAGCAGAAACTGCCACCATTTTGTATCCATCGCCGGGATGTTTTGTAATAGTTTAAACGTTTCGGCCGCTATTGGTCTGTCGTACGTTTGTAGCCGTACTTACAAGTTCTGTTACCGAAAAGGAAGTCAGAAGTTTTGCTTCAACATATTTTTAAGCAGAAATGAAGTAAAGGGGGCACGATGCGCACTTGATTTGAATGCTGACAGTTTTCTCGCTTCCTCAATGTTCATTATTGATTGTGGTAATCGCTCATCTTGGTGAGACTCTCCGCCCCTCATTCCTTCAGCCTGTGCAAATTTCTCTTTGATAGGAAAAAAAATAGTGGGAGATGATATGCGGCAGCGACAAACAAAAAAAAAATGCTTCCCGGTGCGACTACAGAAAAGGCATTTCTTGGAATTTCTTGTTGAACCCGGATGAAAAGCGCCTACGACAATGCAGAATTTTACTTAGGCGCCCAATGTGTAGTGTCCTGCAGATCTTGCTAAATGTTTATTATATTTTACAATACTGCGTGCAAGTGCTGCCTTTTGACCCGTAACTGATTTTTTAGGTATGTTTTCATAAGTAAATACCTGCCAACATTACAGGAATGTTTAAAGTCTAAAATTTTTTTTTCTTGCCGTCTTTGGTAACGTACACGATGACATTTCCATTACTTCAAGAAAACAGCAACACTTGCACCTTTATGAGCCAATGGAAAGCTGTGAATTGAAAATATGCATTTTGTGTTGCACAACATCACCCATCTACATGCACTTTAAATAAGTGCCTGTTCAATGGTTGTAGATGTGTCTACAGCGTAATAAAGCACTTCTTGAAGAGTATGTTGACAAGATCTATTCTGTGTAGGGCAAATTGTAGCGTCTTGCGCCTGGTACATTCGTACCAGGCGCGAAGCCGGGGTGGGGGGGGGGGGGGGGGGTGAGGCGGGGGGCGGAGCGGGTGCAGAGGTGTTTCGGTGTTAGAACACCAGCCAAATATTTCTGCAAACTGCCTCACCCTTCTCCCCTCCTTCCCGCCTTTTTCTCCCATGCTGTTACACTCGAAATACATATATTAAGGAAAAAATCTTAGATAGGAAGAGTGTTTATTTGTTGATAAATTGTTTGTGAGATCCCTGTGTGCACTGATATTTTTGGTGTGAATAATACCGGGAAAGAGGCGTCTACTGTACTTGCCTAATTAAAACAGAAAAAATACAAAGTGTTTTTGGGCACGGGCCAATTTTTTTATTTGGGTATTTTTATCGGCGGCGTATAACCCACCCAAAAAATACATCTGGGTAAGCCACTGATTTCTACATTACTTCAGACGAGTGATTCTCAACTAAAGAACGCCAGTGATGGGTTTGGGCTTGTAATCGTCATTGGTGACCCTCAAATATGCGGGATATATATATCCTATTGCAAAAAAAATTCACCATTAGCAAAGCATTCAATGCCGCTGTCTGAAATTCCGGGATTTTGGAGCCTGGCTTTATAGAACAGGTATTGGGTGACACTATTTGGTTACCTACCAACTATAGAGCAAGTGCTAAGCTACGAAATCACTGAAACAAACACTGGTAGCGGCGACCTCATCTTCTCGCATAGTCAAAAAGGTATAGTAAGCTTTCGAAAACGAGGATAGCTGCACTTGCAAATGCGATGCGTTTGATTGCTTTTGCCACCATAGTGTTAAGCGAGTTGTGGTCGTTGTGCTAGACTATAATGGATACCGCACTCACACCCTCTCAGGTTTGTCTCCAGATTTAAACTTGTTGAAAATTACTATACGGGTTCCTCCTAGTTTGACGCGTGCCTCGAACATAGAGGCAACAAAGTTCATCACACTTTTATTTGATGCCACCGCTAACCGTATTGCTTTTTATAGCTCTTGGGCACTCCTCTTATTCATGTCTCTATTCGGCAGCCATAGACTGGCTTGCTGCACATGTAGCAATGTACGTTTCCTACTGGAGTTTGCACAAGAAGCACCCGTCTATACGTGTGAGAAACCAGGCTCCTAGCACTGCTAGTTACGCCATCTTCCTGTTGGCATAACAACTCGATTTTCCTGAACAACTGCTACTACGTTTACGGTTTTTGTCTTCATGCTCTTCGGGGCAAGTTCACGGGTATTAACGCAAGTGAACTCAGTTTGATCCCCCGTAACCTCAGATCTTTGGGATTACAGATGAGCTCTCTTTATAATTGCAGCTTTTTCTCTTAGGTGAATTCTACGGATTCCTTAAGAGAATAAGGATGGTTTCGTAACTTTCAGGCAGAATTAGCCTAACGACATGTTGAATTAGTTCTGCGATTACTGTATAAAACGAGAGGAAGGAGCGCACATGGGCTGCGTATAAGCGGCCACGTTTGAAATATGCGTATCTTGCTTTTTAAGCGCAAAAAGTCTGCAAAAACACCCAACCTCCGGCATGCATCCCCTCTCACAGCTTGGCCGGGCATGTTGTTTAGTGGGACATTACCAGGGAGAGTGCTACAGCTTTACATTGTGGTCGTGCGGCAGTATTTCAAAGGAATGCCTATTTTGAAAGATGATTGCCACAATCGACAAGTTTGGTGTCTGTGTTTACCCGTCTGTCAGTCGTTTGAACTGCATTCTCAGTTAATGTAGACAGAATCTTGAGGAGGAAATATATTCATTGAATCTTCTTTAGAGCGAACTCCTCGAGACAGGAAACTGGCTTTGTTAAAAGCGAAACTTCGCTAAAAGCGGGTGTGATCTTGTTCCTACGCACTACAGTGGGTACAATAAAACATAAACTTGAAATAAAGCTAACATAAAAATAAACCTATTTTGTTGTAACCGGGATTTGCGGTGGAGCAACACTGTTCTAATAGTAACATGCGTGGCACCTACATATTGACCAGTTAATAAAAATATTGCGTATACTTTAGAGGAAGCTTGAGTGCATCAGGGACAGTAGCAGCGTTGTTTCAAATTGAAAAGAAACAAATGATTGATTATCAGCCTAGCAAAAAGGTTAGTACTATACGGTGTCGAAAAATGTGCAAGAGAAATGTAAATTGAGAAACATGTGTTCGATCGGTTCGACCACAACGGAAGGAAAGTCTCCACACACGGCGCGTCAGCAGTTAGCACGCGAGCCAATTCTATCAAATTGACCATTGTTTCAATGTAGCCCACTATCAAAGCAGGAGACGGGGTGCAAAGAGCGTGATGCGTAGAGAGAGAGCGGACGGGGCTATGAATCAGGCGTGGTGAATGAGAATTTATTATGCCACATTTTAACCAACAATCTGGGCACACTTTGCAAGGCGTAATCCGTCTTGAAAAATGTTTTTTTACACAGCCTTTTACAGCAACATCCGACGTGCTTGTAAATCGCCCACACAAAAGCAGACAATTTGACCACCCGAGCAACACGCATGCATTTAACTACGAAGATGAGTTATTATATCAAAGCACCATCCCCAACAAAATAATCTTCCTGAGTTGGCTGTTGGACTGGCTTAGTGGATAAGATAAAGTGAGGTTAGCTCCCAGGTTTGGACCCCAGCGCTGTGTCTGCGTCTCCTTTATCCGCGGCGCTGACTTCCCGCTGCAGGTGCCATGCTAAATTTGTGGGCGCGGATGACCCGTCTCTATGCGCGACATCCGGCCATCGTACGAAATGTTTTACTTAGCCACAACGTATTTGCTCTTCTTATCATGACGTAGCAGGTGTTATTTCCGGTGTGGCCGATGTTCTTTGTGGCGAACAGCAAAAATATTGGTATGTCGAGTTGCACTGGGACGTAAAAATTTCAACGATGTACAAACGTATTCTTACGCGCGTAACGCATTCGTTGGAAGTGCCGTATTTCGCAAACACCAAGTTTTAGCAGTCAACACGTACTTCCCCCCTTGCTATAACACATTTTTTGCACCATTCCACACTCGATGTTTACTGATAGAATTCCCCGGGAAGGCGTAATGATGGCCACGGTGCCTTGAACAAGCAAAAAAACCTGCCATCAAGATCCACTTGCATGAACGATGCGCCAACCAACTGCATCGTTCACATCACGCACCTGAATTATTCTCACCACACTTTCTTTTGGAATTTCCCGAGCAGGAAAGTATTACAACTGAAAACGCTGCAAGTAAAAGTTATTTTGGATGTAGTAGAGTGGCGTGCTTTACTGTAATATTGCGTCTCAAATTGACCGAAAATCTGGCGATTCTTTACTTACGTCTTAGTTAATTTACATACAGCACCGTCTATCGCCTGAATGTTTGTCGGGTGGTCTATAGGTCCCTGTCCCTCGGACGGCGTCTCCTAATTTCCAGGCCATTTGTACCGCCCGCGAAAAAATTCTACGACTAAGTACAGCGGCATGATGAAGGCGACAAGAACCATAGTAGATGACAGCGCTCCATTTTCAATTTTTACATGACCGACACGGAAGAGCTTGGCGAGGCTGTAGGCTAGCCACCACTCCCTTGTCTACGATGATGGTGGGCCATGCGACTTTGGGTATTGTCCACCTACTTCCGGTTACATTACCTCCCGCTGTAGACGACCATCCCAGTCGAGGCCGAGGCAAGGTTAAGACGGCGATGCGGATGAGCATTGCCATGAAAAATACATTTAAGTCTGCCTTGTCGGGACGGATGATGATGATGCCTGACCCCACAACAGCCACGTCCCCAAGGCAGCGACAACAGGGTGCGGGAGGTAAACAGTTTCATTGGTGTTCTAGTTTCTGTTTCGCTTCATAAAGAAAAATTCGATTCCGGTTCAGCTCCGGAATGAAAAACCTATTGGTTCATAACGGTACATAACGGTTAGTGGTAAACAGCAAAAAAAAAATGATACTGGACTTACCGCTGTGCTCTGGCACAACTCGCGAAATAGCGCAGAATGACTTCTAGCTGCTATTATTAGGTGTCCCGCTGCAATTAGTTGCTTTCGCCGTAATCTCTGCATGCTGCTGTAATTGCACCAAACACTGCATTTTTTATGAATTTATCGTAAGTCTGAACGCGTCTGTTTATTCATGTAAAACACCTTATAACAACAATCGCTTAGGAGAATGTAGGTATGTCAATGACTAAATCACGAAAAAATAGTGAATGAAGAAATACCAAAGCAATATTGTAAGAAGTTAAATAACGAATATACATGGCGGCAACGTCTCCTTCTCAGCCATTGCGAGCGGCGGTCGCGCGGAAAGCTAAGCGCTTCCCATCCAGACAGGCGTATTGTTTTCTAGAGAGTTGTGCATTGCGGTTGCAGTTGGTGACACTTGTGAAGCAGGCAGCCACTCGGCCGAAGAGAGGGTGGCGCCCGCAAATGAAAAGGTGGCGTTATGCGCCAATGAATTGGCGGAACTCTCCCATTTCTCTGCATGGAAGCTGAAAGGAATGTTGAAATACCTGAACATTCCTGCACTCCACCCGTAAACCGAAACATTTTTTTTTAGTTTAGCCTCTGAACGAAATACAAAAAAAAAACGTTCCAGGTGTGTTTTCGGTACGGCCAAACATATCGCCTTTCGTCATTTTGCGGTTATGGTTTTCATTCCCCTCGGACACCCCGAGCGACGAAGGGTCATACGTACTCGGACCCAAATCGGACGACCGGGATGGGGTCTCGCCATCTTCAGCTCGTCTCGTCCGGTCCAAACTTGTTGCGGCTTAAAAGCCAATGTCTCCCAGGTAAGCAAAAAGGCGTTTACTTGGAATTAAGGGTTGATCAGCTAAAAACATCGAGGGATGAAGAGGAATCATGTGAGTGTAGAGTTCCCGGAAGTGCTTTTTCCTTGCCTTGTGGAAGTACCCACACTCAACTAAGATATGGCTGACGGATAGGCGATGTCCGCACCTGTCGCATTGTGGCGGTGGTTTGCCCTGCAGAAGGTGCGAGTGAGTAGCGTATGTATGACCTATTCGTAATCTGCACATGTATACTTCCGTTGTTCTGTTGTGTTTTTCTGTGTAGTAGCTGCCTAATTGGGGTTTTATAGTGTGCATATCATACCATGTGTAACCTCGGGGCCCCTCAGAGTGGGAGGACGCTATGAGTGTCTATTTATTTTTTACATTCTTACCCTGCCATTCCCATTTCCCCAATTTTATTGCTGTTTTAAATGAGGGGCTGTATACACCCCCCACACTAACCTCTCTTAAAATCGTCACATTTACAGCACCATTTTATTAAAACATCATTCAAAATGATCAACCATTGCATTGGCGCTCTTTGGCCATCGTTGCCCTTGCGCCATAAAACAAACAGATACTACTACAAACTTGTTGCGGCGGGTTTTTGTGGGCAGTTCATGGGCTGGGGACACTGAATTGTGGACGTGGTGTCGTTCTTGTCGCAGCGGGGCTTGGTATTTCCGATGTCGCCGCACTAACCTTAATGATCGGGTCCAGGTGAAAACGGTAAAAAGCTGGGGAGGTCGGTGGTGAACCTGCACACTTAACCAATTATGTCACGTAGCGGCTGGATGAAGGCGACACGGGCCAGGCAGGAGGCGGAGGAGAAAACTTTATTCGACTTAACAGCTGGTAAGTGGCCGGGATTATTTGTCCAGGTACCCATAGCTGACCCACGTAGGAAGCTATGGCTTAACGAAAGGGCGAGCACGGACAATGGAAGGTGAGAAGTATCTATTTGCAATGTTTATGAGGCATCTATAATAGGGTCTCCGCAAGCTACACGCCACACACTTCCTAGTCGTCGTTGATTGTGGGCCAGTCCGTAAAGGCTTATTGTCCACATATTTTCGGTGACAATACAAATGGCTCCCTACACGTTAGTTACTCTGCTAATCTAGATATTTTTTGTACGGTCAAACTATTTTCTCCTTTCACACGAATGTATGGTTGATTGACTCACTACTTTCACTGTGCTACTGCCACCTACAGCAAGCCAGTACTGCAGGTGGAGGCTATGCGGTATCGCAGAGTATATCACGTGCGGTTCAATGAGGTTCTGAGTCCAGAGTATAGAGGAGAGGCAAGTCGGCGCTGCCTTAGCGGCGTAGCTGAAGAGAAGTGGTGATGACCTGAACGTCGCGATTTCAAATAAACGTTGCGCTGGATGTCCGAAGAATGCTAAAAACGAATACACTTGTGTGTTCCGCTTCGGCTGTTTAACATAGGTCAAAGCTTTCCGCACTGCCGCCCTCTAAGTAGTTGCCTTACACGTACAGTCAAATTTTATTAAGTGATACGCTTACACGTCTCATCAAGCACAAAAAAAGACCGTCGTTACTTTTATTGTCAACGTGAGTAGTACGGATATGGCAGCCGCTTTGCATAAAAAATAAATTTCTAAGCACATTTGGGTTGATGCGGAATATGAACCTGGTCCTCCATAGCAAGAGCCTAGCGGCTTACCACTAAAGGTTCTGTTCACTCTGCTAAATGGGTGAACAAAAGTTACCTTTGTGCATGCTGCGTGACAGGTGAACGTGATGACACGTGATTAGAACACGTACGTGCGGTGCAGAGCTCTGAATGTGGAGAGGCTGTCGCGTGAATTCCGGCCCTTCAGCCAACAGTAGCAATTGGTGCCAAAAGAAGAAATAAAAGAGTACCAAAAAGCAGAAACACCGTGTGCCCGGAAAGAGGCTTTTAGTACAGTAAACTACCACACAAAGGAATGTCATTTAATTGAACTATTCGGTTGTACAAACTTTATGAAATCCACCACTGAACCGCCACTGAACGCAATGCAAGCTCCCTTCAGTTTAACGAAACTGAGCGCAGTGCTTATTTCAGTTCTACGAACATATTCCATGAAACCGTTGTCTGTCTCCCACCTCATATTGATCCTTTCATCAAGTACGACGGGCTCGTAGTGTAACACAATTTTCAGTGAGAATAGCATTTTATTACACGCGGCGAATAAACGGCCCCATTTTACCTTTGAACTGTGTTGGCTAACCAGATAATCTCATAGCCAGCGGAAGCCATAGCCACACCGACGGCTTCAGCCCTACGACTGCTACAACCACAAAGAGGAGGCATTCACGTGCTTGTTCATCGCGACCACGGAACGAAAGCATCTGTCTCTAGGCGAAACCAGGATGTTTTGACTGGAGCATGTGAAGAGAACGTTGCGAAGGCATTTGGGACCGCAGCGTCATTATTGTATACAAGTAGGATCTAGCGCCAAGCCATCGCGACCGCATCGGAAGTTCTGCAGCTCAGCCCATCGCGCAAGAAACTGCGCGCTGGGTATTTCAGTCAAGTTCTCGACGCCATTCTGAGACCTTGGTCTAAGTTACTCAATTCATGACCACTGCAGTCAATAATTCACAGGTGCGACAAAAGATGTCCGCATTCTTAAAAGGGGCTAAATAGTGAATATCCGCTTGCAAATGACCAGATTGGCAAATAAATGTGTTAAAATATTGTTTTGTTACCCGATGATATCATTAGGCTGTGGTAACAAGCTGTACCATACTCATTTCAGTTGAGTGAACTTTTACTTTAACCAACTTTTTCCTCAGGTCTCTTAAAGTTCGTTTAAGTGAAGTTTTACTGTAATCGACTGTTTTTCGCCCTGAAATAGGGTAAGTTAATTTGTAGGCGAAGCAGGCGTTGTGCGCTGTCGCTGCACTGAATGGCGTGAGCCGCACCTGCGTTGTATTATTCTAGCTGGCCATTGCTGGCTTGGCAAACTGTTACTGCTACTATTTATAATGCCGCAATGCACTGCAAAGCCGTCCGGGCAAACGTACGCGACGAAGTAGCCGTATCTGCATTATTTGGCTTATGTGGGCATAACTAGTAGCCGTACACTCATCGTAAAGTTTTACACATGTGTGCATACTAAGCTGCCTGCGTACCAAGCGAACGCACTCGCCGACGCCGATAACGCGCACGCGTCGCTTCGCTTTCGCGCGTCAGGTGCGGTAAAAACGCGTCTTTAGGCGCAGATAACAGCTTTGCTCCAGGCGGGGTGGGTACGCAGTGAATTAAAACCTCCAAATTTTGTCTTCGTTCTACATCGTATATCAAGTTCGGTATCGCAGGCATTGCATAAAACTGTTCCCCACTTGCCGTTTTTCCAAGTGTCTGATCTTTTTTCCCTGGTCATATTTTGACTAGTTTCATAAAACGCGTATTGCGCAGATTGCAAGTATTTAGTGGGAGCTGTGTGTGCGCTTGTCATGATTTTGAGTCCATGGCCTCTGAGCGCCATCAATACGACGCTCACTGCTGCTTGCCATGGTGCCCACACAGCGGCCAAATATACATTCGTCAGGTGCCCGTTCTCGGGATGCGTTTCTTTCGCGGGCCCGTGGGGCAACAGGCTTGTTTAATCTTTGTATTACGTTCAGTTCACTCTCGCTCTTCATCCTGAGTTTACAAAAAAGACAAAGGGATTCAGGCTATGTGAGCAGCATAATCATTTTGGTTAAACCAAACAATAGCTGAATTACATTAAGAATATGCCAAGCCAATGTTGCGAGATTACAAAGACCTATATTTTTAGTGTTGCTAATAGCGCGATCGCAAGATTGCTGAATACATTAAGAGAAGTTATGTTTTAAATCGGTGGCAAGAGCTGGAGGCAGTAATCGAGTACTAGTTGCAGTGAAATTTAGTCTGTTCGCAGGTCATCTGTCATCGCAAACAGTCTGTGTACTATATCCCCTATCACCTGTGCAGGTCTGCAGGTACCCTCAAGACAGGGCCAACCCGCCAGCTGCATTCGTCATAGCAGAAATGGTGTAATCACTTCATGGCACAGAACGTCATGGATCCTGCCCTCACACGACTCACAAAAATGGACGTACCAACTCTTCTCCCAGAGTTATTCAGTTGTAATATTGACTGCCTGTAGTACTTCTTGCTGTCTTATTGATGCTCCTGAGGAGTACCGCAACTATATTCCATCTTTTGAACCTTGCCATTAGCACCCGAAAATCGAATGCAAGTCTCGGCACTCCATAAGGCGCGACAACTGAAAAGCCTATCGTTGACAGAAAGAACAAACTGTTTTTTATATCTGACGTGCCTCATCTCATTAAAACCCCTCACAACAGCGTCCAGTCTCCAAACTCCACTCGCATATTATTGTTGCTGCTAGCACTAATATTGTGAAAGAGTGCATCTACGAAAACACTTTTACAATATGAAGACTGCCAGGGTAAGAGGTCATGCTAAATGTCATTGTTTGTGACCGTACGTTCGGCGTGTTGTTGGAGTTTCCTAGATGAAGAGAACTATGCTGGGACCTACGTTGTCAAATGCGCTCATGACGTCTTCAGCAATTATGCCTGTCTTAGCTGAGAAGAACTCCTTCCTGGGCATGTTGGTGAATAGTTTCAGCGCCTGTCTCGTCTAGTCTGTTTCTTTGTTCGTGTTTTTTGTTGCGCTCCAAATAATGACTCTCTTGCGGCGTCTTAGAAGTTCGTCATGCTTAGTGTAACCCCTCAACAGGGAAACTTTAGTCGGGTGTTTTTTCTGGCGAATGTGTACTCGAATCGTGGTAAATAGATGCACGTGTTGTAAGTGCAGTTTTCGCCGACTGTGTAGTGTGGTGGTCCCTTTCTGGAATCCTTGTTTTCAGGTGAAGCACAGCTTGCCAATATACGCACGGCTCCCATAATGTACCTCGTAAATCAAATTGCACTGTATTTCTTCCTGTTGCAATCATGCAGATAAAATGTATAATTCCATGCTGAATACACATATGCGATGTAATCCGCGAGGATATAGGCGGCGCAGACATTTTTAACCTTTGTCATAGCCCATGGTTGATTGCGAAACATACCTGATGTAAAATGTATTCTACCAGCATTTCTCACTGCCAGGTGCCTGGTTGTGAGATGTAAAGCATAGTAATGTCAAGTTCAGTTGCGAATTTTTGCGCGGCACTTTTGAAATTTTGCCCTGCCCTCGCCCTTGCTAATTTTGTGTACCTATATAACCCTGAAACCAACCTATTCTGTACTCTGAAGAAAGGAAGTCCTCTTCCTTATTTTTTAATGTTTGTTCGTGTTGCTCTGTCTCTACTTACCGTATTTCTTCGCGCTCAGTGTGAGCTTTTATGTTTCCACACTATATATATATATATATATATATATATATAAGGTTAGTAGAGACAGAGACACACGAGAAGGACATTGAAAATAAAAATAAAAGTTTACTGACGTTTCAGGGAGAGGACTCCCTTTCTTCAGAGTACAAAATAAGTTCGTTTCAGAGCTATATATATACAAAAAATGTAGCAAGGGCGAGGGCAAGGTGAAAGGAGGGAGAGTTTGTACAAATGGATCACGGTTGGTGGGTAGCAAAAGAATGGCGAGAGAGCGGGAAAATAAATTATAAAAATGATAATATGTACACACAGTCACGCGGTATGAACATGGGAAAAAAGTGAGAGAAGAACCAAACACAGAGAGAAAAAATAAATAAATAACAAGGTAATTTTCCTCCCCCGTGGCAACGGGGGTCAAAGAGGGGTCAAAACAAGATATGCCCATGCAGGTGTTGGACATGGGCGAAAAGATTAGTCACGCGGAACAGAGACGTTCCGAAGAAGATATACACCCGTTCTAGGAATCCGGGTAAAGTCATTGAAACAAGAAACACGTGGCTTCTGTTGGTGGGAGGCAAGGGTCGCGCCCAAGAGCAGTAGGGCAGGCAGTTTCGACAGGAATGAGTGTACATTGGTATACAAAGAGCGGGGAAAACAAATTAACAAGGTAATTTTCCCCTCCCTCGTGGCAACGGGGGGGAAAGAGGGGTCAAAATAGGATATGCCCATGCACGTGTTTGACATGGGCAAAAAGATTAGTCAGGCGGAACAAGGAAAAGAAGATACGCAAATGCACACAAAGGATGAAGATCTGCCCTTACACACCCGTTCTAAGAATCCGGGTAGGGTCATTGAAACATGAGACACGTGGCTTCCGTTGGGGGGAGGCAAAGGTCACCCCAAAAAGCAGTGGGACAGGTAGTTTCGACTCGAAATGAGTGTACATTGGTATGAAAAAAAGAAAAAAGAAAAAAGGTCAAGGTGAAACAAGTCATGAAAAGAAAGAGAACAGGCAGGTGCACGCGTATGACGCGGCAGCAGGTGGTATTCATCTGGGCGGCGCATTGTGCCAGTTCAGGGAATGCCGAGGCGGTCAGCAACGAATATTAGAAAACAACAATACAAAAAAGAAAGAGGACACGAAAGCAATCACACACGCTCGCGTTCACAAAAAATAATTACAAGGTGAGAATAACAAAGCTAAAAATGGTACTGCAGCCTTCTACCCAGGACACAATGTCCAGACTTGTTCATCAAATTAGGTTCAGTGAAGCCATTGTGCTAAAAAACGTCGTGCTAGCATGAAACTATACCCAATTGCGGGAGCTCGCCAACTAATGGGAGCATATTATTGAGGGAAAGAAATGAACGGCATAACTCCAGGCTGAGAAATGCAGCCGAAATTTTAATCGCAGGAAAGACACATTAATTTCCCATAACTTTCATTTATGCCAAACGACGCTGATTTAAACTTATAGATAAGGTAGGACTCACGAACCTCGCGATCGTGATGCGTTTTAAAACTAGATTCAAGAACTGTGGCCTTCAGTTGTTCAAAAGAATGACCAGGAGTGTTAACATGCTTTGATAGAGGCAAAGAAGGGCAGGTTTTTGCATGAGAGCGGTGATTGTTAAACCTCAAACGAAAGGGTGTTTCAGTCTGGCCGATGTATTGTTTGCCGCAGAGGGTGCATTCCAGCAGGTATACGACATTGGCGGAATCACAGTTAAAGTTCCCTTTTACATTAACATAATAGTCTGAAGCTGTGCTGGTGGCGCGCTGTGTGGTGGTCATTTGTGGGCATACCTTACACCGTGGTTTGTTACAGGGCATGCAACCAGTAGTCTGTGGTCGGCTGATGCTGGATTTAGTGAGAACGTCGCCCAAATTTTTGCTGCGTCTATAAACAACACGTGGCGGCTCGGGGAATATTCTCTTTAGGCGCTCACTTTGAGCAAGGATATTGTGATGTTTCCTTAGTATGGATGCAACTTTCGGAGAAGAGGCCGAATGGGTCAACACGAGATTTGTTTGTTGATTGGGTTTTGGAGCTTTTTTTCGAAGAATGTCGGTGCGGTTCAATTGGTTAGCTCGTGTAATCGCGTCATCGATCACCTGCTCTGGGTATTTTTGATTCAAGAGCGCGGTTTTTAGTTCTCTGCAGTTAGAATCGAAATCCGCCTGGCTTGTGCAGATTCGCCTAAAACGGTGAGATTGGCTATAAGGTATTGCAGTTTTGCAGTGCCTGACATGGCTGCTGTGGAAGTGCAAATACTGGCGCGTATCCGTAGGTTTCCTGTAGAGATTAGTCTGAAGTCTGCCCTGAGAAACTGTGACATTAACATCCAGGAAATTTATGCTGTGCGCAGAGTAGGAATGAGAGAGGGAGATGGTAGGATGCGCAAGGTTAAAAGCCTCAATAAACGCAAGTAGTTCCGTTTCACCGTGCTGCCAAATCATGAATATATCATCTATATACCTTTTGTAGTACAATGGCTTCAAATTTTGGGTTTCGAGGAAGTTTGACTCTAGACATCCCATAAAGATGTTCGCGTAGTTGGGCCCGATTTTGGTTCCCATTGACGTTCCGCTGACTTGCACGTAATTGACACCATCAAACTCAAAATTATTAAGTTCAAGTATAAGGTGAAGGAAGGTTTCAAGGGTGAGAGAATCGATAGGTTTGTCACCCGCGGACCCCTCATATGCACACGATACAGCGGTGATCCCATCGGCATGCGGAATGTTAGTGTATAGCGACACGACATCTAGGGTAACAAGTAAACAGTTGTCAGGAATTTCCATCTTCATGATATCCGAGAGAAAATCATTTGTATCCTTAATGAAGGATGGAAAGCTGGGGGGAATGTCGCGAATGAGAGAGTCGACATAGCGCGAGAGGTTTTCGGTGACAGTACCAATGCCAGAGACAATGGGGCGACCTGGGTTGTTATTTTTATGAATCTTAGGAAGAAGGTAGAATCTACCGGCTACTGGGCTTAAGGGGATAAGAGAACGAGCAGTTGTTTCAGTTATTTCCTTATTTTGAACAAGCTCAGTGAGTTTTTCTTTGACAATTAGCTTATAATCATTAGTGGGATCGCTAGGGAGTACTTTGTAGAACGCAGATTCTGATAGTTGTCTATGAGCCTCGTTGACATAGTCAGCTTTGTTGAGGATCACGATGGCGCCTCCTTTATCGGCCGGTTTAATTACTATTTCGGGGCAACCTGCGAGTTCCTCCAGGGCTTTCTTTTCCTTGTTTGTGATGTTACAGCGGAAAGGGATTTGCTTTTGGTATGCAGCTCGTACATCGCGATGAACGGCTTTAATGTACATGTCGAGGCATGCATCGCGCTGCGTGGGAGGGGTCCAGTGCTTATAGCTAGGCAATGCGGTTTGGGCTTCGTCGGTTGGAGGACGGTCATGGAAGTACTCTCGCAGTCTCATATTTCTGGCGAAGTTGTCTAAGTCCTTAAAAAGTTGAAATTCGTTAAAACCGCCAGTTGCCGGGCAAAAATTCAGACCTTTTGACAAGGCGCTCATCTGATCTGGTGACAGGGTAATACTAGAGAGGTTCATCACATTTCCGGTGAGATTTTTGTTAGTTTTAGTAGCCTCGGGAGATGTTACAGAAGAGGAATAAAAATTTGGATTTGCGTTGGCAGACTCACTAGTACTGGCACTGATGAGAGCTTGTGAATGGTTAGTATTTGGCGCGTTTAAGGGGCGATTTTCATGTGCATTCCCAGATAATGGACAGTCATTAGTAATGGGGCTAACTTTATTCTTGCGGGTGTAGTCATTGCTAGGGATATTATCTCGGGAAAATTTGCGGACTTTTGTTTCGGATATAGCGGATGCCTTTTTGGATTCGTAATACTTATACGTAATACGTAATACGTAATACGTAATAAGTAATACGTAATACGTAATACTTATACTTGAACTTAATAATTTTGAGTTTGATGGTGTCAATTACGTGCAAGTCAGCGGAACGTCAATGGGAACCAAAATCGAGCCCAACTACGCGAACATCTTTATGGGATGTCTAGAGTCAAACTTCCTCGAAACCCAAAATTTGAAGCCATTGTACTACAAAAGGTATATAGATGATATATTCATGATTTGGCAGCACGGTGAAACGGAACTACTTGCGTTTATTGAGGCTTTTAACCTTGCGCATCCTACCATCTCCCTCTCTCATTCCTACTCTGCGCACAGCATAAATTTCCTGGATGTTAATGTCACAGTTTCTCAGGGCAGACTTCAGACTAATCTCTACAGGAAACCTACGGATACGCGCCAGTATTTGCACTTCCACAGCAGCCATGTCAGGCACTGCAAAACTGCAATACCTTATAGCCAATCTCACCGTTTTAGGCGAATCTGCACAAGCCAGGCGGATTTCGATTCTAACTGCAGAGAACTAAAAACCGCGCTCTTGAATCAAAAATACCCAGAGCAGGTGATCGATGACGCGATTACACGAGCTAACCAATTGAACCGCACCGACATTCTTCGAAAAAAAGCTCCAAAACCCAATCAACAAACAAATCTCGTGTTGACCCATTCGGCCTCTTCTCCGAAAGTTGCATCCATACTAAGGAAACATCACAATATCCTTGCTCAAAGTGAGCGCCTAAAGAGAATATTCCCCGAGCCGCCACGTGTTGTTTATAGACGCAGCAAAAATTTGGGCGACGTTCTCACTAAATCCAGCATCAGCCGACCACAGACTACTGGTTGCATGCCCTGTAACAAACCACGGTGTAAGGTATGCCCACAAATGACCACCACACAGCGCGCCACCAGCACAGCTTCAGACTATTATGTTAATGTAAAAGGGAACTTTAACTGTGATTCCGCCAATGTCGTATACCTGCTGGAATGCACCCTCTGCGGCAAACAATACATCGGCCAGACTGAAACACCCTTTCGTTTGAGGTTTAACAATCACCGCTCTCATGCAAAAACCTGCCCTTCTTTGCCTCTATCAAAGCATGTTAACACTCCTGGTCATTCTTTTGAACAACTGAAGGCCACAGTTCTTGAATCTAGTTTTAAAACGCATCACGATCGCGAGGTTCGTGAGTCCTACCTTATCTATAAGTTTAAATCAGCGTCGTTTGGCATAAATGAAAGTTATGGGAAATTAATGTGTCTTTCCTGCGATTAAAATTTCGGCTGCATTTCTCAGCCTGGAGTTATGCCGTTCATTTCTTTCCCTCAATAATATGCTCCCATTAGTTGGCGAGCTCCCGCAATTGGGTATAGTTTCATGCTAGCACGACGTTTTTTAGCACAATGGCTTCACTGAACCTAATTTGATGAACAAGTCTGGACATTGTGTCCTGGGTAGAAGGCTGCAGTACCATTTTTAGCTTTGTTATTCTCACCTTGTAATTATTTTTTGTGAACGCGAGCGTGTGTGATTGCTTTCGTGTCCTCTTTCTTTTTTGTATTGTTGTTTTCTAATATTCGTTGCTGACCGCCTCGGCATTCCCTGAACTGGCACAATGCGCCGCCCAGATGAATACCACCTGCTGCCGCGTCATACGCGTGCACCTGCCTGTTCTCTTTCTTTTCATGACTTGTTTCACCTTGACCTTTTTTCTTTTTTCTTTTTTTCATACCAATGTACACTCATTTCGAGTCGAAACTACCTGTCCCACTGCTTTTTGGGGTGACCTTTGCCTCCCCCCAACGGAAGCCACGTGTCTCATGTTTCAATGACCCTACCCGGATTCTTAGAACGGGTGTGTAAGGGCAGATCTTCATCCTTTGTGTGCATTTGCGTATCTTCTTTTCCTTGTTCCGCCTGACTAATCTTTTTGCCCATGTCAAACACGTGCATGGGCATATCCTATTTTGACCCCTCTTTCCCCCCCGTTGCCACGAGGGAGGGGAAAATTACCTTGTTAATTTGTTTTCCCCGCTCTTTGTATACCAATGTACACTCATTCCTGTCGAAACTGCCTGCCCTACTGCTCTTGGGCGCGACCCTTGCCTCCCACCAACAGAAGCCACGTGTTTCTTGTTTCAATGACTTTACCCGGATTCCTAGAACGGGTGTATATCTTCTTCGGAACGTCTCTGTTCCGCGTGACTAATCTTTTCGCCCATGTCCAACACCTGCATGGGCATATCTTGTTTTGACCCCTCTTTGACCCCCGTTGCCACGGGGGAGGAAAATTACCTTGTTATTTATTTATTTTTTCTCTCTGTGTTTGGTTCTTCTCTCACTTTTTTCCCATGTTCATACCGCGTGACTGTGTGTACATATTATCATTTTTATAATTTATTTTCCCGCTCTCTCGCCATTCTTTTGCTACCCACCAACCGTGATCCATTTGTACAAACTCTCCCTCCTTTCACCTTGCCCTCGCCCTTGCTACATTTTTTGTATATATATAGCTCTGAAACGAACTTATTTTGTACTCTGAAGAAAGGGAGTCCTCTCCCTGAAACGTCAGTAAACTTTTATTTTTATTTTCAATGTCCTTCTCGTGTGTCTCTGTCTCTACTAACCTTATTTTTTCGCGCTCTGTGTGAGTTTTTGATTCCAGACTATATATATATATATATATATATATATTGTAAAGGAGATACTCGACGTTCCTGTAGAAGGATGGGCCTGTTTATTCGTGAAAGAGGCGTCAGCGCAGCAGGGGCGAGCCGAGACAACCAGCTTATCGCGAGGCTGAGCTTCAACGAGAGCGTCCTCTTCTTCGTCGTCATCCGGAGCATAGCCACATACGGAGAATTGCCCGTTATGACTTATCCTGTTCACAATTGCTCGTACATTTGCGCTACATACTTGCTACAATACCCCCGGCGAAAAGGGGAAGCCATCCTGGCGACCTAAGGGGTACACGACATGAGCGGGTCATAGTAGGGCTTGAGCCGCGCGACATGAACTGTCTCACGCCCGCGACGGCGGCGATCTGAAGTGGGCGCTACAGGCTCAACAACATAATTCACCGGCGATGTTCGCTCCACAACCCGGTAGGGGCCGTGGTATTGCGACACAAATTTCGGTGACAGTCCGGGCGTCGGGCACGGTATGGAGAGCAACACGAGGGATCCGTTCGGGAAAGTTGGAGCTGAGACCGAAACGTCGTGACGTGCCTTCTGGCGCTGCTGGTCTTCCGATGTAAAGCGACGAGCAAGCTGGCGACATTCCTCGGCGCGTCGAGCAACGTCTGAAACTGGCATGAATTCGGAGGCGTCAGGTCGGTACGGAAGTATACTGTCCAGCATGCATGAAGGCTCACGACCGTAGAGCAAAAAGAACGGCGAAAATCCTGTGGTTGTCTGCTTAGCGGTGTTGTAAGCATACGTCACGAAAGGAAGGACGAGGTCCCAATTGGAATGGTCCGAGGAAATGTACATTGCGATCATATCCCCCAGTGTGCGGTTAAACCGCTCTGTCAGTTCATTGGTCTGTGGGTGGTATGATGTGGTTTTGCGGTGAACAACGTTGCATTCAACTAGAAGAGTCTCCACGACGTCGGATAAAAACACGCGACCTCGATCACTGAGTAGGTCACGAGGAGTGCCGTGGCGGAGAACGAACCGCTGAAGGAGAAATGACGCTACTTCTCCAGCCGTGGCCGTGGGTAGCGCAGCCGTTTCGGCGTAACGCGTTAGATGATCAACGGCGACGATGATCCAGCGGTTACCGGCAGCTGTGCTGGGAAGTGGGCCGTAGAGATCAATGCCCACTCGATCGAAGGGTCTCGCTGGACAGGGCAACGGCAGCAGTGGATCGCTGGTGTGCTGCGGAGGACTCTTGCGCCGTTAATAGTCTGGGCAGGATTTAACAAACTTTTTCACAAAGGTATACATCCCACGCCAGTAGTAGCGAAGTCTAAGGCGCTCGTACGTTTTCAGGACTCCAGCGTGAGCACACTGCGCGTCATCGTGAAATGAAGAGCAAAGTTCCTTGCGTAGGTGGCGAGAAATTACTAGCAGCCATCTTCAAACGTCGTCGTGGTAGTTGCGGCGGTACAGGAGCTCGTCACGAACGGTGCCGTGGGCAGCTTGTCGGCGCAGTGATCTTGGAGCAGCGTTTGCCGGCGGGCATGAGAGATATTCGAGAATCGAGGTGATCCACGGGTCCTTACGCTGCTCACCAGCCATGTCCGCTATGGCGAGAGGCGCCAGGGTGTTATCTGCCGTCGACAAGCTCGCGACATCCGATGGAAGCGGCGAGCGAGAAAGGGCGTCAGCGTCGTTATGTTTGCGTCCTGACCTGTACACAACACGGATATCATACTCTTGAAGGCTGAGGGCCCAGCGGGCGAGGCAACCGGAGGGATCCTTTAGTGAAGACAACCAATAAAGAGCATGATGATCCGTCACGACGGCGAAAGGGCGCCCGTACAGGTAGGGGCGAAACTTGCTGATGGCCCAAACGATAGCCAAACATTCATTCTCTGTCACAGAGTAGTTCGCTTCCGCCTTCGTCAATGTACGACTCGCATAACTGACTACGTATTCCTTATAGCCGTCCTGTCGTTGGGCAAGGACTGCACCCAATCCCACACCGCTGGCATCGGTGTGGAGTTCGGTTGGTCCGCGCGGATCGAAATGTCGGAGTATAGGTGGCGACTTAAGGACACGGCGTAGCCTCAGAAAAGCGTTTTCACAGTCATAGGACCAGTCAGAAATTTCCCCACTTCCACCGAGAAGTTGCGTGAGAGGCGCAATGATGGAGGCAAAGTTTCGTACAAAGCGACGGAAATAGGAGCAGAGGCCAATAAAGCTTCGCAGGTCCTTAATCGTAGTCGGCTTTGGGAACTCCGCCAAGGCACGCAGTTTTGCTGGATCCGGGAGGACGCCATCTTTCGAAACTACATGGCCCAAAATGGTGAGTTTCCGATGAGCGAAGCGGCACTTTTTAAGGTTCAGCTGCAAACCGGCGGAAGTCAGGCATTTCAGTACTTCTTCCAGGCGCGTTAGATGGGTCGTAAAATCTTGTGAAAACACGACGATGTCATCTAAGTAGCAAAGGCATGTTTTCCATTTCAGACCGCGCAATATGTTGTCCATCATTCGTTCGAATGTCGCAGGCGCATTACAGAGTCCAAATGGCATGACATTGAACTCGTAGAGCCCATGTGGTGTTACAAATGCCGTTTTAGAGCGATCGGCGTCGGCCATGGGGACTTGCCAGTAGCCGGACCTCAAATCCAATGATGAGAAGTACTCGGCACCTTGCAAGCTGTCCAGCGCGTCATCAATTCGGGGCAGCGGATAAACGTCCTTGCGAGTTATTGTGTTGAGACGTCTATAATCCACGCAGAAACAAATGGACCCATCTTTTTTCTTGACAAGTACCGCTGGAGACGCCCAAGGACTGATAGCTGGTCGAATGACGTCGCGTTTTAGCATGTCCTCCACGTGTTCCTCAATAACACGACGCTCGGTGGAGGACACACGATACGCCCGCTGTCGCAATGGTGCGTGGGTGCCAGTGTCGATATGATGCGAAACAGTTGACGTGCGGCCCAAAAGAGTGCCATGACAGTCGAATGATGTACTGAAGCGTCGTAGAACGGTCAATAGTTTGTCACGTTTGGTCGAAGTTAGGGCGTCGTCAATGGCGTTGAGCAACATAGTCGCATCAGGTTGGATATCAAGTTAGCAACCGGAGCTAAGCGCGGTGATATGAACGGGAGAAACGTCTTCAGCTACGTCGATAAGAACGGAAGGCTCAACTTTCTCTATAAGGCCAACGCATTCACTGCGAAAGAGTTTGATGGGGTACGGATTTGGGTTGGAGAAAGGCACAGAACAGGAACCGGATTTGATGTCGAGGACAGCGAACGGCAGTGGAAAGAATTTGCGAAGCGACAAGAGACCAGAAGGAGCGAATATGACTGTGGCGTCCGAAACACTGCTGCACGACAATGGCACAAGCACAGTTGAATCCGGTGGGATGTCCGTGTCGTCAGCAACAAGCAACTTTGCCGCGGCTTTCTCACAATCGTCTTCAAGTACCGGAAACAGCTCTACTTCAGCGCGCGCGCAGTCAATGATGGCGTGATGTCGTGACAAGAAGCCCCATCCGATAATGAGATTGTGAGAGCAGGACGGCAGGACGATGAGCTCGATGATGTAGACGACCCCTTGAATTGTAACCCGAGCAGTGCATGCGGCCAGCGGTTCCACAGGTTGCGCATTAGCGGTGCGCAGAGTAACACCAGGTATAGGCGTCGTCACCTTTCGCAACGATCGGCAAAATTTATCGTCAATAACAGAAACCGCAGCTTCAGTATCAATGAGCGCCAGGGTAAAAACACCATCAACATACAAATTGATTAAATTAGGCGGCGAAGAAGGAGGACTTTCGCATTTCGACGGTGACGCAGTTTTTGCCTCCGGAACTGCGGCGTCTAGTTTTCCGTCTGACTAGTCGTAGTGCGACGGCGCATCGGAGAGAGTGAGCGGCGTCGTGGATACTGCGAGCGACGGCTGGCGACGTCACGGTCATCGGACGAGATGGGTGTCATCGAAAACGGGGCTGGGGCGTTTGTCATGGGTAGTGAGGGCGCATAAGGAAAGGACCACGATGAGTTGCGCGTACCCGTCATGCCACGGCGACAGTAGCGTGCTACATGTCCCGCAATCCAACACGAATAACAGATAGGGCGATTATCGGACGTGCGCCAAGGGTTTGAGAACGCCGGATGCGGCACGACAGGCATGGGGCGAATGCGTTGAACTCCGGCAGTGGCATGACCCGCAGTGCTTGCAGCAGTCGCAAGGTAGGGTCCCGGTACGGCTCCAGTGAAGGGCCGAACCACGGTCTCGGCATAGGTTACAGGCATATGTTGTACTGCGTCGGCGAAAGTCAAAGGAGCGGTCATCGGCGTTTGCGGCGTGATGTCGGCGTAAGCCACTGGGGCTACCGCGAGATTGGGCTGCCGGGTGCATGGAAGTGCGTCAGCAACTTGTTGTTGTATCACGCTCTTGAGGGTTGGGGCTAAATTGGGCTGAGGCATCTTCACTATGTCGCCAAAGAGAGAAAGCTGACGAGCCACTTCTTCGCGAACAAACTGCTGAATCTGGGCGAAGAGGACACCCTTATCGTCAGAGGCTAAGCTGCAAAGCGAGTAGTCTTGCTCCGTGGGTTTACGAGTGAGAGCCCTCTCTCTGCGGAGTTCATCGAAGTCTTGGCAAGCATTGATGATTTCAGCAACGATGCGAGGGTTTTTCGCGATCAGCATCTGGAAGGCATCGTCTTCTATGCCTTTAAGGATATGCTTGATTTTTTTCTCTTCGGTCATAGCGTTGTTTGCTCTGTTACATAAGTCGAGGATGTCCTCGATATAAGAGGTACAGCTTTCATTCGTGCGCTGAGCGCGTTCGCGCAAACGGTGTTCAGCGCGCAGTTTTCGAAGTGCCGGGCACCCGAACACTTTGGTAAATTTGGTCTTGAAGTCTGACCATGTGCGAAGATCAGACCCGTGGTTCTTATACCACGTCTCTGCAACACCGGTAAAAGAGAGACTGACGTTGTTTTGCTTATGCTTATCGTCCCAGTTGTTATGGGTGCTCACACGTTCAAAGGTGGCGAGCCAGTCCTCAGCGTCCTGGTCATCAGTGCCGTTGAAGAAGGGGGGATCCCGTTGACGGACCGTGCCAGGGCAGATGATCGGTGCCACAGGAGGTGTGGACTCGTGGTGGTTACCGTGAGACATCGTCGAGGGAAGTGTCCGACTGCGCAGCTCCAGGGTAGACAAATGGGGACCCGAGCAGGACCGCAACCTCCACCAAAAATTGTAAAGGAGATACTCGGCGTTCCTGTAGAAGGATGGGCCCGTTTATTCGTGAACGAGGCGTCAGCGCAGCAGGGGGGAGCCGAGAACACCAGCTTATCGCGAGGCTGAGCTTCAACGAGAGCGTCCTCTTCTTCGTCGTCATCCGGAGCATAGCCACATACGGAAAATTGCCCGTTATGACTTATGCTGTTCACAATTGCTCGTACATTTGCGCTACATACTTGCTACAATATATATATATATATATTAGGGAAATGAGGGCCTCGTTGAGGAAATACCGAAAGATAGGTCGGAAGTCTACAACGCCAAAGGAGGCATAGGGGTGTGGTTAGGCTCTTTTTTTTGTTACTACGGTCAATGAAGTGAACATTTTTTTATATACGGAAGAAAGAAAGAAAGAAAATCACGTGCCCAGAGTGGGGACCGATCCCACGCCTTTCCATTATATTAAAAAAAATGTTAACGTCATTCACCATAGTAACAAAACAAAAAGAGCCTAACCACACCCCTATGCCTCCTTTGTCGTTGTAGACTGCCGACCTATCTGTCGGTATCTATATATATATATATATATATATATATATATATATATATATATATATATATATATATATATATATATATATATATATATATATACCAACATCACCAGCCTATCTACG
The DNA here is from genome assembly GCF_048455015.1 of Haemaphysalis longicornis. Taxonomy (NCBI): domain Eukaryota; kingdom Metazoa; phylum Arthropoda; class Arachnida; order Ixodida; family Ixodidae; genus Haemaphysalis; species Haemaphysalis longicornis. The sequence goes on along the minus strand of NW_027526422.1, from coordinate 114,538,100 downwards.
CCCACTGCAGGGCAAAGGCCTCTCCCATTATTCTCCAATTACCTCGGTCCTGTGCCAACTGTGACCAATTTATCCCCGCAAACTTCTTGATCTCATCTGCCCATCTAACTTTCTGCCGCCCCCTGCAACGCTTGCCTTCTCTAGGGATCCACTCTGTTACCCTTAATGACCACCGGTTATCTTGCCTTCGCATTACATGCCCTGCCCACGTCCATTTCTTCTTCTTAATTTCTACTAATATGTCCTTAACACGCGTTCGTTCCCTGACCCACTCCGCTTTCTTCTTGTCCCGTAATTTTACACCAATCATCTTCCGTTACCTTGATTGCTGAGTCGTTCTCAATTTAAGTTGAACCCTCATAGTGAGCCTCCAAGTTTCTGCCCCGTAGGTGAGTACCGGTAAGATGCAGCTGTCATACACTTTCCTCTTCAGCGACAATAGTAGGCTGCTATTCATTATCTGAGAATGTCTGCCATATGCACCCCACCCCATTCTGATCCTTCTAATTATCTCTGCCTCATGGTTGGGATCTGAGTCACAACTTGGCCTAAGTAGATATGCTCGCTTACCACTTCCACGGCCTCGCCATCTATCTGAAACTGCTGTGCTGTCCCGAGGTTATTGATCATTACTTTAGTTTTCTGCATGTTAATTTTCAGGCCCACGGTTCTACTCTGTTCGTCCAGTGCGGAAAGCATGCTTTGCAATTCGTCCCCCGAGTTACTCAGCAAGGCAACGTCATAAGCAAATCTGAGGTTACCGAGGTATTCTCCATTAACCCTTACCCCCACCTGTTCCTAATCCAACGTTCTGAATACTTCTTGTAAGCATGCTGTGAATAACATTGGAGAGATTGTGTCTCCTTGTCTGACACCCTTTCTTATAGGTATTTTACTGCTCTCGTTATGGAGGACGATGGTAGCTGTAGACCCATTATAGATATCCTCTAGTATTCTCACATAATGCTCATCTACCCCCTGGTACCGTAATGCCTGAATGACTGCTAGGGTTTCGACCGAGTCAAATGCTTTCTCATAATCTATGAAGGCTATATATAGGGGTTCGGTATACTCAGCGCACTTCACTATCACCTGATTGATCGTGTGAATATGGTCCATTGTTGAATAACCTTTACGGAACCCTGCTTGTTCTTTCGGTTGACTGAAATTTAAGGTTGCAGAGATTCGGTTAGCGATTACCTTGGTAAATACCTTGTAGACGACTGACAGTAAGCTGATCGGTCTGTAATTTTTCAAGTCCTTCATGTCGCCCATCTTATGGATTAGGATGATGTTCGCGTTCTTCCAAGATTCCGGTACCATTGCGGTAATTAGGCATTGCGCATACAGGTTTGCCAGTTTTTCAAGTACAATTTCTCCTCCATCCTTCAAGAGGTCTGCTGTTATCTGATCCTCACTAGGCGCTTTGCCCCCTTTCATTTCTTTCAAAGCCTTCCTTACTTCTTCGGTCGTTACTGGTGGGATGTCTATCTCTGAACTACTGTCTCGTTCGGCATTATCCTGTATGTCCCGGCTACTGTACGGATCCCTATAGAACTCTTCGGACACAGTGACTATTTTATCTCTATTCTTGATGACATTGCCTTGCTTATCCTTAAGTGCATACATCTGATTTTTCCCCACGCCAAGACGTCTCTTCACTGCTTTCAGGCTACCTCCGTTCTTTACAGCGTATTCGATCCTCTCCATATTATACTTCCGTATGTCAGCTGTCTTACGCTTATTGATTAACTTCGAGAGCTCGGCTAGTTCTATTCTGTCAGCTGCGGTAGAGATTCTCATGGTTTGCCGTTTCCTGATTAGATCTTTCGTCTCCTGAGAAAGTTTACCAGTATCCTGTCTAGCCATAGTGCCCCCGATTTCTACTGCACACTCCGTGAGAATGCGTGTAAGATTGTCGCTGGCTTCCAGTGTCGTAAGCTCGGCTTCCTCATTAAGGGCGGAATATCGGTTCTGCAGCGCGATCCTGAATTCTTCTACTTTACGTCTTACTGTTAGCTCATTTATCGGCTTCTTTCGTACTAGCTTGTTGCGGACCCTCCTTAAATATAGCCTAATTCGAGATCTTACCATACGGTGGTCACTACACCTTACCCTTCCGACCCCTTCCACATCCTGCACGACGCCAGGGTTATCGCATAATATGAGGTCTATTTCATTTTTGTGCTCCCCATTCGGGCTCCTCCAGGTCCACTTCCGGCTCTCCCGTTTACAGAAGAAGGTATTCATTATGCGTAGGTTATTCCGTTCTGCAAACTCAACTAGTAGGTCCCCCCTGCTATTTCTACAGCCCAGACCATAGTTCCCAACTGCCTTGTCTCCAGCCTGATTCTTGCCTACTTTAGCATTGAAGTCCCCCATAACTACGGTATACTGCGTTTTTACTTGAGCCATTGCCGATTCCACATCGTCATAGAAGCGTTCCACTGCTTGGTCGTCGTGGCTGGATGTGGGCGCGTAGCCCTGCACCACCTTGAGCTTGTACCTCTTATTGGGCCTAACATGTATATATACACATATATATATATATATATATATATATATATATATATATATATATATATATATATATATATATATATATATATATATATATATATATATATATATTTATATATATATATATATATATATATATATATATATATTTATATATATATATATATATATATATATATATATATATATATATATATAGATAGATATATCATCACCAGCCTGTCTACGCCCACTGCAGGGCAAAGGCCTCTCCCATTATTCTCCAATTACCTCGGTCCTGTGCCAACTGTGACCAATTTATCCCCGCAAACTTCTTGATCTCATCTGCCCATCTAACTTTCTGCCGCCCCCTGCAGCGCTTGCCTTCTCTAGGGATCCACTCTGTTACCCTTAATGACCAGCGGTTATCTTGCCTTCGCATTACATGCCCTGCCCAAGTCCATTTCTACTAATATGTCTTTAACACCAGTTTGCTCCCTGACCCACTCCGCTCTCTTCTTGTCCCTTAATGTTACACCTATCATTTTCCGCTCCATTGCCCGCTGAGTCGTTCTCAATTTAAGTTGAACCCTCTTAGTGAGCCTCTAAGTTTCTGCCCCGTAGGTGAGTACCGGTAAGATGCAGCTGTCATACACTTTCTTCTTCAACGACAATGGTAGGCTGCTATTCATTATCTGATAAAGTCTGCCATATGCACCCCACCCCATTCTGATCCTTCTAATTATCTCTGCCTCATGGTTGGCATCTGGGGTCACAACTTGGCCTAAGTATATATATTCGCTTACCACTTCCACTGCCTCGCCATCTATCTCAAACTGCTGTGCTGTCCCGAGGTTATTGATCATTACTTTAGTTTTCTGCATATTAATTTTCAGGCCCACGGTTCTACTCTGTTCGCCCAGTGCGGAAAGCATGCTTTGCAATTCGTCCCCCGAGTTACTTAGCAAGGCAACGTCATCAGCAAATCTGAGGTTACTGAGGTATTCTCCATTAACCCTTACTCCCACCCGTTCCCAATCCAACGTTCTGAATACTTCTTGTAAGCATGCTGTGAATAACATTGGAGAGATTGTGTCTCCTTGTCTGACACCCTTCCTTATAGGTATTTTACTGCTCTCCTTATGGAGGATGATAGTAGCTGTAGACCCAGTATAGATATCCTCTAGTATTCTTACATAATGCTCATCTACCCCCTGGTTCCGTAATGCCTGAATGACTGCTAGGGTTTCGACCGAGTCAAATGCTTTCTCATAATCTATGAAGGCTATATATAGGGGTTGAGTATACTCAGCGCACTTCTCTATCACCTGATTGATCGTGTCAATATGGTCCATTGTTGAATAACCTTTACGGAACCCTGCTTGTTCTTTAGGTTGACTGAAATCTAAGGTTGCAGAGATTCGGTTAGCGATTACCTTGGTAAATATCTTGTAGACGACTGACAGTAAGCTGATCGGCCGGTAGTTTTTCAAGTCCTTCATGTCGCCTTTCTTATGGATTAGGATGATGTTCGCGTTCTTCCAAGATTCCGGTACCATTGCGGTCATTAGGCATTGCGTATACAGGTTTGCCAGTTTTTCAAGTACAATTTCTCCGCCATCCTTCAAGAGGTCTGCTGTTATCTGATCCTCACCAGGTGCTTTGCCCCCTTTCATTTCTTTCAAAGCCTTCCTTACTTCTTCGGTCGTTACTGGTGGGATGTCTATCTCCTCTGAACTACTGTCTCGTTCGGCATTATCCTGTATGTCCCGGCTACTGTACAGATCCCTATAGAACTCCTCGGCCACTGTGACTATTTTATCCCTATTTGTGATGACATTGCCTTGGTTATCCTTAAGTGCATACATCTGATTTTTCCCCACGCCAAGACGTCTCTTTACTGCTTTCAGGCGACCTCCGTTCTTTACAGCGTATTCGATCCTCTCCATATTATACTTCCGTATGTCAGCTGTCTTGCGCTTATTGATTAACTTCGAGAGCTCTGCTAGTTCTATTCTGTCAGCTGCGGTAGAGATTCTCATGGTTTGCCGTTTCCTGATTAGATCTTCCGTCTCCTGTGAAAGTTTACCAGTATCCTGTCTAGCCATAGTGCCCCCGACTTCTACTGCACACTCCGTGAGAATGCGTGTAAGGTTGTCGCTGGCTTCCTGTGTCGTAAGCTCGGTTTCCTCGTTAAGGGCGGAATATCGGTTCTGCAGCGCGATCCTGAATTCTTCTACTTTACGTCTTACTGTTTGCTCATTTATCGGCTTCTTTTGTACTAGCTTGTTGCGGTGCCTCCTCAGCTCTAGCCTAATTCGAGATCTTACCATACGGTGGTCACTACACCTTACCCTTCCGAGCACTTCCACATCCTGCACGACGCCAGGGTTATCGCATAATATGAGGTCTATTTCATTTTTGTGCTCCCCATTCGGGCTCCTCCAGGTCCACTTCCGACTCTCCCGTTTACAGAAGAAGGTATTCATTATGCGTAGGTTATTCCGTTCTGAAAACTCAACTAGTAGGTCCCCCCTGCGATTTCTACAGCCCAGACCATAGTTCCCAACTGCTTTGTCTCCAGCCTGATTCTTGCCTACTTTAGCATTGAAGTCCCCCATAACTACAGTATACTGCGTTTTTACTTTAGCCATTGCCGATTCCACATCTTCATAGAGGCGTTCCACTACTTGGTCGTCGTGGCTGGATGTGGGCGCATAGCCCTGCACAACCTTGAGCTTGTACCTCTTATTGAGCCTAATTACAAGAGCAGCTACCCTTTCGTTAATGCTGTAGTATTCGTCTATGTTGCCAGCTATGCTTTTATTGACTAGAAATCCCACTCCCAGTTCTCTTCTGTCCTCTAGACAACGGTAACATAAGACGTGTCCATTTTTCAGCACCGTGAAGGCTTCGCCTGCCCTCCTAACCTCGCTAAGCCCTATTACATCCCATTTAATGCCCTTTAATTCCTCGAACAACACCTCGAGACTTGCTTCGCTAGATAAGGTTCGCACGTTAAACGTTGCCAGGTTCAGATTCCATTGGCGGCCTGTCCGGATCCAGTGATTCTTAGCACCCTCTGCTGCGTCACAGGTCTGACCGCCGCCGTGGTCAGTTGCTTCGCAGCCGCTGGGGACTGAGGGCCGAGGGTTAGTTGGCGTATTCATGGGAGGTTGTGGCCGGTACTACACCAGGGTGGCCAATCCTGCTCTGGTGAGGGAGTGCATTACCGGCAATGGTCGCCGGGGTCAGGCCGCACCCCAAGCCCCTTTGTGGAATTCCATCAATACGCGGACTTTTTTTTTTTTTAATCCGGTGGGAATTGTCCGGCACCGGGATTCGAACCACGGTCCTTCTGCACGCGAGTCGGGTGTTCTACCTCTACGCCATCGCTGCATCGCATATATATATATATATATATATATATATATATATATATATATATATATATATATATATATATATAAATAACCGAGGGCGGTGGCTAAGTGGATAAGGCGTTTCGCAGCTGAGTGGAAAGGACACGGATTGGATTCCCGCCGGGGCGGCCGCCTTTGTCTGAAGGATTCGGGAAGCGAAAACGCCCGTGTGTTTGAGATTTCGGCGCACGTTAAAGATCGTAATCTACTACGGCACTCCTAATCGCCTGTTGAGCGTCGGTGTGCTAAACCGTCTTATATATACGAAAGCAGTAATAAAAAAATAGGTAAATAATACATGTATATACATGCACATGTCTATATTTATTAGGTTTGTCAACCATTCTGGCAAGCTGATATGCTACATGTTCTCTTTGTGTTAAATCCACATCAAAAATTTGATTTTCTTCTCGTGAGAAAGCTAGGGATGGTTCTTGGATTGGTTTCTCCAGATTTCACTAACGCGTAATAAATGTCTGAATCCGCCTATCCGTCAACGTTCTGTCCACGGTAGAGGTACACCGTGGTCACGTTATCTTGACGGAGCTCATGATGTTCGGTTCTTGTAGGAGATTACTTTTAGGGTTGACAACAAACTAGCCGGAGCAAACACTCGGCATATTTTCTCTTGCGTCTACGTATTTGCCGTCATTCGCTGAAAACATGACCCAAAGCTTTTACCTGAAGCCTCCAGAGTTGATGACTGACAGGGCCACTGTGCTATGGTCGATGAATTATTCCATGGCATGGCTAGTTAAAAAAGCCGAACCGTGAGCTGGAGCTGAGGGATGTAAACAAACGCGGGAAAAATTAAATGGGTAAACAAACTTCCAGAGAAGTGAAGACGGTAACAAAAACTCAAGTGAGCGAGCAGGAAAGAGAACCGGAAGGAGCGAGATAAGAGACAGGTTACTTGGACGTCCAGACAGCGCCCTTTCTAGAAGGTACATTTTGCAGGGCTGGTAAAAAATGAGCGACGAATGATGCTTCTATTTGGTGTTTCGTCAGTCAGTGGCCAACATTGTTTTGCCCGGTAATAACACCAGAAGCGACGGAAATACCTTAGAAGAAGGCAAAAATGCAGACAATAAGGCCTGGGATGTTGCTAGGACTGTTATCAGCTTCGCCGTGACTCTTTGTTTAGCTTGCTCCTTCTGGCGATAGTGGTTGCTTTTCCCAGCACGAGGCTGTAACTTATATTACGCCACAGTCACCCCTAGAAATGGGGTGTACTCGGGATTCCACTTGGCCATAAGAGCAGTTCTAGGAAATCACAAGCACACAAAGAAACTTTTGACATATGCTGCTCTGTGTACGTATTCCAAGATTGTGGGAATGTGGTATGTGGTCATATAATGTCTCACGGATAGCTGTTTTATTTATTTTACGTAATTACAGATCCTCCTTTGAATACACTAGTGTTGCTCGCGCCGTCACAAACACGTCGTCGACGACTAAAATGTGGGTGGCGTGGAGCATGCGCGGGATCCCTTATGGCCGCTTGTAAATAGATAGTTCTCATTGCGCAAATACACCGCCTCATTAGCAAGCATGGTTCGGTTCACCCATTCTTTGTCCACGTGACATGTTTGGTAAGGTGCGATGTACAACTTCATCTCGTTCCAGCATCGTACCGCCGAGGCTTCAAAGTATCCTCCTGAATTTTTTGATACGCGTCGGTTTTCGTCAGCCCCGTTATTCCGTGGACGAACACATGTCTCGAGCCCCGTGTTCCCATCGGTGGACCCGTCGAGACCATCCGTGACCTGGCCTTCAGGCCAGGCTACGCTGCCACATCAGCTCCCAGTATTCCGGTGAGTCCTCCAAGGAACTTCCAAGCTTCGCACTAGTGGGTGTCGGTGTTTGGTGGCCGTGGTACATCCACCTTATCTTGTCCATCTGTATCAGCAAGTAATTCGCTGTTTCTACTTATCTAATTCCACTGTACCCGTCTATTTACTCTAACCACGACCGTGGTGGTCGTCTTTGACCGCAGTAATCTTAGGGGGATAGGTGAACAATGCCCCTTGATGGCATGGCGCGGCATCGACGATGACGATGGTGCGGCTGGCGTGCAGCCTGTTCGGGCTCCGTCGAGGTGGCTTGTGAATGGACCATCGTCGTTGTATAAATACATCGCTTCATCACTATCCTGTGTTTTTTGATCAAACCCTGCTTCTATTTTAAGGAGTTTCGGAAACCAGCTACCAGTATTGGCATCAAGTCCCACATAAATTTGCATAGAGTACCAGTTTACTCATTTAAGAAATATGTTAGAATTCATTATTTTTTGTTGTCCAAACAGGGGAAGAAAACAAAGACAAATCTTCGCTCAATCCAGGCCCCAGCAACTTTTGGAGAATCCCCACTTGTTTTTGCAAGACTATTTGGGATCCGCTACAAGGGTGTCACTTTTTCAAGTCACCGCTTATCTTTGAAGCAAGTTTCAGCTGCTTTTTTTCAAATCACGACTTCTTAAAAACCAGTCTAATAAAACGTGCATATAGGCAACAAATTTTTAGAATGTAGCTGGGGTGGCACTCCACGTACATGTCACAATGTTTAAGCTTAAAGCTCAGATATATTATTCTACAACAAATAAATACTGAGACTTCAGTTACAGCGCCCTTTCGTTAAAAATTCCTACTAGATTGGTTTACACAAAATTAAATAAACAAATGGTGCAGCGTGCACTATTGGTGCACGGGTGGAGAAGCAGCAAAGCTTGTGGCCCCTCTTCCTTCGTCTGGGACGCAACCGTTGCACCCTGCATGGATTTATGAATTTGCCGATAAAACTTATCTAGGACTTGCCTGCGCCGATCGGTTTGTCCACAGGCTTTCTCATCTCTCCAAATGGGGACTGCGTTAGCACGCGCTAGAACCCGCGGGAACCGGCTTCGCGAAGTAAGCGTCTGTGTTACACAGTCCATGCGTGAACGCACGCTGAACTGGCGAGAAAACCAGCACGGGAGAGATTCTGCCACGAAAGCAATCCCATAGAAGCAGGTTTCATAAGGCTAGAAACAAAGGTTAGATTCCGACCCCGGGTAGAGATTCGTCCTTGGTTTGTCTGTTTTTGTTTCATAATGCAGAGTTCGTTAAATTTTTTTCACTTGTGCGGAATTTCGGGGTCGGTTATCGATTTTTTAGTTCGTTTATTATTCATTTCTAACCGTAATTAGGCGGCCAGGAAAGGCGAGGTGGAATGGTTGTTGCACGCTGTGCGCGCCTAAATTTGTTAGTAGGTTTGTTATTTTTTTCTGCATCCAAACTCACCGACTTGGCTTCAATTTGCCACTGGTGAAAATTCCTAGCTGGCGTTTGTTCCTTGTAGGTTTTCCTCTCCGCGTGCCAACACAACCTTGTTTTCTTTCCAATTGCTGCACATGGCATTGTTTGCCGTCGCTGCTAACGTCGCACCTCTAGGGCCTTGGAGGTGACCCAATGATAGTGTTGCCGGTTTCACGGCGTAACAGTCCCGCGTTCGATTCCCGGGGCCTCCCTAACCACATTTTTGTTCACGAGGCGCGCACTCCCAAAACATGCTTGTGTGCTCCTTGCCTCTTCCAGCACCAATTGCCCGTACACTACTTGGCCCAGCAATTCCACCCTCTCCACTTCGCCAATAAGGATAATTTTCTGGTAATGGTCCACGGCTGAACTAAAAGCGTAAGCAGCTGTGCTATTAATACGCTAAGACAGCAGTTCGATAAAACAGCGGTGCAATAAAGGGGAAAAAGAAGCTCGGATCAGGAAAAGGCCGAGGCTTGCCAGGTGACAAGCAGCCTCAAGCAACAAAAGCGTAAGATAAAAAAGAGACGCTGGCACGCACTCCCCATTCTATCGCTGCCAACAACTGGTTTCGGGTGGTTTATATCACACAGATTCGCTGTCGTACACACAGTCGACGTTTATTGAGCAAAACAAGAGAACGATCTGGCCGCCCGGCTGGCTGGTCAGCCGCCGAGAACCGGGTTACAGCGATTGCGCGTGATTTTCACGTGACCTGCAAGCCGCATAGCAACAAGAACCCATACCGCATAGTTATTTTTGTACGTGACGGCGTAAACCTCCGTTCACGAATCCTGGGATGTCGTAGACAACCGGCGCCGTGTTTTCACTGGGTTTTTATTCTTTTGTAGGTGATATGAGTGTTACCGTAGAACTGTTTTGTTTTTTATCGAGAGTAATACGGTGTTCTTTCTGGTTAACACGGGAAATATCTACAGAAATAGATCTGTAGAAACGCAAAGCCAAGAATTTTTTTTTATTCCTGCATTCCGAATTTTCGCTTATCATTTCACGCCACGTTCAGTCAGGCACGAAAGGTCGCGGGTTCGATTCCCGGCCGCGGCGGACGCTTTTCTGATGTAATCGAAAAGGGAAAACGCCCGCGTCTTCGAGATTTCTGCGCACGTTAAAGATCCCCAGGTGGTCAAAATTAATCCGGAGCCCTCTACTATGACGCACCTCATCGCCTGCGTTGCGACGGCGTGTTAAACCCTACAATCAAACCAAAATCATTCAGGCACGGGCAAGAATGAATGCGTAAGTATATTCGAAATATAGAAAGTAACCGAGCTTCTATACTTTTTTTCTTCAAATGTGTTCTTTGTACCTATTTCGTATGAGCCCACTCCGACCGTCTTGTCACAGAATGAAGGTGCCGGAACTGACCCCACGGTAGCAGCAATAACCTTACTGGTGAGATCGTGCGTCCCGAGTGAAAATGCGCACTATGGAAGCTTCCATGAATGCTACGTTTCCTAAAATATCATTGAAATACCGCGTGTACCATTGTGGTGCAAACACTTTTTAGGCGTAGAATTTCGAGAAACCACCCGCCGCGGTGGCTCAGTAGCTAGAGCGTTGTGCTGCTGAGACCAAGGACGCGGGTTCGATTCCCGACCTCAGTGGCTACTTTTCAGATCGAGGCGAAAGCGAAAACGCCCGTGTGTTCGAGATTTCGGTGCACGTTAAAGATCCTCAGGTGGTCAAAATTAATCAGCAGCCCTCCACTACGGCGCGCCTCATCGCCTGTGCAGTGTCGGCGCGTTAAACCTTATAGTAATTAGTCAATAATTTTCAGAGGCCTGGTTTGTTCTATTACAAGCCACCATGAATTACAAATTTTTGTATTTTTTTTACTTGTTATTGTTACAACTTCTGAAGAAACAGCGGAATTTGGGAGTGCGGTTGATCCCCACTTAAAAATATATAGTGTCTTATTAGAACAAGTATATCACTGAAGGCTAGAGCCCCCTAGTTGGCAGAGTTATAGTTAATGCTTTCTGCTGTTTAGGTTTTTTTAGGCTACCGGGTCAGAGCGCGAATAAAAAGAATATTGCGCTCAAAAGACTCTTCATTAAAGATGCATAAGAACTCTAGTAATGTCGTGTAAATCGCCGCCTTGTGATTTTCGTGCTAGACGCCAAGAAAGAATTGCGAGCTCATAATTTTGAAGTATACCTTTTAGGATACCGAACAAGCGGGCCACGCAAAGAAACAACTGCGTGCTCATAATTTTGAAGTATACCTATAGGATAACGAACAAGCCGGCCTCCAAAGGTTTTATTTCTTTAGCTTATGACGCAAGCGGTGATTTGGCAAGTGTCTCAAGAAATAAACGTTCTCCCATACCACAGTCAAAGTGCACTGGGCAGTAAACCCCAGCTCGGAGAGAACACAGCCCTAAAAGCGAATGAACCAAGTTTCCGTTTTTGCGACACAATAACGTTGTGTGTAGCGGCTGTACGGCTCGCGATAAGCCCGCTCATATCTCCGCAGCAAACAATTGTCCTTATCCCTTGCCCTTGTGTCGCGGCGACAGCGAAGCACTGAGGGTAAAGGAGCTGGGATAAAAAGAAACACGCTGCAGTACTGGCGGGTATCGCATTTATGGTCGCTACGCCAAAAACCTGCGTTCCAGTTAGGACACCGTCGGCAGCGGCAAGGGGGTGGTGCCGTGCTCCTCACCCTCTCCTAAAATGAGCAAGCGGGTGGCTCAGGCGTGGCTTTGCCGCACCTGCACTATGTCGCGAACACACATTGTGGCATCCGCAACTCGCAACTGTTTTCCCGGTTGTTCAGTGAACTGGCTCGCCGTACAAGAAACTGCTTCCGCCATAACAACGGGCTCAGTTTGTTCACGATGGTTTACGTTTGTGGTTCCACTTTGAAGTTCCGATTTGCGTGCGAAAAGTCGACTGGAGCAAGGTGTTGAAAAAAGGTGAGTACGTGGTCGTACCTTATCGCTTCGATCATCGAATGGGGGTGTGGCTGCTGTATGACAAAAACTATGTTCGTTTGAACGTGATGAAGTTATTTCATTTTTCTGTTCATGCTTTAGTGCCCGCTAAGGAATACCAGGTGATCGCACCAACGTTTAGGGTTTTTGACCACAGTGTGGCTGCAAAAGTACATTATATTTTCCCGTATGCCACGAAAATACGTTTTCTTGCTCAGGAAAATTTTAGTTTAGACAATAATGTTAGTTAAGTTTTAAGAATACATGCCTCTACTAGTTCCAATACAGGAACTAGTCGATGAAGCCACTAGCATTACCTGCAAGGGAAGGCAGAAAATAAGCATATAGCGAAAAACCATTGATTGGAAGCATTTGAGCTCCCGTATTGCGAATGTGTGCGCTTGAACAGCTTTCTCAGCGTGTTCAAAAATACGGCTGAATTGGATGCGTTCTCAGTCGAGTGACTCTGCATGTGAACTTAGTTGCAGCAATTAAAACTGCACCAGCAAAAGAATTTATGTGCGATCCTTGCATAATGTCGAGCATGTGTTGTTTATTTCGAAAAGTTTTATGTATATTTAGACGAGACCAAAACCAGCCGAACATCGCTTTGCACAATAAAATCAACTGTCAAACCAACTGGAATCAGCAAGGCAGCATACATTCCAGGCTCTTGTCGATAACTGTGAGGGAGTCATATTAAAAATCATAAGCAAAATGGACGTTAATACATGCGAAAGGATGACCTTACAACTTACTTCTTGAATGTGTATGTCCAGCATATTCGTATAGCTTTCGCACCTGCAGCGGGATGACGCCGCTTGTGTCAGACTCTGTTCGCTCCTGTCGTATTTCCTTGCATTTTCTCCGTACTTCTTCCAAGCTAATACATCAGCCACTCTGCATTTTTTTGTAAATATCCGTAGGGGGTAGGAATGTCCACGTTGACATTACGAAAAAAGGCGGCCGTTATCCATCTTCTCACTCACCTGAAATACAAAAAGAAGCGCATGCCCAATCCAGTTTGACTTCAAAGGCAGAGGAATATGAATTGAAAGACACGTCGATGACCCTACTCAGCAGATGTGCCTTGACTTCCTCCTAGCGCGACAGAAGCGCGATGCTTTGTTCAGATGGTATATTAGTACTACCCTCTTTCAGGGGGGTTGGGGGGGGAGGGTTCGATGTCAAAGCACCCTCGAAAATTTATGAGTGGTGCACTCATCCCACTCCATTTACCCTGCGTTTTGAAATGCTTTTTAAAACGCCGCATTCAAATATTAGAATGGCAAAACAGAAACAGGATAAGAAAACAAACATACGATATTTTTTACGCAGAATAATACTTCTTTCATTTATTTTTCTACTGGTGGGGTAGAATACCACTGCAAAATATATCTGGCTACGCCACTGGCGTCCTTAATAGGGCCAATGCTTGTCCTACGCTGCATGCCAGAGCGTGATAAAGGCATTGAGGCTAGTGGACATTTTTAACGGCGGGTATGCACGTTTTACCTTACTATGCATTCTTACAAACTCATTATATGAAGAAATAACTCCGAATACTTACGGAATAATTACGGCGCATGTGAATGCTGACTTGCAGGGGGATAACGCAAGAGAGCAATTATACGTGGCGTTCGTTAAAGGTAAGTGCCTCAAAAGACCGAAAAAATTACTTTTAAATGGCAGATGCCTTTCAACGTAGAATATGTACAACTTCTCTTGTGAGAGGCTCTATGTTATTTCTACGCATCACGGCAAAAGAGAGAACTTGAACTATATCTTCTTTCTTTATAGGGGGCAGGTCTGTCCCCTCTTGTCATTCCATGAAATCACTCAACATTACCGTCTGGAACGAACGCTATATCCTCCTGCGCACAAAAGCCTCACCAAAGAACCACAGCGCCACTTCAGAGGCATTCAAAAAACACATTTTCTCACCCCACTAGATTACATATTCTGCCCCTCCCCCCTGTACTCCTCGCAATGCCTCTTCTGCGAGGCTCCGGACACCCTCTATCATACTATGTGGGGCTGTGATAAGACCCCCACCTACGTAACTTCTCTTCCCTCCCTTGACCACTGGGGGAGAGCACTGTCCAGTTCAGACCCTGACGACCAGCTTCGGCTGGTGCAGCGAATCAAAGAATCCGGACGGACTTAAGGGGTGCTGGAATAAGGGCTCTTTCCCAGGGCTGACAACTTTATATGCACGTTTATTCCTCGTCCTGCTCCTTCTCTAGGAACATTACATGAATCAGCATATTTATTACGTATGACATGGTAATTTCGGTTGCCGCGACATCAAAACATAACATGATTTCTATAATCAAGTAATTCTCGCTAGAACGGATACTGCACGCGGATTCTAAGCTATTAGAATCTACGAATTTACTCTATATAATGATCGAAATTTATTGCAGACGCAGGTTTCAAAGAAGGGCTACTTGAATAATTATTTCTTGATTGGAGGGGGCGAATGCAGGCTTGTCCAAACAAGCAAAACTATGGCGGATGTAAAATGCAGGAGCATAGCAATATAGGTTGCAAATGTGAATGAATACTGTTTTCCACGCCCTGGGTAGACACTGCAATGAGCAGCTATTTTACTCAAACAAAAATTTTGATCATCATTAACGTCACTTACCTGCCGTAAAAAGGCAGCGAGCTGCTTACGCAACGCAGTACACATAACAACACTAACAGACACTGATCTGAAGCCCCAAATCCGACAACCCCATCGTAACAAATGGCAAACACAGTGGTGTGAACCAATAACAAACTACACGTAATAAAACAACACTTGGGACGATATACAACTGACTAACACGACAGATTCACTGATGTTGTCCTGTGCAGGTTGGGGATGGGACATACACATGCAACACACTCGCACCTCCTCACTGGATCTCCAAGACCCGTGTGCAGCAGGTGTGGGCAACACGTATCCGTGATTCACATACTATTGCGATGCATGGCAGTCAAAACAACACCGAAATACACTCTTCCCACAGCTATAAAAAGAGAAGATTCCTCTGCATCCCTTGTACTTTTAGGTGATGTTCGCGTTATTTCTTACAAGCACACCTGCCAGTTTCACAACGGAGTCAAAATTTGACACTTCATTTCTGATCATGCACACTGATGACCTGGCCCTTACACTAGCCATCTTCTTTGCCTTTTAATTCATTTGACGGCCGGGTATCTCAACTGCAATGGTTTATTATTTGCTTTAACACCCATTTCATAAAGTACTTTGTTTTTGGCGCTCTTTGCCTCTGGTCGGCCTTGCAGCATCAAAAGCAATCATCATCAGCAGATAGCTCGTTTTTTTTTCATATTAATAGGCGAAAGTTCAGTGGCCAGGCATATGTTCGGAGCGATCTTTTATATGGGCGCTTGAGCCAAGAACATGAACACACTCCTGATGATGATGTGTATCTACATAGATGAATAAGAGCTGGCATCCATGCCTCTTTTGCATCCATGCCTCCACAAAAAGGACCATCTATTCCAGCGTCATCTATTGTGTAGGCTGTCATGATCCCAGTCCAATTTAATTAGCACACAGTGGCCGGAGTGTGCTTCACAAAAGTTAATAAAGTCATGTTTAGGGACTAGTTGGTATAGTCTTGAATTCGATAATAACGTGCGCTGCATATTTGGACAAGGGACAGGGACAGTGAAAAAGACAAAACCATACGATTGTGCGCAAACTAGCAACTGGTTTATTGAAAGCTTTATCGTCGTCTATAAGCATGCGATGGTGAGTGTACATTAATAGGGTAAACATGATATCCTCACCATCGCATGCTTAAAGACAACGATAAAGCTTTCAATAAACCAGTTGCTAGTTTGCGCACAATCGTATGGTTTTGTCTTTTTCACTGTCCCTGTCCCTCCTCCAAATATGCAGCGCACGTCATTTTTGAATCCTTCACAAAAGCCTACTTTTTCGTCATAGGGATGGCCAGTCGCCCTCACTGCGTGTCTGCTAGGTTAACGACAGAATCAAGCACTGCTTTGTCGCTGCCCCAGTATTGATCGGAAAGACACGTGTTGGCCGCCGAGCTCAGTCGATTGGACAATCAACCGTTCCCAGCAGAGACCATCATAGGACATCGACCCCTACCATCCACTTCGGAGAAGACAATAAAAGCTCTTCTGGTTTTCATGAAGGACACAGGCTTAGGAGAAAGACCGTAGTGCCCCCAAAGAGGCTAAAGTGTGTGCTCGTCACCAGCTCCTATGGCCTTCTTTTCGCCTGCCCTCTCTTTCACTCGTTGAACACCCCTCCCTAATGTCGAGAATCAATCCTGGCTCTAAGCGTGGATAACCTCTCGCCCAATGCGCCCGCTTTTCTCCTCATCCTTTGTGCTCTCTCAATTTGTCTTCACCCCAGCTCATGGGGACGCTTTCTTGCCACTTATAATAAGCACAAAGATATGTGGTAAGCAAGAAGTTAAACAAAAGAAATTCCCGCATTTGCCTCTCATATACGGCATTCTTGGTGCCTCGCATGGCAAATAAAAACTTTTACTCTTCTTGTGCACGCTTCTCAAATATCACTAACCAAAAAGGAGTTAGGGGTTAAAGGTAGGCGCACCGCACTGCCGTATGACAGTGATTTGATGCTCGCTAGTGCATGTGTCTGAAATAAACAGTTAGGTAGAGGGTCCGTACGCTATTAATAAAACGTATTCATTACCCGAGAGGACACTCTTTTTCGGTCAATTGCACCGATTGGAGTAGTTTAAACGGAAGAGAAAGGACAGAAAAGCTACAGTCGTGCGCTCATAAACATTACTTTGTTGTTTAAACATCCACTCAGAAAACAAATATTTTTTTGGCAAAAGAAAATAAAAACTACAAACGTGAACGTTTTGTGCGTTCGGGGTGCCCACATTAAGGTGTCCAGTTAGAACTTGGGGATACTCGAAACTCGTTTACTATTTTTTTTCGGGTCATTGTGTTTTACAATTCAGCTCTGGAAGACGAACATTCGATTTGGTCAAAATGGGGATGGGTGCCAAGGCAGTGCCTTTTTTCTGCATGCCACAAGGTCAAGAGAAAAGGATTAGACGATTGCACTTCAACCTGTCAGAAACGCAAAAACACTGTAAGACAACCGTTTGGTTGCACCGGTAAAAAAGAACGTCACCACCATTTTCCTAGACACGATGTTCTGAACCAGCTATACAGGTCTGCAAAAAATTCTGCAAGGAAATGCTCGGCAGCGTGCGTTGCGATTCGGAAGGAAAAAAAACTGAAATGTAATCTTCTGCGGATAACTGCTTTTGGTGGAACCGAAAGCAATGAGGATTCAAGTTTGTTAAGGGCGACACAATCAACGAAAATGATCATTGAAATTTTATTTCAACTCAGTTTTCCACATCTTCATAACAGCGGTTACAAAAGAAGTTGTTGGCAACCCTAGCTTTAAAACTGACTTGTTTACTTAAGCAAAATTCTTAATTATTTTGCCCAAGAATAAACCCTACAGAACTCGTAAGCGCAAACCATGGCGTCATTGCGTACCGTAATGCAGTAGTGCTGCTTACATTATACGACAAATAAGTTAGGAAAATCATAATAGCAGAAAATTGAGCGTCGGCAGTACCGGACGCGTTCTCATTTGTGGCCACTTCAAACGTGCTCGGATTATGAGTCTCATAAAGGCAGTTGATCTGGCAAGTTGGTCGCGCAAATCAAGAGCGACGAGTAACTTTTTCAGAAGAAAACGCACTAGCCGATCCGGTTTTATGACCGGACACTACTACAGCACTTATTACTGTTTCGAGGGCGTGAGCTCTGATTGTAGACAGGATTAGAGCCAGGAGAAGGAACGCAGGAGATAAGCTTCTACGGCTCTATATGCAAGAAAGACACTTTCATCGCTGCAGAACTTCATGGCTGGTATAACCCCATGTGTGAAGCGCTTCTGCAGGAAAATCACAATAAGTTGCGATTATGTCGCTATGGCCCCTAGAAAGATTTGATAGTCTGCCATCCGCCGGCCGCGCAGGGGGCTCCTCCTTGATGCATGCAGCAGCGGAGCTGCAGGCAATCGGAGCGCGGCCAGCGCGGCGGCGCGGCCGGCCAGTGTCAACGCGGGGAGCAGTACTGCGGCGGACTGCGCTCCGCCGTGCTGCCTTTGTAGGTTTGGGCTATTTCAGCCGCTTTAACTGCGCGTTTTCATCCTCCTCTCTTCGTTTCTAACGACACAACAGATTAGCGAAATAAATTGGTTCCTACGAATACGCAAACTTTTTTTGCCAAAGCATGAATTCATGGGTGTACGTTTTCGCGTATTATGAACGATCAAACCAAACCACGGAATGGTGTCGTTGCGCTCCATCCTCCGTATCACCTTCCGGGCAAAAGGTTTCCGTGCACATACTCGGGGGCATCGGGAACACTGTCGCCACGGCATCTCTTTCTAGCTGGGACACATCACGCGGAATTTCGACTACGTTACCTAACAAAGAAGCGTTTTAAATGCAGAGCATTTCTTAGCCTCGCCTCTTCCTGCGTCGGACGGCGTCCACGGCTCCGCGTCCGCAGCAGGTGCGCCTCTCCTCCTTCCCTCCTCTCTCTCAACAGCAGCTGGCGCGCGCATGCGTCGTAGTCAGCCCTTTCGCTCCGTCGCGGTCTCGGCGTAACAGGTGCGTGATAGCAGCGCGGTGGGGCGTGGAAGGGCGCGCGCTGCTTGCGCATGCGCGCTCTCCCCCCCGTACTGCTCTCCCTCTACTGCGTGAACTGCCGTCACGGCGAATACTGTGCAATCAACCTCGTCGGCAACGTCTACGCCAATTGTACCTCCCACGCCGCTGCGACAATTGGCGACAGCGGCGTCGACACCACTCTCTACACCAAGAGCTACAAAGTCGGCCACGGGGTTACCGTCCTCGCGATCTACCTGGCGCCAAACCTCCCCCGAACGACGGTTACCGAGTGCGTCGATCGTGCGGTCGACAGCGTGTACGAGCGCTTGGGAAGAGAGAAGTCCGAGTCGTCCGTTCCCCTCGTGCTCGTCGGAGACTTTAACGTCGACCTGCGCAAGGACGACTGGTTGATCGAGTACATGACCACCAACCACGGACTCTACTGTGTTTCAAACAACAGCAAGCAACCCACCACAATCCACGGCAGTTGCATCGACCTCGTCTTCGCGAGTTGTACCAACGCACAAACGCTGCTCAAAGACCACTTGACGGTCCACTTCATCGACTATAAAGCAGTCCTTCTCTCCGTACAATATAACGACGAAACCGACCAATAATAATAATAAATGACGCATTCAGCCCTATATACACTCTCGTCTCGCTCTCCTCTCTCTACCCCAAAACAACACCAACGCAACTACGACCCAACTACCCACCCTAACGCGACTTTACGCGGCGTTAACGACCCCCAAAGCTCTGCATTTACTCGTGTTCCCCTCGCGGGAAGGCGCGGGAATTTTTCGTCCCGCCGTACACTGTCATGGTATGTAAATGCGTGAACATATTTGTGCACATGTGGTGTGCGGGCACTGCGCAAATTCTTTTGTGGCCCTTTGGAACCATCCTGACCTCTTTATTTTCGAGTCAAATATATGCTGAAATGGGATCTGACCAATTCGCATCGTTCATTAATTAGGCCCCATTGCTGGTACTCGCTGCCTCCTTAATTTGGAATATTTACTAAATGTAAACGCCGAATAAAAATATTGCGTGTGTACGCATACATACGATGTAATCTGGCACTTTTAGTCAACAGGCAGAAACTAGCGTACTATAAAACCGTTTGTTTTGCGCGCCTGTAATTTTTGAGAATTCCACGATTTGAAAAATTCGCTAGCTTTAGGAGCACGCGAAACTTCTTTTTAATAAAATCAGTCTGCCAAACAGTAACAGCACTTGAATTCTTCATTGAAAAGGGCTTTTTATTTTTAGATCGCCCGCATATTCCGAGTGAATCGCGAGAGGCATAAAGCAAGAGGGGAGAATACTTGTGGTATGGCCAATCATTTCATTTGCGGCTGTTTTAAATTACCAAGCGAAGTTCTTGAGTCTAATTAGGACGAATGACCTTGCTTTACACGTCGCCCCCCCCCCCTAAGTATTTAGGAACAGGTTTTTGTTAGTAATGCATTTTACCGCAGCGTTTTTTTTTTTCTTTTTCTAGAGCTGGCCTTGCCCGCTACGTGCCGACCTCCGTCAATGCAAGACGTTCGGGGATAACCCAGTAGTTTTCTTCCCAATTGGAACAAACACTGCGTCTGGCGCCCCTAGGCCCTCTTTAAGCAAGATCTTCTCACGGTCTCAACATTGCGCGAAATGATGGTTCCAGGGGCGGCAGCGAAACGGCTACTGTCGTTTCTGCGGCTTCATCCTTCGGTCTCACTCGGGATGGTCAGCGGCCGCAAATAGGCTCCGTAGCATGATTCGCTAAAAATTTGGGCCACGAAAATAAAGGGTCTTATAGTAGTTATATCGCAGCTTCAATTGTGATCTGGTGTGAGCGGATTTTACCGCTCCAAGCTGGCCGACAAACACAGATGCGCGCCCGCTCTCCGCGACTGTAGCGCGCGGCACATGCCGCACGGCGGCCGCTCTCGCTCCGATTGCTCCGGCTCTCCGATTGCTCGCAGCGCCTTCTGCGCAGCGCTGTGCCGGCGTGCATCATCAGCGGCGCGGACATGCCTCCGCATAGAGGAGGTGCGGGGACGGCAGTCTAGCAAATATTTCTAGGGACCATAATTTCGCGCTAAGGTTTGGCTCCCCATAGAGGAGGCGCGGGAGCGGCAGTCTAGCAAATATTTCTAGGGACCATAATTTCGCGCTACGGTTTGGCTCCCCATAGAGGAGGCGCGGGGACGGCAGTCTAGCAAATATTTCTAGGGACCATAATTTCGCGTAAAGTTTGGCTTCCCATAGAGGAGGCGCGGGAGCGGCAGTCTAGCAAATATTTCTAGGGACCATAATTTCGCGCTAAGGTTTGGCTCCCCATAGAGGAGGCGCGGGGACGGCAGTCTAGCAAATATTTCTAGGGACCATAATTTCGCGCTACGGTTTGGCTCCCCATAGAGGAGGCGCGGGGACGGCAGTCTAGCAAATATTTCTAGGGACCATAATTTCGCGTAAAGTTTGGCTCCCTATAGAGGAGGCGCGGGGACGGCAGTCTAGCAAATATTTCTAGGGACCATAATTTCGCGCTAAGGTTTGGCTCCCCATAGAGGAGGCGCGGGAGCGGCAGTCTAGCAAATATTTCTAGGGACCATAATTTCGCGCTACGGTTTGGCTCCCCATAGAGGAGGCGCGGGGACGGCAGTCTAGCAAATATTTCTAGGGACCATAATTTCGCGTAAAGTTTGGCTTCCCATAGAGGAGGCGCGGGAGCGGCAGTCTAGCAAATATTTCTAGGGACCATAATTTCGCGCTACGGTTTGGCTCCCCATAGAGGAGGCGCGGGGACGGCAGTCTAGCAAATATTTCTAGGGACCATAATTTCGCGTAAAGTTTGGCTTCCCATAGAGGAGGCGCGGGAGCGGCAGTCTAGCAAATATTTCTAGGGACCATAATTTCGCGCTACGGTTTGGCTCCCCATAGAGGAGGCGCGGGGACGGCAGTCTAGCAAATATTTCTAGGGACCATAATTTCGCGTAAAGTTTGGCTTCCCATAGAGGAGGCGGGGGAGCGGCAGTCTAGCAAATATTTCTAGGGACCATAATTTCGCGCTAAGGTTTGGCACCCCATAGAGGAGGCGCGGGGACGGCAGTCTAGCAAATATTTCTAGGGACCATAATTTCGCGCTACGGTTTGGCTCCCCATAGAGGAGGCGCGGGGACGGCAGTCTAGCAAATATTTCTAGGGACCATAATTTCGCGTAAAGTTTGGCTCCCCATAGAGGAGGCGCGGGGACGGCAGTCTAGCAAATATTTCTAGGGACCATAATTTCGCTCAGGTTTGGCTCCCCATAGAGGAGGCGCGGGAGCGGCAGTCTAGCAAATATTTCTAGGGACCATAATTTCGCGCTACGGTTTGGCTCCCCATAGAGGAGGCGCGGGGACGGCAGTCTAGCAAATATTTCTAGGGACCATAATTTCGCGTAAAGTTTGGCTTCCCATAGAGGAGGCGCGGGAGCGGCAGTCTAGCAAATATTTCTAGGGACCATAATTTCGCGTAAAGTTTGGCTCCCCATAGAGGAGGCGCGGGGACGGCAGTCTAGCAAATATTTCTAGGGACCATAATTTCGCGTAAAGTTTGGCTCCCCATAGAGGAGGCGCGGGGAGGGCAGTCTAGCAAATATTTCTAGGGACCATAATTTCGCGCTACGGTTTGGCTCCCCATAGAGGAGGCGCGGGGACGGCAGTCTAGCAAATATTTCTAGGGACCATAATTTCGCGTAAAGTTTGGCTCCCCATAGAGGAGGCGCGGGAGCGGCAGTCTAGCAAATATTTCTAGGGGCCATAATTTCGCGCTACGGCTTAGCTAGTAGAGTTCCAACAAAAGGTCGCCTTGTCCAGGGTCTTCTACGTCGTAGCTCAGCGCGTGATAACGCGGAAAAGCAGCCTTCGGGCTGTTTTTCTACGCAGTTGCCATCGCCAAGGTTTGTTTATTTTAGGCTCAAGGGCAGGAATTACGCCGTTGGCTTTGTTTGTATACCCCGTGACTGGAATGTAACAAAGCTAGCAGCCTGCTTACGCGGTAGTGGGATGTTGTGTGTTGTTTTGCAGCAGTAGGTAGATGTTCGTCCTGACAATCATAGCGCAGCCATGATTTGAAAAATAAAGGCGCATAACAGTTTTCTACTCGTTCCACTGCAATGTTTCAAAACCTACGAATGAATTTAAACTAGGTGTTAGTATCCGCTTGACCATAGTCGGCCTTAAGATAAACTGTTTTATGACTCATTTATGGACGGCGAAACGCGAAAACGCCCGTGCGCTCGAGATTTTGGCGCACGTTATAGGTCACCAATTGGTCAAAATTAATCCGGAGACCATCGCAAAGGCGCGCCTCATCGCAAGTGTAGCGTCGGCGAAAACAAACCACAATGAATCAGCCAATCAATGGATCAATCAATAGATCAATCAATCAATCAATATAATTTATGCCTCCTTTTTGTAGTTTGACTCTAAAAAGGAGGGGAAGACGGGAGTGAGAAAGAAACAGACGACACAAGCGATTTAAATGGTACAATGTACCAACAATTCCTTCAGTACACCATTTTGCAGTTTAAATTGCCTAATTCATTGCTTCTTTTTTATTTTTGTATCTAGAGCAATATTTTAACTTTAATTGATGCAAAAAAAACCACTACGTTCTGATAACGACCTTGTGCGCATTCTTTTGTCATTGCGTCATACTGTTTTTTTTTGTGTGTCTCCTACGCCTTCCAACCAATCAACACTTAGTTTTTCAATAATTTTGTGGTAATGGGAACTTCAGTGTTTCGGAACATCGTAGCCATTTCATGTGTACGAGTGCTACCGCTGCCAAGTCGCAAGTACGTCTTCATATCCGCCGTTGGCAAATGAGCGGCCGGTTGGGTGAAAAAAAAAAAAATCGGCCGTTTCACTCTGAGAAAGGACGAGCTGCAAATCTCTGGTGTGTTTTACCTCAATCGACACCACTATGCGTAGAGTTCCAAGCGTTCTTCGCGGATCTGGACATCTGGCAGTGGTCACTATCATTTGTCATAATAAATTGCGCCTCCCTCTACTCCCTTCCGACCCGCCGCGGTTGCTCAGTGGCTAAGGCGTTGCGCTGCTGAGCACGAGGTCGCGGGTTCGATTCCCGGCCGCGGCGGCCGCTTTTCTGATGGAGGCGAAAAGCAAAAACGCCCGTGTGTACGAGATTTCGGCGCACGTTAAAGATCCTCAGGTGGTCAAAATTAATCCGGAGCCCTCCACTACGGCGCGCCTCATCGCCTGCGCTGCGTCGGCGCGTTAAAACCCTACAATCAATCAATCAATACTCCCCTCCATCTGAGTTACTGAAGAAATCGCTATGGGCCCCGTGCACTCGAGTTTCGAGTAAACATGTGGCGCCACCTGGTAGCACCGGCGGAATTTTTTTCCAAAGAACAAAATAACCATATGCAGCACTTCACTACGGGGCTCAATTTACATAACGAGCGGAAAATTGATATTACATTTACGTTTATTACGTTGATTGCACTATTTATTTATGTATTACGTTTATTAAATATTGCGCTGACGAGTTCTGCGGGAATAGAAAGCGCCCCTTCTCCAATAAAGCAGATGACAGTACACAAATCAGCTGCCTGCGACGCCGGCGTGCACAAAGCGTATAGTATCCTAAAATAAATAAAAAGAACACAACCATAGGTGTATTTCCGTATCCGCACGCTACTTGTCGTAGGACCGCTGCGAAATATTGCAGCGTATCCAAGAAAACAATACGAGTACTTATTTTCGTAGCTCCTCAAATAGCCTACGTTGTCAGTATAAGCCCTCATTCAGACAGCCGTCATCTTCTGCGTCCCGGCATCGCCACGTCAAGAAACCGCCACGGAGACGTAAACGGAATAGCGTTCGTACTGAAGCTCGCCGTCAGTCTACAGGGTCGTCTTCCATGTGATCAGTTTACCCTGGAATTGAGCATGCATAATCTGAAAAGCAAAGAAAATGGCTTAGATTTTTACGTGTGCTCACTTTTCGCTAAATTTAGCCGTAAAAAATTGTTTTCTGATTGGCTGGTTTAGCACGGGGCGTGGCCCCGTCGCGTTGATGGAATGGTAACGTAGAGCTCGGCTTCCCGTCACCGTCGCACCGTTTTCGGTGAGAAATCGCCCGAGAAACCGCCGTCCATGACGGAAGACGATGACGCGACGGTGACGTAACGGAATGAAAAACGGCTGTTTGAATGAGGCTAACTGTGCACGCATCAGGAAATACATGGAGCATCCCACGGATACGCATGGTGCCATTGTACGTTGTCATGTCAGAAAAATATAAACAAAGCTTTAAAATAATAACATTAAAAACATAAATGTTTACGCTAGACAGCGACACAACAGTAACCAGACGGACGCACACCAGCCACGATTCGGAGGCTCGCAGCTAGTTTTATTCAAATGACTTTCAAATATCTCAAACATATGTTCCTGTAGTTTGCTTCTCTGCCAAAGTAGGTGAAAGGAAACAAATTCATGTGGAGCTTCTCACGCGACATAAAAAAAATATTTTTGCTGACAAATATAACATGCAAGAGCACAGCTATTTATGCTCACATGTAGTTACACCAACATCTCGTACAACTCTATCAGCTTTGAAACAATCTCCATTATTCCAAATGGTCTTTTTTTCATCGGCGCTCCTAATGCGAGAGGAACCATTTGTGCACAATTATATTGCCTGTTGTCCGCTCTCCATTTCAGTGCCCGTGTCTATGTCGAGCGATACACATGATAAAGAACCGTCTAGAGGCTTTCATGAGAGCTTCCCCCCGCGCATCTTCGTCCGAAAGCATTCGAAAATAATCACGCGTTTATAAACCTAAGAAAGTCCCTAAAAAGGTATCGCGATATTTTTCTGAGCCCACCCCAACGAACTCGTCGTAGTTTCAGCAGTTTCAGATAGAGTATAGCGGAGCAGTTCCCATTTCAAATACCTGACTCTACAAACCTTAAAGGGACACTGAGGTGAATTTGTCAAGCTCCCGTTTTTGCTTGTACTGCGTAGACTGGCTCAAATTAGCACACTTTTCATCGTTTATCCGGTTGACAAATCGGTAATTATTTTACAAAGTGCGAAAGAAGAAAAACTACCATGCGCGGTTTGCGGCGGCCGCACCAACTAAGGCTGTGACGTTGGGAGGAGGGGCGCCGTGATTGGACGATGCCCAAGGTTAGCAATCACACAAGTTTCGGTTTCGGTTCTGTAAAACATAACCAATGGCTTTGTTGGATGGGCATTCTCAATATCTCAGTAATCATCGTACCGCGCTTCTGCCATGTTGTCGGCTGTAAAATGCACAAGATAAGCCTCCCAGGACGGCTTGTAGTCGTAGCATTCACTAGCCGAGACCTACGCAGTGCATGAACGCCCTCCGCGTACCCGCAGACGCCCAAATGTCATGCGCTTTTCCCCCATATTTGGAGCTTGCCTCCCTCATGCCTGTATCGTAAAAAGCGTGTTCGCACCAGGCCAAGGGTCTGTTCATTCTGGCCTATGCCCACTGCCTGCAAGCAGTCGGTGCTTATGGCAACAGCACGCCAACGAGAACTCGCTAGCGCGCCAGTGCCAGCCTGCGCGCGTTTTGTGAACTAGTTCGTGTAGCCATGAACGTTGCGGCCCAAAGAAAAGGTGAACTCAATATAGAAAACATCGGCGGAAAACAAAAAAGTTAACTTACAAAAAAAAAACTCACGTACACGCGGGGATTCGAACTCGTGACTCGCAATACATTTGCGGGGAATTCCTAGCGCCCCAGACCGCTAGGCCACGGAGCGGGACGCGAATGCATTGCTAATATAAGGTATATATTGTACAAACGGTTTACACTTTTATTTAGTTTTGGCATTTCAAGCCGCTTAGGTGACTGTTTGTAGTACTGCGATCGTGCAGTAAGCGTCGCCCGAGTTTCCACAGTAGCTCACGTCTAGCAATTGCATTTCGTAGACGGAAAAGCGTTCGCAGATGCGTAGTGCTGCTGACCGCTGTGCTTGTTCGCCCAGCGCAAAAAAGTGCTTCCCGCGCCCTAGTTTTGCGCTGTACGGTAAAAATATCAGTTGATTTTATTTGCTTAGTACCTATATTGACTTCGCTGACTCTTCTCCCGCCTTCAAGAGGCCTTATATTTTCCTACTGGCGTACCAGTCAGCGAAGCGTCGCATGTGCAGCGCTTGTGTGAAGCGACCTTGACTTGGAGCTAGATACAGTGTACAAGCAAACCAAGTAAACAAAGGCACATTCTTCCATTCACAAACGTGTCCTGGCTTCGTTTCAACTAAGCGAACGAATTGCGACCAAGCAATTTTTTTTTTAACCTCCTTGATTGCGACGACCCGCCGGCGGCCGGCGGACGAAACGCTGGGCCGACTGACTCTGTCGGCCGGGGAGCCGTGCAGTAGCGCAGCCGTGGCGCAGCCAATTGCCAGCTCATCCCCTCCTGACGTCACACGAAAACGCCACATAAAATGGGCGAGCGTAAAGAGAGGAGGACAGCGTTTTCGAATTAGTTTTTCTACTAAATAAAATCGCGTAAACGCGCCTAGAGTGGTCGAAACATGGCCTGGGGACTCCGGACTACAATTTGCGCTAGTAATCCCGCAATGTTTACATATCACTTCAGTGTCCCTTTAATTAGAGTGCACTAAACCTTCTACTACACCCTACCGCAATCTTCGGGCTCTTGAAGCCAAACACACGAACCTTTCGCAGCGATTTCACACACACAAAGGACATCAAATCACTTCCTGGCGCCTACAAGGCACAGTTGAGCCTACACGGGAGAAATTCGCCTCTTCAAGCCCCGTGAAAGTCGCGTCGGCGGTCTTCTCTTCACTAAGCTCTCCGCCAAATGATGACAGTTATGCCTTGACAAGGACTTCAAGAGTAAAGCCGAATATACGAAATCGTAACCGGCGCCGCTGGAACATTCCGGCGTAATTGAATGCTCTTGCAGGGACGAGGGGCCC
This sequence comes from Haemaphysalis longicornis, assembly GCF_048455015.1. Classification (NCBI taxonomy): domain Eukaryota; kingdom Metazoa; phylum Arthropoda; class Arachnida; order Ixodida; family Ixodidae; genus Haemaphysalis; species Haemaphysalis longicornis. The sequence goes on along the minus strand of NW_027526422.1, from coordinate 114,510,276 downwards.
CACAGAACAGGAGCACATGACTGCATCCATTGGTGGAGCGATCGCGGCATCTCTCTCACACATACATTGTCGCTTCCAGGAGGCGATGCACACACACACGCATGCTCCTGCACTACTCTTTCTTTTCGTAATCGGGCTCGCGGGTTTACGCCATTTTGGAGCAAAGCTTTTCAGCTCTACCAGCCGACGGCTCTTTCGTTGCGTGCGGGAAAACTCCCAACGTGTCGAAGGCGGCGGCGTGAGGAGTGACGGGGGGGAGGAGGGGGGCGGAAGATTTCACTAAAGGAGCAGACAAGAGATACGGCAAATTTACCCAGCGTTCCCCGCGCGGAAGTGCCTGCTCGCCGGCGGCGGCGTCAGCAGTGCGGCTTTCTCGTCTACTTCAGCAAAGCTTGTTTGGGCCTGTTTTGGTGCGGCTTCGCGTCCATTCCGCATTTTCTTCGCACGGCTTGATTAACGTGTTCTACAGCACCTGCTGGGTAACCCGGGCTAGACGGAATTAAGTGGATGTACGGCAAACATACGTTAAGGATTGGTTTACAGGGCGGGAAAACAAAATGCACAAACCACATACAAACATCTGGCCGCTAGAGAAACACTACCTTCTGCGCCCTGCTTTGCACGAATGAGACTCCATTTTCTAAATTGGTGAATACCATATCGGTTGTGTTTTAAGAGCTGTTACAAAAGGTGAAATTAGCAACTGTCTGTGACAAATAGCGATTATAAAAGTTCTCTCAGCTTTCTCGCAATCCTCAAACTTACTAAACTAACTACTTAGAATCGGCATCAATGGGAATAACCAAGCTAACATGCCAAATAGTTTAGATGTCTGCGCTTGTGTCACGTGGCGGTGCAGCCCCGAGATAGCACATCACAATGGCTAGGTTCCGCTGTGTCACCCTTCGAAAGACGCTACTCGCTGTTTTCTTTCCGTCGACGCACGACGGGCTACAGCGGCGTCGTCAACCGCTCTAGCCCTGCCGTGGGCGACGCTGCTGCTTTCGTGACGCTGCACCCGCGAGTTCCAGGTGACCTGAGTCAGAATCTCCGGTTTCTCTCTTTGTAGAGCCACGTGTGTGAATTCAAGTGACTTCGCATGGGCAATTGTTGTAGGCGTCGTTCGAAGCTCTGCTTTCCAACCACCTTTACAGCGTAGATTGGAGCCAATTTTGATGTTTATGTTTCATTTGGGCGGCGCCAGTAGTGTTCACTTGAAGCCGTTGCGAAATGGTAGCCTGTTCATAGAATGCGGAAATAGACCTCCCCTTGCACACAGCCAATTTTGTTTTGATGAATCGCTTTCGTGTCGCCCTTGCGAAAGCTTTTCTCTTTTTTGAAGTGCCATTTTGCTGTTTCTATCGCATTGCAAAAGAATAGCGGCCATTCTTCCTTTCTATTGCGTATATTCGTACACTGCAGAACGAGACGTTACCGGACGTCGCCTGCTCGCGGAATTCAGATGTAATGTCTTCGTTTTTCGCAATGTTGCGCTGAACACAGCGAATCAGTGGCGCCACCATACCAGCGCACGAGGCGCATAGCTATCGCAATCACCGAAAATATGTCCCAGGTCATACTCAAGGCTGCCTTCCGTAGCTTCTTGTCGGGTCAGGAGTCCCCAACAACCCCCCATCTACTCTAACATCATTCCCCTGCATGGAACATCGACCGTTTTAGGTTTCCAGCTCAATCCTCACTGCCGGGAAACAACTGTGACCAGCAGCAAGCCTCCGCGTTTTCTGTACAAGTTGCCGTGGATAATTTGGTATTCCACCCCTGGTCCCCTTCTAAGACATAATATAGAACTACCGCGTATTTGCTCGCCTCCTCCCCGACGCGAGCTGCGGGTGAAGGGGACGACCGACGCTGACCCCGACGCCAAGCATCTACTTGTCTTAAGTGCACATATCGCAAGATCGGCACTTAGGCTGGCGGACGTCGGAAGCACGCCAATTTCTTTGCATGGTCAAGCTCTCTGGAGGTATTAGAAGCAGTACACCAAACAAACACGCTTGTTTGTAATTCTAGAGTGTCTTTTAGAATGTCCATACATGAGAACGCGCGTCCAACGGATGCCATCGCAAGCAATGAAAGCGAAAACTGCAACGCAGCCATGCAAATAGGCAAAGAACGGAAAATTTGACTAGCTTCACCTACGTAAAAAAAAATTACCGTGAATAGAGGTCCCATATGCGCACTATGTATCCTCCGAATTCCTCGCAGCTGCAGCTTTGAGGTCGTCGCTTTGTTTTCGCCTTCACTGTCAGATGGCCTTCGTATCGCTCACGTGCGTTTCATTCGCCACGACATGAAAGCGTTATACGGACGCATGTGCTTCTGTCCCAGCTGAGCTTCATCTGGCGGCGATCGTAGCCAGTGCTTGAGGTTCTCATGGTGACTGTAGCGCGGCTTTAGACAGGCATCCTCTCCGTTGCAGATATGTAGGTAAGTGTGGTACGATTGTGGGAGTATTTCTGTTGCTGAGAAACATTGTTCCCATTCTACCTAATCTCCTACGCAATACGTTATGTATTTTGAAACACTAGCCCTTTTAATTGCAATGAGCACTAAAAATTGGGAATTTTCGGGCAACAACACTGTCCTTAGAGGTGACACCATGTGCCGTCGCCATTCAGTAGTGCAGGATATATCTTTTTCACTGCAGTTCACCTGAAAATGTTGGAAGACAAATACATACATATATATACATGTGTGTGTGTATTCTGGATGTCGTGGGTTCAGATCCCAACCGGCGGGCATTTTTTCATCACTTTCTTTCTGACTCAAAGAATTCTTCATCTGTTTCTATGACCTACCGCACCCCCCCCCCTCGCTGTCCGAGGTTTTCTTGACTGCCACCCCTAAATCCGTCTTAATTCACCGAGCCACTCATTTCCAATTTCTGATTCGCTACATGCATAGCGAGGGCCTCTGTTCTGGCAGTCTGGGTGCCAAAGGTAGCTTAAGAGGGTTCAACGCTGGTCGACCAGTCTCGACATGTCGTAGATACTCGAGTCACGGCCCCCGGGGGTTAAAAAAAAGGTCCCCTTCACCCCGAGTAGTCCGAGTGGCGCTGTCTCCCACCCCAAAGTGCAGGAAACAAAAAAAAACCTTAACAAAAATACCCAATAAAATCGTCGGGAAACAGCCACGCCGGTAGCGCAGTGATTATCGCACCTGACCGGTATTCTGGAGGTCGTGGGTTCCGACCCCACCCGGCAGGCATTTTTTCATCACTTTCTGACTCAAAAAATTTTTCATCTGTGTCTGTGACCTACCGTATCCCCCCCTCGCTGTCCGAGGTTTTCTTGACTGCCAACCCTTAATCTGTCTTAATTCACCGAGCCTCTCATTTCCAATCTCTGATTCGCTATATATATATATATATATATATATATATATATATATATATATATATATATATATATATATATATATATATATATATATATATATATATATATATACATAAATCTAGAGCAAGATAAAACTCACAAAGCGCGCAGAAATAGTATAAGTAAAGAGTCGGATACAGAGCAAGAACAATAACAAACAAGGTTTACTTACGTAGCGGCAACGGGACTTGCCTTCATCAGAGTACAGATGAAGACAAGTCCCGTTGCCGCTACGTAAGTAAACCTTGTTTTTTATTGTTCTTGGTACAGTTCGCACGTAGTGTTGGCGTACCATTCCTGAAGCAATGGGTAGACCACTACCAAGCTGGGGGCGTGCACACCCCTGTAACCATAGCTTGGGGCTCGTTCTGTTGAACTTGCGAACTGGTCTGCAGGCCGGGGGTTGTGACAAACCCTTGTAACCTAATGTCATAGGGGCCAGAGCGTGGAAGTACGGTAATTCCATGAGACCTCCTCGAGGAATCGGGGAGGCCGCACAATCCCTGCCCAGGGAGCGTGCAAAACGGCCGCCACTGCGGAGGTTCCTGGTACAACTGGAATCAGGTCCTACGCGAAGGTCGGGCGGTCGGGTGTCAACCCGGCACTTGGTGATGCGATTGAAGCAGGAAAGCGCATCGACATCGATCAACTATGACTTTCTTTGGCTGGGGGAAAATGGCGAACCCCGGTAATCCTGCGTGGGAGGAGGCCGGGGAGTCAAGTTGCGAAAGTAGCAAGTGCCGCAAGCGTACAGTCGTTGCATTGGGAATACCGATTAAATTTGGGAAACCGTTGCAGGCCGGGGGACTGGTGACCCTTGTAACCGCAAGCTTTGGCGGGGCCAGCGACCTGATCGCTATAAGTCGGGGGGAGTGACATACCCCTGTAACCAAATGTCATGGGGGCCAGATGTTGTACAGTCCGTATGAGGCCGGGGGGGGGGGGGGGGTCGCGTCCCCCTGTAACCTTGCTGCGAGGGGCCTACAGAGTGATCTTCTGTGGCTGCCACGGGACGTGCTACCACGAGCTACTGGGTGTTCCGCACGGGGAAAACGAGGAAAGGTGAAGTTAGTACACCGACCGGGGAAACTCTCCTGGCTTAGTAACGGCTAGTAGGCCCGGACCGATCTCCTCTGCCGAGCCGCCCAGCCCAGCGGCAATGCCACAAGACTCTTGTTCCATTGAGCGATAGAGTAGGCACCGAGGAGGACATAAGAAAAGGGCTCGTAGAACAGCCCCCCCCCCCCTTTGTGGGGCCTTGCGAACGTTGTTGGCTTGCCAACGTGGATTTCAGTTAACGTTCGCATACAAACTTCCGGTGTCCGGAGACCGTGAAAAGCAGGTGTTGCAAGTACCCGTGTATAGTGGAAAGCTTCATTGGTGATTCATGAGTACCTTGTGCGGGACAGTTGATCGAGGACGTTAGTACGCATCGGCCGCAGAGCTGGGGGTCGGGGGGGACCCGGCCGTCGCCACTAAATAGGGTACTTCCTGTCTCCGACACTTGGGGCCCAGTTAGCGGACCCTATGGGTGAGCGGTAACCCGTGGCAGGGACCGCATATTTGGCAATTGGCACTCTCTGATGCCCTCGCTGAGAAATCAGTCTTGGAAGAGAGTCAGACAAAAGGATTGGAGCAAAATTGCTTCCCTCATTCCCAACCTTTTCCCATAACCCAACCCGATGCCCAAGTTCCCGTTCCCAGCAACCCACCCTATCAGGCTCTTTCCTAGGGGGGACAAGAGGGGTCCCCCCGGGCTCGTCCCCCTGGCGGTGGGTCGCAAGAAAGTCTTTCCCGTTAATTTCTCTCCACCTTCGTGTGGACAAAATTCTCTTTGCCGGTTGGCCTGTTGTTGTACTGTTGCAATTGGGTATAACCGGTTGTACTTCGTGTGGTACCGAGAAGCTATTGAAAGCTCCATTTACTCGATGTGTATCCGACTCTTTACGTATAAATAAATAAATAAATAAATAAATAAAATATATATATATATATATATATATATATATATATATATATATATATATATATATATATATATATATATATATATATATATATATATATAGTATGTAGCTGAGCACAAAGATACGCGTTTCATTCACGGCGGTGGTGTACCTTTTTCAGATGCAGGCGAAAGCGAAAACGCCTGCATTTTGCGATTTGCTTGAACGTGGCTCTACTGAGCGTCGCACAGGGGGCACTATTAATCCCGGAGCCATCGACTCCGGGCGCCTGATATCCCAGATGTAGCTTCTGCGCGATCAGCCCGATAATATAATTCAATTACACCATGACATGGACTTGGCAAAAACAGGCTTCTTGTCACTCCAAACCTACACTGTGTGTAGGAAACTTTATGGGTACCACAGTCCAAATTTAGGGCTTAGTTCAGAAACAGCGAGTAAAGCCACAACCTACGTCATCCGGCAAATCGTAGCTCCAAGCGCGTCTGCACCTCCCGTTCATAGGGCGATAACGAAGCTTGCCTCAAAGTACGTGCGCCGTCGTAAGGTTGAATTTCGCTCCAAGCTAAGCGTGGCTCTTCAGGTTTGCGGCTATCTCAAAGTTACAATGCGCCTGCCAGTAAAATGCAGTCCTCATTGTCACTTTTTTGCAACCATTAGGGCGTAAGCGAGGCTTGCTGTCGCATTTTTTGTAGATTTTTCTTGGGGCTTCTTGTGTGAAAACGATGTTGAAATTAATGTGCACCAAAAAAATCTCTATTTTCGTGAGATGTATCTCGGGCACAAGTCTCGGAATTGTAGCAGACAATCAAATTTCGAAAAGTGTTTATTGGGGCTAAAATCATGGTTTACTGAAACGGACGTTTCGTTTTTGCGCCAGGAATGTTAACATTTGCTACCGCTGTAACGAACTCTTGCTTGACGGATAATTCTGAAGGACAGCTACATATTTGTTGTTTGTAGACACTGTGGCCGCTACAGCGCAGCTGCAGTCGCCACGAGAATAATTTTTCGGGGAAATATGGCCAATTCGACGGATAGTGATTGATGCGAGAAATTTTATTATTCTGCGTGGACGTATTATCCGCACATAAAGCCTCAAAATACTCTTGGCATGTACAAAAACAAATAAACAGCTTTTCGCAAGACAGTTTTAGAAAGCCACGGGTACACAGATGCGTTCATCTCAATACACGCCCCGTGGTATTTAAACTTTGACGACCTTTTACGCACATACCTTGTCCTGATGCTTGCCTCTCAAGAAGAAGAAGTACAGCACAAGCCGACCGGAGATATTCAAGCTGCATCTTGCATCCTAAATGCGTTACAACACCAAACACTTTGTACTCCGTGGAGCGTAGGTTGAAGTACGAAATGCCTGCGTTGATAACCTGCGGAGCTTGTGCAAATACCGCGATTTTCTACTTTTGTCAGAAGCTCTAGTGCTCCACGCCTAATGGTTAACCTAAGCCTCCCGAGCGTTAAATATCAACTTGACATTTCAGAAATTGTTGTTAAATGGGGCTCGGATGAATAAGTTACACTGCTACCGGGGTAGTAAATGTGAATATCTTGGATTTTCAATTATATTCATGCCGTGTTTCATGGCGTTTTCTTCTTCATTTTTATTAAAAAATGACTCCTGTCTTAGATTCCTGCTTTTTCTTTGACCTGCACAAATAACTCCGGGATTTTATTTTAAGTGTAGTTTATGTTACCAGTATAGAAGCTTGAAAGGGTGGTCTTTGACTTCGTTTAAACGCATTGTTGAAAGCGTTTATATGAGAATTGTCAATCTTGTGCATGTTTCTGCGACTATATTGTCCTTGTTTAGCCATTGATTGCTTTGCTACGTACGCTATGGTATAGTCGCTCAGGCATAGTATAAATAGAAAAGTAGTTGCCAGCATCTGAGTGAGGCGTTTGGTCAACCGCAGTGCCGTTAACATGCCATCCTGCAGAAATTCACAACACTCCAGCGCTATTATATGAACGCCCACAACCGCGGCCTCATGGTCCATGCGTTAGGGCTACGCTTGAGCACTGATCTTTGTGAACTAGCGTGTTAAAAGTCGGCCACCTCCGAAATAAAGAAACGAATACCGAGGAAACAGCGAAGCTGGTGGCCTTCACTAGTTTTGACTTGACCTTTATTAGGTCTGACAATTTTACCTGTCAGTGGGACACTAATGCCAAAAAACGTATGCTGTCTCTCTGAACTCAAGGAAGACCTGCACGTCGTAGGTTACTTCATCACTAGGTGCAGCCAAGCTAGGCGTAGCCATTCGCTGCATAGATGTTCGCACGCCTCCGCGCCCGAACACCTGCGCCACGATGCACATTCCACACACCTGCTTTTCAGCTCCTTGCCTCCTCACCATTTTCCCGTAGACTTCGTGGCCTACAAAGTTCCTCCTCTCCAGTTTACTGCGCCAAGTTTTTAACGACACCAGGAACCGATGTAAGTCAAGCTTACACAGTTCTCCGGTTAAAATCAAAGCCCCTTTTTCAGAAGGAAAGTGGTTAAAGAGTGAAGCTGTCTTCACGCAAACTGAGCCAATGTAAAGTTCGCAATCCACCTTCCTAAAGTCCAAAATTCAAACAGCCATAGCTCGAAGCCATAGTCCATTTCATTTCAGCCAATGTCGAAAGTCATCGTCCGCGCTACAAACACCAAGGACATGCGAGCGCCCGGAATGCGATTGTACCAGAATTTAATGAACGCTAGTTTTATAATGCGAGCGATCCATTTTCGATTCCGACAACCGAAAGCGTTTTTTTTTTCTGAAGGTCTGCACTCCCCAAACCTCCTCATCAGCTCTTTGCCTACGCGCCACTCTGCCTCACACTTCTGGGCCTTGCATTTTCAGCCTGTACCCTCTGCTTTACCGAGTTTTGAGAAACGCTAGGTACGGATGGAACTCAAGTTTATACAGCTCCACCGTTTACAATTTTGCCTGGGCATTTTTGTATACCAGGCTCGCTGTGTCCAATACCTTAATTGTTCACTTTCCTGCCAGAATCAAGCGAAAGTTCTCTCTCCTCTTTCAGGGATTTATTCGATTTGCCTTGTTTGGTGAAACCTAAAATAATTGCTATTGACGAATTTAAAACATTGCATTATTACTATACAGCACAAGAGGACTCGCAGAGGGGAGAAAGATGCCTGAGGCGAGACCCGCAAGTGGTGCAACTGTGACAACTGCCCCAAATGTCGGGGAAAGCACCCGACTCCGCTGCACGACCATGAATGATGTGGACACTCGATGGAGCGTTGCCATAGCTGCCGGCTTCATCGCCTTTTTCGGTGTTGCCTCCATGTCGAATCTTGGATTCTTCTACGTCTATTTCCTGGAGGAATTTCACACAAACCGAGAAAATGCTTCGTGGCCAGGCAGTGTTCTTCAGATCATGGGTCACGTGGCAGGTGAGGACGTTGCTTAAGTAAGGTTTACAGGCTAAGAAAAAGTGTGGGGATCAGCCGGACGGATAATGTAACGGGACGAGAAAAATCGCTGTGCCGCAACTTGTTTTTTTTTGTAGAATCCAAAGAAACATTCACGGATTGGAGCAGTAGCGTATGTTGGTTGGCCATATACAAGATTTAGTATTGTTGACAGTTGTTAGAGGTCTTGCAGTCAAAAAAAGGAAGAGGATACGAGAAGCTCCCACAATTCCTCAGTAATATTTTTATGCAGCGTAACCTAAAGGGACAGATCAATCAAGTATGGCCCTTGCAGCGGGAGAATATACTTCGCGGCGCTGTTATCTGTTGATGAAATAGCGCAGTTCCTTCTAATGTGACCATAGCAAGCGGAAGAAGTTTGATGAAACTGTGCACTACATATGGGTCACAACGTGCCAAACTTTTGTAGTCAATATTAGAAGTGCGCATTGTCTGACGCTACATGCTACAATTAGCTGTTTCGCTATCACGTGAAAACCTTTGCCCTTGAATGCCACGCACTTGCAAGACAACGTCTACAAACTGTTGACATGGCGTGCTTTTCTCGTTATATGCTCAGCAGTAATCTTTACAATTACTGGAGGTATGAGTTGTTTCTCAAGGCATAAAAACAGCGAGAGATTGCAAATTAGGTGCGAGTCTCTTTGGTGAGAGTGATTTGAACATCCGTGAGCTTATAAGTTCTGATGTATAGAAATCACAAACAATGCCAGTGAAATTATTATTGTTCTTCCTTGTGATTGCTTTTATATCCGCACAAATCGAGAAAAAAGTTATAAAACGTGAGAACCTAACTACACGAGCGTGGTTTGAGACACAACGAAACAGAATTCCTTATTGCCACTGCATGACGGTGCTGATGGACGAATTTTTTCACAACAAGCATGCCTACACCAAACAAAAACCGCTTGGTGGCCGCCTTTTTTTGCGTATAAAATAATATCTAAGGGAATTGGCCCTAAATAAGCCCTTCTTCATTCATACTATAGGAAGTGCACAGAACAAGCACCGACGAGAACACACTTTGCCTAAAGAACCGAGTACAATGCCTTCAATTTCGCCCTAAAGTATATAAACACAGCTTCCCAAACTAATGGGTTGACTTCGAATAGAAAGCTGAGCCCCCTAACGCGGAGGCAACACTCCGCGAGCTTTATCTGATCCCACATTCAATTCACAGAGATGGTGCTCGTATAGTCTTGTTTATTGGTACATTTACGAGGGTATCCCTGCAAAACAGGGATACCCTCGGGACTGGAATTGAAGTAGTAGACAGGATCAAAACGCTGGGTATACTTTTCTCTGAACATATGCTTTGGGATTTTCAGATTGAGAATGTAATGACAAAGCTAGCCCGTACCGTTTAAATTTTTTATCGAACTCGGGACTTGCTTCCTATGAAAACCAAACTTCTATCATATAATGCGCTGTTCTTGTCTTACCTACGTTATTGCTTCCTCGTATGGGGCACCACAACCTCTTCAAACATCACCAAACTCGCACGTCTTCAAAATTAAACGGTTCGCATAATTTCAAATTCCCCTTTCGACACTTCAGCCGGTCCTCTCCTTAAAAAACTCAACCTGATTAGTGCAGACAATTTTTATGATTACCGCCTAAGCACTGCTTTAAGAAGCGAGGCAAAGCGTAGTGAGAAATTCCTTACTAGTTTTGCGCAAGTAATTCCCAATGTACCTGTGTACAACACTCGACATACTGAACATTGGACGGTACGCTGTTGCAGAACTAACTATGGTAATCAAATGTTGTCCTATACTGTCCCCAATCTTCTAAATCAATTTATTGAACTTGGCGTTGACTTTCATTCTTTAAGGATTTCTGAGCTTTTACGTATGTACCTGTAATAGTGATTTCTCTTTTATTTTTTCTCTCTCTCTCTCTCTCTCTTTTTTTTTCTCTGACGAAGAGTACCAGTTCGGGCTATGTATGCAAGCAATGTTCCGCTAGACATTGTATAAACTTTTTTTTCCCTCTCATTTCTGTTTATTTAACGACATTTGTTGTAACAACATTTTCTTTGGTAATAGTTTACTGAATTTTACAGAAAAACAGTGTCTTGTTGAAATTGCATTGTGTCAATTACACGCAAGCCCTCTAGGATGTATACCGTCAGGCGCCATCTGCTGCCCATACACCGGTACGGGGCGAGAGCTCGTCAAGCTGTTCACAGCAGCTTTTTCTCTCGCCCCGTCATGTCCTCTAAAGAACATGAAATAAAATTCTATTGTATTCTAATCTAACATACAAGTCGGCTGGAAGGAAACAAGCCCCAATACCGGCGGCAACGACATACAGATACCAGCCTCTATATCAAGGCGTGCCTGTTATGTGGGCCACCCGTATCATGGGAAATTTTATGGATGGCTAAGCAGTTTTGTTGGAGGCTTACTTCCAACGTATTTTCGTAAAATAAAATCGCCCTCGTAAGTGAATCGTGCATTTATTTACAGGTATCATCGTGGCAGTTCTACAAAGGTTTCTCTCCACCTTCTACATTGGACTGCTGGGGAGCGTGGTCCTATGGGCGGGCTTACTCTTTTCTGTGCTGGCCCCGAATATTGCATGGATGACGGTGACGTTTGGCTTTGTGCACGGTGAGCCAGCTTAATCGCGCGAAATTTTTTTGTCGCCGTAGAGGTGGTATCACATGTATTGAAAAACCTTACTTTTCTTTAATTTGTCTAAAGTTTTTTTGCTTGGTCTGCGGAATGAAGTGCATGCCAAAGAACTATTTCGAAAGAAAGTACATGGTGGACAATGATACGCACACATATATTATTATATATGGGTAACGGCACATTTGTATTTAGCCTTCTCTCTCTCTTGCTCTCTCTCTCCCTCTCTCTCTATATATATATTTGTATGTATATATATATATATATATATATATATATTTATATATATAAAGGCATTCGAGATCTAATCGAAAGGCGTGGGTTCGGTCCCCACTCTGGGCGCGTGTTTTTCTTTCTTTCTTTCTCACGTAATTATTAAAAAAATAAAATAATGTAACGTCACTAACGGTAAAAAATTGTCTAACCATTCCCCTATGCGTTCTTTAGCGTTGTAGACTGCCGGCATTTCTTTCTGTATAAATATATATATATATATATATATATATATATATATATATAATAGAATAAGCGTTAGCAGTCCCGAATACCTCGGAAAGCAAAGGCAAAGGTGGGAATGTGGTAGGTAATAGAAAGAGATGAAGAATTTTTGGAGTCAGAAAGAAAGTGGTGAAAAAATGCCCGCCGGGTGGATATATATATATATTACACCGTAATTCCTCGTTCATTATAAGTTGTAAAACCCACTGAAAATTTTGAGATAAGCGACGTTTCTAGTTAATCGAAATGCCCAAAATTTGTAGCGAGGGGATTAATATCAGAGCTGGTGATGCTAGAACAAGTGCCACCGTTCAAACAAGCTTTAGGAACAAAGTAATTCAGAAGAAAAAGAAATTTTTAATATTTCCGAAGACGGAACTGCGTGATGCTCGCCTGTTCCGAGTTCGCGTTTTGTCCCAGAATGCCGTTCTTGGGCTGCTCAATGCATCGCAGAAATCATAGTTCGCCACTGCTACATTTGAACTTGTTGCAAAGAAGCGCAGCATGTTTTCTGCCTCTGCCTCTGTAGGCACTTCGTGAGGCACCTCGTTGTCCATTAGATCAGCTGCGTCGTCCACAGCTGTATCAACAATGTAGGCGTAGCACAGCATTCCGATAACGAGAACATCGGCCTCGTACAGCGCGTACTCCGCATAAATGTACCGTTCAGCTGCCTGTAGCGGACTTCGCCGAGGGTCCTCCTTGCTAATATTTTGAGATATCCGGCGCCTCTCGAAGAAACGCTTCTTGATAAGGGGTGCCAACACATCCCACCTATGCTAGGTAAATGCATGGAGAGTAAAAAAGTTTCGACTGATCCAATATTTGAACATTGGCGAGTTCGAGAAAAACGAGAGATTGCAGTATATATATATATAAAAATACACATATATATATATATATATATATATATATATATATGCAAATATACATATATATATGTATATATATATATACAGAAAGATAGGGCAGCAGTCTACAACGCCAAAGGAGGCATAAGGGTGTGGTTAGGCTCTTTTCTTTTTCACTATGGTTAATGAAGTAAACTTTTTTTTTATTATACAGAAGAAAGAAAGAAAGAAAAACACGCGCCCAGAGTGGGGACCGAACCCACGCCTTTCGATTACATATCGAATGCCTTACCAATTCGGCTATCTGGGCGACTGTGTTCTCCGTCACTTTCTAGGCTATTTATATTTACTAGAAGTGTATCTGACGCTTGAGGGTGGTAGCCAGTGCCACTCTGACTACACGGGGAGAAGGGGACCTTCTTTTCAACCCCCGGGGCGTGACTCGAGCGTCTACAGCCTGTCATGAGCGGGTAACTGGCGGGAAACCCTCTTATGCTACCTAGGCATCAAGGCTGCCAGAACCGAGACCCTCGCTAGGCTTTCGCAGAATAATATAGTGAGGAAATGAGGGGCTCGTTGAGGAAATACAGAAAGATAGGGCAGCAGTCTACAACGCCAAAGGAGGCATAGGGGTGTGGTTAGGCTCTTTTCTTTTTCACTATGGTTAAACTTTTTTTTAATATACAGAAGAAAGAAAGAAAGAAAAACACGCGCCCAGAGTGGGGACCGAACCCACGCCTTTCCATTACATATCGAATGCCTTACCAATTCGGCTATCTGGGCGACTGTGTTCTCCTTCACTTTCTAGGCTATTTATATATATATATATATATATCTATATATATATATATATATATATATATATATATATATATATATATATATATATATATATATATATCCGCCGCGGTGGCTCAGTGGCTAAGGCGTTGCGCTGCTGTGCACGAGCTCGTGGGTTCGATTCCCGGCCGCGGCGGCCGCTTTTCTGATGGAGGCGAAAAGCGAAAACGCCCGTGTGTACGTGATTTCGCCACACGTTAAAGATCCCCAGGCGGTCAAAATTAGTCCGGAGTCCTCCACTACGGTGCGCCTTCGCCTGCGTTGCGTCGGCGCGTAAAACCCCCCAATCAATCAATCAATATATATATATATATATATATATATATATATATATATATATTTCTCCACTTTGTTTCTTTCTTTCCAAATTCTTTATCTGTTTCAATGACCTACCACATCCTCCCCTTTGCTTTCCGAGGTTTTCTTGACTGCCAACACTTAATTCGGTGTTATTTTCAACGAGCCCCTCATTTCCTATTCTGATTCGCTACATGCATAGCGAGGGCCTCTGTTCTGGCATTCTTGGTGCCATAGGAAGCTTAAGAGGGTTCAACGCTGGGCGACCACTCTCGACATGTCGTAGACACTCGAGTGACGGCCCGGGGGTTAAAAAGAAGGTCCCTTCATCCCGAGTAGTCCGAGTGGCACTGGCTACCACCCCCAAGCACAGGAAACAAAAACAAAAATACCTAAACATAAATACCCCAGAAAGTGGAGGGGAAAATCGCCCCGCCGCTAGCGTAGTGGTTATCGCACCAGACCGGTATTCTGGAGGTCGTGGGTTCGGATCCCACCTGGCGGGCATTTTTTCTCCACTTTCTTTCTTTCCAAATTGTTTATCTGTTTCAATGACCTACCACATCCTCCCCTTTGCTTTCCGAGGTTTTCTTGACTGGCAACTCTGATGTCTGTGTTATATATACGTATATATTGAGAGACGGCCTTTCGCAAGAAGGCCTTTATTCGGTCGCCGAGCCCAGACGTTCGTCCGCAGTCGAAGCGAGGGGATGATGATGATCATTTACAGATGATAATGGCGATGGGTGCAAAGACATGACTAAACGGGAAACACACCCCTTAGTGTCTACAATGCAAGCGATGATGGTTATGCTGCGTTTGGGCATAATGTATATATATATATATATATATATATACTTGAGAAAATGGTAGACGCACGATTAAAAACAAAAACAGTGGTTTACTGACGTTTCGACTGCGGGACCAGTCTTCATCTTGAGGTTACTCAAGATGAAGACTGGTCCCGCAGTCGAAACGTCAGTAAACCACTATTTTTGTTTTTAATCGTGCGTCTACCATTTTCTCAAGTATTTTTTCTGGCTCCTCGAGAAGTTTTCTTTTACTGCTTATATATATATATATATATATATATATATATATATATATATATATATTGTGAGCTTAGGGACGTTATCGCACAAGACCGGTAGTCTGGAGGTCGTTGGTTCGGATCCCACCCAGCGGGCATTTTTTTCACCACTTTCTTTTCGAATCAAAAATTTCTTCATTTCTTTCTATGACCCACCACAACCTCCCCTTTGCTTTCCGAGGTTTTCTTGACTGCCAACCCTTATTTTCTGTCTTATTTCACGGAGCTCCTCATTTCCCATTTTCTGATTCGCTATATATATATATATATATATATATATATATATATATATATATATATATATATATAGGGAGTAGTAGAACTTTGAAGATGGTAGAGAACACAAGAGAAGAAAAACTTCGAACAAGGTAAAAGCACGATTGTGGCCTACGTTTCAGCAAAGAGAACTTGCTTTCCTCAGGGCAAATCTCTCGCCTGGCAGGCACGGTTTATATAGGGGTAGGACCCCAGGTGAAAGGAGAGGGAAAGATGGAAGGGAAATTGAGCAAGCTGATTGGTTTGGGAGTGTGTCGGGGGAGAGATTGAGGGGCCAAGAAGGTTGTCTAGTTTAAGCCGCGAAGTAGGTCACACGGAAGTCAGCTGGTGGTTGATGTTCGTGGAATTTTTGGAGAGAAAGGATGAGAGGGTGTTTATTGACCCTCCGCGGGGTATAGGGAAAGGATCTCAGAACCGCCGGAAGCAGTCCAAGCGGTGAGGGTGGGGTTGTTATCAGAAACTGTCTGCAAGCCTCAGGTCAAAAGAAAAGATAGAGACGGGGGGAAACTAACTAGGTCAAGGCAAAAAGAAAAAGGAAAAAAAAGAAAAAAAAAGAAAAACAGACGGATGGAAACCACATAAACCCACACACAAAAGAAAAAGCAATGACCCCGCAACTGAAATGGCACGTGTCACCCACGGCAGCATTCCTGGAACAGGCCTGTCCTGAAACTCAAAAACGAAAAGATGAAGTTAGAGTGACGTACGGGGCACAAGACCACGCAGATTAGTAAAAAAAAAAAGAGGGAGAGAGGAATAAAATAAATAAAATTGAATTCCAAAAGCAAAGGTTGGAGGGATGAGGGCGAGTACTAAGCTAGACGCTAAGGAATGAAAAAAAATGAAAAAAAGAAATTAGGTGACCAGGTACAGAGCAGAGTGAACGGTCATAGTCTTTGGATGAGGTATATGCACGATAATGCCTAATGCTGTATTCCCGGTGAATATCGCAAGGATTCCAAGTTGCCCTTAGACGCATTAATTCCAGCAGGTTCCATGGAGTTGAATTTGTGAATTAAGTAGGATTCTCGGTATTTCCTGTCCCTAGGAGACTTAAAATTTGACTGAAGTATATATAACTTAAGGTCATCAAAATTGTGGCCTGGTTGGTTGAAATGCTGCGCTACAGCTATGGAGGATTTGCTAAGAGTATCTGCCCGGTGACCATTAAGCCGTAGGCTCATAGGTTGACTCGTTTCGCCTATATACTGTTTGTGGCACATTGAGCATTCCAACATATACACAATGTTGGATGAAGTGCACGTGAAACTTGAATTAATCTTGTGGACATAATTACTGGCTGTGCTTTTTACAACGCAGTCTGTTTGCAGGTGCCTACAAGTCTTGCATCTGGGGCGGGAGCAGCTGGCTATGACTGGTTGCTTTGAAGGCCCTGTTTTAGCATGCATATATATATATATGCATGCTATAAGCATGCATATATATATATATATATATATATATATATATATATATATATATATATATATATATATATATATATATATATATATATATGCTAGCATGCATATATATATGCATGCTAGCATGCATATATATATACAGAGAGAGAGGCAGAAAGAGAGAATTAGATATTTTGATTACGGCGTATAACGTGAATGTCGCCTCCTCATGAACGAGGGAACACCAGAGCATATACAAGGTGCACCATGTAACGTGGGCTTATATAAAAATAGCATTGGCGTTGTTGGCAATTTTGAGGGCAAACTTCTGGACATAATCAAGTAAGCCTTCTAGAAAACGCATCGACCTGGCTGAAACAAGTGAGAAGACTGAGTCTTCATCATTTTGCTCACATGGCAGGGGCCCCTGGCACCTGCCCCAACATCTAGAGATAGGTGTAGAAAAAAATGGTACTGGAAAGAATGGTTCCGGAAAAAATGGTCCCGGAAGAAATGGTCGCGGAAAAAATGGTCCGGGAAAAATTGGTCCGGCAAAAATTAGTGCCGGAAAAAATGGTCCGACAGCCAGGGTAGGAACAGAGAGAGAGAGAGAAACATTTATTGTACTAATGAGCAGCATGTTCGTAGGGGTATATTACGATTGCCCCTCGCGCAGAGTCCCCGCCACGAAAAGCCCGTGACGTTAGCCCAGTGTCTCATTTGCCCCGTGTGCAATATCCCCGCGTGCCATTTGCCCCGATTCCAGTTTCCCCGACACATTCTCCCGGGGCAATATTACGGCGCGTCATTTTCTTTTCAGTGACTAAAATTTTTTTTATTTAGAATAAAGTAAGGTTGGACGATGTTCAGAAGAAAAGATTGGGTCTGCCATTTTCCCAAAGTTGCACTGGGGCGTTATTCCTTCTTCCTATAGCTGCGATAATTTAGATGAGGGTTCAAAGTACAATGGCGGTAAACGCTTCCCCCCCCCCTTCCCTCTCCGCTCGGGTCTAGGACATTTCGGCGCACGGTCATTTCGGCATACGGAGATTTGGGCGCATGCACGTTTTGGTGCGCAAGCTTCAAGGGAAACAATGTATCTGGTGCTTACTTGTTTTCAACAGTCATTTTATATTTCCGCGTAACTTTGGTTATGGAGCCCAATAACCTACTACAGTGCTTGCACATTTACATTAATGCCATCTTTATTGGCGCCGATTATTTGAATAAATTGAGCATTTTAATATTTCTGTTTATACGTTGTTCAGGAAACATTTATTACGCAGCCAACTAATAAATCCTTTCGCAGATCTTTTATTTACTACAGCTCTTAATGATGTAGATTCGCTCCTTTTTGCCGCATGCACACCAGCTAATAAAATCAGCCGATGTATGCGATGTATTTTGCAAGTAATTTTCTATAAATAAAAGGCACACTCCCACTATCGCAAGACAGCAGCTTTACATTCTGTTGCTCCTAAAATGCAGAAAATATGAAGTGTTTCATGCCGGCTGTGCTGTGACGCTTGAATAAACTTGCAAATACTGTTGTCGGCAGCTTTTTCTTACTGAGTAGAATATCCTTGTGAAGAAATAATGAGTCTTTTTGAAGACAGCTGCAGCTTCTATCTCTCTTATCTTGCTAAAGTGTTTGTGGACGGTTTCAGGCCTCGCAGTTGTTTGGGCGGTTTTAATTCAATTACTTTCATTAAAATTTCTAATGAATGCTCAGCCCTACCATCCATCCATCCATCCGTCCGTCCATCCATCCGTCCGTCCGTACGTCCCTCCGTCTGTCCATCCATCCATCCGTCCGCCCGCCAGCCCGCCCGTTCGTCCCTCCGTCCGTCCGCCGTCTGTCTGTCTACCTAATTTCCTTTGTTAGATTTTTGTCTCCAAAGGGGTTAATTTCGGCCCCTTATGGGAATATTAAAACATTCCAACTCTTTCTCAACCCTTTAGCTAAAACGCAAAGGGACAAACTAAAACCGCAAGAAAGTTCCCATCCGACTAACTTGAAGAGAAACATGGTGACTGAAGCACGCTGAAGAGAAGCACGATTTTTTCCTCAATGGTCAATGGGACCATTTTTTCCGGGACCATTTTTTTCTGGGACCATTTTTTCCCGGGACCATTTTTTCCGGGACCATCTTTTCCGGGACCATTTTTTCCGTTTCCGTCTAGGGGTATATCAGTGTGACGAATATAGGAGTGACGATTACTCTGGCGTATATACGTACGGGCGAGCTGTGAACTGGGCTTGTTGGTAGTGAGTCCTCCTACTACTTGTCACTTCAACCTAGACTACAACGTAGGCACATGCAAGTCTGCGTTGTACACTCGGTTGTGTGTACGTTTTCTTTAGTGTTCGTTATTCTGTGCAGTCGGAGAATACACATGTGGGCAGGCGCAGGCGTCACCGAAGCCGGGCATGGATCACACAAAGTAAAAAAAGGCAATCTATGCCCGCGACAATAAACTTGCTAGTGCCGTGAACGTGATTGTAAAGAAACACTTGCATAAAAGCAACTAATTCTAAGTTTCTGTGTTTTGTAGGTATACTGATGGCCATAAATTTAAACTGAAACGGGAACTCCCCAAGATGCACGCGCGGTTGAACACATATCATTCGCTAAACATCGTGCACACCCCATTTCTCGATAAAACATTTAATGCTCTTTCAGTCTGTAAAGAAGGATGACCTGCGAAGCTGAACGCATTTCACGGAGTCCACGATACAAAGTACAGTAATCCCTCGTTATACCGAAGTCAGCGGGACGGAAAAAGTTTCGTTATTAGAGGTATTTTGATATAAGCGACCACTCAAAAAAGCTATAACAGTTGAGCTTTAATTGCCCACAACTGCAGGGAATCAAACCACAAAGTATTCAGTGAAGCAAAGCGTTATTCAGGTACAAAAAAGGCAGTGAGCTTTCGCTGTTTCAAGTTCTTGACGGGCGTAAGCAACCCTCTGTTCCATTTTGACCAAGCATTGCATGCGGCTGTGATCGCCGTCCATTAATGTGACAGTGCCTGTGGTCAATTTACAGGGGGGTGTGCTGGATGGCGTCGCGGAACGCTAAGCGAGTTTTGCACTGGAAAGCGCCGCAAATGCCGTGGCTCGAGTCTGAGGTTGCGTTTGTTGCCCTAAAAGAAATGACTAACCGCTCAATTTGGGTGCGCAGCACAATCATGAAAATTGAACGGTTTTGCACTAGGGGCTTTGCATGATCTCTGGGAAATTTTTCCCCGAGGTGCGCAGCACTGAAGTTCGCAAAACAAGAGTATTTCGGGGACCCGTGGTCGACGACACTGGTAATGCTATGTTTCGAGTGTCGGTGTTCGCGCCGCGTCCCGTCCACGCCATTGATCAATGTCTATGAACGAAATTCAATGAGCCTGCCACGCACTGGGACCGTTTGTCTAAAGTCGGCTGGAGCGACTCGAGCATGACCGGCTCCGGAAAATCGCCGCGGAAAGGCCAGCTTGCGTTGACCCGCCTGGTTGGCAGCGTGACTCACCGCTGGGTCACCGCCGCTCGGCCATGCCTCCGCTTGCCACTTCGTTCTAAGCAGGTCGAGCTATCCGTGCACTTCGAATAATGCGGCCTAAAATGCATGGGTTTGGTTTGGGACCAGAATAAATTTCGACTAAAGCGATATTTCGAGTAAAGCGATTTCGTTATAACAAGGGATTAGTGTACGTTCGTTTGGAATTTATTATCTAGCATACTACCTAGCCAATTAGCTGAAAAAGCTTGGGAGAACGCCATCCTTATTCTAGGGGACAAACGTGGAGCTGTTTCCCTCGCACGTCGTAGGCATTTTCTTGTTTTTGTAACACATCACCCGATCCGCTCGACCACTGAGGACACCGGACAGGTCGCAATGGGCCGTTTGACGTTCCCGTTTAATCCTCCCGCCAGCACAACAGACATGTCATCAGGGTGGGCATGACACCTGTAGCTGCGCGAACACTTTCTCTGTTCCCAGCCCCTGCTCGCACAAAACAGAAACCAGTTATGTGCGCGTACTTAGCAGTGAAACATACCGTCGAAAATTTCGCTTTGAGTGCCCTTTAACATGAACAAGTTACATTGGCCACACGTCCGGGTTCCAAGCGGGCAAGTTGCTGTTCATCCGAGAGAGATTTGCAACTACATGACGAGGCGGAGCTTGAGGTGGCACTGGTGGCCGCAGCTTCTTTCCGTCCTTTTAGCGCCCATTTACGTTTCTGTTCGGGCCTACGTTTCTTTACTTCCCACTGCCCTTCCTCCAAGGGAACGACATGCGCCTGTTCCATAGCGCGTTACACCCAGACGGACGCAAGCTTTATTCTTACACACATATTTGCATTCACAGTGCACCATTGCCGGCGTCATTTTAAGTTTGCTGTTGGAATTTCCCGCAAGGCTGACATCATGATACGGACGTAATTTGACCCATCCTCTCCCTTACCCCGCCATCCTTCTAGTCCTCTCCGGAACCCCTTCCTGATAAAATTCCATTTATCAGGGTGTCCCAGCTATCATGCACCAAGATTTAAAAAAGAGCAATGGCGTTACTCGAATAAAACCTCGTGCATAATGTTTGCAGTACTGTAGAGAAGCGGACAGTATTTTTTTCGTTAGTGAGACTTAACTAATATTTGTAATTATTCATCTAACTCGATAATTACTGTCCTAATCACTAAAGTGTCAATGAGGCCCTGGTAGGTACCCACGAGGGGCATCTAACTGCACAGTATGTTCACCGACGAACTAATTGCGCACTCATTTATTTTGACTGATAAAGAAAACCCGCAAACTATGAAAAATACCCCGTGACGGCGCTTCCGGGCGCATTGTAAAGCAGCGCCCCCAAATAAGTTGATTGAAAGCAACTGCTTCGCCTGTCACCCGCCCGAAGAGACAGCGCATCACCTTGATATTGGCATGCATGGAAGGAGCAGCAACAGCAAGATTCGCGGGGCGCGTGTGCAGATAAGACACAAACTCGGTGGCGATTTCTTCTTTCTTTCTGTTGTTTATTTCATTCTGGCTAACTCAGAGGCAGCCTGTTTGAGGGCATTGCTTTACGATGCGCGCGGAGGCGCCGTCACGTGCTATTTTAGATGCAACGCATCTCATGCTCGCCCCTCTGTCCTTCCTGCGTCTGTCCGGCGTTGCCCGCACAGCTGCGCCTCTCCTCCTCTCCTCTCTCAGATAGCGAACACTCTCTCCCAAACAGCTGAGGGTTGGTGCAGCGCGCTCTCACTCCGTTGCTAGGCGCCGGTGGGCGGTGCTGCGCGCGCTGCGCATGTGCAGTACTCTCTCTCTCCGCGCTCTCCTCTCCTTCGGGCGCTGTGAATATAAAGCGGCATGCCGCGCTCGGGCCGTCTCAGTCGACGGTCGTCCGCCCACCTCCCCTTCGCGTGAGAATCCCTGCTATAAGCGTAATCAATTCGATGGAAAACGCCAATGGAACCCCCATGAGATGCGTTGCATCACACCAGGGTTCCCGCGAGGGGAGGTGGGCGTAATTTTTTTCATATTTTGCGGGTTTTCTTTATCAGTCAGAATAAATGTGTACGCAATTAGTTCGTCGCTGGAAATTGCGCAGTTAGATGCCCCTCGTGGGTACCTACAAGTGCCTCATTGACACTTTAGTGATTAGGACAGTACTTCTCGAGTTAGATTAATTATTAAATATATTTCTTTAAGTCTCACTAACGAAAAAAAAATGCTGCCCGCTTCTCCACAGTACTGCAAACATTATGTACTAGATTTTCTTCGAGTTACGCCGTTACTATTTTTTTAAATCGTGGTGCATGATAGCGGGGACACCCTGTATGTAACGGACAAAAATGTGGCTGCCCGTTTCCTCCCCATGTCGTTGGCATCTCACATTAGATGTAGAACACTCAGACCGCTCGATTACGGACGACTGCTGACAAGGCGCACTAATCCATGAGAATGCCACGTTTAAATGTCCCGCCATCTGAACGAGCATGGCAACGGTAGTGGCGTGAAGCCCATCTGTGCGTGCACGCGACCCTCCTTTCATCCCAAATCCGCGCACGCCCAAATCGGCAAACAATGCTGGGCGCATACTTAGGCGTTTAATACACCGGTAAAAATGCCGTTCGTAAAGCCTTACAAGTTGATGAACAACAATAGGCTTACACTTGCATTGCAAATGAGAAAATTGCTCTTCAACAGGGAGTGATCCCAGCTACACTGGGTGAGGTGGCCTTTGAGGCGGCAACGGCGGCGAATACATGCTCGGTGGCGGCGGCTTTCGGTACTTTTTACGCCCATTCGTGCTTCTTTTGATTCTCCGCGCTACCGCCGTGTCATGCGATTTCGAAACCTGTGAAAGAGGCTTCGGTGGTGGTGAGAGGAATACCAATTGACAAACGTGGGCCGGCGGTAGCGACGAGGGGCTCCGGAGTGGCGCCGTATAAAGCGGTTCGCCGGAATGAAAATTGGGTGTTAAACATATACTGCGTCACCGTAAACATTTGTGTTTAGCAGGAGTGCTTTACGAAATATACAAAATGTAGTTCTTATCCTAGGCAGTGTAGCTCTTTTTTTGTGAGGTGTGTGTGGCTAAAGGTCAGCGGCAATGCCAGCCTCAGGTTGCGCAATGACGCCCAATGCCGTTCAAAGTTATTAAAGTAAAGATCGAAGTCATCTTACCAAAAAAGTCATCTTACTTACAAACAATGTACAGCAGCCCTCCCCAGTTCCATTCAAGCTGAAGTAAAATTTCCAATGACGTCAGCCAGTTGGGTGGTCCGTATTTTACCAATTCTTCCACTCGTCATACGTTCTGATGGAGACGGAGGCTATAACTTTTTTGATGTGACCATTTTTCTCGAACGTTTGAAGCGCTTTTGAGAAAGACCATATTTTCCAGCACATCTTAATCTACGTTCCTCTATTTCTCAGCTCTTCTATTGACGCCATCAGTAGTATCGCTTCTATCCGCAGCGTGCAATAAATAAGCGTTCCTAAAAATCGACGTTCTTCTGCTGTTTAATCTTCAGTGGGTGTTTTGTGTAGAAAACGTCTTTAGTGATAGACGTGTAATTGTAACGAAATGTTATTGTTTCTGTTCTCACTTATTACAAAGCGCATGGGATTTCCTTAGTTATATGGCGAATTAATTTTTTCCCAGAAATATTCAATGGTTCCCAACATCCAGCAACAGCAACCAGCCTTGCATGCGGGTTAACATCGCCGCCGTATGGCCCTTTTTATTTATCATTAATAACGGCTGTTTTCTTCGACGGCAGGCTGGAAACACATGGTTTCATAGCGAGCGGTTGCATTTAATACAGATTTTTTCTGTATACCACGAAACAAAGTTTTTCGAAGAAGCGCACACACGGCTTCCAACAGCCGATAAAGGTGTCTCAGTACTCAAGCAAGTCCACCTTCCAAAGTCCAGTGTAAATGGTAGAATGAACGATCAGAAAATTACGAGAACAAATCGAATTTGCGCGAAAAGGTTGCGTAAAACTCTTAGCGCAAGTTCGTGGACCATAGCATTTGTGGAAGAAATGCTATGGTCCGTCGAAGCGAAAAAAATACCGGTTCAGTTAGGGTTCTGCTTCGGGTGAAATCATTTCGTTCCCGGTCAGTTCCTGTTCGACCAAATCACAACTCGAACTGGTTCGCGAACTGGTTCGGAAGTTGGAACCGGTCCCCGAACCAGTTCAGTGAGTCAAATTATTACCGAATTCCGAAAAAAATATGTTTTGCAGTTTAAACCAACCGCGATAACTAAATACAATTCTGTGGCATTTGAAATTCAGGTTTTTCCTTATAAAGGCTGCGAAATTGTACGAGCAACAGTGAAAAATTGGGCCAGATATTAAAAAAAACACATGAAGCAACGAAATACCAGCTACTTACCACGCCCCAGCTAGTCTAGTCAGGGAAGCGCGAATCCGAAAACAAAGCATCACTAAAAGGACAAAAAAGCAGAAAAAGTGCAAAGCATTATCCCTGGGCAAATAGAATAATGCGGGACCGGCCCACCTTTCCGCATGTGTCGTTCTTTAGTACCATTTCTTATACAAGACGAAATACGTACTGCCTGCGATGTCGGGGGATAAAGTCTTGCAAATGAAGAACGTTCTTTCCATACGCTAACAGCTTTCTCTGCTATATTAGTTTTGTATCTGTTCAAAACACGAAGCTTTCCGCTCTACGCGTCCTGAAAAACACACTATTATACCAGGAAACACAGCGCTCGCAGCATTCACCGTGGTGACACGTTTGAATATGTTAAAGGTACCAGAAATGAAGGGATGTCTAGAGCAAAGTCTAATTTTTGGTGTTTCGCTTATTCCATGGCTGACTGCAGCAAAAGTGAGCCTAAGTTATTTGTGTGGGAACTCGGCGCGGAAAATCGTAAAACCAAGCAAGGGCTAGGGCTACGGAAACACGCTTGTCAAATACTATTGGCCGGTTTGTTTCCACGAAGCTCCTCCAGTGTTATGAGGCGCACCACACATTGAAGGCCGGCAGAGCAATTTAGACCACCTGGGGATCTTTACGTGCATCGAAATCTCCACACATGGAGAGAGAGCGCGCGAGAGAGAGGGTAAGTATTTTTATTTATTCTATGCGAGCGAACTCTTTGCGAGCATAGGTTGATGTTTTAGGCCTCACCCCATGAAAGGCATCTCTAGTCCTCGTATCATTGACTTCGACTGGCTGTCCTTGCTCAGGACACCAGGTTGAACTTATTATCCGGTCTGGGCTGGCCAGGGAAGTCCTCCACGGCTCCAATTTGGGCATGGGTATTGGTGAAAAGTATGGAGTGCGTTGGTGCTCCCGTACTATATGGTACAGGGTGAGTTCTAGTTTTTCATTTCGATCTTAAAAACGGCAGCCGGGTGGGGTGATCAAACCCGCATCCTTAACCCACAGAATAGCTTTTGATGGTCACACTTCTTAAATATTTACTCCCTAGGTGTGCTACGTGTGAAAACAAAAGTATTAAATGCAATCCGTATGCACATTTTGACTGTTGATACCAAGGCGCTGGACTGGGCTAGTTGGTACATGTTTGATTGGAATAAAAACCAGCGAAAAACACTCGAAACAGGAGAAAACGACGGGGCAAGCTGGCTCCGCTGTGTTTTCCGCCGGTTTTTATTCCAATCAATTGGACTGTTGACCTTCGCCTTGGCGCAGTGCAGCAGTCTTGCGGTCGGATTGTCATTACACAGTCGCATTGAGTGAAGGCCAAAGTCGATGGTTCAAACCGCCAGCAGGCTGCCGAGAGTGTGACATTTCGTTTGCTCAACTTTGCACTCTGCTCGCGCTACCAGCGGTAACGTACCTCTGCAACACTGGTGAAGATACCTTTCCTGATGTTTTGATGACGAGTAGAGCGTTGATAGTGTTGTGACTGATCTGAAGGGGAAACTGCGTGAGAAACTGCGATATTGATGCTGCGCGAGAGACATAAGCCTGAATGGCATTGACCGCGCATTATCAACTGAGGTTGGCCGAACCGTTTCGTCGTAAACAGGTAACCGTTATTTATTATTTCGGTTCAGCTCCGGCTCAGGTTCAGCGTGGTAAAAAATAACGGTTCGGTTTCGGGTTCAGTTCCTTCCAAAATACCGGTTAGGTTCTGGTTTACGGCTCGGTTCGGTTCCGGTTCGACACCCTCGAAGAAACCTTGCCCTAAAAACAACTTTTGGTTGTATGCTCTGCTTCTAAACCATCCTCTGCCAGGTTTTATGATAAATAAATGACCATATACAGGACTCTTGACACAAAGTGCTTCTATGCTTTTTCGTTTAACTTTTTTAGCTATGCGTCCTTAAATGTGTAGATTCATATCCCCTGACAACGTTTTCAGCGTTTTTCTCTGCAATTCTTTTTCTTTCTCTGTAGGGGCTGGAGTTGGAATTATCATGGTGACGGTCATCGTTTCCATCATGTCGCACTTCCAGAAGTACCGAGGATTGGCCGCTGGCTTCAAATACACCGGCAACACACTGGCATCGCTGATTTTGCCGAAGGTGCTTTCGTCTCTTCAGGACGTGTATACCTTCAGGGGAACGTTACTCATTTACGCTGCGATCAGCATGCATGCCACAGCCTTCACCCTCTTCCTGAAAGAACGTCAAAGGAGAAAGAAACCCGCGCCACCTGTTTTAAGCAAGGAACAAAACCGCCAAAGAGATGTATCGTCTGCACCCTTTCAAGGTGTCCTTGAAACGGTTCTCAAGGACGAGAACGCCGAAAATGAGGTGATAACAAATGTAGGTAATTATACGCTCTATCGCTCAAGCGATGTCACTTGTCCCGCAGTGGGTTTGAATGGTGTCACATCTCCTTATACCATAGACAAACAAAATCAAAGCAGTGGTAATCCGATGAAAAATTTGGGAGACGAAGCTGTTCAGAGCCGAGGCAGTGACGTACACCTACGTTCAGACATAAGGAATGCATTTAGCAAAATTGAAAATTTTGGTGCCATCAGCCACACCGAGAAGCCCAAACGGCAATCCGAGGTAGTTGGTGACGGAAAAAGCTTCTTCCGAAAAGAGGAGTACGACCTAGCCAGCCATGAGTATCAAATGCCCAAGATAGATGATGACAACAAACAGATTTGTGGTAGACGCAGAAGTGGTGCTACAGAACCAAACTACGGCATTCTCAACAACAACGCCGAACAGCCGCCGTTGGAAGGACAGAGCTCAGGTCTTTCGCCAACTGCATCGTATATGTGCAACAGCAGTAATCTCCAACTCTTTGCGAGTCCAACTTTCTACGTTCTCGTGCTAGGCGCCATTGCCGCCGACTTTACCACTGTCATTGTACACGCGACTATCGTGGACTACGCCCTGGACAAGGGTGTCGCCCGAAAGAGCGCCGAGATGTCCATGACCTACTGCTCCTCTACTGAACTTGTTGGGCGTCTGTTGCTGCCGCTGGCGGCCGACCTCGGATTCGTAAGCCGGACTAATCTCGTGGCAATGTGCTTCACAGCGATGGCGGCGACTTCGCTAGCCCTTCCTCACACGGCCTCGTTTGCCAGCTATATTCCGGTTCAGGTCAGTGAAAGCAATTTTTGTAGCACAACATGGACAATACGTGGGGTTTCAACAGTTCAGTGCACGCGTACTCTGGAGATATGCATTCTTTATGACAGCTAAGGTTCACGCAAGCGGAGCAAATGCCAGTGCATAGCGCGAATGTAGATAACCTTATTGCGACATTAAAAAAAACAATTTGTAGGTTTACACTGTAGGAAGTTCTACATGCCATAAACTTTGATTGACACAGACGTAAGGTTCACACAACCAAAGAAGAAAGATACCCTGCTTTCCACGCGGTCAACAAAACGAAAAGAGCAAAGATAAGGGTCCATTGGTTGGAAGTTTATACTACGTGCGTGAGCTAAAGCACTTTGGCCCATTTTGTGGGATGCGGAACAACTTCGAAATCTTATGAATACTTTATGGGCCGCCGTTTTAGTGCAGAAAAGCCTTACGAATGCGAAAAACTGTATAGCCGTATAAATTCAGCAGAAGTGCAAATACCCATTCAACCACCCTCCACACAATTAGACGTGGACACATCAATGTTAGCAAACTGGGTGTTTTGCAGAAAATTCAATTTTTATTCGGGACATTCTGGTTATTCACGTTGCGTTCAAAAGTATTGCACGCATTGATTTATTGCAAAGCATAAAGCCTTGCATTCAGAAAGCGTTCGTAAAGCATAAAGCGTGCATATTCACCCTGAGTGTATAAAGCCTAATAAAGAAGTGTGGTTATACACAACGCGTGCACCTGCATTTGTATTTTCAGGGATAAAAATGTTTTGTGTGCTAAAAGGCAAGGGTTTACTGAAAAGCACATTTTTTTACCTGTGTTAAAAATGTCGCATAATATCTGTGGATATTTTATTTATTCTTTATTGTGCAAACGCGAAATATAATATTCATATGTTTCAGTTACGGTCGAATATTTTATTTTTATTTCTCGTTGTTTTTTTTTACGTACCAGTTTCTAAAACGTCCCTGGACAAGTTTTGTTTGTTTAACGCGTTATAAAAATAAATGCCTTCTGTTCACCGATTTTGAGATTTTTTGAGATTGGTTGTTCATTGTGAGAATATTTGATTTTTGTTTCGGTTTCATTTCTAGAAAAGTTTCTGTCTTCGTTTTCAGCGTGGTGTCGAAAATGTACATCTGTCATTTATTGAGCCGGTAATGGGAACATGTTTACTTTTCTGTTTTTCTCAATGGTCTTAAAACTTCCCTCTAATAATTGTCTTCATTTCTTTTCTAATCACAATTTCTCCTATAATGCGGGAACTTCAGGAATTGTACATTTATATAGGAATCGCATTCGTTTAGTCAGTGTTAATTATTTTTTACCGTCTTACAGTTTGCTTTTGTGCTGCTCTGCTATTTGTCATCGTTTTTTGTAAGCGGTTTACATGGTGCATATTTCGACTTTCGTTAGTCCATACTTGATAATTCAAAGCGCAAACGACACGAGGACGAAGAAAGAAGACGAGACGATGGCAAACTTGCAACTAACTTTATTATGAAGAAACTCGTTTTTATATAGGCCGAATAATCACATCACCTTGCACAATCTGCCACACGATACTACTGGGGAACGTTTTCAGACTGATCATTGATTGCACATTGATCGTTAGTCCACCTAATGATTTTACTTTTTTTCATTTTGTTTAAGGTTTTTAAAATTACGATTGCCCAATTGTTTTAATAGGTTTTTTGAACGAGTAAATATTTTAAACTCAGCAGTTATGTATTTTTATCCAGATTTACAGCGTCAGAAATTTTGCTTGGTCGGGTATTTTTCATTTTTGTCTGTTTAAGAATGGTGTAAAAGGTACATATTTTTAATTCGTGGCTATTCCCTTCAATGTGTCATTTCTTCGTGTGCTTTTTCAAGATTATCTTGACCAATTGCCCTTATATACATCATTGTAATAAATAGCTGTGTTAAGAGTAGCATTTGTGCATTTTTTTACAAATGCATGTTTCTTGCATTTGCACGAATGTTTATTTCGTGTTTTCATTATTTGAGGGAAGGGCCCTAGATATACATTTTTATTTCGTAGTTTCAATTCATAACATGTCCCAGTTTTTCAATCTGTGTTTTATTCCCATCCACTAGTCACCTCAACTTAGGCCTAAATGCAGCCGTAACACGGACACTTTTCTCTTAGTTTGTGGAAATGAAGTGCGTTACTGTGTTAGGGTAGGGGAAGGGGGTACTCGAAAAAGAATGCTTAAGCTAAAAATTAGATTTGGCTGGGTTTTTGGTGATATTTAGCACGATCTTCTTCAAAACACATTTTCTGAAGAACTGAGTACATGTGCAACACAGAGTAAACTTGGTTTATCGAAGAAATTATGAACCATTAAACGACAGTTGGTGCAATTTGATCGTAAGCTTTCCCTACAACTCATCAAAAGTAATTCGTAGCAGACTGCAGTCCTTCAGTAGATTTTTTAAAACCAACAAAGGATAAATAAGCAAAACATTTTGTCTCACGTAATTGTGTTCCTTTTTGCTAGAACTACTTCACAGTATTTCAGCCAATACCGCGCGTATGATGTTACTGACGACAAACATTGGTTACATACTTTTAGTAATGAATCCTTTATAACAAAGCTGTGTCTTCTAATTGCAAGAATGAAAAAAATTGCTGCATAATTACAGCAAATAGTCCGGAATGTCCGCAAATAAAGGACGATTTATCTGTTATAAAAGAAGGTATTGAGATTTGTTATTCAATTGCGAACGTTTTCGTGATCGTTGCAGGTAGCCACCGCCCTGTTCCTAGCGTGCGTCGCGACATTGAAAGGAGTCCTCGTGGCTGACAGTTTCGGCCCCGATGCGGTGCCTACCTTCTGGGGCGCTAACGGCATTGCCCTAATTCCAGTGCTCCTCGGAAACCCGTTTATAACAGGTGAATACTTACGCAGAATTTAAACAAAAATGACTGGTGGTCAGCCATGCTCACATATCTGACCAGACAATACAAAACTAAAAATAAAAAATTTGACACGCCGGTTTATACAGCAATAGAGCAATGTATTATTTACTGACGATGACCATTTGAACAGCGAGCGTATTGAGTGTTGGGCAGCCCGGAAGGGTCAAAGAAAAAAAAAGGTGATTTTTTAATTCGCAATGCAGCATACATGTAATATAATTACACGTACAGGATTAAAAATACCTGCTCTTTCTAGCTGAAAATCATACCGCCAGAACACACATAGTCTCCTACTTACCAAAGTTTGTAGACCGACTTCTCTGATCGATGGCGGTCCCGGCTTCAAATCTGGGGCCAGGATACACTTTTATTGAACAACAAAGTTTCTGAGAAAGTTGTACAGAGTTGCGTTACCGTCCTACGTCTCCATTTTTGGTGGGCGTCAAATTTTCTCCCACCAATGCCTAATCCTCTTTTTGGGTGTGTCCTGAAATGATCTATGACTTCAGCTTCTGGGCAGGATAAAACAGGCCAACACAGTTCGAACCGTTATGCTCTGTGTGTCTCATTGTTGGGGCTGACTATCACATGCAATACACGTCCCCTTACTACAGGCACCATTTAAAACCGGTCGAGAGCGTTATGTCAACACGGAAACATTGTAAAATTACAAAACAAATCGCGTTCCCTCTTAGTCTTATCAATTGAAAATGGCGTCCTTGTAAAAGCTCATAACACGGAAGAACAGCTATTGTATTTTTCGCGGTTTTTATGTTTTACGCTTGTATTTTAACAGTTTGAATATTTTTAGTTTGGTTTATCAGGAATCTTTTAAAAGGTGAGCCGGAGTGAGCCGCAGTGAGCCGCAGTGCAGAAGGTCATGCGCCACGCCGGTGTAGACGCAGCTACCCGTAGCCGCCGCCAGCATCGCAGAAGGTCATGCGTTGCGCAGGGGTAGACGCAGGTACCCGTCACTGCCGTCAGCCAGCCTCGCAGAAGTTCATGAGTCGCGCAGGGTTTCACGCAGCTACACGTAACCACCGTCAGCCTCGCAGGAGGTCATGCGGGGCGCAGGGGTAGACGCAGGTACCCGTAACCACCGCCAGCCTCGCAGAAGGTCATGCGTCATGCAGGGGTAGATGTAGGTACGCATTACCGCCGTCAGCCTCGCAGAAGGTCATGCGTCATGAATGGGTAGACGCAGATAGCCATAATTACCGTCAGCCTCACAGAAAGTCCTGAGTCGCGCAGGGGTAGACGCAGGTACCTGTAACCGCCGTCAGCCTCACAGGTCATACTTCATGCAGGGGTAGACGCAGGTACCCATACCCGCCGTCAGAGTGGCAGAAGGTCATGTGTCGCGCAAGGGCAGACGCAGGCACCCGTTGCTGCCGTCAGCCTCGCAGAAGGTCATTGGTGGTGCAGGGGTAGACTCAGGTACCCATAACCGCCGTCATCCTCGCAGAAAGTCATGCGTCGCGCAGGGGTAGACGCAGGTAACGGGAACTGCCGTCAGTCTCGAAGGAGGTCATGAGTCTCGCAGGGGTAGACGCAGGTACCCGTAACCGCTGTCAGCCTCGCAGAAGGTCATGAGACGCGCAGGGGTAGACGCAGGAACCCATAACCACCGTCAGCCTTGGAGAAGTTCATGCGTCCCGCAGGGGTAGACGCAGGTACCCGTAACCACCGTCATCCTCGCAGAAGGTCATGCGTCACGCAGGGGTAGACGCAGGTGCCCGTAACCGCAGTCAGCCACGCAAAAGGTCATGCGTCGCGCAAGGGTAGACGCAGGTACCCATACCCACTGTCACCCTCGCAGAAGGTCATGAGGCGCGCAGGGGTAGACGCAGGTACCCGTAAACGCCTTAAGCCTCGCAGAAGGTCATGCGTCACGCAGGGGTATACGCAGGTACCGGAAACCACCGTCAGCCTCGCCGAAGGTCACGAGGCGCGCAGGGGTAGACGCAGGTACCTGTACCGCCGTCAGCCTCACAGGTCATACTTCATGCAGGGGTAGACGCAGGTACCCATACCCGCCGTCAGAGTGGCAGAAGGTCATGTGTCGCGCAAGGGCAGACGCAGGCACCCGTTGCTGCCGTCAGCCTCGCAGAAGGTCATTGGTGGCGCAGGGGTAGACTCAGGTACCCATAACCGCCGTCATCCTCGCAGAAAGTCATGCGTCGCGCAGGGGTAGACGCAGGTAACGGGAACTGCCGTCAGTCTCGAAGGAGGTCATGAGTCTCGCAGGGGTAGACGCAGGTACCCGTAACCGCTGTCAGCCTCGCAGAAGGTCATGAGACGCGCAGGGGTAGACGCAGGTACCCATAACCACCGTCAGCCTTGCAGAAGTTCATGCGTCGCGCAGGGGTAGACGCAGGTACCCGTAGCCACCGTCATCCTCGCAGAAGGTCATGCGTCACGCAGGGGTAGACGCAGGTGCCCGTAACCGCAGTCAGCCACGCAGAAGGTCATGCGTCGCGCAAGGGTAGACGCAGGTACCCATACCCACTGTCACCCTCGCAGAAGGTCATGAGGCGCGCAGGGGTAGACGCAGGTACCCGTAAACGCCTTAAGCCTCGCAGAAGGTCATGCGTCACGCAGGGGTAGACGCAGGTACCGGAAACCACCGTCAGCCTCGCCGAAGGGCATGAGGCGCGCAGGGGTAGACGCAGGTACCTGTAACCGCCATCAGCCTCACAGGTCATACTTCATGCAGGGGTAGACGCAGGTACCCATACCCGCCGTCAGAGTGGCAGAAGGTCATGTGTCGCGCAAGGGCAGACGCAGGCACCCGTTGCTGCCGTCAGCCTCGCAGAAGGTCATTGGTGGCGCAGGGGTAGACTCAGGTACCCATAACCGCCGTCATCCCCGCAGAAAGTCATGCGTCGCGCAGGGGTAGACGCAGGTAACGGGAACTGCCGTCAGTCTCGAAGGAAGTCATGAGTCTCGCAGGGGTAGACGCAGGTACCCGTAACCGCTGTCAGCCTCGCAGAAGGTCATGAGACGCGCAGGGGTAGACGCAGGTACCCATAACCACCATCAGCCTTGCAGAAGTTCATGCGTCGCGCAGGGGTAGACTCAGGTACCCGTAACCACCGTCATCCTCGCAGAAGGTAATGCGTCACGCAGGGGTAGACGCAGGTGCCCGTAACCGCAGTCAGCCACGCAGAAGGTCATGCGTCGCGCAAGGGTAGACGCAGGTACCCATACCCCCTGTCACCCTCGCAGAAGGTCATGAGGCGCGCAGGGGTAGACGCAGGTACCCGTAAACGCCTTAAGCCTCGCAGAAGGTCATGCGTCACGCAGGGGTAGACGCAGGTACCGGAAACCACCGTCAGCCTCGCCGAAGGTCATGAGGCGCGCAGGGGTAGACGAAGGTACCTG
Organism: Haemaphysalis longicornis; assembly: GCF_048455015.1. Lineage (NCBI taxonomy): Eukaryota > Metazoa > Arthropoda > Arachnida > Ixodida > Ixodidae > Haemaphysalis > Haemaphysalis longicornis. The sequence continues at coordinate 114,476,174 of NW_027526422.1, read as the reverse complement.
TAACCGCCGTCAGCCTCGCAGAAGGTCATGGGCGCGCAGAGGTAGACGCAGGTACCCGTAACCGCCTTCAGCCTCGCAGAAGGTCATGCGTCACGCAGGGGTAGACGCAGGTACCCATAACCACCGTCAGCCTTGCAGAAGTTCATGCGTCGCGCAGGGGTAGACGCAGGTACCCGTAACCACCGTCATCCTCGCAGAAGGTCATGCGTCACGCAGGGGTAGACGCAGGTACCGGAAACCACCGTCAGCCTCGCCGAAGGTCATGAGGCGCGCAGGGGTAGACGCAGGTACCTGTAACCGCCGTCAGCCTCGCAGAAGGTCATGAGGCGCGCAGAGGTAGACGCAGGTACCCGTAACCGCCTTCAGCCTCGCAGAAGGTCATGCGTTACGCAGGGGTAGACGCAGGTACCAGAAACCACCGTCAGCCTCGCCGAAGGTCATGAGGCGCGCAGGGGTAGACGCAGATACCTATAATTACCGTCAGCTTCGCAGAAGGTCATGAGTCGCGCAGGGGTAGGCGCAGGTACCTGTAACCGCCGTCAGCCTCGCAGAAGGTCATGCGTCACGCAGCGGTAGACCGAGGTACCAGAAACCACCGTTAGCCTCGCCGCAGGTCATGAGGCGCGCAGGGGTAGACGCAGGTTCCCATTACCACCGCCAGCCTCGCAGAAGGTCATGCGTCATGCAGGGATAGATGTAGGTACCCATTACCGCCGTCAGCCTCGCAGAAGGTCATGCGTCATGCATGGGTAGACGCAGATGCCCATAATTACCGTCAGCTTCGCAGAAGGTCCTGAGTCGCGCAGGGGTAGACGCAGGTACCTGTAACCGCCGTCAGCCTCACAGGTCATACTTCATGCAGGGGTAGACGCAGGTACCCATACCCGCCGTCAGCCTGGCAGAAGGTCATGTGTCGCGCAAGGGTAGGTACCCGTTACTGCCGCCAACCTCGCAGAAGGTCATTGGTGGTGCAGGGGTAGACTCAGGTACCCATAACCGCTGTCAGCCTCGCAGAAAGTCATGCGTCGCGCAAGGGTAGACGCAGGTAACGGGAACTGCCGTCAGTCTCGAAGGAGGTCATGAGTCTCGCAGGGGTAGACGCAGGTACCCGCAACCGCCGTCAGCCTCGCAGAAGGTCATGAGACGCGCAGGGGTAGACGCAGGTACCCATAACCACCGTCAGCCTTGCAGAAGTTCATGCGTCGCGCAGGGGTAGACGCAGGTACCCATAACCACCGTCATCCTCGCAGAAGGTCATGCGGCGCGCAGGGGTAGACGCAGGTGCCCGTAACCGAAGTAAGCCACGCAGAAGGTTATGCGCCGCGCAGGGGTAGACGCAGGTACCCATTACCACCGTCAGCCTCGCAGAAGGTCATGAGGCGCGCAGGGGTAGACGCAGGTACCCGTAACCGCCTTCAGCCTCGCAGAAGGTCATGCGTCCCGCAGGGGTATACGCAGGTATCAGAAACCACCGTCAGCCTCGCCGAGGGTCACGAGGAGCGCAGGGGTAGACGCAGGTACCTGTAACCGCCGTCAGCCTCGCAGAAGGTCATGAGTCTCGCCAGGGTAGATGCAGGTACCCATAACCGTTGTCAGCCTCGCAGAAGGCAATGCGTTACGGAAGGGTAGACGCAGGTACCCGCGACCTCTGTCAGCCTCGCAGAAGGTCATGCGTCGCGCAGGGATAGACGCATGTACCCGTAACCGCAGTCAGCCTCGCAGAAGTTCATGAGTCGCGCAGGACAAGACGCAGGTACCCAATACCGCCGGCAGCCTCACAGAAGGTCATGCGTGAGGCAGGGGTAGACGCAGGTACCCGTAACCGCCGTCAGCCTCGCAGAAGGTCATGAGTCGCGCAGGGGCAGACCCAGGTACCCATAACCACCGTCAGCCTCGCAGAAGGTCGTGCGTCACGAAGGGATATAAGCAGGTACCCAAAACCAGTGCCAGCCCTGCAGAAGGTCTTGCGTAAGGCAGGGGTTGACGGAGGTACCCATTACTGCCGTCATCCTCGAAGAAGACATTTACCAGAAACCCCCTGGACCCTAGGGGGTGCAGTGGTTTCGCAGGAGTGAATTCTTCTGCCTCTCGCTAGGGGAGCTTAGCGATAAGGAGCCTACAGCAGCTGATGTTTAGCTGCGCCTTCCTTTTCCCCAAGCGTACAAACCCGAACGCGAACGAGAACGAAACCACCCAAAAAGTCGCTTCCGAAGCCCTTCAAGCGGGACGAGAAAAACACCTGCCGAATCTTCGCACCAGGAAGCCTTCATGAAGGAAACGCAATAAACAAGCTCTTGGTGCAAAAACCTCCCTGACAACGCTAATTTATCCATGCCCCATAGGCGGTAAATCAAGACTCGTGCAGCTACGCTGTGAAAATAACACGTCATGATTGTTGATAGCGAGCACCGGAAATCAACACTCGACGAAAAGATGCATAAATTAATTTTAGATGCGACTGCATCTAATTCACTCGCCTTCTCCTTCCATACGGTGTTGTTGTTGTCCGTCCACACCCCTCCCCCATTCTCCTCGCCGCGCGAGCTGCGCTCTCCGCCGCTCCCCCCCTCTACTCTCCGATAGCGAACACTCTCTCGCGAGGGGCATTGGATTGGATTCGATTCGGTTGGCTAGGCTTAGATTGGATTCGATTGGATTGAATTGGATTGGATTAAAGTGGATTGTGTTGGATTGTGTTGCGTCATAGCCGCGCCACGTTGCCTCATAGCTGCGGTCGTTCTAGCACCGGCGTTCCGATTTCGGGCACGTGCATAGACTTTATCTTCACTGCAAATTGCACGGTGGTCCCCTTACATCACCATCCACTACCCGTACACTTCAGCGACCACAAGGCCGTCATCGTTAACGTTATGCCGCGTGTTAAATAAATAATACATCGTACGCGTTCCTCACACGTTTCTCGCAATTAGAGAATCAACTCAACGGAAACACCAAGTGAAGCCCCAAGATGCGTCGCATCTCCAGAGGGGTCCCCTCGCGTGAAGGTGCGGTAATTTTTAACCATCAAGAGGCGCTGCTCTTAGTGCACCAACCCAGGTTAGAGGATCCTTATTCCAAGTCTCTGACTGTGCAGGCCTTGCACAGGCAGGCCATTAGCTGTGCGGGCCGGTTCACGAGTTCACGATGGATCGTAGGGTCATTGCTGGCCAACTGTGCCGTCCACTGTTGAATGGTTGACTGGAGATTGAATGTGGTCGTGGCGTTTTCTGCCACTCCCGTACCTGATGATATATTGTGCCGAGTGATGGACAGTAGTTGCAGGTGGCTTAATACACAGTTTGAAACAATTGTTCTGAAAAGACAGTAAAGAATCAGGATCAGTGTTAATCTACTGAGAAGCTCTACGTTCGCATCATCTGTTCACTGACACCATTCAAGAGCTGTTAATACAAGTACAGTCCTTCTCAAAAGTTTTTATTTGATGACATGTTGTTCGACCACAAACAATTCAAAATACAAGCTCATACCTCCAGTCAGAGTCAACTGTTTTATGCCAGAAGATTTGCGAAAGGACATATTTTCTAATGTGATAATATTATTCGGCCACACTTAAACGTTAAGCCTTTGCTTTGAATTCTTTGGGGCGTGGAAACGTTTTGAATGGCCCAGAAAATTTGAACAGAAACTCTACATTCATACTGCTCCCGCCGGCCGATTTTTTTGTCTTCCTTGGTGTCGGAATTGCATTTATTTGTATAATCACCAGTTTTATTTCGACATAGCACACAAATAACACTCTAGTATGGATAGTTTTCTTATTAGCAATGTAGCTGATATAGCTGCTCGAAAGACGTTTAAGAAGGACACCTTGGTATATCCAGCTGTATAGTTACCTTGTAAAAATTAGGGGGACGGTAATTTACGCTCACTTTGGTTGGGTACTTGTATATTATTCTTAAAATTCAAATTTCTGGTTATCCAGGCATTCTGCCTCTGGGGTTTTCTTGTTTTTCACCACTGTAGTTTAAAGACGAAAGGAGTATGCCCTAGCTGTTTTACAAAACCTTAGAAAAGACATTTCTGATGTGTGTCAATTTTTGTGTGTTAAAACTGCAGCTGGTATTTTAATGATTTTGTCACGGCTGAAATGCCATAGAGGTGTTGGTAAACCATAAGGTGATAGTTCAGAACTGTGCTCAAATTTTGTAGCGTGTTGTTTAGAATTTGCGCACCAAATGCACTTTGTGTTCCAAGCCGATCATATTTTGCCATCGCAGATGGGTGAAAACTGGAATTCGAGACAAATGTCATGATGTCCAGAAATTTGACTCATCATGCAGAAGCGTTGTTCAAGTTTAGTAGTTTAACATCGAGATGATACACCTGGGCCACCAGGCGCCCTGTAGGGGAGGATGTCGGATCATTTTGGCCACTTGGGGATCTTTGAGGTGCGCCAAAATTTAAGCACACGGGTGCTTTCGCTTTTCTCCTCCATCTGAGAAATGGCAAGCGTGAAAAACGCGTTCTTTCGAATGTTGTGCTTCCGATTTCCTGTGCCGTGAATACTTCATTCCTTTAAGCATTGCTCAGTAAACGCGAAATTTGGCTTCACTGCTCATTTCGTCATTTGCATTCTCACCTCATAACATGTCGGTTTTGTTTACTCACCCATTTTCTCTAAAGTTGCGCATATGGTAAACTGTATATTCGTGGCATATTACAAAGTAATAATGTGTCACTTCTTGTCTTTTCAGGGTATTTCAGGGATACCACGGGATCATACGACAATCTGTTTCGCCTCCTAGCAGGGGTGCAACTCTTCACCGCTGTGGTCTTCTACTTGCTCGGGTGTTTCAAAAAACAAAACAGGTCTCCCTCTTAGTACACTTGGTGGACAAGCTCATGCCCATTAACAAAGCCCTATCACACCAGACACAGAGTGCCCGTGCTGTTCACGAAAGCCCTCTGGTCAGAGAAGCGTTTGTAAAATAAAGCTTTAGCGTCCTTGTTGAGAAACTAAAATAGGCCATCAGAAAGGACGAAATGGTGTGATTTCGTGATTATTTATCACCGCATGAACATAACCGAACGTTGTTCTGCATATAAACCAGGGATAGCATGTTTTTCGCAAAGAGGAAAAAAATAACGATTTTGTGTTAGTGTGAATATGAAAACACATCACCAATTATTGTATAGGGAGTATTCTGGTTTAATTGCACGAAGTGTCCTCTCATTACCAATGTAATAATTTTTCGTTGCGTCCTTCTTATTACTATAGCTATGGCTGCGAGCCTCCGCCAATCGCCTGTCAGGCCTAAATACTAGCCTAACGATGCGTAGCTGTATTACTAGCCCTTTATCGTACCAAGGAACCTGAAACTAACTTGTACGGCATGCAGTAGGTATGGCTTGCCGGCGTACGTTAATGTACGAAGCCTAACGATATGATTAGGGTAACATTAGACCATCGAAATGGAGGGTAGTTAGCTGCTCGCGTAATCACAATTCTGTAATCGTCATCACTATCATTATCCAAGACCTACATTTGTTCCGTGTAGGGTAGAGACCTCTCCGAGAGATTTACTGCTACAACTGTTCCGGGCTTTCTAAGCCTACTTTACGCTCACAAGTTTTACTATTTTGCCCATCCTTTGCGTTTTAGGGCTCCTGTTACTGCGGTTATCCTCTGCCGCCATTCGCTGCGTTAAATAAATTGTCTACTGGTTCTATTTCTTTCTCCTATTCAATAAAACAGTTTTTTGTGCAGAAGTTTAAGCTCTCGCACCCTTCGTTGTATGGCTCGGTAGGCCACTCTAAGCTTTTTTAGAGGTACGTAGTAAAGACAAAGTTTCCACCCTGTACGTAGTGACTCGAAGCACGGATTCGTTGAATGGTATGTTTCGAGGGAGAGAGGCAGCTACCTGCTCAAGGTTTCTTAAGACGTTTTAAGTGCACCCAGACCCATACAAATTCCCAACTTATTTGCCTTTTCTTGGTTATGATAGGGACGGGTAGGTTGCAAAGATTACTTAACTTCCTTCCCTTAGTGAAGAATTTCTATTTATAAGTATAATTTGTACTTCCTGGGTGCTTATGTATCCATATTTTGTGTTCTGTGTTAAGTTTTATTCCTGGAGTCAAGTTGCAAGTGCAGTTGATCGAACACTATCTGCAGTCTCTTCCTGAAACGTTTCTGTAAGACGATGTCATCCTGACACCTTAGGTCGCGTAAGTGAGCCACATTTATTCACATGGCTGCTATTCTAAGCTGTGGTCTCTAAACATACCTTCCGGAGAGCCTATGCATAATATGAAACTAAGGCTCAGTCCTTAGACGTTTGTTTCATAAGAAACGCAAAAGTTCATAAGAAATGTTCAAGTACTTAAGAAACGTTCAATATCATCGCCTTGTATCTTTGTAGATGTTGTCAAATTGTTTACATTGTTTACATTGCAATGTAAACAGTAGAGCCTCGTTGATAGGTTTCGAAAAAGCGCGAGGGTAAAACGTACAATCCGGGAAAACGTACTATCCGCTAAGGAACTTACCATGAGATATTGCAGCGCTCACAATTGAGAGTTTAGCAACCAGGAAATTGTGTTATACTGTTATACTGTATACGATAATACTATAATTCTGTAGGGTTATACTGTATTGTCTGTAATGCAAAGTATTACAGGTGTAAAATGTACTGTATTCCTTGTAATTTCAAAGAAATTGGAACAGCTATACAGTATACTCTCGATAAATGGAACTTCAAGTGACCGAAAAAGTTAGTTCCGTTTACGGAGATAGACGTGTGAAAGGGCAAATTTATGTGCGTACACACTCTTAATACCATTTCATAGACCTCTAAGCACTAGAAGCTGAATGTAGCTGGCAGTTTTTCAGAAAGGAAGAAAACTACAAGAGATTTAGGCACACCATTCACAAAGTTGATTTGGCAACAATGATTCGCTGTGCCCCATAAAACGCATCAATTATTTTTGCTTGAGTCCTTGCAACTCCATCGTCGCGTAGGCTAGAGGACTCAACTTCGCGAGTTCTTACGACCCACCTAATTTAGAAGACGGCAACGCGCTGATGAAGCGCGAATAGCACCACGATGGAACGAACGAGGTGGCAGGTGCTGAGCGCTGTAACCTCGGTGTCTTTAATCGAGACCGAACCACTGGAACAAGAACTGCGAAGTTGTATTTGTTGCGCTAAGACGGGTGACCACTAACGAGACGAGGCTTACGAGGCCAGCGAGGCTTAAAAAACATGGAGGAAGAAAAAACCAAAAACAAAGGAGCCAAAACCGTAAAAAGCTGATTCTCATGCGAATGGGTTGCACAAGAAGTTCCATTTCTGGTTCCGTTTAGACGGTGACGCAGAAATTTTAGTTCCGATTACCGAGGGTTTTTTCCCATTATCGGTATACAAAACCAACCAACTTACAGGCTACTTTTCCGCTTAAGCAGGAATTCCGTTTAAGCGATTTCCGTTTATCGAGATTCTACTGTAGTTGCTACTGATTCAAATACGTTTTATTTGTCTCTAGTACATAGTGTTGTTGTATTCCGGTGATTTTTTTGAATACGCTTTGAGCGCATGAATGATTCCTCGTACAAAAGCCCATTGTCACTACGGCTTGTACTCTCAGCGGTTAAAAGTGGGAAATGAATGTCTTGCAATCGTCACCTCATTATGAGTAATCAGACTGCTGGAATTAGTCATGTAAGCCTCAGTACGGGTATCTGACGGAAGTTGTAAAGTCCAAGGCCACAAAAAGTTTATTATGTTCACCACAAGTTAACTGGAGTCGCGGAGCCGTTGTGGCAATGGGTCTACATGATATGCGAGAATTCAGGAGGCGCTTGCTTAGATATCAGTAGACACCCAAAATAACGCGTTCATTTATTTTTTACCAAACCACTGTATTTTCGTCGTACAGAATCCAATAAAGCTTCCACAATAAAGTGAAACAAAACTTGTCGTTTCATTTGCGTGGTCTTGGAAGTCAGTCGAAGAGTAATTTCATCATATCTACTCATGAGAAGCGCCGTCTTTTTTTGCGTGGTGCTTGCAGGAGCAAGAATCTCGCAAGGCTTGCTACGATTTTGGCTGAAATACGGTGCCAATATATTTAATCCGTCATTCACGTAACCATTGCCTTAAGGTTTAGTCACAAGTTTGGAAGAGTTTGTATTGCCTGATCGGCGTCACTGTTTTACTGTAGTGACTTCAAGTACTCTGAAGTTGCATCTCATACGTTTAGCGTCTTTGTTGAAGGCGATATGTTTTAGCCCGGCTGACTTCACACCAAATATAACCACGAAGTATAACCACCTCACGCGCTTATTATCGCTGTCGGCTGTCAGCGGCGTGGTTGAAATCTAAACGACAGGCCACGAGGAGTGCTAAGCTACATCATGAAGAATTCTAAAAGGCCTACATCCAACTTCGTTCTAGCGTACTTGACTTTCGCAACCAACATGTATAGTGCCATAAGAAAACGCAGCAACCTATCTCTTGGAAAGGACCATTATGTGACATGCTTCCCCGAAACATTAACGCATACAGTGATCAATTAGTCAATAATATCAGATGTATTGTAGTTTGCTTATGAAAAAAAGACTTTTAGAGTTAAGGAAAACTTAAAGCATCAAGAGCACCCTAACTTTAATAACTTTCGAATGAGGGGATCCTTAAACTGTGACACCCCTAAACAAGTTTATCTACTTGAATGTACCGTATGCCACACGCAATACAGTGTTAAATTAAGATTGGGTTAAGAAATAAAATATGCGGGAGAGAGGACACAAAAAAGCAGCAACGTACCCTTCCCTCTGAAGGCTTGCAATATTGTTGAACACGCTTTGTACACAATGACAGCCCAAGTTCTTCAAATCCTACACCTTACAACAATATACTTCGGAAGTCTCGTGTTGATGGTGTGTACAGAAGTATAGGGGCTGCTAATAAAAGCATGGTTACGTATGAGAAGCACATTATGGCTCCTGAAATTCAACGATTAGCACAGGTACACTTCTCGCGTACTTGTTTTGTCAATTATTTGAACTTTCCCAAGTGTGGTAAACGAGGTCTGAGTTCACAAAGCTGTTATGTTTTATTCGGGCAACTTCCGGTGCGACTGTTTTCTTCTCCCCAAAGTTTTTGATAGAAGTGGATGCTCATAATGTTATTGCAGCATGCGGAGTGGAGGTCACCTAACCCAGAACTATAATAATTTTGATAGCTAACCTTGCTTTTACATCTGATATTTTCACGCGTTCATTATATTCTTCCTGGCAGTAGAGGCGCAGTAATATAGAGCGCCAGTTGCGCTGGTTTGGCTTACATTTAACGGCTTTACAAAAGAAACACCTCATTTGACGGAAGTATGATTTCACTCAATCCAGTACGTATCAGTTTAGTGGTACGTTTTATGAATATGGATGTGTTTCACATGCTGTTTTGTACCTTGGTAAATTTCCACATTTTTTTCTCTTAGGATTACAGCTAGCGACCATGCTGCTTGCGCAATAGAAACTTTCCTTGCCATTCCATGCCGTACCGGGTCATACTGTTCGCCCCAAACGACCGCAATCTGCCGTTGTCAATGCTCGAATACGAGCGCACTGAACAGGTTTCGGGGCTTCTACAGGTGGGATTAAAAGCAATACAAACAAGGGAGCACACCGGCTCCGACGCGTGCCGCACCGTCTGGATGCACTGTAAATAAACTGCGCGCATGCGTAGTTCTTTCAGAGCGTTTGAGAGGGTGGCGAAATATAACGGGAAATTCTTGATAATGAAGCGACGCGAGTCATTTATTTTGAGGTGTCCTTTTATGCCTTGTTGCCACGGACCATCTTGCTACCTACTACATTCGGGCATAGAGTTTCTTGCTACCTACACTAGAGAGGAATCAGGTGCTAGATTCCATGCGGCTCAGATCAAAGCCGTCTATGTCATCATGGGCCACCATTACACCTTGCGCCCACGTTTGTTTCGTCATTGATTGATTGATTGATTGGTTGGTTGGTTGATTGTATGATTGATTGATTGATTGATTGATTGATTGATTGATTGATTGATTGATTGATTGATTGATTGATTGATTGATTGATTGATTGATTGATTGATTGATTGATTCTAGGGTTTAAGGAGCCGACGCAAGGCAGGCGATGAGGCGGGATGTAGTGGAGGGCTCCGGATTACTTTTGACCTCTGGAGATCTTTAACGTGCGGCGAAATCTCGTACACACGAGCGGTTTGGCTTTTCACCTCCAAAAGAAAAGTGGCCGCCACGGCCGGGAATCGAATCCGCGACCTCGTGCTCGGCAGCGCAGCGCCTTAGTCACTGACCCACCGCGGCGGGTAGTTTCATCGTTGGCTTAGATTGAAACGTTTTAGTGGTCGTATATTCGAACACAGTAGCACAAAATTGCAAATGACGGGGTGTTATTGTATAAGTGGAAAATGAAACAAGCTGTTTTAAAGCTAAGAAAAACAGGATGTAAAGCGTAGTTTTGCCGGAACGGTTGTGCTTACTATTCTGCAGGCTAAGCCTGCAGTTAACAACAATGTTTATATTTGGGGAGGAACACAGTAGGGACCCTCATTTTATTATATTTACCGTTATTTCAAAAATAGGTTGTTTAAAAAGCTTGTAAATGTCTTTGAGCGTGCCTATCAAAGCGCCGCCTTCGAGGCAAACCGGTGCACCGTCCGTGAGCTTCAGCTTAACAAACTTGTTTGTGGGCGGGTTGGTTCATACTAGAAGAAAGTGGAAAACGTGGCGTTAAACAGTCGTCAGCGAACACAAGATTTCGACGGCCGCAGGCGAATGTATCTGTCCTATCTGTTCTTCATCGAAGTACATTTGGTTTCTTTTTTTCTTCAGCAACAACTTTCGCGGCGGCATGTTACTCGCTCAGTCGTACGTTCCTTCGACTCCGGCATGGCCAACGTTAAGCACGATCCCGCACTGCCTACTCTTTCACCAAGATCTCAGTCGCCACGGCTCACGGATACCCCAGAACAGCATGCATTTCGACTACCTAGTAGCTCGTAGACGTGGTATGTGTAGTAAAAAAAGCAAACTAAAATAACCGCTCAAGTAACCAATTGTCATGCAAGGTCCAAGCCAGAAGCCGGTGTGTTCCCATAACCCCCCACGATTACATGGGTTCAGGGGTGCAGTTTTCTCTCTAGTGTACTTACTAAGAAACTCTATGTATCCGGAAGCCAAGCGCGGAGCAGCCTCATGGCCGCTACCATGATGCCCTTCAACAATCATCCTGCTCAGTGGTGACGCACTGGGAAAAGGCGGCTCAAAATAAACACCCGGCGTCGCTTCTTCATCAAGCATTTTCCATTATTGTTGGCCACACTTTAAAACGCTCTCGAAGATTTGGTTGACTGTAGGGTTTAACGCGCCTACGGAACGCAGACGATGAGGCGCGCCGTAGTGGAGGGCTCCGGATTAATTTTGACCACCGGGGGATCTTTAACGTGCGATGAAATCTCGAACACACGGGCGTTTTTGCTTTTCATCTCCATCAGAAAGGCGGCCGCCGCGGTCGGAAATCAAACCCGCGACCTCGAAGAAGAGCGCCTGCGCTCAGTTTACTGACTGCAGCCAGAGGGTGCAGAATTTGTCGGAAGCTGTGTGCTCTGTTCTTCGCATTTTTTTTTATTCTCCCCTGTATATTTCTTAAAAGGACAGTTTTGCCTCACCCCGTACTCCAAATTATTCCTAAACTTGTTGTGACAGCAATTTTTGTTTCAGCATGTTCCTGCATTTCAAGCAGAAAATATGTGCTAAAATGTAGCTATCGTTACGTTGCCGGCACGGAAAATTACGCTATATAGGGCAGCCCTGCCAGCGTACCTGTATCTTTACCCGACGAATTTGCCCGTTTCGACCCTAACTTAGCGCATTTCTTGATGCGTGGTGCGCTAGCTTCACATGGGTATTAAGAGCATAAAGCTATTCTGGGCAATAAATCTCTTCCCGCCGACAATAGCCGTGCTGACGCACCCGTGAACACACCTTCACGTTCCCGGCGGTGCGCGACACGGCGGGTAAAAGCTGTGTGGTGCTGACTGCGATCACGAACCGCACGCCCCGCTGCAGCTGCGACTCATCACTGCCGTCCAATACAAAACTCTTGTTTTGTACTGGAAAGAAAGACATAAAGGAAAGGAACAGCTGTGGTTAAGGAGTGATAATTTGGAGATAGACTGCCCCAAGAACCGTCATTCGCACCGCTTACCAAAAGCGATCATCAAATGTACTACGCAACGATTGGCTTAAAGTTCTGTAGGTGGCCTGGCCACTGCATGTGAAGGCTTTAAATCGGCTGTCATAGTCTCCTTCTAGCTGTGATCGTCATAGTCATAGTGGGGAGTAAGGAGTAAAGGACAACGTTCATGTAGCAAAACACGGCGAGGATTTATTTCTTGGGCTGTGAGCAAGGTATCTCGAAAATCAAAAGACATTTCGATCTACGAGAGGGGCTCAATCACCCAACGCGCTCTACTAATTTTGATTGTAGAAAAGCATTTTCGTAGAGGGGGAAGGTAATGAGATGTTCACAGGGATAAAACGTCCCCACAAACATCATGCACTGTGGAATTAGGAGCGATGCCAGGCAGGGTTATTTGAGGAATTACAACTACAAGTACGATAGAACGGAAGTACCCGATTTGGCTGATGAACCGCAGCCCTGAGAGCGACGCAGCTGTATCTTGAACAATCTGTCCCTTAAAGCCTTCGAATACTTGAGCATTCGCAGGAGGAGCACGGTGTTTATAAAAAAGGAGCAATCATGAAACAGTTGCGGAAAACGCATCCACGCAACTTGCGGAATAAAGCAGTAATTCCCAATTAGTCACGGTTTCAACAAACAAACAGGCTGGCTGCCTGGCTGGAAGGTGGCCTCCGATAGGCGACACGAGTATAAAGGCCGGTGGGACGGATAATTATGGCTTCAGTATTCAGAAGAAAGGAAAAGTTATTCCCACTTCCTGAAAAACAACAGTACATAAACAGTGCAGACGCTATTTTTAGCTAACATTGTCAATAACTTGCTTCGTACTAAATAAAACGATATTCGCATCACCGGCGTGGAAAGGCTGCATCAAAGAAGACGATATAAATTTTTACCATTCTGTTCTTTTGAACTGTCCATTTATAGTGCGTAACGTGTTACGTGATGTCTTTTTTGTATATGTGTATAATAAAAAACCCTAAAACATTTTCCCTGAAGGGCGTGGTAGGTACATACAAGCATGCGTAAATAAATAAATAAACAAACAAATAAATAATAAATAAGTAAATAGATAAATAAATAAATAAATAAATAAATAAATAAATAAATAAATAAATAAATAAACGTGCCGAAAGTAAGAAGGGCGTCGCACACAATGGTGAGGATCTATCCTGCTCTTTTTGGCCACATGATAACAAGCAGAACCATCACCATCCACTCCACTGTGGGAAGTTTCGTGACTTGCGATGCCTTTTAGCCCGCGACATAGAGGTAGCACAGTACTTTGGTGAAAGGTTTGTGCAAATTCTACTTTTTTTGAGAGTTGACGGCGGTCGTCTTCAGTAACGTCACACACATATATGCGCAGACGTCACTTCACTTTAGAGGTTTCCAAAAGTGTGCATTGATTATTATTATGCAAAAGGTGCACACCCACGTAGTAATGAGCTTATGCTCGAGACACATGTCATATTTTCAATGGCGTGCAACTTTGGTCGTCACCTGGGGCTATATCACGAACAATCAGACATCCATTTCCCAACGGCTTGTTCTTGAAAGAAACATGAATCTTAGAAAGTTATAATAGCGGAGACGTTCTAGGTGGAGTTTTATACGCGGGCGGTTGCGTCCGTTTCATTTTTTGACGGATCGAAGGTCCTAGAAGCCGGCAATTAGCCCCCACAGTGCAGTGGAATAATTCCACCAAGCGATCACCTACTCTGGGGTATCAGCTTGAATTCGAGTAACTTCTGCGATCATGACTACAGTGAAACCAGAGTACTTATTGTATAGACAGGAAAATGTCCCACGCCTCTGCTTTCCGTTTTCCAGAGAAGACTACTGTCCATTACTAAAAAAGACAGAGAGTTCTCTAGTGTACCAAGATTCACGCACACTGTTTCCACATGGAAACATTTCTATTCGAAATAAAGTACCTTGATGGTGAAAAAACAACTAAGTTCTGTCGGCTCATATCGCGAGCAAAATATTTTCTTCCAATTGAGTAGCTACGAAAATACCACAGCCGGCCCTCATTACGACGCTAGAAGTGTTCAAACCACCTAGCAGAAAACCGTGGAGGAAGACAAGTTTAGCAGGGAGCGTCACGTGACGATAGTAAGAATAGTTAGAAAAATAAAACGAGAAACTCCAGGTAAGTACGCCCTCACGTGACAGGCAAGCGGTAGTTCTTAGCGCCTCGTCCGGCCGCCCGCCCGCGCTGCGTGCGTCTGTCTCTTCACTGCCGGGCCGATCAGGCATCGCTCTATGGGGGCCGTATTCGCGTGTAGTGCTGTCTGCAATCACTACCCGAGACCCGCATCTGGCTGACGGGGTAGGGAAATATTCGGACGGAGCTGTCAAAGTTTGTCGTGCTGTGCCCGTACCCAAGTGTTGTGTGCCGCCATCTATAGCTGATGTGACAGAGAACTGCATCTGCGCCTTTCATATTATTTTACAAAGCGCAACGCGTTTGTCTTGGTTCTGATCATTTGATCTTTTCAAATTGCCGCTCAGGCCCTCTCCTAGGTAATCAATCGTTTATGTCAAGATTGCAGTCAGTGCAGAACTCACCACGTTCCCTGTGATGAATGGCCACGCGAGTGATTGACAGCGCAATTGAGCCAGCCAGAATGACAGCGACGATGACACGGAAAAGGGACCGGGAGTTCGGGGTTCGCGGAAGCTGGAATTTCAACAGCTAGAAGTCAAGAGGTGGAAAATGGTGCGGTTACGTGGAAACTAGCCCGTGAGACATCCGGTTTACGGCCCACCTTGAGCAGGACTGTCGCTACCCTCCGCCAAGGCTCGAGAGCGCGTCTGGGCACTGCCATCGCGGCGATGGTGTGTCGACTGCTGACGTTCCGGTCTGGCTGTTGGGCGCTGCCATTCCTGCTGTTGGAGCGGCTAGAAGCGCGTCGCCACTGAACGTGAACTCACTTGCTTATCGGCATTGCTCTCCAAACCTTCCGAACTGCCTTACTGTATTGGGTACCTTCGAACTGTTGGCTGTGCTTCCGTGTGAACGAAAACTGTCCTGTCTATAACGTCTCACCATCTATTATTCTCAAGTCCTGTGCTTGTTCTTCATCCTGTCAAATGCATCCCTCAACGTGTTAATCAGAGTTCGTCTCTGCCTGCGTGGTCCTTGTCTATTCACAACAAAAGTGGTGAGCCTGCCAGGATCCCACCCTTGATATCTGCAGGAAGACGTTGAGTGCTGTGAGACACGTCATTGAAAACTCTATCATGGATGTGGAGAAGTTAGTGGCGATCAGAACGCAGCTGGGTCTCTCAAGACTGGAACTTCGCAAGTGCATCGACACCAAGCTGGCGCAGCAGCATGCAGAGAGGGAAGCTGAAAGAGAAGCGCTCCGAGATGCAGCAGAACGGAAAAAAAGAGATGGCGAGAAGCTTCCGAGATAGCCAAGGAAGCTGCCGAGAGAAATGCGAATCCTGAAGTTGAAGATTCGTTTTCAAAAATGGTCGCAAAACAACAGCACTGTTTTTGCCGGGAACGAAACCGACTCAAATGTACCCTTCGTAAATCCCTAGAAGCTCCTACCTCTGTTTGACAAAAAACGCGACGATCTACACGCGTATTTGCAGCGCTTCGGGTGTGTGGCGACTGGTCCGGGCTGGCCGCAGGAAAAGTGAGTTGTCTGCCTCAGTATGTGCTGTCCGGGGAAGCGCTGACCGTGATCGGCTGCATGACTGCAGAGGAGTCGCTTGGCTACAACAAAGTCAAGAAGGCGTTACTCCAGCGGTGTACATTTACGGCAACAGGGTACCAGGAGGAGTTTCCGAAAGCCCGGGCCGAAGATGACGTGACGGGAAAGCAGCTCGCGGCGAGCCTCCCGAGCTACTTCCACCATTGGGTGGATATGGCCAACACTTCCAAAAGCTACTACGGTCTCCGCGATTTGGTAGACTCGGAGCAATACTACTGTTGTTGCCACCCGACTATACTGTTTTTGCCATCCGGTTTCAACCGTGATCGCAACTGCCTCCGTTTGCCTAAACGGTACTACGGCCCGCTGTATGTGCCACATTGTCGTGATGACGTTTGTAGCACGCTTTGCCTCCTTCAGTGCCTTGAAAAACAAAATGTGCAAAACAGCCGATTTTGGAGGCGCGCGCGGGAGGAACGGGTCTATCTCTGTCAAACGTTGCAGGTATACGCGGGCTGGTTGCCTGAAGACTGCTCAATAAGCGCGATAGGTATATTTGTTGGGAAAACAAATCCGAGAACCCCTAGGAGGGACTGCGATAGAGGGTTGATTACCTAGAATAGTGCCTGAGCGTCAATGTTGAAAAAAGGAAATGATCAGAACCAAGAACGTGTGGCGTGTCTTGTGAAATAAAATACAACGCGCGAATGTCGTACTCGGTCAGGTCCACTTTTTCACGGCGGCACACAACACATCAACGGGAGCGTGAACTTCGACGGATCCGAAAGCTAAATACATCAAAATGTTTTCCCTATCTCCCTTCGCACCACTCCGCAGCACGATGAACCCGCTGCGGGTTTAGGGTAGCAGGCAGCGCGGCACGCGGGACCTGGGCTGCCCGGCACCGACAGGCGCCCGCAAGCAGCCATGCATGAAGCGTGGATCGCCGGGCGCGTGAAGTGGCAAGAACTACCGCTTGCCTGTCACGCGAGGACGTAGTTCCCATGGGTGCTTTCTTTTTATTTTTATGACTAGGCCTCAAGATTGTCAGGTGACGCTCCCTCCTAATCTTATCTTTCCTCCATGGATAGACATCACGATATTCGCGCATCACGAAATGTATCGAAAATATCAGTGTGCGTACTCTAGAGCAGCTTTTGGATTTTTGTCGACAAAGCGTCATATGGTGCCCTCTGTCATAGAAACTAAAAATACAGAAATGGAAAAATTGGGTCCATTGTCCCTAAGCCTAGCAACATCCAAGTTTAGCGCTGTTCTTGAATCCCAGTGGTTTTAAGTGCGAATGCACTTTATAAGCGACCCCAAACCATCCACCGCCGGCGGCGGCGGCGGCGGCGTCGGTGTCGGCGTCCGCAGTGCTCCTCTATATTTAAAAAAGACACAGCATCCGGCGCCAGGTTTCGATCCGAGGACTTTGCGGCCGCAGCGCGACGCTCTACCGACCAAGCCACGGACGCGACGGTGATATCAGTGTTAGTGACGCGCCTTATATCTTTAACGCAATCAAACTACGTCGTCAGCGGCGTGCGTTGGCGACTCAGCGGCGTTATAGCGGCTTGATAACTGCGTGGTGTACACGTGATACTACAAACCCGATGGAAGAGATGGAAGAGAAGGCGGCGAGGCGGTGGGCTGCGGGGGCCGAGCGCAAGCGCCGCAAGCGGGCCGACAACCGTGCATTCGCACTTTCACATTCTCCCCCTCGGGGAAATGCGGGGGAATTTTTGTTAGGTCCACAGTATTGTTGATCTGCGTGTTAAAGGGTTAAGCAGCTTTGCTGGCAATGGAGCCATAAATAAATAACCAGAGTCGGGCAGCTGTTCTTAAAAATATGGCTGTAAATTATCCCACATATATTCGGGAGACAAGGTAGTAATATATGCATGTTTTCAAATGTGTACAGCCCATTTTTATTGAAGTTTTGGGTGTCTCGCCGCAAACATTTGTTTATAATACACGTGGAAGAGCCTCAGGTTTTGGAGACAGCCCCCTATTTTTCTGGCATGCCCCAACCGACAGACAGCGTTGGTATAATAGCTACTTGCCGGGACATTGTGTGCTCTGTAGACTCTTTAGGGCTGAAATCCTGCATTTCCCCGCACAGTTTTAACTAAAATATAGAGACCGACAAACCGAAACAAAATCGTCGTTCTGAAGAGGGCAGTAATGAACTCCTGCGCAATCACTGCCAACCCTCACTTCATTTATGTTATGAGGATCTGCAAGAGGTTTTCACATTTGACAACAGCTACGCCAGTGCATTAGGAAAAAGGCGTTGCGACAAATTGATGCTGTGAGTCAGACACGTAGAGTTAACAGTTCCTTTTACATTACACCTGTGTGTAAATGTGCTCATTTATCACCTATTTTATTTGGCATAGCGTATTATTCCTGAGCGAAAATTTCACGGCATGTTAAAATATTCATAGTTGCCTGAAGAGACTGTTCAGTTCACGTTCAGTTTTGTTCACAGTGTAATCATAAATGTGCTGACGCGAAGTAAAGTCTGTTCCGTTTTTCAGTTTAGGAATTTGTTTGATAAATCCAATTTCAGGACCGCTATTGTAGAGTAGAAGCTACGGTAGAAATAAGCGTTCCATCCTGCTGAACCTGTCCAGCACTAGGAAAGCTTAATGATGCCGTCTGCTTCGTTTTGAAGAATAGTGATATGGTTAAATTGTGCTAAGGAAGACGACGCAACGGAGCGCCATTGCAACTAAATTTTGGGTGACCTACGCCAAGTATATATTATTATTGAGTCCCCTCTATAACGTCATCCTGTTTTTTTATCAAAAGCTTAGGCTATATGCGATACTTTTATGTACTAAATCTACACTCTATTCCATTTACATAACGTGTAGGCATTGCACACATTTCATGAAAATCGATCAGTGCACAAAAACTTCCACAGGTTTGAAAGGACCAGCGGTGGAGAGCAGTACGAAGGACAACAACATGAAGTTTACACACAGTGCGCTCGGCGTTTTGTCTCTCGCCTTGTGCTGCGCTTTAAAATTACGCCATGTACCAACTCACCTAAACCACTACAATGTCAATCAATAGATTTACTGAATAATTTCATTCTTTTTAATGCGAAGATCAATTTAATGTTCTTGTAATACTCAAGAAGAAAGTGTATGAGAGCTGGATCTTACCGGTACTCACCTACGGGGCAGGAACTTGCAGGCTCACTAAAAGGGTTGAACTCAAATTCAGGACGAATCAGCGAGCAAGGAAACGGGAGATGATTAAGGGAGAAGAAGACAGCGGAGTGAATCAGGGAACAAACTCGGGTTAAGGACATATTAGTGGAAATTAGAAAGAAGAAATGGACGTGGGCAGGACATGCAATTCGAAGGCAAGGTAACCGTTGGTCCTTAAGGGTAGCAGAGTGGATCCCTAGAGAAGGCAAGCGTGGCAGGGGGCGGCAGAAAGTTAGATGGGCAGATGAGATCAAGAAGTTTGCGGGGATAAATTGGTCGCAGTTAGCGCAGGACCGGGGTAATTGGAGATTAATGGGAGAGGCCTTTGCCCTGCAGTGGGCGTAGATAGGCTGGTAAAGATGATGAGTGCGAAGCTTAGTGTCCTCACTGATGCGGTTGTAGGTCAGTACCCCGTGCAAGAAAGCAAACTTTGTCTGACGGTGATGATAAATGATCGTGGGTGAAGTGAAAAAACAAAACGATTCTGTGTCCAGAATCGAACCTGGGTGTCTCGCGTTATAAAGCCCGTGTCTATGTGATTGTGCCATTTCGACCTGATCGAAGCGAACCCCAAGCAGCAGGTGCCGATTCAAGCGTACACCCAAAACATGACGTTAGACCCGCGGGGTCCACGAACGAGTGTTGCTCAAGGTATTCCAGAAAAGTGGTGCCTACCTCCATAGCACCACATAGTCGCTGTGTGGGATTTGTCAACCAATGAATCCATCACAAAAAATCTTCGCGTTTAACCATCGTCGTCATTAGACGGAGGGGTGCATGACATTTTATTTTGCGTTTTCAAGGGTGTCCAAATCTCTCATTATTCCAGTACAAATCCGAGTTGCGTCGTCCTCTTGCCAAGGAACGTACCTTTCATCACCCGGCATTGTTTGCGAATCTATGCAAAAACACTTTGCCTGTATCCCAATAAATGCCTCCTACGCACACCGATACTACGTAAGTTATGGCGTGAGCCCACTGGGGACGCCGATATTCCGAAGCACCCCGCAGCGAGCAGATGCACTGATGGAGTGTTCAAATCATCTAAAGGTTCTACAGCTGTAGTATATTGGGGGGTGTAAGTTGAGGCCTCGCGAATGAATGTCGAAAAAAACTTTTTTATCACCAATGCGATGCATGCGAAGGCTCAAGTGTACGTGGACTGCCCGAACTCACCCCACCGAGTGACGGCTCAACCACCACCGTTTGCTTTATTAGGAATTTATGCTCTCTCTGCCTGTCTTTCTCAAACCAATTCATCATTCCAGAATAGTTTCAGGGGCTCTTGAAGAGAAAAAATCGCAAGATGAACAAAGTTAGAGAGAATCCTGCCGCAGCCGTTGTTTTTAAAGAAATGTTTGTTTAGTTTAAACAACAATATGCGTGCATCGAGATCAATGAACCCGGAAATAATAGGGCAAAAACGCGGAAATATATTGCTCAGAACGCGGCCAGCGGCATCAATCTCTTCACAAAAGAAAAACTAAAACCACAACCGAGTGCACACGTTGTTCGTTATTTAGCACTAAGTGGTTGATCATATTCCAAATATGCTGAAGCTTTTCATGCGGCTTTTTTTCCGCTTACGTTGCAACCCGAACAACCTTTGTTCATCTTTGCAGGTAAGGCAGGGAATGCCGAAAAAGGATACCGAAGGCTGACTGGCTCATTCTAACTTGGCTTGCTAGCTGTAGTTGAGGGTGTGTGGCCTCACGTTCCGCAGCTGCTTGCTGTCTGCTGGCAGGTGCGGCTCATTCTTCCGGCTTACTTTTACTTTATCGGCTGATTTTCAGTTTTTATAGAAGCGTCAGGTCTACCTAACGAATAAATGTTGTGTAGTATTTCCAAAGTACTTTCTTAGCAGTATTTTCATCTACTGGAAATGTTTTTTGTTGTTCTCTCTTGGCATTGTCCTTGGTAACTTCTGCTGTTTAGAAAATTGAAGGCCACTAGTTTTACAGATCAAAAACTGCTTAACCTATCAAACACATTGTGTAAACAGCCTATATTTGCAGCAATGATATCGCTCTTGAAAGTGAACTAAGCTAGAAGGTCAACGCCTCAAAAGAGAGCACGTGCGAAAATTGTCACCTACTACGGCAGAGGCAAACATTGGTCGGCCTACTTGAATCTGTACAGGTGCTTTGAAAGTCAGAGCTAGGTGAAACCAATCAACGACTTTTTTAATGCCACAGCCTATTTTTGTGTATTTTGTCTAGTTTATTCAGTCTTTTTCTCTGTTCGCCTTCATTTTGATGGTTTCAGGATCGATTTACTTCGGAAGGCCGTTTACTTGCTGCAATAAGCTATCTTCAATTTTCTGCGTTAATTTATGCGTTTTATGGGACGAAAGACGGCACCAAGCCGACGGGCACACACGAAGAATTACCTAAAATTAGGCGTCTGAGAGAATAATGTGGACCTCTATTCACAGGCCATCACGTTCACGTGTCATGCGGCACGCAGTAGTTTTACGTTTTGTAGTTATAGACTTGAAAAGCTGTGTACATTAGCCTCTCAAAGGTCTCGATTCCTTTTCTATCGCCTAAGTCGGTTTTCCACGAAGAAAGAAAACATCCAGGGCAATCTCTACTAAAGTAAAACTTAGGGAGGGGTGAATCATGCAATGTATATGCGTATTCTTGGCGCCTTGGCGTTTTTGCCAATGGAGGTGAAATCATTGGGGGGAGAGGGGGGGGGAGGTAGAGGTGTAGAGCTTTGTTGTAAAAGTCTCGTGTATTTGAGGCACGAAGCGCTCTAGCGCGAGGCATTGGGAAACGAGTGACCGGTTAGTTCTCCAAGTACGCCTAAGTAGAGCTTTCCCGATAACTACGCAAACTATATCTAGCCGATGGGGCTCCATGGAAGGCAACGAGGCTAGCGCCTGCTCGGACCTTTAGTTCCAACCCAGTTTAGTTGCATGCCTCGCTTCCTCCCGCCTTCTATGTGCAGGAGTTCTTACCAGCTCCATGTGCAGAAATTTCGCATGCGAATATGGAAAACCCGAGAACATAGGATGCTTCTGTCGAAGCTTTGAACACCCGTTTTTAAATCGAAAATGATTGCGCTGGTTGGCCACTGTGTTAGTGCTAGGGTTATATCTGCTTCCGCTGCCTTTGCCCGATTACTGGACGTATTGTCAGGTTTTAAAGAAGCGGTGAATAGTGGTTACAGTGCCACAGTCCAGTCATTCGACGACCGCTCGGAGACATTCAAATAGCGTACAGTGGCGATGCCATCACTATTTCGTTCTCTGAAGAGCGGGTGTGTGCGCCCCGGCTTGAAGAAAAAAGCCGCCCGCTTCTTCCCACGGGGGGAACTCGAGTAAATGCGTCGCATCTACTCGAGTCAAGCAAAGCGTCACGTCAAGCGAAAGCCAAGCAAAGACGCCGTTGACTGAATTCCGAACGCGCGCTCCGCCGCTTATATACGTTGAGGGGACTGCGTAAGCCGGTCCCAGTCGACGACGTTGGCGTACTTGTAAAGCGGCGTGGACTCTAGGTGTTTGAGCCAAGCGCGGATGTTGCTTCGCCGGAGAACGGCACACCGGTTATATGCGCAGCGCTCCCGAAGGAGAGGAAACTGCGGAAGAGAGAGTACTGCACAAGCGCCGGCCCCAGCGCGTCTGCCGCGGCTATGACGCAACACAATCCAACACAATCCACTTTAATCCAATTCAATCCAATCCAAATCCAATCCAATCCAAGTTAAGCTAAGCCAAGCCAATCCAAGCCAATCCAATCGAATCCAATCCAATGCCCCTCGCGAGAGAGTGTTTGAATCAAATCCAATGCCCCTCGCGAGAGAGTGTTCGCTATCGCCTCGACTCGACGCGCATGCGCAGTGAGCGTGCGGACTACGGACGTCAACGCGGGTGACATCGTGATTTACTGAAATGCTCTGCATTTAAAAGAGGACGTTGTCCCTCGTGTGTTCTCTCAGCTGTCAGAGCGTCGCCTTTAGGCTGTTTTGGGATTTAGGTCCTTTTTGCAAAGGCTGTGTCTAGCGTTCCGTCCAGACTGAACGATATACAAGTGCTAAAGTTCCTTCCAGACGGAACGGAGCTCTGCGGGTTATCGTTCCGTCCATACGGAATACAAATGAGAGCTTAGCGTTCCGTCCAGACGGAGCCGGCGTGAAATTTGTACAGTTCCGTCCAGACGAAAGCAAAACCGGCTGATTAGACGACATGCTCACTGTTCAGATTTGGTGTAGAGTGTCGAAAATCTTCAATTCTGTACGGTCGTCCCTTGGTGTCACAATGCAGCACAACTGTGCGGTTCATTTCTTCTCCTGAAGGTATTTGCGGCAGAATAATCCTGTAGTCCTTGGGAACGGCATAAAACGAGTTACCACGGCCTGCGTTGGCCGCTGACGCAGCTCGCTCGGAGCCCACCATTCTGCGTTCGCTCCTATCGGCAACCGGAAGCAGATTTTCGGCAGCCGCTCAAGGACTTAGGAGTCATTCAGGAGGTGAGTGGCATTGGCGCGTTCCAAATGTCACACGTGTGGCTTGTGAAGTTTCGCACGGACGACGCGAAGAAGAAGATTGTGGACGCAGGGCACCTAGACGTGAAAAAGCGGGTGTGTCTGGTGGTTGACCCCAACGGACAGGAAATTCGCGTGAAACTTCATTGGGTGTCATTTGATGTGACGAATGACACTATCCGACGTATATTCGGCGCGTACGGCGAAGTGAAGGACGTGACCAGTGAACGCTGGAGAGTAGAGGACTTTGAAAACGCCGACTCGACGACTCGGTTCGTACGTTTGGTTCTTCGAGAGGGCGTGACCTTGGACTGCCTCCCACACCAGCTACGGCTGGGCAAAGGTACGGCTCTTGTGGTCGTGCCTGGAAGAGCGCCCATGTGCCTACGCTGTAACACCGCAGGACACATTCGCAGGGAATGCCGGGTCCCGAAATGCGGCGAGTGTCACGGTTTCGGACATGAGCAAGCTGAATGTACGCGTTCGTACGCGGGCGCAGCAAGACGCGGCACCGACGACGAACACACCGACTTGGTGATGGACGAAGAAGAAGCAGATGACGCTGCCTCAGCTTTTTCGAACGAGTTCAAGGAGGATGCCGACGTGAAAGCTACAACGCAGTCTGTCGTAAGCGAAGTGGCAGAAACAGACGCAAAGGAGCTACCGGCGGACGCCACATCCACAGGTGATAACGAGTCCAGCGAGACGCAGCAAGAACCAACGGCAAACACAACCCAAGACAGCAACGCGGAAAATATGGAACACCAAGAAGGCTCGTCAAAGCGACGAAGGGAGCAAACTACGGATATGACAGATGAGCAACGGCTGCGACACCTAGAGCAGAAGTGGAAAGTCGTCGTCGGGAAGAAGAGAAATGTGAACAAAAAACGGTCGTCGTCGCTTTCACGCGACGGAAAGTGATCTGGTTCAGTGTCATTGACTCACATGCAGTAATTAGAAAGGTAAGCGCAGTGCTCTTTGCCTGGTTTCGGTAATCAATTATGCCAGTAGAAGTAGCTAAACCGTTGCGATTTGCTACGCTTAATGTGAGAGGGCTGGCGACGAAAAAGAGGCAAAACCAGTTATATCGATTAGCCACGGACAAGGACATCGATGTCTTTGCTGTTCAAGAGACTAAAATTGACCGCGAAGACCAGACAGAGAGCATGGCGCGACGGTTCGAAAATCAGTATAACGTTTGTGTCAGCCACGCTGTTGGAAATTCGGCAGGGTGTCTTCTTTTTATTCGAAAGAGTATTGGCGCTGTGATAGAAAGTGTTACTGCATGTGTCAATGGAAGATTTATTGTGTGTGACTTTACATTGCCAAATCAGGAATGGAGAGTTATATGTTTATATGCGTCAACTAAAGTTCAAGCGCGAAAGGAGGATTTCCAATCGGTGGGAAACTATTGCAAATCGGATCGTTTCCTAGTGTTATTGGGAGACTTCAACTGTGTTTGTTCTTCGCGCGATAAAGCGAGTGCAACGCCGTTTCGGGATGCCAGTACAGTTATTTTGAGTGATGTAATTAATGAAAGTGGTCTAGAAGATGTTGGAGCGACTTTTAACAATGGGCCCGTGTTCTTTACACACTTCCAAGGTACTAGCCACGCTAGACTGGACAGAGCGTATCTATCCTTAGAATGGATTCCAGATTGTCGAGAATACGAAGTTTGTCCGGTGACTTTCAGTGATCACTGCTTGGTTTTGTTTTGCATTGGCAGGAAAACAAAAAATAAGAATGCCTTTAGTTGGGAAGGGTGGAAACTAAATGGGAAGCTTTTAGAAGATGACGTGTTCGTAGCTAATACGCTTACGTTGCTAGAAAGTTTGAAAAATGAGGGCAGCTGCCATTGTGAAGGATGGGAACTCTTCAAACAGAGTGTAAAAATCAAAGCAATTGAAAGATCGAGCCTACTAAAACATGAGGCGACAAAGCAAGAAGCCTTATTGCGGGCAAACTTAGAAGCCTTGTTAGCCGAAGAATGCATGAAACCTGGCGAGTACAAAAATGACATACGAACAGTAAAGCAAAAACACAGAGCGTTACCGTGGCGCGCTTGTAAGGGCAAGGGCTGAAAAGATAACTGCGGACGAGATGCCGTCCCAACGAGCCTTAGGCCTTGAAAAATGGCATGCGCGGCGCAATGACATCGTGGAAATACAAAATAATGGAACAATTACTCGTGATACAAACATTATAGAAACTGTCTTTTTTCAGTACTATAGTGAGCTCTTCGCAAAACATGAAGTTAATGATGAAATATTTAAGCGAGATTTTCTGACGTTAATGCCCAGATTAGATGAAGAAACAAAAGAATACTTGGAAATCCCAATTTCTCTTGATGAAGTCGTGAAAGCTATAGAGAATCTAAATCCCGGAAAATCCCCTGGACCGGATGGCTTAACGGCTGCTTTTTATAAGAAATTTAAGAATAAAATTGCGCCGGTGTTGCAAATGATTTTTAATGAGGCATACGATCTCGACGTACTACCCCCATCCTTCTCTACGTCACACACTGTACTGATCCCCAAAACGGATGATGCCGTCAAACTCAGAGATGTGAAATCTTATCGGCCTATATGCTTAACAAATGTAGACTATAAAATTTTAATGAAAGTATTAGCTAGTAGGCTCCAAACAGTAATGCAAGATATTGTAGGTTCACACCAGACTTGTGGTATCAGAGGGCGGACTATATTCACGAATGTACATAAGGCGCGTTGTATTCTGGAGTGTTGCGATGCCACACAATCTGGAGTCGCAATGCTCCAGATTGACTTAGAGAAGGCTTTCGAGCGTGTGCCGCACGATATCTTATTTCAAATTTTAGAGTACATTAATGTCGGCAAAGTTATTCGAAATGGAGTGCGTATGGCGTACAGTAAATGCACAACCCGTCTTATAGTTAATAAGGCAGTTGGAAAAAGAGTTCAGGTGCAGCGATCGGTGAGGCAAGGATGCCCGATATCCCCACTCCTTTTCTGCATATATATTGAGACGTTTTGCTTAAGTGTCATTAAAAGTAGTAACATTCAAGGTTTTCGGTTGCAAATGACGGAAGTTCGACTACTAGCGTACGCAGATGACATTGCAGTATTCTGCACTACTAAAGAAAGCATTCTCGAGGTAGTAAAAACCGTGAAACACTTTTACTTAGCTAGCGGTAGTGCAGTAAACTGGTCTAAATGCTTAGGCTTTTGGCATGGTGAATGGCAGTCCACGCCAAGCGTTTTCGCCAACATCCAGTGGGTCACGAGTCCTGTTAAGCACCTGGGGGTGCCACTAGACAGTTATCAAGACAGTGACCCTTACTGGACCAAGCAACTCAAGGAACTTCGAGAAAAGACAGAGAAGTGGAAAGGGTGGGGTTTATCAATGTTTGCGAGAGCCACAGTTTGCAATTTGTTTTTTATAAGCAAGGTGTGGTATGTAATGCAAGTTTTGCATTGTTCAAGGGCTAATATTCAGAAACTTCATCGTGTGTTCGCCGTGTTTATCTGGAGTTCATCATGGGAAAGAACGAACAGAACGAACCTCTTTTTGAAAGTGCGTGAAGGCGGACTTGGTTTATCGCACTTATTTTTAAGGCAAGTGGTCAATAGATTTCTGTTTCTTCGTGATGTTGAAGACGCGTTTCTTAGGACAGTTTGTCAGCTGCGACTTGGAAGACTTTTGCCTGAATTTGTTGTGAGCTCTGAGTTCATGAGGGGAACTGTACGTGGATTTTTTAAGGAGGTGGTGTGGTCATACCGTTTTCTTTCTGTGCGTTTTTCTTTAGAGTACTTAAGCCGGGTGAGTCGGAAGAAACTGTACAAAGATATCGTCGAGAGTGTATTGCCAGTGCCAATATACCGCAGCAAGTGTAATCTAAGGCCTGAGAGAGGTGTACTTAAGCGAGTGAAAAGAATGACGGTCCCAGGTGGAGTGAAATCTTTCTTTTTTAAACTCCATACTGGAACACTGGAAGTTAAGACCTGGATGGAGGAAAAGGGATGCTTTGTGCCATGGGGTGTGCACTGTTTTCTGTGTCGAAAGCCAGAAACAATTGAGCACGTGTTCTTGGACTGTTGGGGAGCGGTGTTCTTTTGGGACATCCTACAGCGAACACTCAAAAAAGATTTGCCTGTCGATGCTTACGGTATTAGGTTTTTGAATGTTGAGAATGAGGACGGTGTGCCGCTTGACACAATTATGCTGTATGGACTACATAGCATCTGGAGAAACAGGATGGCGGTACGCTACTCCGACCCAGATGCCAGGCTCATCAGACACTACTTCAAAGAGTCAATAGGTTCTTTTGTACAGATACAAAAACTTCAGCCCTCTAAACCAGAGTGGCTACCCACAATTGAAGCATTGTTGGTAATGAAAGAGTATTGAAATCACCCCGCTTGCCCAAGAAGGGCTGCAGTTCTAGTGTTTGTATTGAGTATTGAGTGTACAGATTATCAGTTACGTGTGTCTTTGTTTTGTCATCCTGTCAAAGAAGGCAATAAAGAAAAAAAAAAGATTTTGTGTAGAGTGTGCGCCTCCGACAATGGCGCTCTTGTACTGGGTTCGATTCCCCTCGGACATGCTTTATTTTTTTTTTTTTGCGCGGTTGTGCCAGCGTTTAGTAACAGCTAACTTAGAGAGCAGTCGGTCTTGATTTTGCACTCAACCGGCCGCTCCGCTACCGCTCATTAGAGCCAAGGCCGACGTATCCATCGCCAGAGTTCCGATCATCTGTAGTTCGTAATGGTGATTACTAATTACGGTTATTCTTGCTAGTGAATGAGCGGAAGGGGGTGATTCGGCTGGGTAAATATCAAGAAAGACTGGTCGCGCTGCTCGCTGTGAAGCGGGCGTGGTCGAGCTTAGCGGCTCGTTTGAAGGCCGATCATCTCATTGAGAGTGATTATAAATCAAATGTGACTCTGGCTAGTTAATAGAGAGTTTTAGCTGACCGTTTTTGACGCTCCGCTATGTTCCCGACGTCCCGCTCAGCACAACCGGAGCGTCAGCAGCCGAAAGGTTTTTAGCTAAGCGATAACTGTATCTCGATCTCTCGACGGGGAATGATTCGTGTGACTGGTCGTTTCGCGTGCGCCTGTAAACCAAAACTTCAACCTAAAGGAAACATTAGAATTTGTATTTGGTCACCCAAACAAAGCAAAATAACGTGTTTCTTGCCCTCATGTAACCTTTTTTTTTGTATTATGTAGTCACTGACATGGTATTATTTTTCTAAATATCAAGAAACAAGCCGATAAACTTTGGAATAGCCAAGCCAAGGCTGTCTTTCTCGGCGCTGCATAGAAGCAGCCCCGCGCTTCGGTCGACGTTTTTCGCTTCCGTTCTAAAGATCTTTGAGGCGTGTGGCACCACTGCCTATTCAGAAGCGCTTTCGCGGCTTCGTCGGTCGTGTTTCAACTGAAGAAACGAAGTTCGCCGGAGTGCGCTTGCATTGCGGGGGCAGCCATGTTAAAATTCCGCCCGGTAGCGTAAGCTGCCGCGACGGTCCGCTAAGAGGCCCCGGTTAGTGGAGAGGGGCCTCGCTCCGGTATCGCCAGTAGCGCGCTAGCGTACCACGCATGCGCAATGGCGCTCCCGCTTGCTATCGGAGCGGAGCGGACCGTCAGAAACGGTCAGCTAAAACTCTCTAATGAGCGGAAGTGGTTTGAGCGGTTGGGTAAAAATTAACCAAGGCGATCGGACTAATACCCTAGTTACACGGGCACAGTTCACCACGGTCAAGCGAACCGCAGTTTGCTGCGTTACACGACAAACGAAACAGCGGTTACCCCGCTAACCGTGGGTAATGCACACTGAGCTCGGCCACCTAAGTTCGGTCACGCTAACCGCAGTTCCCGCAGCCGCAGTGCTCAAAATCGCGCAGGTCAGTTGGGATGCAAGTTGCGGCGCATCAGCGGAGGTGATAAAAAAGAATAAAAAAGCACCTGGCGTTCGGAGGAGACGAAGGTTCTCAAATAGCGGGCGCGCCAAAGCTGCCCCCAAAAGGCGCTTGCGTACTTTGCGTCGCTCTCGCAGTCAGCGCGACTGCCAGTCAGCAGCGGCTCGTTTCCCGGTCCACCCGATCAACTACGACAAAAGCCGTGCTAAATTTGTCAATTCTGCGCGCCGTTCGCCAAAGCAGGCAATCATGGTGCGTTTTCAGCGCTCGGAAACGATCGGCGTGCACGTCGGCCGTGCCTGCAAACACGCCGGCGTGCCTGCCCGCACGGAACTGAAACCGGCTCGAACCGGCACAGACCACGGAAGCAACAGCTTGTCGCCGCTCTTAGAAATCAATCTGATTGCGGAAAAGAACTTCCACATGCGAGAAAGTGGATGTTAATGCGGTGAAAAATTGGGCTATCTATTGTAATTCGCAGTTGTGGATATAGCGGCGGATCGGCGGTCAAATATCCACCGCGATGCTAAACCTAAAATTCCCAACACCGAGCAAACGCGAGAAAACTAAGCCGGTTGCAAGCTGTTGTGGAAGCCCCTCTCCTAAATCTCGCCGCGCGCGAGTGCTTTAACGATTTAAGCTACAGTTTTAACGATATTTCCTTTTGTGTACACTGCTTCCATTTTGATTTTTATTGTGAAGTTAAAAGTCTGTTCATTTATTTTTGTTACGCTCACAACCAAGTGACCGCGGTCACCACACTTAAAATTTCTCGTGTAACAGCCAAAACCGCAGTTTGCAATAACGGCGGTTAAGGTTTAGTAACCACGGTTAGACTTAACTGGGGTTACTTCCGCCGAGTCTCCATACAAACTCTAACTCTGTCAAACGGAACTCCAAGCCGCTGCCTCGACCACGCCCGCTTCACAACACGCAGCGAGGGCAGTCTTTCTTGACATTTACCCAGCCGAATGAACCGCTTCCGCTCATATGACTAGCCAGAATAACCGTTAATTAGTGATCACCATTACGAACTACAGATGATCGGAACTCGGAATTGACTTCGGGAACGCATCTATACAAAACCACGAACCCCTGCACAAGCTCTGCCCTTCGAGGCCGAACTTTGCACATCGGCGATTCAAAGCATAGAGATAACATTTTCCAAGTGAATTCATGGCGCCGCCTTGCCGCGGCGAAGGCAGTCGTAGGCAGCGGCGGCGGCATTTCGTTGTGTTCTTTCTCCGCCCGGCCCCCTTCAGCTCTGGGAACCCGCTCACCCACGTATTTTCTCTTCTCGCCTGTCTTTCCGGAGCTTGGCGACACTTATTTATCGTGGTAGTTGCTCAACTGACGCTGATAAAGCGCAAAAAAAATCGTGACACGACGGAAAAAAAAAACGTTCAATGATGGGCGGTTTTAAGCACGGACCGGCAACCGGCCCCCTGTCTAAACAGGTGGCGACGCTACGTCGGAGACAAAAGACGAGGACAGCCAATCAGGCTAGAGAAACGTTGTCGACATGAGCCATGGACAGGAAATCGGTGAGAGAAATTCCAGCTTTCTGTCTGTTTTTTTGGAAAATCTTGGAGAATGGCTCTTCGAACAAAAGCCGAGAGAACGATGAAGCGTATGACCTTTCCTATAAAACAAAGTTTCATTCAGCCTTTAGTGACCCTTTATTCGCGCTTAGTAACAGGAATCTCTACGGCATAGATTTTTACAGGACAATTTGGCTGGTAATTGCAGCAAGCACTCATAAATGCTGTTAGTATTAAAGTGACATTAAAACGTCTACTCGCATTAAATGTGTATTTGTGTTACCAAATTTTTATTCAAGTAACTCCGCAATTTTCCTGTTCACTGTTATGGCCTCAGTGGCCACTTTTCGAAACAAGAATTCTACGGAGAATCATTTGCCCGCTTTATGCGCAACTGCTACAAATTGGATTTAGAATTACATCCGAAGATAGGCAAATATTCGGTTTCCTTATTTATTGGCCTGCGTACGCATTTCGTCGGTGACATGCAACTATTTTGGCAAGGGCTGGGATGTTCCTTCTTGCCAACAATGAACACCTATAAATAACGGGAACAACCACAGTCGAATGAAGGAAATGCCGGTGAAGTATTATTAAGGTCTGTTCTCTAGCAACGATCGTAAAAAGAATTGCGCAAATGTTGCACTCAGAGGCTTTGTTTTTTGTAGGTTTAAGTGCATACTGCCAAACTACATTTCAAATAAACACCTTAATATTCTACCTAATCACAAAGGGGTATTGAGAGAAGAACAATTGCGGTGAAGTTGTTGTGTGGCGAATATTTCTCTACAGTAAATATTTCTGATTATCTCTAAACGAGGCAGGGTACGATGTTAAATGAAAGTTTGCTTTATACCCTGTCCATATATTTTTTGTGTTATCACAAAAAATATGGTGGCTTGCTTCACATACAGAAATGGTTCAGCAAGTTCTGTTCCTGTCTTTGCAACTTAGGTTTACCAGACACTGATGCCCACAATTTTTTTTAGTAGTGAATGGAAGCCTAAAATGAAGAAAATGAAGAAAATGAGTGTCTGAGTGCCGTACAAAATGGTATGTCATCCCAGTTACGCTGTCACCATGTATGTGTTTTTAATGATGATAGAATTTTTCAATCTCGTTATAACTTGAACCTATTCGTGAATTACCTTTTCATTCGGCGCTCAGTGCTTAATAGTAGAAGTGCTGCTGTTGATTGGAAGACATAAGTCATGTAAAGAAACATAAACTATTGCATCTTCCTTCGTGAAGAGACAGGACGGAGCCTGCACCGACGTTCGCCCCCTTCATCTTCGTGCAGGTGTTTGTTGTCAGCTGCGAGGAAAGCATCACGACTTGTTAGTCGGTTACCTCAATGTAGCTGCCAATTAACTTGTCACTCTCCACAGCCATCCAGAGCACATAGTCGCATTAGATAAGTGGACTTGTAGCCAGCCGTTGTGATGCACATGTAATTATCCTATTTTTCGAATAAACGGACTCTCGTCAAGAACACAGGAGCAGGGAATATATGATTAAAGAAATGGACGACGCGCACAACAAACCACGTGTCTTTCGCTTCTTAGAATTATGAGGAGTAAGGAATCATCTTAATATATCGAGACAGTAGACCTCCGTAGCCAAATCAGGGCCAGAACAAAGACGACAAAGAGTCCATTTAATGTACTTTGCTACGAAGGCCATTATCAGTCAATCTGATAAGCAACAAACAAGAATGCTCTTTGAATGATTGATATTACAGATCTCTCCTATTGCATGCTTCGTGGGTTGCGAAGTGCTTACGGTGTTAACAGCAAAGCCAACCATAGGAGCAGATAAAAGGGACAAGAACACAAACGGCATAAAAAGAACCACTCCTCGCATATGCCTAAAGGTAAGCAGAAGCGTCTTATCAGTAGAGGTGCTTTTAAATCTCATTGTTTTGTTGTTTGCCTACAAGGCAGTGTTTGTAGAATAATTCTACGCGAAAATAATAGAAAATTCATCCTTCCGTAAACTAAAACACTCGGTTTCTTCAGGAGCCTCATATTTTGTTTGAACAATTATGTATAAACACATGCACTACAAACATTCCTCGTGATTACCCTGCTGGCGTCTCGACTATTTACGGACTTATGTACAGACAGTTTTGATTATGGAAATAAACCACAACGATCCGATGTACCTGACTGAAAAATGTTCCGAATTCAACTCACCCTTTAAGGTCAAAGCAACATGCTCACAGAAGATCTACTTGCAAATTCCTATTTCCTGGCACTTTCACTTCTGCGAACGATGGTGCTGAACCAGTATGCTTGAAATCCACCTTCCCAAACCTCCCTTTACTCAATCATAAGAAAAGCACGACAAACCATCTAAGCCCAACGCACAAAGAAATTGAGTCATGTTTGCACGTCAGCTGTAAAATAACTACACGAGAGCATGTCGTAAATGCGACAGCTATGTCAACTTTCGAACTTATAGATGCCATGAAGGCTGACTGTTTGGTGTGGCTTTCTTAAATTGTTTTACAGCAAAGGGATTTAACTAGCCCCTCTAGCCGAAGATATTGAATAAAATTCGCTTAACGTTTTTCACGCCGTAGGTTGTACAATTTTGAATGCGGTACGATACAAAAAACTTATTATTTGAAATGACTAGTTTTAATTTGTGAAAGTATGCAATGAGGCTGCTGTCACTACTGTGAATCAAAATATAAAGATAATGTTTTCAGAAGGTAGTTGCATGTTCTTACACGCATGTTAGGATGTCAATATAAAAAAATCTCACCGTCTCCAAACAACGGCATTGTAATTGTTTCACTTACAGTAACAGGTATCGCTGGAAAAATAGCTCTATTCCTAGATCCCTACGGTAAGGCATTCCCGACTGACTTTGGATTGGTTAGTGCATTGCTGTCGTACAGTTATTTTGTTGAGTCAGAAAAAACAACAAACTTCCTTTATGCCATAGCGTCATGACCAAAAAGTCAAGAAAGGTAGATCTTGCAAAGCAAAGTCCGCTTTTAAAGACGATATTCTTTTTTGGGCTACTTAAACACCAGAATGTCGGTCCGTCTGTATGTCTGTCTGTCCGTCGGTTTGGGACTCGATTCAGCTAGCCGGACAAAGTGAAACAAAGTCTGCGCAATAGTCCTATATACTCACAGCCAAATCTGAACGGTTAGGTGCGGCGTCAATGTTCATAGTTGTCAATATTTTTTAACAACAGCAAGCCGTTAGGTAAGTATAAGGCAGAAATAAATACATGTGTGATAATTGCAGTGTTTCTTTATTTAAAATATCACTGGTGCTTGATTTTCGCGATCAAAAAAATACTACATGAACTGCAGAAAACCGTCGCCGGGTGCTGACCACGCTACATGGTGGCATTTGAAAAAATCAAACTACTACAGCGACGAAAGGTTAAACTAGATAGGTTCTACATTGCGCTTGTAATGCTCGTGGAGTAGGGCAACGTGGTTCTATAAGCGCTGTAGTAGGGTGGCTGGATTCCCGCGCATCTCCGCCGTACGGCAGCACTGGCATCGAGGCATCCGGCCTGGAGCAGTAGAACGCGGTAAATATAGATTGAGTTTTCCAGTATAAGAGGCTAGTGGGAAAGCGAAGGGAGGCATGTATTGGCAAATGTTGGCGTAGACTATCGTTATTTGTCGACATTTGCAACAGAAGCAGTAGATACGAGGCCATTTTTTGTTTATGTTCTTGGAAATAGATACTGTAAGAAATTATTTATTTGCCAAAGCGAGTAAAGAAGCTGAGAAAGGCCAGGAACACTATTGAGGCCAATGATTATAGAACGACGTCTTTACAGACAATGCAATCTCTAAAAGTTTGACCAGCAAGACAGTGCCTTTGCGAAAACCTTTTTGCCTCTATCTGCCATTAAAATTTACCAAGATGTGGTGATAGATGTCTGTTTTACCTAATTCCCCGCGTTAATTATTCAATTGTGATACCCAGATGCCCCAGCCTGACACGGCGTCCACAAAAAGATGGCCTTTCAAGCTACTAATTCTACCTGTACTACTTAATTTTGTGGATGCTACGTTGCCAGCCACTGAAGGGGGTGTGAAGTGTCCAGTGCTGACCCCGTCCGTCACAGTCGACTGGAATAAGGTACTGGACGCAAATGCAATAGCGCATAATAAAATGTATTCTGACAAATATTCCTAAGGTGTATTTCTAAGGTGTGAGGAGAATGTATAGAGGCAGTGCCCAAGAAGTTTCTTATGCCGTATGCTTAAATTGTTAGTTTGTTTAGGTTCTGTTTACGTAGAATCACGTTGCAATAGACCTTTCTTTGTGTAGTCACACAAGGTGGTGGAAGAAGGTCAAGATGTTTGATTGCATGCCCAAATATTGCCGACTCAAAATAAGGCGTAACGGAAATTTTTCACAGATAAGCAAAATCCCGCCATTGAGCACGATGATGAATAGGCGTCGGCGTACCGAACAGCAATTATTAATCAGGCTTTGGAAGCACAGTGCGTGATGTGCCACAGATTTGTTTTGGCATGCTGCGACAGTGTGTGAATCTGTGTTCATTTTAAAGAATTTAAAGAAGACAAACCAGCCCTTAAGGTTATGAGTTAACGTAACTCAAACATGTTGCACACCTCACAAAGTATGAGCCATGGTCCAGTGACTTCCGCTTTTCTACGGCATCTCATATAGTTATCTTTATTTGTGAAACTCTACAGTAGTCTGTGCGTGAACCAAACAGACAATTCTCCAGAGGATTTGGAAGCCCAATTTATATAGACAACGCGAAAGCGAACGAGTGAATGCGTTGAGATTCATAAAGAATTGATACTTAAAAGGGACGTTGTTCCTTGTAC
Source organism: Haemaphysalis longicornis (assembly GCF_048455015.1). Classification (NCBI taxonomy): domain Eukaryota; kingdom Metazoa; phylum Arthropoda; class Arachnida; order Ixodida; family Ixodidae; genus Haemaphysalis; species Haemaphysalis longicornis. The sequence goes on along the minus strand of NW_027526422.1, from coordinate 114,440,286 downwards.
GCGATGCATTTCCGTGCATCTTGTTCAAACTTCGCCCACTAAAGGCACACTGTGTGATCTTTTGAATCACCCAAGCGCCAGCGTTTGACGTTCTGCACAGCCCCATGCTTTTATACCTCAGGCATAAACTGGATGCGCGCACATTTTCATGGTGCATTATTTCTGGGGCCCGAGCTGTCAATCGAAAAGGTCCGCAAGCTTCATTATTTTCTTTCTTTCTCGCGACGACCTTTTGTTGATTTAAATTGCTAAGAGCGCCATACTCTTATATCGTCGATTTAGAGTAGTGCTTAATTATCGCCCCTTTAAACGCGGGTCCGTGGTTTTGATTCCTGTTCCTGCCATGGTTTAATCAAATAACGTAAACGGGCCACGTTGGCTCCTGTAGTTGGGGACACTTTTGCAGGCTGAGGCGGTGAGCGAGCATAAAAGATCTTTATATCAACTTCCGCTCAGGCCGAGTGTACGCTGAAGTCCCCAGCTCCTGCTTTTTGGGTAAAGCGAAATATTCTGCTTTTAAAACAGGTGGCAATAGGTGTGTTGATTGGATGATCTCTGTCTGCATTTCGCAGCAACTCGTCGATATTATTAATACAATTGCAAGCATTGAACACTTATTTATTTGGCCAATTGTACACACGTGCTCAATAGGCGAACATTGTCATGTCTGCGAAGGCGCTTGCGCCAGAAGACTAGGCAACCTCACTCGCACAACTGCGGAGTGTGGTATGACATGGTATTCGCCCGAATAAAAACAGAAGTAAAGGTTGGCTCTACTAGTGAGCGACTATGCATGAGCAGATCCCTGTAGAAGGAAGACAGTTCAGTTATGACGTTGAGTGCGATTTTTCGCCTCAGTGACTCGTAATGTGGGACCCACGGGATGGATACCTTAAAGGCCGTCGCAACAGCACGCATTGATCGTCATTCATACTCACAAGAGCTCTGCAGGAGTTGAATTATAGCGATATTTTTATACGCACACTCGTAAGAAATTCTTAGTTGATTCTTAGTTATAATCTTCTTGAAATAATCCTTTTCTTTCCTCTGCCATGCCAGGGCTCTCCCGTGCCTGGCCGGCAAATTCAAAAAGTAAACTCTCATTTCTCAAACTTCTGCCATCGAGCAATAACCAACCAACATCACAGGGGTTTTCCCCTAAATCTGGTTGATTAACACTCATGGTATTGAAGTGAGCTCATGCACCTCATTAGAATGGTTGTGTGAATTACGACTCAATTAGCAGCAAATATCTTATTTTTTGGCTGATAACCCGTCCTACATTTTTGTATGAACCTTTAGCTGTGGGTGACTAATAATCAATAGCCAAATTTGTTCATACGAAAGTATTGTTTCCGACAAGTCACAGCCAACGTTTCTACTAGACATTTCGAGTTCAATTACTTGAGAATTGAATTGAGAAGTACGCGAAAGCTGTCGGTAACACGGGGGTTTTAAAAGTGGTTAGTATATCAACGAACCAACGGCCAGGCAGCGCATGCAGGAATGAATATATTTTACTGCGAAGCTGTTAGGCTTTCCTTGTCCGGAAAATGTCCTGTCGTAAGAAAACTCAGACAGGACCCTGCAGTTTTTTGCCCACGACGCCGAGCGTGTGTGTCAGGCCACTCAGGCGTGCAGAATAGACCTCAGAAATATTGTGAAGAAAAAGCACGAAACAATAATCGAAATCGCATGGTTCATGATCAGGCGCCGGTAAATAGCGGGATCCCCCCCGTGTGTTCTGATAGAGGTTAGGCATTCAGCTGTTCTTGGAAAGGGGGGAGGTTGACGTCATTCGATAGCTAATGCATGCGTCAGGCTAGACAGCACCCAGCAGTTCTTTCCCAAGACGCCGAGCGCATGCTTCAGGACCGAGCATTTGCCGCCAGAGAAGCAGAGTGCATATAGAAAGCCCGCTGAGCTAGAATAACATATCGTATTCTATCTACCCCATCAGCATGCGTAGTGGTTCACAACCGCTACGCTGGACACCCCTTACGCAGGGCAGGATATGGCGTCCACTTTTTTAGACTTTGTTTCTCAAAAAACTTTATTCGAGGCTTCAGATTACTGCAGAGGAACTTCATATTTCAAGAGTACTACAAAAAACAAAAAAGAAAGCCGGCAGCCTTGATGCAGCGCGTTGTTTGAGAAACACAACAGCCAAATAACCCTATTTAACCTTCATTAGGAATCCAAACGTACCTTCTGACGCGTAATTAGGTACATTTTGTTCCAAGCCTTAAAACATATTCTGAATATAATGGCAGGTTTCCATCAATAGCATAAAAGTTTCCATCAAATGCAACCGTAATTACGGTGCAAACATTCGGTGAGCAACACAGGAGGTATCGCAAAGATCTGACATAAATCACACAGTTCAAAATTCAATATACAGATTTGGGGTCTTCGTTGGTGGAGTGTTTTAGCGACTAAAATAAAATAATGATGTCAACATTAGACAATGTATACGATTTTATTTATTTATCCTAAACTGCCAGCCACCTGTTGGCAGCCAAGGCAGCAGTGGTTGCATGTTTATGCATTCAGCACTGTGTTGCAGCGAAGAAGTATCATGCTACAGCGAAACGCGTAACCAAACCAGGCAGCACAAAGTTCAGAAAAAATAGTGCGTTGCACACCCGACAAGAAGCACTCTTGGGTAGGTACAGCCAGGCTACCAAGAAAATACGCACAAGCTGAATCGTAAGCAATGTTTATTCAGCGCGAGGAAATAGTCCTGGTTGACGTCTTGCTTGCTTTCTTTGTTAAACGTGAGTGAAACACACATATAGTTTTTGAAGTTTGGTAAATTATAATGTTCCAATATAACCTACTCTTCTTTACGTGCTAGAAGTAAAGTTTTAGCCATTTATTTGCGGACACTGTTCCCCTCGCAGAACTGCAGTGTTTTGTTTTTAAACCCCAAAAATCGCAGGATTGAAGTGAGCTAACGGACGCTAATGGTGCCAGGGTGAATTTGCTTCTGTGGCACTGCCTACTATAAATCCGCATTTATCGTTTAACTGTGCACCGTTGTATTTCTGGCAGAGCGAGAGTACTGAATTTTTGTTCGGATAAGGGTCTGTATAAAAGACCGGCCCGATTTCGCACTGTTTCGATAATATTTACTGATTGTAGGGTTTAACGCGCCGACGCAACGCAAGCGATGAGGCGCGGCGTAGTGGAGGGCTCCGTATTATTTTTGACTGCATGGGGATCTTTATCATGCGCCAAAATCTTGTACACACGGGCGTTTTTGCTTTTCGCCTCCATCAGAAAAGCGGCCCCCGCGTCTGGGAATCGAACCCGCGACACCGTGGTCAGCAGCACGACGCCTTAGCCACAGAGCCACTACGGCGGCCACCACCTAAGAAAGCCACCCGCCGCGGTGGCTCAGTGGCTAAGGCGTTGCGCTGCTGAGCACGAGGTCGTGGGTTCGATTCCCGGCCGCGGCGGCCACTTTTCTGATGAAGGCGAAAAGCAAAAACGCCCGTGTGTACGAGATTTCGGCGCACGTTAAAGATCCCCGGGTGGTCAAAATTAATCCGGAGCCCTCCACTACGGCGCGCCTCATAGCCTGCGTTGCGTCGGCGCGTTAAACCCTACAATCAATTAAACCTAAGAAAGCCCCAGCTAGTATTAGGACCTCCATAATTCCTGACAGCACCGATAATACAATTTTACTAATAAGAGCCTGCTCCCATGTGCAGAGTTACTTCATATGCTCTGGTCATATGTAGTGATGGGTCGAAATAGTTGCCGCATCTGCAATGGGCATGCGCTTTTAATTGAAATGTCCGCTCAAACGGCCCGGAGTCCGCTTGGCCAAATGTAATAGGTTCAGCAATTACCGTCTGGCAGTTTGACACCAAAACATGTGAAATAAATGTACGCGGCACGGAAAAATAGGGCATGAGCACGCGGAGAAAACAACATGGCGTCGCTTGAAACTCGGAACGGCACAAATTCAGAGCGGTACAATAATTTCCTTTTCTTGCATAAGGCCTGTTAAATATAAACTAATGTACGCCAAGAATCAGCCAATTATTTGAATACCTCGGTTCTTGTGTCCCATTAGAATCGCCTACTGGATTCCAGTCACACAGCTGCATTTTTCTGGTTTTTAGATCGAAGGCATGAGGTGGTTTGAAGCTCTGACGTACCCTTGGAAGGTTGAAGATTGCTTTGTCAGGCAGTATTTCCCACATCTCAAGACTATGATTTGGAAAGCAGAGCCGGGGTAAGCTTATTATTGGCCTCCTCACGTCTGGCACTTGCATATTTGTTTTGTTTTTCTCAAAGGGGGTAAGCTTTTATAAAGGCGTATAAAGGCGGAACTATTTTTTGTACGGGACAATCTTTCCTCCACGATATAAACGGTATACTTTTTATCCCGAATTAAGATACAGGAACGTCGACATAAAGCACCTAATTCACTATTGCGCCCAATGCGCATAGATGTCTCACGCATTGCTTCATTTTCCCGATACCATACTCACTCTTCAGAGGTAATAAATTTGTACGACCCGAACATATTCACTGCAAAATAAAAAAATGTGCCCAGCTTTAGGCATTAGGTTAATCTTGCTGGCGTTTTCAAGACAAAATTTTTGAAATGCAACATATTACCATTTGTCCCAAGGCCGTATGGAACACCAACCAAAACCATAAAACTGATGTTTGAGGTCAGGGGAGACCAACAATTTTTGCTACCTAAAGGTGCGTTGTCTTTATCAATTACCTGTTGCTCAAATGAGATTACACTGCTCGAATTTTCTGGCATTCTGCTGCGTTCTCCTCCGGCCTTGCCGCGCACAGGTGAAAGATTTCAACAGATTCTTGACACCGATCACTCAACATGGGCACTCATTCATCACTGCTGGGAAAACGGTGAGTGAAAACTGTACGGAAACGCACAATATCAACAAACACAAGCTTGCACTGGAACTAACAGTATATATTTCTGTGAAAATTTAATGAGCCCGCTGAATAACCACACAGTGGTGTTTGCGGCTCAGAGTGCGAATAGAGTTATACCTATTAGAACTCCCCAGGCTTTCCTCGCAGCGGGCGGCAGATGCTCACTCGCCAGTATTACTTCTGAATCAGAATAGACCGCAAATAACCGCACACTGCTCCGCAGTAGCTGTATGGAAGCTCTTGTACACAGATATTGTTCTAGGTGCTAAGGATAATTTTAGATCCCGACGTAAACTTTCCCGGAGGGTCCCAAATGTTAGCGACGCTACTGTACGCAAAACATCGTGATTGAATGCCGATCAAGAGCACAGAGAGAAGTACACGATAAATAGTTTCTCGGCCTTTAAACTTATGAATCGTTAAGAAATCAATTTCGCAATGCAACGCAGAGACAAAAATCCCGAGAAGAAGCTCGTGAATACAGAGAAGTTTAGCGAGCGTTGGTAAAAAAGCATAAAAAGCAAGAAAAAACCAGACGGGAGAAAGTAACCGTATAAACGAGCGAAAGACAGAAAGCTGTTTGTGGAATTAGCAGGCCAAACGTAAGCAGTATCACGTAATACTTCCCACAGTAAAGAAAACAATATGAAACTTCGCATTCCTCTTAATTCATCCAACACACGGCAAGTTCTCTCAATTGTGTTTTTCGACCAACCGTTGTCAATGTTAAAGTGTACTCCACAGGAACCCCGGAATAAGAATAACCCTTATAACTTTATTTTTCTAGGGTCTGGGTCGCATTTTGCACTAACTCTGAGGAAACCGGTAAAAAAAGTTCCGGCCTCTATTTTAGCGAGAGCAGCGCGTGCCATTGCAAAAAGTGGACGCCGAGAGAAAGTCGTTTGGACTCAATCTGGTTGCATGGTAAGATAAAGTTTGATTCATTTCAATGGCAGCGTTTTGAAAAGACATTCTATAAGCAGAGCAATTTTTTTTCGGCTATGTTTGGTAGTGCAACGTATGTTTTTTATATAAATATGCCCCCCGAAACATTTTTTGCTGCAGCCAACGAGTTTTCTTAGTTTTGCTATAGTCGGTTTTGTTCCGATGGCACGTACACTGATTTAGTTTAGGAATAAAGTATCTCACTTGAGCAACTCAATATGAAAAATTATATTCCCGCATTACAATTACAAGTAATAAGGAAGCCGAGAAAAACTGGAGAATGTTTTCCGGGGAAAACCCACAGTGTAATATTCCGACGTGTACAGAAACTAGGCAAAGCCACAACGCTTCTCTTCGAAGAAAAACTGGGACGCTAACAATGCCCGAAGACAATTATGTGACAGTTGGCCTGCAGGAATCTCGACGCTGCCTTGAGAGCTGTTTTTGACGTTTGAATAAAGAACCTCTTCAAAATACCCATATGCTATTCATGACGGAACGCACGCAATAGCTTCACATCTACAGCTGAGTCTCTTTGCGGGCACACGTAGGTTATTTTATGAAATACAACGAGATAGTCGCCTCACAACGGTTGAACAAGGGAAAACCTTTTCTTGGCGGTCAAATCTATGGTTCAAAAAGTAGGGAATAATTAAGGCGAAGCCTTATAAATGGCCAATTTCTCTACTTGTTTTTTATAATAAATACATCACTATTGCGTAATTGGCTGCCTTTAGATACAGTGTTGTTTTTTTGCCCCAACGTCCTAAATACAACAAACGTCTGGGTTTATAAGATCAAAATGCGTCATAATAAACGGTCTACTACGTTAGCTCGGCAATGGGTATTTTGATTTTAATGCTTACCAGGATAAGAAATTTAATTTCGGTTGTACCAATGTAAGGTATTATGCGGAAGGTTTATTCATGGAAATACAACTTCAAAATTTCACCTCTTTTCTGTTGGAGAGGCGCCAGGAAAATCCGGTTTTATTTATTGCGCTTCATTTTTTTTTTGCTTTCGACTGCACAGCGAAAAAGTTCTTGTAAGGTTATAGGGTTTGCCGCCTTGTGCGAGTTTTGAATGTCACAAACATACAGTGCAAAACCTTCTATTAAGCGGTGTTACCGCGCAGTGAAAATTTGATAAGACATTTTTTACAGGCTGGAAACTGTTCGACATTAGGACCACATTGTGTACTAAAGGTTTATTACTGCAATAAACAGCCCACGTGTAATGTTCCGCGTACATAAATTCCGTACATGTTGCGCTTACCTACATATGCAACCATGCGTATCTACCGTTACATGCTCGCGAAGGCACTCCTTTATAATGTTCGTCTGAGCTACCCAGGCCAGACTACACGACCTTGTGCAGGTACGCAATATGCTGATAAGGAATGATTGCAGTAAAAGGCGCGGCACTTCCGTCCTGGGGCGAGATGTTCCGTCACATGCAGAGTGCTTCCTCCTACGATTCACGGTAAACCTATATTGTAACGAGGGCCATGATTGTCACTTCAGGAAATAGGGATCACGCTGACTGCTCACAATGTGCTTGGTTTATTCGCGCGCTTCTGCACATTTTTGACCCTGGCTCAACACCAAAAACATATTGGGCACACGCTGTCACCAATGTCACAAATCTTTTGGAAGCATTTGGAAGCATTTATTAGGTATGAAAATTTTAAACTAACGTTAAAACGGTGTGGACGACAAAGAAGGGACACATAATTTTAATACGCTGTTGCATAGTTTCAGGGTAAGGTACAGCTTGTGATGACTTACAAAACTGAGTTTAAAAATCGTACACCAGCCCGCTCATTTATAAGTTGTGTTTGTCCAGTATATCGCCGTACGTGACGGCTTATTAAGAACTATCGCAACCACGGCTGGTCACATCATAATTGTAGTAGCCATGAACATTGTGCTTGTTGACGGAGCACGTTGCTTGAACTGGTATTTCCTGTATTTCCCTTGATACTGCTGGAAGTGTTACATTTCTCGCGGCTTTGTTTACTCGTACCTATAATTTTCACTGTCGTTTGCTTTGCCCTATACTATCAAATTCTGCCGCGTACTGCCTGCTGCCGATCACCACATAATTGCACGCACGGCGGTTGTCGTACTTTAATTCGCTTTTTCTGAAATTGGTGCTTTAATACAACCAAAGCCCCATTTTTATTTAGAATGCGTTATCTCAGACTTAAAAAAAAGCTGTTTACTGCCAAGGCCACATTATCTACTACAGCTATGTATGTAGAAAGGGATTATGTTCGTGAATTTATTCTTTATTACGGTATGCCCCATGAAAGACACAAGGATATTTCGCCCGAAGAACAGTTTACAGTAGGTTCCAGGTTTATTTTTAACATCGGAGCCCTTTATGCTTACTTTCCCCCGTGCAGCGTGTTACCAGGAAGCTATTACCGGAAGGCGTTATCCCAAGTGGAGAGGCTGAAAATACTAAGCCAAGATGTGTGAGGATAAGGGGCGAGTAAGAAAGGAGCCCACTAGCAGGTGGGGGGAACGCGCGCCTTCAAAAAACTGTGGTTAGGGAGGTCCGGGGACTCCAACACCGAACTTCACGCCGCTAAACCGGCAACCTAACCGCTGTGCCACTGCTAAGGCCCGTGGGGTATGAGGTTCGCAACGACAAAGAACAATACTATTTGCAATCAAATGGAGGAAAAAATAGTTGTGTGCCAAGCAGTTAGCAATACCTACAAGGAAAGAAAGGCCAATAAAAATTTTCGCAAGCGTAAGAGCGAAGGTTAATTTTGAAGCAGAAACATAAATAAAACTAACAACCCATTTAGGCGCCCATTGAGTGCAAAAGCCATTCCAGCTTGTATTCCCAGGCTGTTTCATCAAGAGCCGGGAAGGGAAATGCAGAAATGGGATCAGGCAGCTGGAAATAAATGCTAACATAACGGAAAAAACTGACGACCTAACCCCGGAAAGAAGCACTACAGAAAACAAATAAAAACCGCCACCGCCTGACAAAAAGAGACGAACCACCAGAAAACATGCCTCCCGTTGTCTGAATTGTGTTAGTAAAGGGTGAAGAGGTATTAATAAATATAAAAAAATGAGAGTGTCCCGCGCCAAAGCTACGCGTCGGCTAGGAAGACCGCGATTGTGGGTGGCTTCTGATTATATTTGAATGCCTGGGGACCTATAAAATCACCAAAATCTTTACACACTGAGAGTTTAAAACGGTAGTCTGTTCAGGCCACTTCTTGCTTCCGCTACAGAACTTCGTGAACAATCCGTTGAAAAGCCAGATTTATTTTTAGTGCTTTTATGATAGCCAGGAGAAGCCGTAGGAAGTAGAAGGAAATCATTTAGGTCTGCACATAGGCACAGAAGAACGGTCGGTAATGTCGGCAAGAATCACATAACCAGCAAACTATCAACGTAGGTAAACATCGAGTTTGATTATAGCCAATCGTGTCGGGGCAGAATGTTAAACACTAAATGACTGATTCGCTTCGAACTCCCACTCTTACATTTATGATTTCCTGCTGAATTAACTCTTCGTGCAATGAAATATTTCTTTTTGGGACACAGATATCCTCGACTGACATGGACCACAGGAAAGTGTTGTCGCCATGGGCGGTCCTTCTAAAAACGGCGCTCCCTGTCGGCATTGCAGCACAAGGAACGACTAGCAGCCCTACCAAATGTCCTGTGTATAAGCCTCTTGTAAACGTTGATTGGAAGAAGGTATTACACCAGAAAACATCATTTCTCATATTCGAACTGGGACATTATACTGCATCGCCCAATCTATACCTATGAAAATTTGTTGCACAACATGTTAGCTTTACCTTAACGCCCCCTTGTAGAACTCGCGCCACAGAAGGTTGTTGAATCGCGCCTATTGTCACTTTATAATGCAGCATAGGAGCCCTGTACTTTGTTTCGATTGCGTAAACGCTATGCTGCCTTTCTTAAGCTCTGTCTTGCACATGACACAAAATAAGAAACTTGTGTTGTTTGCAAACAATTATTCAATTCAGTGCGGTATTCGTACAACAAAAGCAATCATAAATACACAGTGATCCTCAAACAATGTGGAAGTTTAATTTGATAACGAAGCGTTAAAATACTGAAGTTCCTGTTGCTTACAGTAATGCTGGAGTATTTACACATGCGATGTTCAAACCTTCATTGGACTGGAAGTACGGCTGCCTACTGTTTCGCGGAAATTTGGTGAAGAGCACGCTCACTGCAGCCTTACAGCACAAAAAATATATTCTGATTTCTAAGACTTACTGTGCACTTTTTAGCTCCCTGGCGGCATTGCACAAGACGAAAAAGAAGACCGCAGATGTTTTTATATTGCGCTGCCCATTCATGCATCATTTCGAGACCACATTGCAGATATTTAGGGTTGCAGATAATCTCGCCTTGTTCTGTGGTACCTCTTTAAATTTTTTTCCTATTTGCCTTATTCACACGTTCTTAAAGTGTCAAGAATGTAGTCTGCAGCTACTCGGGACCCCAGCGAAATATGCTCCTAACAGTTATTGACCGTGGTAGTGTGACATGTAGGTTTGCGGACAGCTTTAAATTCGCTAAATAAGACTGCTTTATTTTTTGCCAGACACTCCTTTTTTCCGTAAAACGCATTTCCGAGCCCCTAAAAGCTGATGTTTCTAAACAAACTACAAAATGTGTCAGGAATCTGAGGGTCATATGCGGCATCAAACGATTTGACAGGAATCTCATTTGCCTTTGTCAAAGATAACAGATGAATACCGCGAATGGAAGATTCTGTATTCTTACATTATTCGCAAATTCTTCTTTTTACTACACTTGTGGCGTGTCCCGATATTGGTTTCTAAAACAAATCAGATGGCCCCGACATGCCTTCGTATGTCGATTAAAAAAGGGCCCCGAGAATTACCACGTTCTTAGAGTCCTGTCAATACACCGTGCTTTACTTTTATCCTGAGTGATGAAGAGCCTTTGCTGATATTTCTTCCTACCGAATGCACAGATTGGTAGCCGCAAGTGGCCAAATGCAGGCGCTGCTGTTTCGAGATCTACTGATTTACCCTAATCATACCAACTTGGTTGTCCCCCACCCGGACACGTCTGAAAAAGAGCTACAAGGGCGTACATGCATGTGTGCCAACAGGCTGTTTAATGACGTTGCCTTATGCAAACGTACAGTGAAATTATTATGCGCATAACAACAAAGCAACCCTGTACTCTGGATTTTTGTAAAATGAGGTTATTATAAGGATCCACCCTCTCCGAAGTGAGCACCATTATACCGTATTTAATGGTAATTGTTGACTGTGCTTCTTATATTTGCCCATTGCAGTGTTTGTTGTTTACACTGATGCAACATTCATTACGTTTAGGGGTTTATGGGAAATGAACTTGCGTAACTGAAATGTGTAACTGCAGACGTATTGCCATTTTAATTTTGACCTCGAAACAGCAGTGTTTACAACTTTTGTAGGGACGCCTTTTACAGGGCTTGCACCCCAGACGGTTTGTTTACTTGTAAAGTCCTACCTTATAATCAAAAAATAGGACAAAAGCCGAACTTGTTCTATTCCCATTCAGTTTTGATTATGATTATAACTGTGCATCCCCTGACGCTTACCACACTACTCCCTAGTAATCCCCCTTTTGACGCGTTTTCAGATTGAGGGAATTCGGTGGTATGAGTTATATACTTCCCCTAAAGGCTCAGACCGCTGTTATGTGAGGCAGTACTTTCCGACAAACAAGACCATGGTGTGGCAAGATAAGCCTGGGTAAGTAAGCGGTACCTCATTTGCGTCAAGTCTGCACGGCAAAATATTTAGTGTGACTATGCAGCTACAAAGCTTAATTGATCAAATGTTCACGTTTTATATGCCACACAAAAATTGTTTTCCGGTTCCTGAGGTTGTTTTAGTCTATAAGCGTTTCACAGTCAGCCACGATCGATGCACGGAGCATCCGTAAGCGGTATAACTTCATGAATATTGCGTTCAGTGCTGTTGTAGAAAAATAAACGCTCGAAATTTGCCTTATTTTTTCACTTACACAATTTATTATTCAGAAGCGAAAAAATATTTCACACGAATCGCACAAGAAAAGACGACGCTGACGCTAGGTCGGATCAATTTGATTGTCACCTAAATAAAAGTGAAAATTATAAATAAGTCATTATGCTTTAAAATTTCATTCTCCTAAACGTTGCGTTATGTTTTGCTTACTTATCTTATTATAACGTTCCCCTGTAATTCTAGTTTTTCGTTTCTTGGAATCGATGAACTGCCCACAAGGCTTGTTCCGACTTGCACTGCCCTTGAATGGGGCAATTGTGGCGGTACCTGTTTTTTTTTTTCTTCTTTTGCTGACGTTTCGGGCAGAATAAACTTATATTGGTAACCCATGAGGCTACAATGTGCTGGTATTAGTGTTTTTTATGACGTTATAGACCCCGCGCGAAGCCCGATGTCGTCAAAAAGAAGCTGTTTGAAATACATGGTGCAAAACAGTTCCTTCTGCCAAAAGGTAGGGCATCGTCTTAATTTTTAATTGCATTAAGATAGAGCTTATTTCGGGGAGGTGTGTTAATAACTGGATCTTTATGTTTTCTTTAATCAGGGGAGAAGTTTCAGCAAATTTTAGACACCGATCATAAGACGTGGGCATTGGTTCACCACTGCTGGGAAGGTGGTGAGTATCCAGTCTTCACGGGATACGAGAAATTGCCAACACAAGCAATAAAGTTGCACAGTTAAACGTTACCAGCGGTGTTCTGGGTCAAGAAAAAGGCTGTTTTTAAGTGCAGAACACTTTAAGGTCCAGCCGTGCCTCGTAGATTGCTCTCGGGACCCAAGTAGAGCCACACAGCGTTCCGTCGTAGCGGCTGTCCTCGCGGCGTAACACACAGGCTTCGAAAACAAAGCGTTCAGAATTCGTGAACCGCTGGCGCTTGCCATACATCTCCCCGTGGTTCAGCCATAAAAAAACCTGCTGGTACATTTGACGCCAAATACATGTAATTAAACAGCAGCACCCGCTTCCCTTCTGCTCGGTACGCTTGTTGGGTTGGTTTTTACGATAGTAAGACGAAAAAAGTGCCGCTGCAATGCCGACACGTACGTGAAGAACAGCAAAAGGACTCCCGCTGGCGCAGTTTGAGGCAGGCGGCGCGCGAGCACTGCGAAGGCGGGTAATTTGAATTGCATTGGGTGGTGTCAGTGAGCATAATGGCGCTGGAGCCCATTATGGCGAATCACTGCTCTGCACTTCCAGCAGCTTTCACATTGAGTGGAACAGTAATAATTTTTAGGCAGTTCATGCTATATGTTCATATGTTCATGCTGGGAAAAACGTAAACACCATCAGTACAATAGCCGAGAACTGGTGAAGTGGTTCAAAAAAGGCGTATAACAAGCTGAAAACGGGACCACAAATAAGTCAGACGAACGGGTGGATGCAATTTACATGGACGGCAAAGAGAAAAGGTAACGTTGTACTGTTCTGAACTATTCCGAACAAAGTATTAAAAAAGCTTTTAAATTTAGTGCTAAACAACACGAGATGTGGTTTATGAATGGGAATGCAATAAGGGATGCCAAAAAGAGCGTAGCCAGGAGGGGGGGGGGGGGGGGGGGGGGGGTGCGGGGGCTCAGTGCAGAGCACCACCCGAAAGCGGTGCATCCCTCGTTTCGGCCTTGTTTCTGCCTATGATTTTTTAAATGGTAAATGGTCATGCACCAGAAGTTAAAACTTTATTATCTGGCTCTGCAAGGCAGCGCTCTTTTCCCGCTACTCTTCAGTTGATACAGAGCGACGTCATTATTGTAGATAAAACCACGAAATTTATTATATATGCCGACTACACCACATCCCCCTTTGCTGAAGCTTCACGTTTAATCCTCACTAGAACGAAATTCAACGCCCTGGCCGAACTAATTGAATAGAACAAGTACCACGCCCTTAATAGTATATGAAATAATACTACAACTATTCTAATTTGCCCCCAAAATCAACGTGCTTCTGATACTATTCGGTGCGAGAATTTGATGATAGAGAGAGTCACTGCTTAGAAAAGACCGAGGGCCATCTTTACAAATAGAATAAATTGGGACGAGTGTTTTAATTATTAAAATAAATATTATCGAGAATAGTTGGTTATATGTATTACATATTATAATTAAAACCATGTAACCCCGAGAAGTTTAAATATTTATCAATTCCTTGTTATTTTACTCGCTACTCGCGTACTGAACCTTGCCATCTTATGTGGGGCGCTACAACAAATGTACGTAATATCCAGGCCTTGCAAAAAAGATTTAACGAAATACATCTAATATCTTCTATAAAACCTTTGCGGGGGCTCTTTCTGAAGCATAGGGTTCAGCATATGTATTCAGCATATGTATTCGTATCGACTAGCCATAAGTTATAACTTATAAAAAAGAACATTAACAACAACGACATTTTCAGTCCCAGCTGCTGTTATAATCTCGGAAAGTATTCTGTGTCCCACAAGAACCAATGAAATGTACAAAAATACAGTTTCAACAACAAATTATGGAGCCCAAATGCTGTAAAAAAACTTCCGGAATAGCAAAACTTTTTGCGACACCAAGAACATTAACTATAAATCACACCAAACAAGGGATGTCGAACCTTCTCGTACATTTAAAACAATTATCCTAAATCAAGGGATTGTATTTCGCAGTATATGTATTTTCCTTTGCCTGAGCTTGGCAACCGCCGCATATTGTTTGTTCCAAACTCCACTGTTCCTTATTTGTTTATTTTACATATTTTCCTAAAGTCATACAAAAATGTGTGTAGTCAGGAACTGCGGCACACTTTTTGTTACTGGAAAAGTGATGATACTTTGGTTTCCTTTTTTTAAATGTCCCTTTCTTTTTCTTGTGCTCTTTCATGCCTGCCATGTACAGTCGTGTGCTGAAGTATACGAAACATGGGAGTGGTGGCCAAAACTAATCGCTTCACCGTCCAGTTGCGCGGCGCATGCTGTTGAGACTGCGCACAGTGCAGGCGCGGCCTAGCACAAAACCAAACATGCAGCTATCGCTCGCTTTTTCGCAATAGCCTTAAGCTCCGATAAATTGACGCCAGGTTTTGGTGCCTGCTGGTCAAGACACTTTCTGTGAAACGGCGTGCTGGCTCAGTCAAAGCCAACGCTGCTCTGCCGCCAGACTTGGAGCGCTAGTGATTATCTCGTGCTTGGAGCTTTTTTTAAGCAATTGAAGAACTTCGAAAACCACTCCTCCTGAACCCTCTCAGAAACTCTATACTCTTACACGAGGAACTCCTCAAAAGGCACAACATGCACATCAGAATTGACTGGATTCCAGGCCAGGAGGAGTCCGGCCCAGCTAACCAGCCCGCCCCCGAGGTGGCACTGGAGAGTTTGAAATTTACGCCTCCACTTGTTCCTCTTCAGCCTCCTCACCAACTTCTCTAGCCCTCTTACTTTTCCGAAAAGAAAAGTAAAGGCAACGGTGCCAACAGGTAACCACCCCCCCCCCCCCCCCCCCGGGGCATCTTGCCCACATTGTCTCCTGCAGCAGATACGAGGAAGTATTCATCGACAAGCTATGCGTAGATGCCGCCTACACTCCTGACATTGCCCAGAGATGAAAAAATGCACCAACACACACCCACGATGCCCCTGCTGCAACAGTGTGGCTAAATAAGATCTCAACCACCTAGTGTGGACGTTCCCACACTTTGCCGAACATCGCCCAGAGAGCCTAAGAAACATTATGTCCAAACCCCTTACAACATGAAGCACATACTGGATTGGACGCTTATTTACTACGCACAATTGCTGCTTTTGCATTCAAGAGTGGTGTGACACAAGTAGTCTAACTGGGGCCAACCCCGGTGAAGACTTTAAGGCCCCCATAACAGTAATTCCCTTTTTGAATACGGACCTTCATTAGTAATCCCCTTCCCTCCATCCCTCTCCCCAGCGTACGGCTCACAACCTCCTTGCTCAAATGAAAGATTCAAGCAATCAATTAAAGCAAACCTTTCTACCTCTACGAGCCAACAATTCCTTCGTGGCGTGCGGGACAAGAAACTGGGAACGCGGATGGGGATGAAGGGGGTGGTTTTCAATCCCCGAACACAGTGTAGGTGTGGCGGCGATAAGGAACTATTACCGAGTGTTCCCTGTGCGCAGCTGCCTGCTCGCAGAGGCCGGCGCATTTTAGTGACGGCTTTGTCGTGACGGCTTTGTCGTCTGATTTACCAGTGGTTGTTTTTGGTTTGTTCTGGCATGCTTCGCGTCCATTGCACGTTTCCTTCGCATGGCTTGATTAACTTGTTCGACAGCACTTCCTGGGTGACCTGGACCCCACGCCATTAGTGCTCGTACGGCAAGTATACGGTAAGGATTGGTTTGCACAGCGGGAAAACAAAATCTAAAGACCGCATACAGACATCTGGCTTTAGAACGGTGGCTTGGGCTAGTTGGTCAGACCGGGTGCTTTTCGAACGATTGTCTCCGCGAGCATGGAAACACACTAAAAATGGGTACTGGCTGCAATCTTGAAATACATCGTCACGGCCACGGTTGCTCGCACAGATTTCACGATACGCGTGTTGCAAGAATGTATAAGGGTCAGCGTGAGCGTGAAATCTATGAAGCTTATCTCATTCACAAGGCAGGCGGCGATTGTGTTAGCAGGCCGTCTATTGAATTACTAAATAAAGAAATCGGCTATCTGGATTCATAAAAAGCTAGACAGTTCAGAATTCCTTTCCTTGCCTCGCGCCTCTGGCCACGTCTCATATCAGCCTTGCTACCATTAAATCAATGCACGTGTATCAATCTTATGTTTTGTATGCAATGTTCGATGCACTTCTTTTTTATCGTGTTTTCTTCTCGCCTTGTTTCTTTGGTATATTTCGCAATCCGCTCAAAAAACCAACCAGTTGTTAGTCAGCGCCTTGTACCATCGTTTCCTTGTCCCGTCTTTTCGGGCTGTTTCGAATTTCAGACATCTAGCCGCTAGACGAACGCTACCTTTTGCGCACTGCATGTCACAAATGGGACACCGTTTTCTAAATAGGTGAATACCAATTCGGTCGCATTTAAAAGTATTAAAAAGGCGAAATGAGCAACTGGTTATCATCAATAGCAATTATAAAAATTTTCTTAGCTCTCTAGCAATTCTCAAACTTACTAAACCAACTCGTATAAATCATAAGAAATGGGAATCATAAGTCCACATGCCGAATTGTTTCGGTGTGTGTGCTTGTGTCGCGCGGTGGTTTAGTCCTAAGCTAGCCCATCAGGATGGCTAGGATCCGCTGTCTCACCCTTCGAAAGACGCTCCTCTCTGTTTTCTTTCCGCCGACTCAAGGCCGGGCTACATGGGTGGCGTTGTCCGCCGCTCTAGCCCGGCCGTGGCCGACGCTGCTGCTGCGTTCGGGACTCCGCCCGCTGTTATGACTCACTGGCGCCATGTTTGCGCGGGTCAGTCGCCCACCGGTCGACCACCCCACCGCTTGTCGACGGAAACGAAAGGGGGCCGACAAGACGCCGCGGCGGCCACTGATTGACAGCGGCTTTTGAGCGGCGTTGAGTGTTGTTGCCCCAAAAGGGATTAAGGAGCCGCCGGTATTCCCCCGGCCTGAGCAACTGAACGCGTGTGCGCGTGAAAGCCCAGACGGCGACGACCGGACAATGGGACCCCGTGGCGGCGGCAGCACAGCGAAGAAGGCAGTGGCAATGGTCAAGCCATTAACCCTTCCCGGAGTGATTCCACGAACCTTGTTAATCTGTGCTGTTAGGCTCCCTGGGAACGCAGCGCGCGGCAGACACCAAAAGAATACGCGGCGCCCGCGCGGGTCCTGACGAGTGGCAAGGGTGTGTGTGTGTGCGTGTGCTGTGCATCTGCCGACATACCTGAAAGGCGTGTCCCTACCCGAGGGCGGTGCTTCACAGCGAGGAACGTACACATCACCATTGGTCCGCATTGTTTTGTATGGGGATCCCTAACCTAGGGAACTAGGGATCGGGGGTCAACAAAAAGGGCGTGCTGCGGCCCGCCAAGATCTGTCTTCTGTCTTCATCATGACAACTCTCACTGTAAAAATGTAAATAAACCTGTTGAGTTTGCTCTAAGCTCTCCCCTAGTCCTGGCTCGACGAAACGACGGCAACCGGCCCCGCTACCAGCAGACTGCGGTCGCTACAACTCGCTACGACCCGCAACAACTGGATGGCAAGCGGTTGGATCTGAGCCTGGACGTCGGAGAATGAACAACACGCCGAGATCATGGAGACTGACAGCTGTGAACTGGTGAGTGCTGGCTTTGGCTTTTTGGTTGCCAGGCTGATAAGATAGAAGTGCAATCTTTTCGCTGGTAGAGGCTACCACAGACGCAGTTTTTTCCGGAACTTCTGGGTAGAGAGTGAGCCGCACCACACTAGTTCTCTGTCATGGATTGGAAGCGTTTGTTGAAGAATCAGCTGCTGATTCTGGGGGAGGAGCTAGGAGCAGAAGTAGATTCGGGGATGAAGAAAGACGCAATTGTTCACGCTATCGAGGGCTTGAATCAGAGCAGTGAAGATATTACAGAAACATGGAACGAGATTCAAAGGCAACAGGAACAGGAGCGTGAGAACAGGCGTGAGCAACAGGAGTGCCAGCTAAAGCAAAAGGAACTGGAAGTAGAACGGCTGCGCCTGGAGGTGGAAGTGAGGAAGATGGCTGAGGTTCAAGGAGTAGAGGTAGCAGGAAGACAAAATATTTGTGATTTATCTAAGCTCATGCAACCCTTCAAAGTAGGACAAGATGTGGGCCTCTTTCTCGTGAACTTCGAGAGAACCTGTGAAAAAGCGAAGCTTGACCGTAGCACATGGGCTCGAAACTTGCTAAGTTTGCTGCCATGTGAAGCAGCGGATGTGATCGCGCGGCTTCCGATGGAGGATGCGGACGATTATGACAAAGTGAAGGATAGCCTTCTAAAGAGGTTCCGACTTTCGTCAGATGCGTTCCGGCAGCGGTTTCGCAATCTCAGCAAGAAGCAGGGCAGCACGTATTCTGAGTTTGCCTACGAGTTGAAGGTCAACTTGGTAGAATGGATGAAGGGAGCCAGCGCTTTTGGGAACTTCGAAAAGGCTCTTGAAGTAGTGGCTCTCGAACAGTTTTTTTCTAAGCTTTCAGAGCCAATGAAGCTCTGGATCCAAGACAGGGCCGGAGTAGTAACAGTGCAGGCAGCTGCCGACTTGGCTGATGAGTACGCGTCACGCCGGGGAGACGAGGTTCCTCCAGCAAAAGCGGGAGATAGAGGAAAACCTTGGACGGGAAAGCAGGGGGCTGGCGCAGGTATGACGGCACAGAAAAAGGCGGACTTCGCTGCAAGTAGTCAAGGATCACAAAACAAACAGGAGGGAAAGGTTTTGGAGAGTTCTCCCATAAAGAGTCCTTTTGACGCTAGGCAACCACCTACCTGCTACAAATGCAAGGAGGTCGGTCACATTGCCATAGGCTGTCGTAGGCCCAGGCCAGCCCTCTCGTACACTTGTGACTCTGCTACTAGCGAGGAGCTACTTAGTCCGTACCTTTTTAACCTAACAGTGAACGGAAAGCCATGCCGCGTCTTACGAGACAGTGGGGCAACCATTGATCTGGTGCACCCGGACTATGTGGAACAAGCAGATTACAACGGCAAGTGCGCATGGATTAAACCGGTTTTGCAAGAGGGAAGCATTTGTCTCCCGGTAGCTCGAGTAGTCATCACTGGGCCGTTCGGAGAGGTAGAGACGGAAGCGGCGGTGTCAGACAAGCTGCCCTCGCAGTACTCCTACTTGTTCTCGAATCAGACCGACCGTCTGCTTAGAGAGCAAGGGAAAAGTTTTCAGGAGGGAACAGTCAAAGCCTTGACTAGAGCTAAAGCACGCACGCCAGCAGCCGAACTAGAGCGGAAAGAACCGAGTTTCACAGGAAGTACAGCAACACCAGCTGGAGTCAGCACAGCGGAGTCTACTATCCCGTCGCCTACTGAGGAAAAGAGAGAGGGGCAGAGGAGGAGACTCGCGCTGATATAGCTGAAGGGGAATCGGAAGAGGAGCTACTCGTGTTGCCTGTATCAAAATCACTAGACAATGTACGGGAGAAAGTGACAAGAGACGAGCTCATCGAGCAGCAGAAAAGCGATCCTAGCCTTAAGGAGGTTTGGAACACAGTCAGAGAGGAGAGGCGAGGAAGAATGTCTGTTTTCCCGTCAAAAACGGCATCTTGTACCGCCACTACCAGGATGCAAAAGGTCGCACGTTTGACCAGATTGTAGGTCCGACTAAGTATCGGCATTACATTGTTGATCTCTGTCACGGAGTTGGTCGGTTGGGGCATTTAGGAGCTCGGAAGAGCAAAGATAGGCTCCTAACGGAGTTTTATTGGCCAGGATGCTTCACCGAGGTTGAGAACCACGTAAGAGCGTGTGAAACCTGTCAGAGAGTGGGAAAACCGCACGAGAAGGGAAAGGCGCCACTTGAGCTCCTTCCGCTCATTTCAGGGCCCTTTCGCCGGCTGGTAATAGACGTTGTGGGACCACTCCCAGCGACAAAATCAGGCTACCGGTATTGGCTTACCGCTGTTTGTCCACCAGCCAAATTTCCAGAGGCGATCCCAATGAAGGAGCAGAGCTCGGTAGAAGTAGTCAACGCACTACTGTCTATTTTTTCTAGAGTGGCCGTACCTAAGGAGGTACAGTGCTACCAGGGTTCAGTGTTCAGCAGCGTTCTGACTGCGGGCTTCCTGGAGAAATGCGGGATAAGGCTGATGAACCGAGTTCTGCAAGGGACTGAAGAATACGCTGTTCCCTACTTAGTCGACCTTGCTATGTACTACAATACATGGGAAGACCACCTGTACCATCTTAGCGATGTCCTTAGACGTTTGACACACGCTGGACTGACAGCGAAGCCGGCTAACTGCCAGCTAGCTCGTGCCGAAGTACGGTGCCTAGGGCACGTGGTAGGGCAGGGCAGGAGGCGACCTGACGAGTTAAAAGTAGAGGCGGTTAGCGAATTCCCGCAACCAGAAATGGAGGGTGCTTCCCAAGGCCTCAAAACGGCTCTTGTTAGCTCGCCCGTACGGCATGCACCGAACTATGATCGTCCCTTTACTGTGCCATGCGATGCCCGCAACAGAGGCTTAGGAGTAGTACTCTGCCAGGAGGATGAGAACGGGAACGAGAACCCGGTGCTGTACGCCAGCAGGAAACTCTTGGTTCGCGAGGAGGCCTACAGTGCGTCAAAAAAAGAACGTACCTGCATTGTGTGGGCCACCAAAAATTGGCCTGCTACCTTTACGGAACCTCTTTTGTCTTCGTCACTGACCACTGTCCACTGACGTGGCTGTCGCAAATGTCGGGAAAGAATCCGCGACTACTACGCTGGAGCCTTGCACTTCAGGAGCTTAACATCACTGTGAAGTATAAGAAGGGTTCCGCCAACGCCAATGTTGACACATTAAGCAGAGCCTTTTAGCTTTTTCGCTTTTGCTTTCTTTTGTTTTCAGTTGAGGAACGTTTTTCTGTAGTGATTTTGAGTAGTGTTTTAAGTAATTCAGTCTAAGTTTTTAGCTGTGAGCAAGAGTATTAGTGTGGGTGCCATATGTAAAAAAAAAAGCGTAGGTGCACTGTAGCACCTTTCAAAGAGCAGCCTGGTTGCCGAAAACTCATTGCCGGCGCTTGCTGGTTCGGGGAGGTTGGTCTTTGTGGTTTCAATGGTGCTGGAAGAATGCTGCTACTGTGATCTCTCCCGTCGAGCAGCTGATACTACACGACGTCCGAGATCTTCCCGTCGGCGGAGGAGCTATTATGACTCACTGGCGCCATGTTTGCGCGGGTCAGTCGCCCGCCGGTCGACCACCCCACCGCTTGTCGACGGAAACGAAAGGGGGCCGACAAGACGCCGCGGCGGCCACTGATTGACAGCGGCTTTTGAGCGGCGTTGAGTGTTGTTGCCCCAAAAGGGATTAAGGAGCCGCCGGTATTCCCCCGGCCTGAGCAACTGAACGCGTGTGCGCGTGAAAGCCCAGACGGCGACGACCGGACAATGGGACCCCGTGGCGGCGGCAGCACAGCGAAGAAGGCAGTGGCAATGGTCAAGCCATTAACCCTTCCCGGAGTGATTCCACGAACCTTGTTAATCTGTGCTGTTAGGCTCCCTGGGAACGCAGCGCGCGGCAGACACCAAAAGAATACGCGGCGCCCGCGCGGGTCCTGACGAGTGGCAAGGGTGTGTGTGTGTGCGTGTGCTGTGCATCTGCCGACATACCTGAAAGGCGTGTCCCTACCCGAGGGCGGTGCTTCACAGCGAGGAACGTACACATCACCATTGGTCCGCATTGTTTTGTATGGGGATCCCTAACCTAGGGAACTAGGGATCGGGGGTCAACAAAAAGGGCGTGCTGCGGCCCGCCAAGATCTGTCTTCTGTCTTCATCTCGACAACTCTCACCGTAAAAATGTAAATAAACCTGTTGAGTTTGCTCTAAGCTCTCCCCTAGTCCTGGCTCGACGAAACGACGGCGACCGGCCCCGCTACCAGCAGACTGCGGTCGCTACAACTCGCTACGACCCGCAACACCGCGCGAATTCCAGGTAACGGCTGGCAGAAGCTCTGGTTTCGCTCTTTGTAGAGCCAAGTGTGTGAATTCAAGTGACGCCGCATGGGCAATTGTTCTGGGTGTCGATTCAAGCTTTTCTTTACAACCACCTTCATAGCGTGGATTGGAGCCAATTTTGTTTTGCACTTTCCCCACTTCATATATTGAAGAAGAAAATGAAGCAGAAAAAATGACTGTGCTGTCGAAGACAATAAGTCAAAACACCATCTTCGCCGGGCTTGAGGATAGTCACAAAATTATGGAGCTCTGAGCATGTAAGCGAACATCCAAAGTTAATCATACTAACCTTACATGCTAACGTTTTGAAAAATACTCCTTTGTTTACGTGTGTACTGTATTGCTTTATGAAACTTCGTTTGCCGTATGCGGCATAGGTGCTGTTTCCCAATTGCTTTGGAAAATCCAGCTTCGCAATTTTTTCATGTTGGACGCACCCACCCATACATTTAGTGTTCAAAAACTACATTGCAATATTCGACACCGATGAACCGTGCTTTTGACCGCCCGGCGACTCGAGAAACTCCTGCAAACTACACTCTTGAATTAGAATTATTTGCACTTGAAAACAGCATAGACAGTTCTTGGGAACTTCTGTGACAGGAGTTGAAATTGAAGGATTTAATCCAAAGGGATATCTGTCAGTCGATGATTGAGGATAAAAAGATTACTAGCTTATTACCGCCAGCATGCAGAAAAAAACGACGATATACCTGAAAAATTCCCAGTTCATTTACCCGTATTACTTGCAAAGCATTTCACAGGGCCGTTGTTCTCAGATGAGAGTACACAGACAGAAAGGGTCCATTAACACTTCGGACTCCGTAGGTCCCTCCGCGACACTCCTAAATTCCTTTTTTCCCAACCCTGCCACCAACTGAAAAAAAAGTATTGCTTCCGAACCCGTCCCCGCAGCCTCATCAAGTTCGCCGAAACCACTTGAAAAATTGCGTTCCACCATCCACATTTCTGCCTGCTAGGATAATTCTATAATAATTCAAAGTTTCTTCAATCACACAAAAGTAGGTTAATTGCCTTTTAGATATGACTGCGTTTAGTTTCTTGAGCGAATTTGGTTAATACCTTCGTAAAATTAGGATTAAATTATTAATCGTTTTCGTATATATCCTACATCTTGATAACTTCAGTTTATTAAACTGAGAAAATAAGAAACGTGTGCCCGTCAGCTTCGCTGGATGCATTCATGCTTTCCATAAATTTGTGGGCCACCATTTTTTCCGTTTGGTTTTGATAGTTTTCAACAGTTATTAAAGGCTGCCAAAGCAATTATAATTTGTTTTACCTGACCAATAGACAGCGTAGTATTCCTTTTTTAGCGGTTCAATTTATGGGAAGCATACGAACTACCCCGAGCAAGCACACACACCAACATATTGGTCGCGAATAAGCTGCTATGCTCGATTCGGTGGGTGTCCTTCGCTAAAATCTAACAGCTATAACAAGGTATGATGTGAACACATGCGAGATTTTGTGGCTTGATGTGAGGGTGTTGTGGCAGCTGAATAGGATTGGATTCATTGTAAGATAATGAAAGTGTAATGGGATATATTATAATGAACATATAATGGGAAGCCTGTGTCATTAGGGGACACGTTTGTCTTGCAGCAGGTGCAAATATATCGAAACAAGCAAAATACCCTATACATCATCGTGAGCTAAGAGAAAGCACCCACGTTGGCTGCCCCTTTTGTTCGGAAGTGTTTACTGCAATTCTTTCCCGCTGCGAGCGACCTTGGGATACTTAAAAATAGAAAAAGGGCACTAGCCCAACGTAGCCACAGCATGCTGTTTGTGATAGCGTAGCAGCAATTGCCACAGATCAGATGAGTCACATCGTTTTAAAGAATAGAGTGGTGCCCGGCAGTGTTCCTCTAACGGCGCGGCGCAGTTCCCCTGGCGCTGATTAATCAAATCAAGAAGCAGTCGCGAAGAAGCAAGTGATAGTGGTATGCATGCAATACTGGTTGGCCGCGCCTGCGCTGTGCGTGGTCTCGACCCCAGGCGCCCCGCAACCAGATGGCGCATCGGTTAGTTTTGGTCGCCGCTCCCGTGGTATGTATACTTCAGCTCACGACTCTACGTTGCTCAAAAATTGAAAGCGTCTATAGTAAATTACGTTGAGTGGGAGGGGGGGGGGACAAAGGGAGGGGGGCCAGACAAACTGTCCCTACAACTTTTTTTGGTTGCCTACCCCATGTTGAAGGATGGAATATGGAGGAAATTATAATAATAAAAAATTGCAATCTCATGGCTTTATATTTTTAATTGTAAAATATGCCTCACGTGTAAGTCGCGCCGATCTAGTGCGCCATTTACTGTTTTGCGTGTGCCGAGGTGCTCGTCCTTACCATTAAAACGACTTTAGAAACCGACCTGATAGTGCTCATACAAGATTTGCTTTGTGATTTCACAGGATCAGGCCCACGTTTTCTGCTGACCCTGAAGAACCCGGTGCAAAAAGTTCCTGCATCGCTACTCGCAAGGACCGCTATGTCTATAGTAAAATCTGGTCATGTAGCAAAACTTACCTTGCACAAATCAGGGTGTCTGCTGAAGGGTAGAAATGCAACGAATCCTGTGTCAGTCGCTGTGGTTGTGAAAGAAAAAGGCTTGCATAGTGGAAAATAAATAAAACTTGATTGCAAAGTATTCTTTTTCTTCTGTCAGCTTACGTTATGGTTACATTTCTAAGTCTGAAAAAGTATTCTTCATGAAAACGTGTTTCCACTTAAAGAAGAGCGGAAGGGCAATAAACGATAACATGAGAGATAGAAAAGCTATTAGCAACGTACGAAGCCGGTGCGCCATCGAAAAAAGATGCCTCTTGTGACATTTGGAAAGATTTGCGGTTACTCGCATTCAAGACATTCTTCATTAGAAGCAAGAATAGCTGTTTTACGGCTCGCAATTTTTAGGCTGAACTGCAACATACGGAATGCAGCTTCCGGTGTTTTTTCTTTCAGATAGGCTGCACAGCGGCAAGTTGGGGCGGTTCAACTACACTGTAGGACCTGTACGGCTGCACAAACCAAACGAATGACCATTTGGACGCTCATGCGCGTTCTTTTGAGGCTGTTATCAGCCTCAAAACAACGTACGCAGGAAAAGACGAGTTAACCTCTCTACTCCGCACGAATGGTTTAATCATGAGGATCCTTATCCTTCATTACCGTGCGTTGCCGACAGAGACAGTGAACAGGCGCGAGATAAAGATTTCCTTATCGCAAGGGCAATGAGTGGGACCACATCGGCAAGCCATTTACCCTGGTTTCACCCTTAGCAGTGAGCCTCGAAGCAGGTGACTGTCATTTGTGAGAATGCTATATTTGAGAGTTCATTCTTCTGAAGATCATACCACAGCAAAGTGGGTTCACCTCACTAAAACGTACTCACAAATACCTTTTGGAATCAACAATCACTTAAACTTCGACTCATTCCTCAGTAATACATCTCGCTCACTCAAACTCAAACTTACAGCGAGCTCAAAACTCAGAACTCTGTCGGGCTCAGAACTCAATCGGGATCAGAACTCGTGGACTCAGAACTCTACATAGACTCAAAACTGAAAAATGGAATCAGAACTAAAAGTGAACTCAGAACAGAAAAGTAACTCAGAACTCAAAATGAACTCAGATCTCAAAATGCACTCACAACTCGAAATCTAATCAAAACTTGAATGCACTCAGAGCTCACTCCAGCTCAGACTTCAAATGGACTCAGAAATAACTCTTTCTCCGAACTCGAAATAGACTCGCACTCGGAATTCACTCGTGCTCAAATGGGCTCAAGATTCATTGTCACTCAGAGTTTTTTTTTTAAATTCACGCATGGTAACACATCCTGCGGTTCCAAATACGTGTGCTCAAATTCTTGCATTCAGTACGACGTGATCTCTTAACTTCAGTGAGATCGAAAAAATTTTCGCTGGCGGTTAAATACAGCTGTACTTGCTAGGCCATGATGGTTAGCACCGCTTCAAAATAACTTTAAGTATATTGCCACGGCTGTAAGCTTGAGGTCGGAATGAGTGTTCACTCAGTAAAACAGCGGGGATATTGATGAGCCGCTAAACGACAAAGAAGGTTCATTGCCGCCTGGAGACAAAGAGAAAATGAGGTAGAAGAAGTCGAAGCTGACTTTGACTGGCCGACTGTCGAGCACACGTTCGCCTTTAAGAATAAACGTCTTCGTTTCACCTATTACAACCCTCAACGTGTGAGTTCACAGTTACTCAGGTGGTGGAGTGTGCTGGTTACATGATACCCCAATCATCGAGGCTGGTTCATCTCGAAGTGTCGCCCGTTCCTGAGCGGACGAAAAAGAATGGCAAGTCGGGCTAGTTGGTTCATAGTGGGCATATCGAACAAGCAGCGCTAAAGGGACGGGCGAAAAGAAAAATCAACGAAGACAAAGCGCTGAACTCTCAACTGAATTTTATTAGAAAAAAAACACAGATATATAAACCTTTTCGTTGGTTAATCTTTCATATGATCAGGACATATCCTGGGCTGTGTTGCGCATGCGCAGTTATACATACCTGTCGACTGCGCCAATTTAAAGGCGCTAGCACAGCCAACTGATAAAATGGCAGCTTCCCGGACGAAAAAGTTGAAAAGGTCTGTACACTCCACTTTGAAGAGCCACGTTGCTTCATATCTTGTCATCCGCGATTGCATCACAAGTAAAGCATTTTCAGACTGCACGTGCCAAATACCTCACAATGCGCATCGCAACAAGACAGTAAGAGAAATTCGCGCTATCACCTTCGCAAACGCGATTACAACAATGACAAAATGAGCGTGCTCCCAACGACTACACTAATTCGCACAGCGACCAGTCAAGATCACGAATTCACAACCAGCTAACGACACTGAAGGAACGCTGGCGTACTTCTTTGTATTTTTTCTAATGTGGTACGCTTCTATAATTTCCCGCCCACTGTGAACCTTGTGTTTAACAATTACAGCAGTGTCTTAAAAGACAGGAACCCACCCACACATCGCCCAATGCTGATCAACGTTGGAGTACATGTCTCCTTGCAACGCGCGCTTGTGCTCCAACAGTCTCAGGTTTAGGCAGTGGCCCATTTGCCCGATATACACTTTTCGGTAGCACGAAAACGGTATCAAATACACTACTGCTACGCTGCAACAAATGACTGCCGACACGTGTTTAACGTCGCACCGTGTATGCTTTGCATCTCCTGATATCTTCTTGTCAATGGTGTTGCACACAAGACCTAATTTGTTTGGAGCAGGGAACAATACGTTTATTTACTCCGTACCTCCGGGCTGTATTTTTTAGTCCATACGACAGTCTGTATACATAGGGTATGAAAGAGAGGTTTGTCCTTTTGGATTCCAGTGGGCGGTTTTCTAGCGTCAGAGAACCACATTTCATATATTTTTGAAGTTTTCCTACAGCAAGACGCACAACGTGCTTATCATAACCCACCTTCCTCAACCTTTGCTGCAATAGCCCAGCTGCCTTTACTGTTTTTGGTGCAATTGCCCAGCCTGCTGAATAGTAAACACCGCTGGGCAGTTGGTTTCCTGACAGCACAATGAAGGCTGTAAAAATAAAGATAGTGAAAGTAATGGTTCCAGGCCTCACATTTGCGAATGCAATACCCTGATTACAATCAGACGCTCTATCATGTCTTGAAGTGGACCAGAGAACGGTAGGCCGTTTGGCCTTAAAAGCGTATGGTAAAACAACAAAACAAGCATGTGCAGGGAAATATGGGCTCGGCGTCATTTGAAACTCACGACGCTCAGAGTAAAATATGTTTCGAGGTGACGTTGACAGCTGTGGGTCAGCGTAGATTGACAGCTAAAGTTTTAAGGTACCTATACATGAAAAGCGTGGATATGCAGTTGCTAATGGAGACTAGAAGGCTAACCATAAAAGACGGAAAGAATACTGAAGGATGAAAGACAGCCAATGTAACCAAAAATGAAGCAAGGCAGATTACAAGAAATAAATGTAGAGAAAAATAGGTGGCTCAAATAATATTATAGGAATAAAGTGAAGAGAAACTGCACATCAAAAATTAACCTTTTTACAATAATTCCAAGGGCAGTGCCTTGCTTTTTCAGCACAGAAAAGGCTGCTTAAGAATGAAGAGTTTGTGGGTAGTATACACAAAATGATGGGGTATGCGTGGTCTGCGGAGAGGTAACAAGAACTATGCGGCACAAAGTTTTACATTGTTACTGTATCAATGCAAATCTACGTTAGGGAAGTATTGTATTGGGCTTCCAGAAGCCCTACGATTTAAGGGCTGCATCGAGGGAGTTAACTTCAAGGCTGTCGAGACGACTAAAAGAACATTAAAAATCCTGGTGAACAAAAAGCAGAGGGGGAGTATGGCCTAGGACAGCTACCACCTCTGACAGAAAGAAACTGTTTTTAGCCTGCAATAAGAGCATCGCTAGAATAAAACAAAGAGTACAAAACATAGGTATATGTTTTTTGTTGGTAACGTGACACGCCCTTAGCTTGTTACACAGGGGATACCATTTGCAACGAAAGGAAAAAAACAGGCAAGTCAGTTGCTGACAACCGACGTCCCGATTCAAAGAGAGCGCCACGAACCACTACCATAGCCATCACCCGTGTCGCCCTCTGGGAAGTAATTGGTGCCTATTGTTTCTGCATCGTCGCAGTTCACCACTCTCCATGTAGTAAAACCAGTTAAGATTTGCCTGCGGCCTCTTGTCGTTTAAACCAAGGCAGCAGTTTCTGCGGGCGACTCGTCCACTACGCTACCTGTACATGACGCCGCCGACGAAGCATGGTATACGGACGCCGTTGCCAATGGAACAATGCCTACACTATCTTGGTTCACCTCGGTTAAAAGTGAAAATTTATTTTACGGGTTTTTTAAAGTCCTGCGTCCTGGCTCTGACTGGCTCTATGTTGGAATTCTTAATTTAAACGAGTTTCATTCTTTCTAGTTTAAAATCTGGCGTTACTTTGCAACTAACGATCCTGCGATCGGTTCTCCGAATCTTGCCTAGCCCCTCCACTTCCTGGGTAGTACCGAGGTAGCCACGTAATATTATTGATATTTAATTTTTTTTGTTCGGGCTTTTTATGTATATTTTGTGTTCTTTCACTTGCAGAACAATGTTTATTGACCCCAGGATATTTCTGTTCTCAAATCCCACCCACGCATCGTCTCGAGTGTTGCGACTGTCTATTCAACTGCCCATTGTGACTGCCTAGTTGCACCGCAGTCTACCTCGGCATTCCTTCGCCAAGTTACCTCGCTTGAAACATCTAAAGCATCGGCCTTCCCTGGCGAGCAGCTGCTTCTTGCGGGTAGGGCTCCATTCTTCGCAGTCGCATGTCTCGTAACGATGTTTCGTCGTCTGGCCGAACAAGCACCATTGAAGGGTGTTCACTGAGCTCTGCAGAGTTTACACGGTGTGTGCATTCCGAGGTCGCTGTTTTCTAGGTGGCTCTTCTTGCGCATCACCGATGACCGGAGGTCTTACTCCTGTATATTGCTCCAAGGATTCTCGACACTGAACTTGTTGGTTGATCAACTCGAGAAGCTGCTGGAGCTTTTGTTCGGGTTGTGTCCTTTGGTGCTGTGGATCGCCTACATCTTGAGTAGAGCTGAATGTCGTTGCTGAAGGCGTCGATTGGGCGAACCGTTCGCGGAACTTTAACACCACGTCAGGCGGCAGCACCCTGAACAGGATCTCCCGTAGCATGGAGCAGTAACTGGTGGGATTAGTGCCAAGTGTCTTCAGGCTTCGCACATGCACCTGGACCTCATCGTAAAGTGTCGAATCTGGTGTACGCTTGAAGACGATGAAACCGGTTTCATTTCTAAATGGCTTGGCAGGTTCCAACAGACGTGACGCACGTCTATGCACGTGAAAAAGGGCTCAGGGAAGGCTCGGATTTGTATAGAAACTCCAAAAGGGCCCATCCGTGCGCGGAAGCAATTTATTTTTGCCGAAAAACAATGTTTCTCCAGTGAAAGGAGAACTAGTCGACGGCAACCTTTTCCGCTGCTGCGGCGCTTTCACCATAACGGAGCGCCACCTTTATATGCGCTCCGTCGGCGTAGTCCAACAAATGGCAAACTTGGGTGTGGCGGCTGTCCCCGCTAAATGCTTGCGGTGAGAACCACAGTTATCTTCGGCATATCTTTTTTAGCCACCGCCTCCGTACCGCAGCAATCGGAGTTTTTACTTTTGGCTGGGCTTGTCGCCGAGCCCCCTAACACGTTCGATCGATGAAGGGCGCACTCCGCTCTCATACAGCAGCCGTGCTGCTGCTTGTCGAATATAACCTACAACCTGTGTATCAAACTTACTGCAGCTACTTTTTCAAAAACATTCTGTTCATGCTACTGCTACACTGCCTGCGCATAAGCTGAAGGTCAACGAAGACTGCGCGGAAAATTTCTGACGCACAAAGTTTTTTCTTGTTGTATACTCGTGCTATGCGCCGTAAGCCAATGGTAATTGACCGCACGCTGAGTGTTTCCTCTCATGTTTTTCTTTTGTTGCGCTAGGTGAAACAGCGCGCGAAATATGCTTTTTCTTGTACATTTTTTCTGTTGAAACGCGCTGAATATAATTGGGGGCTCATTCTTTCAGATGTAAGAGCTCTATAGAACGCTTGGAACTCTATAAAATGTGTTAGCAAATGGTTAGCAGCTGCGGAAGCGTTTTTGCGGACGAAATCTGAGCGGGTGCGCGTTTGGTGGACGCCAGCCGGGTGTGTGCTTTCACCAGCCTAGCCAAATGGTAATTTCGCGTAAACAATGCTTATTTGAGCACATCGTCGAGCCCAGAGAAGGTGTGCAATTCGCCCAGAGGAAATCGGCAAAGGCCGACCCCAGCGGACCGACGAAACGAGGAGGTAACAACGATGGCAGGCCGGGCAAACGCGTATACAGGGGGGAAATGAGGAGCAAAAGCAGCGCCGGCAGGTGTAGTCGCATCGAAAAGAACTAAAAATCAAAACAACCAATATCACATTCGGCATGCAGAATCGGCGCGCATGGGCAGGTCGCTATCTATAAAGCTGGTCGTGGTTTTGCTATATTAAAACACGATTATATTTGCCGCTCGGAATAAAATTTAGTAATGAAGCCCCCGAGCCAAATTATACCAACGTCCGAAGTATTGTTTGACCAACATTCTTGTGCGGATTGCCAACCGAGAGATTGGTTTGAATGTCCTCGCAGTAGGATAAAAGCACTGCTGCTTTTATTTTCTTTACCATTGCACAGACCATACGAGAAGCCGACGAGAATCATGGGCAAGCTATTTGAAGTACCCGGAGAGAAGCAGTACCTTCTAAAACAACGTATTATTCCCCGACATCCATTGCCATGGTGCGAAAATTTACGTTTCGGTATCTATATTGTCTTTTTATTTCGCACTCGTGATACATAGGAAGGAAGTTTCAGCAAATCGTGGACACCGACCATAAAACGTGGGCCAGTTATCCAACACTGCTGGGGAGGCGGTCAGTCGAAACTGAATGTACACACGAGACTTTATTCCCAAAAACGAATAACGGGGCATGTATGGCAGCTTTTCCTTGGGTGGTGCTGATCTCCTCCTTCAATTGCTATACAAAAAAAAAACATTACTTCCGAAGCAAACAAAGACAAAGAGCAAAAATATGGCTTCCGCCAGTAAAACGGCCCTCTCAGTGAGGTGGCTGAGCGAAAATGAATCGTAAAAACAGCCACCCTTGCTCAGCTCAGCTAGTGATCCATCCATATTTCATGCCATTAAACCTTTGCGGTTGATTTGTATACTTGAATTTTCTTTTCCCAAACATTGTGAATACCATTTCGGGGTGCGACGCTGATAATGCTAATGAAAGTTTGAAAGTGTACTGCCGTGCAACTACGTCATGTGGGCATTCGATGAGAGAATGTAGGACGAAAAACAAACCACGAATATTCAAGGGCCTCATTCCTTCTGTTTCAGAATCTAAATTTTTGTGGGTGATAAGAATAAACCGGACTAAAAGATATCATAGGTAAAAAAATCGACGCCAATCCGTCTTGCGAAAGTGAATGTCCAACGCAGCTGTTGTAAACCACTACAAATGCTCATCGGTGAACGTACGAAATGCTCCACGTTGTATCTGCGAGCTTGTCGCCTGCACGCGGCTTTTCTTGCCTCAAATACTGGGTCCTGACACATGCGCTCAGCGTCTTTGGCGAAACCTACTGCGTCCTTCCTAGCCTAACGCATGCACTAGCCCTCGAAAGATGTAAATCCACCACCCATTTCGGGAGCAGCTGGAAACCTAATCTTTGCCAGAACACATCGGGGGGGTAGGAGGTTCCATTGTCCAGCGGTGTGGTTTTTTTTGTTTTTTTGTTTACGCGAACACCGTGGTCTATGCTGCAGGCCTGACTAGCCTGACGGCATCTTCGTTGAGAACTGATGGGTCCTGCCTGTTTTTTTTTGTTTGTTTACGATGCAAAATTTGCTGACCAACCAGAGCCTTACAGCTTCCTTGTAAAACAACCCTTATTTATACAAGTTTGAGTTCGTCACTTCTGATGAACAATGACTGAAACATCGCTCGTCTTCAAAGCTGTGAATCCTCCTGCTACATTTTTGTAGCATAAATAATATACAGCACACTCCCTGGCCGTTCACTGAATCATGTTTGGCGGATTATGTGCTTGGAATTGTGCTTGATAGCTTTGCTCTGATGTTAGTTATAGCCAGTTTTCATCGGAGAACAATTTTTTGCACTTTCAGCAAAGATATAACAGTGTACAGAGGCGGGGGTGTCGCTTTAGCCGTCACAAAATCAAAGAAGTTTCATAAATAGAAATTCTGTGGGTGCTGCTCTGCCTATTTGCATCTGTAAATTGTGCTGTCGTGATGGGCTGTCGACGCCAGATTCTTCCACCCAATTTTTTCACCATTTGAAGGAATCACTGTGTTTTACAAAAGGAAGTACACCAAGTACCCAATAAATCTTGCTGGGATTAAAATAGGCAGGGACTGATTGACGGCCTGGCAGACCACAAGGAGCACAAAAAGGCATAAATGTCAAGAATTTCTTGTTGCGTTACCTTCGTTGGGTTTGAGTAAAATGATCACCTTGCCAACACGTGTCGACACAATTTTAGATCCACTACAAAGCCAACCAATACGCTCCTACATGTTTTAGATAGCGTCAGCGATCATGGCGTAGTACATTATGAGTTAAATTACAATGCTACAAAATGCAGATTTAATAGACACCATTTTTTGATTACAGCACTGCAAACCTTGGCATGACAGAAACCGAATTGTTGTCATTTTTCCCGCAGTTCTTCACATCCTTTAAACTCTGAAATGTAAACAATAACTGGCAAATTATTCGGGACAAGCTTCTGTAGCTGAACAATAAATACATTCGAAGGATTACTACACGCCATCGACGCAAAGTGCGAGGTTTCGGAGAGGTGGTAAATGATGCGGCAACGAGAAAAAACGACAATATTCAAAGGCAAATGATCCTATTGCCCCAGTGACTGGTAGCGCTATACATAACAATCTAAACTGTGCAAAGCAGAAATAAAGACACCCAGGAAAACATTTTTGCACAGCGACTTACAAACTAACTGCTTTCCAACACAAGAATATTTTAAAAAGTTATAGATTTCAACTAATCATCGTCATCGTCCATATCATTATCTAGAAACGGTACACTCCTTCAGTCATCAGAGGGTGCAGAGGAACCCGATTCTGTTTTTTGGGCTTGGTAATAAAATCCATTAGCAACCAACCTTGACACGCAGCCCATACGTTCAGCAAAGTATGACCTTCTCATCACTGATGAGGGCACTGCTGCAGCCATTGATAGACTCCAAATGAGCTCTGAACCATGCACCAGTGAAATAGGCGCCAAACTACTAAAAATAACCAAAGTAGCCATCACACGATCTGAGCTGCTCAATACTGTAATCCTTAAACACAGAATGCGTACCACTTTCATTGAAGATTGCCCGTGCCAATCCCATTTTGAATGCAGGCCATCCAGCTGTGCCTCTTAATTACAGACCGATTTCCTTAACGAGCATTGTTTGACACTTTTAGTACACGTAATATCATATGCCAAAAAGAGCTACGTAAGAAAACCCGGCTCTTTTTTCAATCAACATGGTTTTTGATAGGGTCGTACCTGGAAAAGTCATTTATCGGTATTAATTTCTCACTTCCGATAGGCAGTAGATTCGTGCTCAGAAATACACGCTACATTCCCAGATTTCGCCGAGGTACTCGGCAAGGTTCATTACATTCGCCTTATCATAATGCTCACCGCTGTTAACATCAGCAGGAAGGTTAACAGGTGGTTTAGTAACTTCCTAGCCAACCGGTAGCAGTCAGTAACTATTAATGACCATTGCTGCTTTCTAGGTCAAGTAACTACCCATGTACCGCATGGGTGTCTGTGGTCCTATCTTACATTTACAAATAACAACGAGATTACAGTAGTATGTGCTCCTCTGTGTGTATACGTGTGAATGACTGCGTTATTCACAAACAATTGGAAACCCCAAAAGTTCCTTACCCTTGCAAGCCGGACTTAGTCAACTTATTCAGATGAAAAAATAGTGCTCCAAACTAACGACATAACATTCACTAAGACTAGCATGTCTATATTTAGCGTGTTTATATTTAGCAGTTATTTGTAGACTAGCATGCCTAACACTTTTTAATAGCATGCCTGTAGAAATAAAGCTACCCAATCCATTCTCAAGAACTACTCATGAGCATCAAGATAACAAAAATGATAAAAAAAACCTCAACGCCCTACCTCTCTAACAACGCCCGCTTCATTGCCATTTATCGGTTTTTCATAGGCTGTGCCACAGCTAGTCTTCTATAGCCGTCTCCCACATAAATCCGCAAATCGCATTTTTCTTGTTTCGATCATACTTTCAAATGCCAGCCATTATTCGCACGCACTTTCCTATTCTTCTTCTCCACACAATTACCAGCTATTCGTCATTGAAACAAAGTACCACGTACCATCGTCAGACATAAAAACCACGACTCATTCATCAAAGAGTTACAATTATCCCTCAACGTACAAGTCATAAACATAATTTTTAATGTTTTTTTTCATTTTCAATCCTTTACATAAGCATGTTGGAATTAGATGACTGTTGCCTTCGTCTTCATATACCCCTTATTGAGCAAGTTCTCATTTCGGTTGGAATATGTTTGTATATGCATTTTCATTGCTGTTGCTGTTTTTTGTGTTATTTTGTTTCTTCACAATTTTTTGGTAGAGCCCGTAAGGGTATTTACGGTAAATGCACTAAAATCGACAAGGCAAACGCTCCCCACCACCCAATATCAAAACAGACCTTCATAGTCACAGGGGGATAGAGACAGAGGTGAATGAACCTTTATTTTGGTCGATGTCATTTTTCTACGAACCCAGCTCCAAACAGACATTGTCAGGCGTTTTGACGAGCTTCACACACAACAAATACCCCTATGTCCAGCACACATTCTTTCATCCTAGGGTTTATTCTATATTAAGCTCTGAAGAGCTTTAAACTCTCTTGCAGAGGTGGGTCTTTCAAAATAATTTAATAACGCGTGTACCTGCAGCCTGTCCCTTCGTGATTGGAAGAGTGCTCAGTCGTCTGTAAAACTCATGGGCCTTGTTTTTTTTTTTTTTGCCTCGGTGAAATACATCCTTCTCAAGGCACCCACATTGAAGGCATCATCTACTTCACACACTCAAAGGTTCATTTCACTTTTTTTTATTGCATCCTCGGGGCATGCTGACATTGCAAAAGAAGAGCGCTATGTTTGCGAGGTAGTGTACAATGTTCTGCAAAAAGTGAATACGGACATACAGAAAACAGGAACCATAAAACATAAAAACACGTAAGCACAACAACAGGACATAAAAATAAGTAACCACAACAACAGGACATAAAGGACGTGTCAGGTGCAACAATAGCAAAGGGAAGGTAACTGCACATTTAAATATAGTAGCGATAAACGCGGAGTAGTAATCTCAGACAAGTGTATTACAAAGCTGTTAATTTAGCTTTGAGGGGACGTTTTGTGCTTAACCGTAACACGGAGCCATTTGGCGACGCGTTATGAATCACTATTGCATCAGGAAAAAATGAAATGGTAAATGCTGGCATCCTATCACTAACCCGCAAATGTGTCTGTTGTGAATCATTGGAGATTAAGTAGTGTGCATGGGTTTACGCAAAATAGGTCTAAAGCTTGGGTGACTGTAGAAACCGTGGAGTCTAAGAGAAATGCCAATAGGGCGTGATTCAGGGTAGGCAAAGAGAGATAACGTTTAATCCCGGATACCGTGGTTATAATAAAAAATTGTGCAGGTATGAATCAAGCTGAGGTGTTTTAGGTAGAATAAAATTGTATGGCTATGCGGGCGTCTGAAAAATACCAGTCCAATAATGCGTTATATTGTTTCGGTCGTCCTGAGGTAATCGAAGGCATGTTTTAGCTATGGTGTATTCACACATCGAGTTGCGTCAAAGGTAACCAAGGGTCCGAGATACTGCACATGAGATGGAATCGATAATTATTTGTCTGGATGGCGGTGAGGTGAAGGGAATGCCGAGATATATCCAACGTAATTGCGAACTGATAGCAGATGCGTTATGTAACGTAATTGAAAAACCATGGCACGCTAACTAGTTCATGAGCCACTTTCATGAGAACATAGAGCAATTGAGCCACGTCCGCCTCGTAGGCTCAAATGTTTAATGGTTTTGGATTGAAACTAGATGTAAAATGTTTTATTTTCAATTGAATCGTGGAATGATAAATGCAAAGGCTATTTCAGTTAAAACCGTTTCTCCGAAACAAAACGTAGAACAATTTTTCAGGCTTCCCACCCTATTTGTTCTCTTTGGCATGGCAGTAGATTCACCCATATAAAAAATCCCTGCCACTAACCGAGCGCTCCCTGTTTGCTCTTGGAGGTAAAACCACCGACCCACATAAACACACATAAAAATAGGCATTGCGTGAAGTCATAACTGTAAGAGATGGGCTCTGAGCTTTGTTTCCTGCTTTTACGTACCTTGTACGAACAGGTGAGCAACTGTTGAAAAAACTGAAGCCATTTGCTCCTAGCTGGGGCGAACTTTTTTTAAGTATCTATTTGTAAAATGAAAAAAACACTGGTTAATCTGATCTACTTGTGGGAAAAAACCCTGCTCGGGAGACATACGGCGCCCGTTCGCTACTGCGGGGAATGTTTGAGGGGTATTTTGGAATACTGCGTACCAGAACCAACGTTATATTCAGCATCTCTCGTGACCCCAAGCAAAATTTCTTTTTTTGAGCGACTTTACCACCGACCAAATACCCTGCCAAATCGTTCCAACGGTACCCGTTGCTACTGTTCTTACAAAACTTCTTTCCGTAGCAGTTGCATCACTTTTGTTTGAACAAAACAGAATAGAGGATGATGAATCATACTGCCGCGCTTGACAACAGTGGCACTCAGGGTTACTGAGAAATTAAGTTCCCTTAAACTTCAGCTTCAGTTCTCACATCACTACTAGTTCACAATAGGAAGCAAAAAAAAAAATCTTCCAAGAAAAAGTACTTCGGAGACGCTCCAGCGGGTAATTTCAATACTTTCATAACTGTTAGAATTACTGAATCCTACTAATTGTCCTGCAATAACTAAGCTAAATAAGAGCCGCTCGTTTATCTTTTTGGTTGTGGTTGGGATTGGCAGAACAACGCGGCCCTTTCCCCAATTTAAACGGCCGACTATGCGTCTAAATAAACTAAGTGCTCAGTTTATGCGGTACTAACCAGAAGCAAAACAGAATTTTTCAAATGGTGTACGACGCTCCAACTTCTTGAAAGCTATAGTTTTACCTGCTTCCAAACATAGACAACAGAAAAATGTCTGCGACATTTATAACGCTGCAAGTTATAAGTGCTGTTTCAGGTTTTCTTTAGGTGCCGTGAGTCACATTTTTGTCATTTCAACCCCGGTTTCTTCAACTTCATTCTCTGGCTCTTTCTCTTGCAGCCTGAGGCTGTAAACAAGGGGAGCGTACAGTAAGACCATAAGTAGATGCATCCCGCACAGAAGCCAGTACATGTAATCGTAGGAGCCTTTTTCATCTCGAAAAATTCCTGCAAAACAAAAACACAAAGGGAAGCACATTGTAATAAAAACAAGACTCCCGAAAACATTTACTACATTTGAATTCCAAAGCAAAAATAACGTGCAAGATCAATTAAAGGAGCACTGACACCAAATTTCGGCGTTAATATTATTGCACAGTTCGCTTCCTTTACTCAACAGAATACCCTGGCTGAAATATGAGTGGCCTGCGACACGAAGAACATGACAACATTGGATCTCATTTATTCCGGCGACGGAACAGCACGTGGAGCGACACTCAGCGAATGGACATACGCGTGACATCACCCCGTGGTAGCCAAAAGAAGTGAGGCGGACAGCGCTCATCAAAAACTTGTGCCGTCACTTCACGCGCGCGGCCCTGCGAGCAGCGAGTGGGCGCCGGTGCATTCACAAACGCGTGCACGTAGCCAGAGCTACAGGCATAACCGTTGCCTAGAAAGGCACTGTTTGCAAAAATAAAGTTCCACAGACGGGAAAGGAAGCGCTAATAGCGCGCAATCGCAGTAGAAGTCGCCATCAGGACTTTTATGGAAGTGGTCATGAAATTTCCGCCGCAATGGTACACCTCAGGCAGCTGAGCCGTTCAGCTCCGGCGGCGGCGCGGTCGAGAAAACGCCCCCATGTGACCTCCGCAGTGTTTTGATGTCCTCACAAAGCGGTGAGGTCATGCCGGGATTTTTCCATATGTGCCTTTCGGGATAAATGCGCGGGAAATTGAAACAAACGATTTTCAGGCCATTCAGTGCAATAAATACCGCCCGCTCAAGTATTAAAGTGCTGTTTCGTGTTCGCCATACTGTTAAGCATCAATAAAAGCAATAAAAGTGGAACATAAAATTTTCGTGTCAGTACTCCTTTAGCCCGCCGAAACGTTTGAGGTACGAATGGCGCCGATCAGGCAGGTGGGCAAGTCTATTCGACGCTCAGGGGTCCCCGACTGGCTGAATTTGTTTTACTGTGTGAGAGTCCAGCGAGAGCACATGTTTTTGACGTCCCAGCTGATCCTAGACAAATTCCTACATGTCAAAGTGGCATTTAGAAGTGCATTTGGCATTTTTCTGCCTTTCCTCTTAGTTGTTCTGCCCTCCGACATGTCGGATTTGTTTGCGCTGACAATGTTATACATAAAGCGCAACGAAAATGTGGCTGCAATCGAAATTGTTAAAATAATTGGACTGCTAAGCTGTAAGCGACACCCGCAACGATTACCCGGTGGCGTCACTTGAATTTTTACACGTTGTGCTACAAAGAGTGAAACCGGAAAAAAGTAAAATTTACGTAACCACACTTTCTATTCTGTACAGCGGCATTAGCGACTCTTTTATGTCGTTGTTCGTCAGGCCCTTCTTGTGGCGTCTTTACTTTCCGTGGTCTACCCAGGGTAGCCTGTAATGAACTGAAGGAGCTGCTATACCGGTCTCCCTGTTTATGTATGAAACCGCGGTGACATTACTACGCGATTTCTATGCTCTTTGGTACTTTTGTACTCGGAGTGGCTTACGCAACCGTCATCCTTACCGGCACGCCTAGTCCACTGGGCAGGTATGTGCAAGCTGTCAGTGAATTTGAACGCCTTCTTAATGGTGATAGTTTCTTTTCTGCTGACATCGGAACGAAAATTTGCTTGAATGGGAGAGGTATCTTATACCGGCCGCCCTTTTTATATATGAAAGCACGGTGACGTTACTACGTAATTTCGAAGCTGATGGGTACTTTTGCACTTGAAGTAGCTTAAGAAACTGCAATCCTTACCGGCATGGCCAGTCCCCCTAGGTAGGTATGTGCCAGCCTTCTTAACGATGATAGTTTTTTGTTGACATTACCACGAAAATTTGCTTGGATGGTAGAAGTATCCTCCTTCGCATTAAAACAAATTTACGGATTCTGCACAGCACTGGAATCCCCAAGGACCTTTTGAAATTACGCCTCGAACAAAACGAAAGGGCCTTGCAGGTAAAGTCAATTTATTCCTAGGAGCTTCTAATTTCGAAACAAAGTCTTGTCGCGGTGCAGGTGCACAATATGGCTGCATTATAAAAATTACAATGACTGCGAACATTGCTAAAGTATTGCCCACGAATCTTCATTTTATCGTTACCACATTAAAATGCCGAACTAGAGTTTGGGAATAACGATTACTCTTACGAATGTGCAAAATCCATTTTACAAGATTTGTTCCAAGCCTAAAATCAAATCAGTATTTCGGGGAAAATGCGTATTATTAAGCGTTTTTCATAGGTTGTCAGCCTATTTAGTTCGTCACTAGGCGAAGCCGAAGAAGAGAAGCGCCATGGTTACCTATCTTCTAAGATGAGGCACACGGTGTAAAATGCTATGGCTCGCCAACATGGCTGAAACATACTAAATCATCGCCACATCCATCATGCTTTGTACGATTGGTCTGCTGCCACGCAAGAATTTATTCATTT
Organism: Haemaphysalis longicornis; assembly: GCF_048455015.1. Lineage (NCBI taxonomy): Eukaryota > Metazoa > Arthropoda > Arachnida > Ixodida > Ixodidae > Haemaphysalis > Haemaphysalis longicornis. The sequence continues at coordinate 114,399,143 of NW_027526422.1, read as the reverse complement.
TAAAACAAATTTAGGAAAATAGAAAATTAGAACAAAGTCTAAACACATTCAAAGTGCGAAAAACCAATCGCTATATTTTGTAGTGACAAACATGGAAAGAAACCCAATTTTGTCCTTTGCTCTAACACATTACCCTCCAAAGCTTGAACCGTATCTTTGAGGTTGCACGCACACGAAGTGAAAGAAGCTAAGGAGTGAAATCAACGCCAAGCCCGAAATGAAGAACCTGGAGACTTTTCTGGCACGCCCTATTAAAGCATGCGAGCTCATGTAGGCTTTAGTTTTTTATTCCACACAAAAATGAGCAAAATATCACCCCGTATCTGCTTGCCTCACGGCCAATGTTTACGAAACACTACATGCTCAGCCGCCCCTACCGATTCGAAGACCCTATTTTTCCCCAGACACCATTTCCTTCCCTTCTCACACGACACATGGTGAGTACAGTTGAGTTGTGTTCAGTTCAATCCAATTTCCTGCATATAGAAATTTATTACGACCATTGAACAGCTGAAAAAGAATGACGAACCAGATTTCAAAATTGATGCTCACCAATGATCGTTGGGTTGATGAGCTGGAGTGGTATCAGTAGGAACCCCGTGGCCGCCATGTACATAGGCACCTTTGCGGGGCCGAAGAATTCAGTCATTAACGAACACCGAACTGCACTCACTGCAGCAATAAAGGTTATCAGGAAGCCATCGACGACCACGTAGGACAGAAGAGACGTAGTCAAAGGAACCGTCCCGTAAAACAGGCTGAGGAGAACGAAGCATGTTGTCGCCAGTGTAGGTCGGCTGACGATATTCTTGTCGGCGAGCAGGGGCACTCCAATATAGCCAGCAAGTTCACCGATAGTCGCATAGCTGATAGCCATGTTGGCATCATGTCGTGAGGTACCCTTGTCGAGAGCGTAATCGTCGATGGTTGAAAGGAATGTCGTGTACCCGTAGATTTCGACAACAGCGCCAAGAACTACAACGTAAAAACGAGCTTCTTTCATAATTGCCAGGTTTTGCCGTAGCGTTAATGGCTCTTCTGTGTCATTAGCAATAGTCAAAGTTGAATGTTTTGTAATGCCGTTGCAACTCTCCAGGTGTGGTTGTATACTCCCGCCAAGACCACTGATTACTGATATCCTCTTGGAATAGATAGCTTGCAACCTTTTCCATTCACGGCGTTCAGTTTTTCTAGCACGTATCCAAAGATACAACGCTATTGCTGTCACATTCATTAGGAGACCGCTGTAAATGAGGATCGTCCCGCGAAGACCGTACTTGCTGTGTAATGCAGCGAGAAGCGATGGGAATACGAAAGCACACACTGTGGTTCCTGCGTCCCGAAGTCCGCTTGCAACGGACAGGTACTTGTCGAAGTGCATGCCTAGGACTATCATTAAGCTCACCAGAACTATACCAGCGCCTGCACCTGCAAGAGAAGAAAGCAGCGCAGGAATCAGTGCCACTAAATCTCCAGTTGCGTTGTAATAAAAAAAGAGAAAAGGGTCTTGTCGCTAACATTTGGCGGATGTTTCGTTCGCTTTGCTGGAAGACACCAAAGACGGTCCCAGAAACGTTGCCGGGTCTGGGTTTTTCAAAATGCTCTCAATGTGACGTCAACTCGTTGCGCGTACTGTCTCTAGAGATGGGAAATTGAAGTTCATTACAAAATAAGTACCACTGACATGCCACTGCTCTTCAAATACGTACATCCAGAGCCTTCGTCAATAAAATATAAGGTTGTTTTCTATTTGGCAATAAAATTGTTTCTTTTGGGGGCTTTTTTGCTGTGGCCGGAAGTGATTCAACACAAAATGAGGGGTTGCGCGTTCTTAGCACCGGAAATGATCGGCCTGAGCACCAACAGCAAAGTGTGGCAAAATGTGTCTGGTATACAACGCACAGTCTGAAAAAGATGGCCATCATTCATGATATCTTTGTAGTCTTTCACTCAACTAACAAACCATCGTAGCTGTGCCAATAAAAGCTGGTGCCGGAGTTCTCAGCAGTGGCAGAGGTTTAAGAACGACGATCTCCGTCGGGGGTTCAGTATAAAATCGTCAGGTGCGGATACCTGTAGTCATTTTTTGTACCTTAAGAGGCGGGACGGTGCAATGAGGACAGTCACACAACTTACAACTGATGAAAACATAATTTAGGAAAAACACCTGGGTAAATGCATGGAGAACAGTCTTCAAAATGCAACAAAAAGGTATCAAGTGGGGTTGTAGAAAATCAATGCCACAACCAGTTGCTGCAAAAATATCTTTCTTGAGAATAATATTGCCATTGGGCAGAGCGTCAAGCGTACGTCTCTTCCCCCTATTATGTTTCCTACACTTTGTATTTCGAAACATGCCGTAGCCAGCTCTTCATTATGAACAGCTCGATATACGTTCTCTATCAATTGCGCTAGGCTTAACCAATGCCTATATAACCCTGCATAAGGTAGTGCCACTTTCTCCCACAATACATTTTAAATTATGAATTTTCTGCGCTCGCTTTACGCTGTATCTGCTGTGTTTTATGCAGGAAACTTTAAATATCACCACTTACGATGGGTGGGTTTGGTACTCACTAGCAAAAACCACGCATTCCGAGTGTTTTGCGGTCAGGACAGCGTACAGCACCCTAAACCTAATACAAATTATTTTCAAATGTGACAGTTTCACGACGTTTGCTTTATCTACCCCATTGAGCACGGAATACCCGGGCCCATCTCTTAGTATTTAAGATGCATTACAATGATTCTGCCTAGAATCACGTAATTTTTGGTCATGTCCTTCCTGAAAGAGTACCATCAACTGCAAATTGGCCTTCATCATTATGGATCAATTCTCAGAGATAGATATACACGGGTCCTCCGCGATGTTTGTAATAAACGTACGATGGTTCCGTACAGTTAGCTCCTAACGGCCCGCAAGTTGGCGCGGAATGCAGCTAGCACAAGAGTTTGATGGGTTGGGAGTGAGCTCTACGGACACAGAATGACGGCAGTGCACTTTTGCAAAAAGGGTTGTAAGGAATTCTCGAGTGCATTTTTGATCTGTGGCATAACCACTCGCTCTGACGAGCTTCGCGTTCTTCATGAATTTTATAACTACAAAACCGAAACTATGAGAATTTATGGTAAGACCGCCGGAAAGTGTTTTAACGAGGTATGGCATTTCATTGCAAGTGGATGTGAAAGGGACCCTGGAGAAGTAATATTACATGAACGACATGGCTGGGACTAGAAAAATGACCACGGGCTACCGGGATATATACTTTCGGGGAGTTGGGTTATAGCGTGGAGCTATGGAAAAAACTCAAAAAAGTCTCGTATGGTAACGTACATAGCCCAACGGAATATATAGCATGTTCTGGGGGTCAGCAGGTTTCCTGTTTAAAGATACATTCATTATTCTTCAATGAGAAAAAACTGACATCTGATGTATATCTCACGCGTGTTGCACCACAAGCACATGGGGGTGTGGAATGAGTGAATAAAACATGTGGCTGCCGAAAGCTTTGCGCTGGCAATTGCAGAGTAGTCCCCATGTAGACATTTCCTTCAGGTTACTTGAATAAAAGTATATTGACTGCCCTTCTCAAGGCGCTAAATTAATAGAGAAGCCAGAACCAAATTTTACGGATTTCAGAGAATAGCAAAGTAGCCGCCCGGCTAAATAGAAAAAAATACCAATAAATACTGTGATGCAGGAACATCGCCGTACTTTTATTACAAAAATCCCGGTGGACACGTGGAGTTAACTTCTGCTATCTCTGAAAATTGATCCATAATGATGAAGGCCAATTTGCAGTTCATGGTACTCCTCCAGCACCAGGACTGTTAAAAGCATCATTCCGGTGGTAACATATAAGAAAAAAGCAGACAGCTTCCACGTACAAACACGCCTGCTTTGGCGTGAACCATAACGATACACTGATAGATTTTGAGTTAATACGATACCCTTACCGGTCTCACTGCTTGAAAATCAAGCCTCGGAGTCGGCGTGCTAACCATGCCACAAAAAAGGGCGCGCATCGACATCGTACCGGTAATCTGCTCCCGGTGTTTACGTATGTGCTATTTCCGTATGTTTCATTACGGTCTTTTCAGGCTGTGTTCAGACTACCCACGCAAAAGCCATATCGTGACGTATGGACGTTCAAAAACTGCATGTCGTGCAGTTCGGTTGGTGGAGACGTGAAAGGGCGTCATTATTTAAAGTTATGACACTTGCGGCAACAGTCCGAAGGCAGCCTTAACCGTATTTTCTTTCGTTACCGTTTCGACTCGCTGCATTGCTTACCGTAATTTTCGTGTTCCTATGGAGTGCAGCCGTGGACAATTCAAATACGAACCGCGGAAGGCACCGCCGAAGATACCGGTGCCGTCACGTGGGAGCTGTCGTGGAAAACACATGCACATGCGCAGTAGCGATGTCGGGAGCGAGGCTGCGTAACCCACTGCGATGTTAAAGCGTACACTATACCGACGTGTTGCCTTCTCCTCGCTCGCATGCTTGCCTTGTCGCCATGCCGCAAGCACTGAAAGCACTACCGCCGCCCCAGCTCAGGGTGTTTGTCTGGCTGAGAGCGATGCGATAAGTAAGTGCTTGCAGCTGCGGCCAGTGTTTGCGTGTGAAATGCGTGCACGCCCTCAGAAAAATTTAGCTCGTCATGATGCTTTCTTGGAAAAAAGCAGCGCACAGAAATGGAGACCAGAATAAAAGCGTACCGGACAATTTCTGATGGCACTGCACTGTTTTGGTTAGTGGTTGAGTGGCTCGTGAATTGAACAAAAAGCCGGCATCCAAGAACACGCCTCTGTTTGACGCAGTAATGGCTGAGTCACCTCGCAGATTCGGTGCTTGTAGCAAACAATAAATATAGCACCAGAATTCGTTTCTATGGTATGTATGAATGGCAAGCATTCTGTGGTCTGGGATAATTACTCGCGGAGTTCTAATAGGAACAAAAATTAAGAAGTTAGGCAGCGGCAACCATTCTATATGCCAGTTGCCCTTGCACTAGAATGTCAACAGCCCGATGTTTTCGTTTTTTTTTCGCAGGCACCTCAGTGCTTGTAGAAATATCCGGATCGCATAGCACTAGCCATAGTTTTGGCCGTAACCCAGGTGTTCATCTTATTTGCTCAAGTTACTGAATTACACATGCGAAGCTATGGCGGCAATGTGACACCGGCACGGAAGGGGAGCGGGCGCCCGTGTGCGTCGAGCACTCAGTGTCCGCCGTTATCTCGCGTCGCATAGCAAACAGTTCTTTTCAACGCTCATGCGGCATGGCGACAAGGCAAGTATGCGAGCAAGGAGAGCGAAACATATCGCAGTGGGACACGCAGCCTCGCTCCCGACAGCTCTACTGCGCATGTCCGTGTGTTCTCCACGGCTGCTGCCAGGTGACGGCACTGGTATCTTCGGCCGTGCGTATTTCGGCCGTGCGTATCTTCGGCCGGTTCGTATTTCAATTGTCCGTGGCTGGACGTGTCACGCGTGGACTATCTCCATGGCTCGAGCGGCCGGTGTTTGCAACAGCCGCCAGCACTGCCGACTGCCACTACCCGCTGTTCTCATTTATCTGTGATTCACGCAATAGCGTGCTGCGCGCAGGCTCTGCTACAAGGAAGAATCCGGTTACGTTATCTTTCATTTACAGTGAAAGCTGGTAATTAAAACTTCAAGAACCCAAATTTATGGATAATTCAGTGATGATTGTGGTTGGACGTCAATGGCGCAAGGCTAACCTGGGCAAAGAGCGCCAAAACAGCAGTTATACATGACAAATGAAAACGTGAGCACAAAAATCAGTCAGCAAGAACAAAAGTAAAATCAGAAAAATACAATGAGGACGGCTCGTGTATAAGGCCAGGGAGTATGAAATTAGGTCTAAAAAGTTAACTTCTGCTAAATATTTAAAAACGCGCTTGATGGTAAACGTAGGATCATCAGTGAGGGAAAAGGCTGGGAGTAGTGGGATGTGTAGTCGGTATAGTTTCGGAAAGTTGTGGATAATTCGAACTGTGTCATTTTGTCCCGCCAAGTCTGTGTAGAAGTCTAAGTATAAAAAGGCCGGTAGTTCTAACGCAATCACGTTTCGCTACTGGTAATTTCAACTACGAGCGCCTGTGCCTTCCGCTTTTTGCCTGCCTAACAGCCGCACAAACGCGGCAACGCCCACAAGTGAGGCTGCGTCACCTCCTGAATAAAGAGAAGTGCGAAGAAAGCAGGTGAAATAGGCTAAAACCAATCTCAAACCCCCATGGCGTAGTTTAAGAAGGCGTATTCTTTGCGTATTACGTCAATGTGTACGTGAGTTTCTCAAGTGGGAAGCGCAGAAGTTGTGTCTACCAGTGACGAAGAGGACGAGGAGACAGACGTAGTACCTGTGCGGCTCTCCGCTCAGAATGGATGGTCGTATAGAAAGCCGCCTGTATCTTCTTCTGTTTCAATGAAGGTCCAGATGAGGCCTTCCCGAACTGTCATTTGTTTGACCAAAACATGGTGGCACCCGCCTTACGGGCGCTCTCTAAATAGCATCAATTTGTTGGCGTGCCCTTCTGCTTCCGAATGTATTGTTGTTGTCTTACACTTTCATTAGAACTAACGTTTGTTAATTTGAGCATAGATGGGTACCCTTTCACAAGGTCGCGGGTTCGATTCCCGGCCGCGGCGGCCGCTTTTCTGATGGAGGCGAAAAGCAAAAACTCCAGTGTGTACGAAATTTCGGCGCACGTTCAACATCCCCAGGTGGTCAAAATTAATCCGGAGCCCTCTACTACGGCACGCCTCATCGCCTGCGTTGCGTCGGGGCGTTAAACCCTACAATCAATCAATCAAGATGGGTACCCTTCGCGGTTAGAATTAACGAGCTTTTACTGTACCTGTAACTTCTCTCTAAAAAGTGTTTTTCGCGTAAGCTTATTATCCGGCAGTGAAGGAAGAGTTTTCTGCGCATACTGGACCGCTTACGCCTGGCCGTGAAATGCTTGATGTTAAAAATCGTATAGGCCGAGATGTCTACACCAGAACCCATAAATCTCAAATTAGCTATGGTTATCTGGAATTATTCACTGTTAAAACTTCTTACCGTGAAATACTCCAAAGGTGACCGTTAGCCACGTGACGTTCGGAGCAAACACCGATCCAATCAGAGGCAGCCACAGCAGGAAGCTCCCGAGAAGCGTTATATGCGACACACTCAAGAATTTCTCGAGCAGTAGGACGAAGAAACCTGAGAACACACAAACAAAATTGATATGGTCGGCAGGTCTGAAAGCAAACTTCTGACTCAAAATCTTTCTTAATGAAAAATATTTCCCCTATTTATTATTACACAGAACTTTTTATTTGTCAACTCTTTCTACCATAGTCACAGTAAACAATTATTATTCAAAGATTTTTAAAATACAGAGGTCTTAGCTAACTGCTAGCCTCTTCTTGGTGGCTCGCGAGCCAGTTCAATTCTCGCGTCTTCTTCTGCAGGGCCACCTGCTAATCATTGTAAAACCACAGCAGAGAGTAATACTATTGTCCAACTACAATACTGCATTCCAGCATAGAATGAGTAGCGAAGGGCTGGATTCTCTGTGAAATTTTCACCGGTGAATAGACATCGCTAGTCCAAATCCCTTGCACCCTGTTCATATCTTCTTTGGGACGCCGCCCCTTTTTAAGTTAGCTGGGTCGAATACAAACTGAAGATTATGTCATGATGTTCAGGTTTTTCAGACAATGTTTGTTATTAAAATTCTTACGATTGCAATTCTTACTGACAATAACGACTTCATTACTGAAATCTAAAGTTTTCCTAGTGGAACCGATTGCGTCCTGTCAAAAAACTAATGCATTTCCCATAGACCGGTTGGTCGAACGTAAAGCTTACGCGTCATGACACATGACGCGCACGCGGAACTGGGGTTTCGTTGTATAGAAAAGATCACTCGACAATCGCGAAAAATATCGGTTCTGTATAGCAGAATACACGCGTCGATCATAAAAAAGGAGTACAACAGCACACCTTTATCTAATAAACCGCACATTGGCACGCACTTACATTGTTCGTAGATGCTTTCGTGGGTGTTCGTAGGTGTCGGCCGCACTTTTAGCGAAGGTATTCACGCACGTTTGAAACAGTTTTGATGTTAGAAAACTTTTGCGCTTCTTTGAACTTTCTTTAGGAAGGCATGGGGAAGCTTTTATCGCTAACGTAAGAAAACTGTTGTTTTAAAGATTGAGCAAGCGTCATAGTGCACTGACAACCACAGCGACATGATTGCGGTAGTTTTCAAAAAGCTAGCATACATGAATGCTCTTTTTAAATGCAGAGCATTTCAGTAACTCACGATGTCACCCGCGTTGACGTCCGTAGTCCGCACCCTCGTTGTCCCTACTATATAAAAAAAATACTATACGGCGCCCGGTTTCGATCCCTCGACCCTGCGGGCGGAACGCAATGTACATGGTGCTCTACCCACTGCGCCACAAAGAATGGGACGTTACGAACGCGCCTTATATCGTTGACTCATTCAAACGAGCGCTCTCTCGTCAGCAGTTGCCACAAGTGCAACAACATTAACGTAACGCAAACTACTTAACGTCGTGTGCCCCCGGAAATGCTCTGCATTTGATCGTGCCCCTCGCGAGGGGGGTGTTTCACTGCGTCTACTCTCGGTGGCGGGACCCGTGGCGCCATCTGGCGGAGGCGCGGCACAACTCGTAGTACCTTGAAAAGATGCGGCGCCAGCCAGCTGTGTGTGTGTTCTGCCTCAGACTGAAAGGAATTGTGGCGCCGTAAATTGGATTCCGCAAATACATGGCCTACATGACGCTGGAAAAAGTGACATATGACAAAAAGAGTTCAATGAAAAACCGCTGAACTTTGTTGCCCAGAACTGTTTGTTTACTCGTGAAATAGCTTGAATCACCCGAATTATAAATTATAAATTCTCTCGCAACTAATTGTACTCATCTCCCGCGCAGCTGTAAAAACGGGAACATAAAATAGATGACGCCGTCTAGTGCGCAGAATTTACGTAAAATTTTGTGAACCCGAAGTCACTGCTCCGCAAAATATTAAGACTTAGAGTGAGCAAAAAATGTTTTAATAATTGTGCGAAAAACTACACTACTTAACCGGCAAGATTTTCGGGGAGAGAAAGTAGTTTGCGAACAGAGAAATGATATTCATTGATTCGGGTGGAAGACTTAGCTCGAGCAGGTGCGGCCATGTCCCTCACCCCTCTTACAAATCTCGCCCGGTCACGCTCACCTCGGTACACTTAAGCATCCATCATAGAACACGCAACATCAACGAAGATAACGTGCATCGATTCCACCAAGCCTTAGCCACCGATAGCACAATTCTGGCTGTAATTAACACTAGAGGGTACGCTTAAGCATACCCTGCAGTGTTTACTGTCGCGCACTATGCTGCCGGTGACGGTGAACCATCGCCGACAGCATGGTGCACGGTGGCGACGGCAAAGCCTCTTCCCGTAATTTGCCGTTCACGGTGACGTCTCCTGAATGCACTGCGGTGTTACAGCAGAACGGTAATGGCGTGGTAACACAGTAACGCGATAAGCCAAGGCTGTCCGATCTTCACGTCCCAACCCTGCTTCAGGAAAGGTGCAACACTGGCCGCCGATCTGTGAGTGGTACACTTAGTTGAGCTAGATTCAACTGTCAGGGAAAACATTTACTCATATTTGAAAGATTGCGCTTCTAAACTTTGTTTTTAACAGGGATGCTGTTTAAGCTGGTGGTTCGGACGGCGAACGTCCACAAGAGAATCTCGCTGAGCGATGACGTCCCCGCGCGGGCATGCACCGCAGCTCGGCCGGAGCTTTGCCTCATCGCTCTCGGGCACAACCGGCTGTATAAAGAGCAAACTGCCCATCGCAGCCAGCAACAAGGGGGCCGGCGTGCCAAAACATTACTGTGTCGGGACGGTGCGCTGGGTCTGGGGGGGCTAAGTTTATTCCCCAAACTCGCCAGCTTCGCTCCGCTCGTGGTGGAGCCTGAAACTGCTTGCATAAAATGTAGCGGTCGTACGAATCAATGCCGATTATACCGATCACTGCCTATAATACCTCCGAGCTGTCAAATGTACGGTTACGTCTAGACCCGTTTCTTAGCTCCGCCAGCGCCAACGTGCACCCCTAAACTAAACGGCCACAATTTTCATCTGCTCGACTGGCATCCTTTATTTTCGAGCATTTTTGTATCTAAATCTGCGGAAACGCAATCGACAGGTTTTACGTCAAGGAGTTTCCCTTTTGACGCAAAGTTCGTCAATGCAGCCACACAAATTAACAGGTAAGGATCAGATATGTATAACCAAACCAACAGGGCCAATCTGCGCGTGGAAGTACCGCCAGTCTTGCGGAAAACAATAATGAATTGTTAGCAAAGTGAGTACTACTGGCCGGCAATATTATCAGCGGCTGTAGTTATTTCACTATAACTGGAGCGCCACGCTTGCAGGGGCTCCCTCGAAGTGAGTTACCAACCCAACAAATGGCACAGTTGGGTATGGCAGCCATACCCAGACAGTTATTTCATCCACAGTAATCTTTGGGATATCTTTTTGAGCCGCTGCCCTCCTACAGAAGCGGTCGGAACAATTGGGTATATTCTGTGGGCTCGCCGGTCTTGCTCAGTTGCACGCAACAAATAAATACCCTCGCGTACACAATGTTCACTGAAAGTACGATGAAAAAATGTTCCACTATTTTTCACCACTTTCTTTAGCGAAAGCGTTTTTTTTGGCTAGGATTGTGACCGAGCCTAGATCATGCCCAAGTTGCCTATAACCTACAACGTCAGCATCAGACTCGCAGCAGCTACTTTATCAAGAATCACTTTAACGCTGCTGCTACACTGCCTCTACAGAAACTTAAGGCCAACCAAGACTTTGCGAGAAAAGTCCGGCGCTGGCTCTTTTTTTTTTTTTTTTGAAGCAAAGCTTTCTACCTCTACCAGCCAACGGATCCTTCGTGGCGTGCGGGACAAGAAACTCCCAACTCGGCTGAAAAGGCGGAGGGCGCTTTTCACTCGCCGAGCACAGTGTAAATAGCGTGGTGAGAGGGCGCTATTGCCCAGCGCTCCCCGTGCTCACCCCGGCGGGCGCGTCAGCGGGACCCTTCCGTCAGCTTTGTCGTCTGTTTTAGCGGCGGTGTTGGGCCTGGTTTGGCGCAGCCTCGCGTCATTTGCGCGCTTACTACGCGCGGATTGACTTGTTCGACAGCACCTCCTGGGAAACCCGGACCAGACGGAATTAAGTGGTCGTACGGGAAAGATACGTTAAGTATTGGATTGCAGGGCGTGAAAACAAAATGTAGAGACCACTTACAGACGTCTGGCGCCTACAGAAACGACACTGTTTGCGTACTGATTGTCACGAGTGGGTCTGGGTTGTCTTCATTACTGACTACCATTTCGGTGGTGTTTTGATAGGTATTACAAAAGACGAATGGAGCAACTGGTTCTGATAAATAGCGATAATTAAAGTTCCGTCAGCTTTCTCGCAATTCTCAAACTTGCAAAACCATTTAGTTTAAATCTGTATACATGGGAATCACTACGCTCACATGCCGGATTGTTTCGCTGTCTGCGCTTGTGTCGCGCGGTGGTGTAGCCCCGAGCTAGAACGTCAGGATGGCTAGGTTCCGGTGTGTTCTTTCGAAACATGCTTCTCTCCGTTTTCTTTCTTCCTACGCACGGCTTGGCTACAGCGGTGGCATCCGCCGCTCGACCCCGGTCATTTCCGACGCTGCTGCTTTCGGGACGCCAGCTCCCGCGAATCAAATTAATCCGGAGCCCTCCACTACGGCGCGCCTCATCGCCTGCGTTGCGTCGGCGCGTTAAACCCCACAATCAGATCAACCAGCTCCCGCGAATCGCAGGTAACGGCTGGCAGATCCTCGCATTTCACTCTTTGTGAGCCACGTGTGTCATTTAAAATGACGTCGCATGAGTAATTGTTGTGGGGGTCGTTCACAGCTTTCCTTTCCAACCACCTTCACAGCGTGGATTGGAGCAAATCTTTGTTACACTCGTGGTATGCGCCGTGCGCCAAATTAAATTGGTTGTTCGCCCAGCTTTTTTTAAAGCAAAGCTTTTTACCTCTACCCCCCGAGGGTTCTTTCGCGACCGTTGGTGTCACCAGAAAACTCCAGTGAACAAATAAAAGAATTTACTCGCACCGCCGGGAATCGAACCTGGAACTAATAGACTAACAAAGCGACAGCCCGTTGTCTTACCGATTTAGCTACGAGCCCACGCGAAGACTGGGAAGACAGCTGGTGTACTCACCAAGCACACCCCCTGCGTTGTCGCTGAATGCCACGTGAAAGCGTCACGCGACCACTCACGCCCGTCTAGCCGTCCTGTGCGCACCTTGCTCATGTGCTAAGAGTTACAAAAATTAAAGGAAGCTCACACCAATGCATGGCATCCCACTTCTAGTATGCCAATGTGCTAAAGCCTGTGGCCTCCAGTGTTCACGTAAACAATCACAGCTCCTTGTCGTCCGCCATCACGCCAAACCAAGGAATACATTCAAATACTCCTTGATGGCCAGGCCATCACTCCAAACCCCAGCATCAAGATTCCGGGTCTACATCTCGAGGCTAACACCAAGAGTGACGTCTGCGTGCAGAGCCTCAAAAACAGCAACAATCAAATCATGCACATGATCAGGCGAGTTGCCACCAAGAAGCGAGGCCTAAAGGAATCCGGTGCCTTTCGATTAATTGAAGCTTTTGTCCTCTCGAGAGTTACTTACGTCAACCCCCTGTCTTCTTCTCGACAAGGAAGACATAGAGATGCTTTATATAATGATTAAACAGGCGGTCGAGCAGGCCATTGGTCTTCTCATGAGTGCGTCCACACAGAGGCTGCTTAGCACGGGGCTCCACAGCACGGTGGAAAAGCTGATAGAAGGCCATCTTTCTAACCAGAAGGTCCGACTCAGAACTGCGAAGGTAACCGCATGCTTCACCAGATTGGCTGGGCAGCCCAGAATGTCACTCCGCTTGACGTACTCCCAGACTCTTGGCGACTAGAACTCAAGATGCTCCCTTTGCTTAGAAATATGAACCCCTCACATGACGAGGGTCAACGAAAAGCACGGGCTCAAGTGCTAAACACCAGCCTCGGTGGTGTTCATGCAGTTATCTACACAGACGCCTCCAAACAGTGAGGGCAGCAATACGCCATCATCGTGGCTACCTCCAGAACCAACCACCTTGCGTGTACCTCGATTAGGACCCACGAAAGGACGGCAGCAGAAGAGGCAGCCATCACCTTGGCTCTCGCTCAACCAGGGGCTCAGAGGGTAGTCATCGATTCCCAGCAAGCCTACTGGAATTACCAGTAGGGTTTGGTGTCCTGACCTCCACTGCGCGTGCTAAAAAACCACTCCCCAAACGGTTCCGTTCAGATCATCTGGACCCCCCCCCTCACGCTTCAAGGGAGGGCAACAAATACGCTTACCCAACGAGCCTGCGCTTTTGCCTCCCGTGCTATGGAGCTGCACGAGGACAGTCACCCGCTTGTCACGTTCAGGGAGATAACCTAGCATTATCCCCTTCTGAGACAGACCGTACCTTCGCCTTACCCTGACCTTTCCAGAGAACCACAAACTACCCTACGGCTCATACAATCCGGGCTTCTTCCCACAGCCTACGCATCTTCACTTAATGTATCCGAATCGCTACGACGCTGAATGTAAATTTTGCTCAGAAGTAGGAACACTCCGCCCCGTAATCAGGGTGTGTGACTTTAGCCATGAGCACCCTCCTTTCTTTCCTTCAACTACCCAACAAGAGCAATGGGAGATGCTGCTGTCCAGGCCCTCTCTACCTACCCAGCTTCAGCGGGTGGACAGAAAACAGGCCGCACGGACTGCATATGGGCCCCAAAGAAGAACGAATCATTCCCCAGGGTTGCACTCTGGGCCGTTCAGAAATCTGATCCTTCTCTGCCGCAAATCTCGTCGCCTCCGTCCGCGGTGCCGAGACGGAGAAGCCAGATCGTCTAACACCGGGTTGGAACTTTAATTTTATAACAAAAAGTTTTCAATTTTTTGCTACACCAATACAACTCATCCAATCACGTTGATGCATCATGCAATGATTGAAGCTTGCAAAGAATATCTCTTTGAAGTAATAAATCGTGTGGTTAAGTGCATTTCACTTTTCTCTGGCTGTACTATTTGTAGAGAGATCAGAGGGAATTCTAGTGACGTTGCATGGGTAATCGTTATGGGTGCCGTTTACAGCTTTGCTTTCCAACCACATTCACGGGGTGGATTGGCGCGATTTTTTTCTTGTTGCTATTCCTTCCTTCGTAACACAGGGCACCTTAGGGGATGGGCCCGGAATAGAGACCTTTGAGGAACGAACGTGCCCGCTTCGCAAAATTCGTAACACTGTGGACTCGAACAGTAACAGTTGTAGAATAGTGCGTGCAGCGTGAAGCCAGAACGTGATGTCACGGGAGTAGGACAGGTGCGCACCATCCTTGCAGAACCCCGATTCTAGGGAGGCTGTGGCGTGTTCTAGTCTGCTTGCACAGTAAGACAAACAAATGCACCATGACGTGGAAACTGAAGCGAGTTCTCTACAATCAGCCCTGGATGTCACCGTAGCCTTTCCCTGTTCGGTGGGCCTTCAGCTATCAGCGAGTAAAACAACATACACATCCGTTGCCAACCGCTGTGGCTGCCGAAATCTTGCTGCTTGTCCCATCCGCCTTCAACTAGCTGGTCAACCACTGCAGGAGAGCCCAACAATCAAAGTCCTGGGATTATTGATACATCAGTCAGGAACGGCGACAGCTTGGCTCGCTCGGGCTAAACACCAAGCTGCTCAAACGCTGTCACTAGTACGCCGTATTGCTCCCAAAGCTGATGGCGCCAGCTCACACGTGGCGCGACAAATAGTGAGAGGAGTTTTACAACCGCGCTTCGTGTACTCTGCTCAGTTCCAGCATTTGACGGTAACACAGTGGGATCGACAGGAAGGAATTCGCAGAGAGCCTATGAGAGCAATTACTGCGCTCCCACGCATCACCCGTGTGCTTGCTCTCCAGGAACATGCCCAACTGAACACGTTAGATGAACTTGTTCATCAACGTTGCGAAGCCCGGAAATTGAAGGCTGCCCTGTGTGATTCTGCGCGAGCATTAATAGCTTCCGCAGTCTCTCATACGCTAACAGCCCTACCGCAGCGATTACTTTCCCCGTGGCAGTTCGTGCAATTGAGTGGCAACAAACCAACTGACCTTCGTCGTCCAGATTGCAACCTTTCGGCGTCTGCCCTTAAGCACTGCATCGCCAACACAGATAGCCACCTTCCACCCGGCTCCACCATATTATATACCGACGCCAGTATACTAGATACTGTCATTGCCACTGCCATTCATTGCATTAGCCGTTCAGCCCTCAGCAAGACGTCCAGACTTAACGTCCCGGAACCTCCATCATCGTTCTGTGCAGAACTTGTAGCCATTAGAGAGGCTCTGCTTGCTGTAACCGGAATCACTTTGCACCCTGAAATACGCATTTTAGTTTGCACAGATAGTCTGCAAGCAGTCCACCTACTACGGTTATTTATTCGTAGCCCTATGCTGGCTCACAGTATTCACCAACGTGCGACAGGAATCACTCACAAGATTCTTATTGAAGGGTTCCACGTGACGTGCTCACAGACCACTGCAAGGCAGACGTAGCAGCCCGACTGGCAGCATCGTTTTCTCTCCGACTTCCCTGTTAAAGCTGGATGATTCCACTCTCCTGGTGACGAGAACAGAACACGTCCGGCGCCGCACACGTGCTCTCATTCCACTTTGTGCTGCCACCCTCCTCCGGGTCATACCCGTGTCGAGGAGGTTGCGCTTAGGAGGATTCGGGGAGGGGGTGGCCTGAACTTCCGCCGTTACCCGCCACTAGCCTTAATACCGAGGTTCTTTTTTACAAACCCTGGTTGCCCAGTTTGCCACCGCAGCGACGCGATAGCCGACCTCCCCCACTTGCTGTGGTCCTGCCTCACCTTGAGGCCGACGGGACTGCGGCACATCGCGGCGACGGGCGTCCGCGTAGACGACGCCTCCGCATACGCCGCATGTACACATGGGCGCCATCATCGTTCACTCCTTAACTTCATCCGCGAAGCGAACATTTTCATATTCATGTTATCACATTTCGTAATTAACCCATACCCCCATATATATGCCCTGCGGCAAAATAAACGTTCCTAAACAATAAAAGAGAAGAAACTGACGCAACCGCGTAATAGCAGAAAAGAAGCCGCCTAATTAAAGTAATCCGCGCCAAAAGACGAAGAAACTATACCAAAAAAAAGGGCGCAGCAAGTACAATGTGTTAGAAAAGAAGTTGCTAATACGCGTCGCCAGGATTTCGCCTTAAAAGAACGTAAGCAGACTGGACCGCGCCAAGAAAATTTTGTGTCCCAAAGCGGAGGGTTTCCATAACGTAATACGAGCAGCAACTGCTTTGAATGTGGCGCGATTTCATCACACGCTTTCTTTTTCTTGCCCTGTTGGCCATAGTCTCTGTGATTTCACTGTGTGCCACTGGACGCAGAAACTACTTCTGAGGACGAAAAATTTCAAAAAGAGTGCTCGTATGAATGCCTGGAATAAAAACAAAATGAACTTTTAGCGAAATACAGATTAACAGTTTAAAAGCCCAATAAAATAAAGTACTTGGATTTGCTCGCCCCCAGTAGCCACCAGCGCAGCAGTGGAGCGAGGGAACGCACTAAGACATACACCACTCCCTAGAAGCGGATCCTTGGAGCGCGCTGCCCTGGTCCGATTACATCACCTAAATAATCAGCAACCAGGATGAATATAATTTTTAAAGCGTTGTAACCCTGCCCCGAAATATTATCATGAGCTTATTATTATCACTACAGCTTAGCCTTGCACGAGCTTCGCTCAAACCCGGGCCCTCTGGAATAGCACCGCTGGACGCAACGTGGAAAAGAAGAAAGGCTTCTTATCGTTTCTCATCCTTATGCGTTGTCACGAAATCTAAAATACTACAATTACAAAACAGCCGTTGTGGCCGCGTAAAGCGTTCATACCACAAGCAGAGGGTCGACAAAGATCGGCTCCGAGCAACATAGCGCAAGCATGGTTTGGAATAGTAGTGTGACTGGTTGTGCGGTTAAGTTCATTTTATTCGCAGTTAACCCATACTCATCAGCAATCTCCATAACTCTAGTTCAGTAGGATAATAGTATGTGGCGATGTATACAGCGTGGTAAATGTTTCGTTGGGCGTACATCGTGAGCCGGGGTCAGCGAGACATACACGCAGCGCTTGCTCCACATTTGACGGCTTTGCTTCGGTAGACAAGCCTAATCGGCAAACATACCAAGCTAGCGGCATTCAAAATACGTATTTAGTTCCCCATATCGATTATAGGCCGGTCGGCACCATAGCGGTAGTGTTTGCATCGAATAGTTACGGAGTGCCCCCCGAACAACCAGCACTGCTACCGAAGCTCGCTACACTGCCCACGCTAGCAGCGAATTAGTACCTGAAATCCGCTGGTGAATACTTCGTCGGGTAATAAAACAACACAGAACCCACACACAAGCACTGCAACGGCTAGCTCAACGCCAAACGACTCCGTTTCACTGGGTAGTGTGGGAAACAGAACCCAGGCACTGGAAGAACGAAGCACTCAATTGCCGAGAATGGCGGTTGCGGCCTTGGCTTCATAACAACCATACCATCTGGTGGGAAAATGCAAAATTGCGATGCCAATGTCTTAAAAGAAAAGGGTGTATACAGCGGAGAAATGGGTATTTATTGCAGCGCCAGCCGGTTTAGTGACCCCTGAAGGAACTAACAAATTCTAAAAAGGAATAAGCAATTCGGCACATAGAATCGGCGAGCATGGGCAGGTTGCTATCTCTAAAGCCGCTCGTGCTCTCGGGCGGAACTTGTGTCGCCACCTGTCGGAATCGCAATACGAGTGGTACAAATACGGCTTTGGAAACACGTCTCGGGGTGGCCCGCTCCATCGCGTGTTGCGACGAGTGGCGCAGTTTTGACGGTGCAAAGAGAAGAAACAATGCCAAACTGAAAGAGGCCAAAAGGCCGACAAGCGACGACGCTAATCAACGTTTTAATTAGCGTCCCACTCGCCCGACCAAACAAGCCGAACGGTCGCCGCCGAAAGAGTTCAAAAGATTTGAGAACACTCCTCCCGCTGTGCCCTTCGCTGATCTTGAACGTCTACCGAAAAACACGTGGGAACGCATACACTGTACGCACTTTAATTATCGAGTTTCCTTGCACTTTGGGGGGCTAATGACGACACCACGCAGAAAACATGGCCGAGTGTCCAAGGGTAAGCACGTATATACATATGCATATACATGGCTAGGTAAGGCAGCCAGCTTCACTTTTTACGCAGTCTTTGCGCCACTAGTGGGAAGCTGCCCAACTTTCTAGTAGCGCTTAAAATAAAACAAAGTGAAAACTACCACGGTGCAGCCTTCACCTGTTTGAGCTCAACATAATAAAAACTGATATGTTTGTGTTAAAACGAGCAAAAAGGGCTCCAGTCACATGGCCCGCAAATCCACCGTTGAAGGACAGTCGTGAGTGCTGACAACGCGTACGGCTGTACTTCTATTAGGACGAGGGAGTTTGTTTTGCCGTTCCTGCACCAGATGTGCAGAAAATCTCGACGTCATTCGGGAGAGCTTTTATTTTATTTTGTATATTTAGGGAGATGTCGATGAATTATTACACGTGCGAAATCAAACCGAGATATCAATACAAATGCTGACCCGTGGTGAGCAGTTGTCGCTGAAGATGGTTTAAATGCCTTTAAAGACTTTTTTAATCATTTATTTTTTGTATTGACCTCAGAGGGGAGTGGGATTTTGATGGGGCTTGAAGTGTATTTTAGGTGGCCTTATCCCGTTACTTACAGAAACTGGGATAGGCTGGATCCTACATATGTCGCGATCATTTCCTTTGGTTTGTTTGCTTGAATGATTGTTAAATGTATTTCGTTTGTAATGTCGCAATGACTCGTGTATTGTTCTCAATAAATGAAATACATTTTTATATTACTATTGGAATAATTCGAACCCTGCCATTAAGGCGTTTGCCAAATATTTCTTCCGGTTACAGGTAGTTCTGTCTTAATCTACCTTTCCCCTACTGCACATCTTCGTCCAGCATTCTAATTTTCCTCCAGTCACCGCTGCAGCCTTTGGGTGTGCTGTCACTGCGCTAACCATACTACAGGTGAAAGTCGAATATTTCCTACATACGTAAATGGACTCGAGCGGCGACAGTTGAAAGATGGAGAACTTTGAGAGAAGTCATGGAAATAAATAAAAAACCCTCATCCAGGGTTTGAGCTCCGGTCAACGTCCATCTACAAAAGTTTCTCTACAACTGATGGAGCAGAAGGCTATCTGTTTGGTGCGCGACAGTGGCCGGCATCTTCACTTGATTGTGTCTCCTTAGTCGATTAGGTTAGTGGAACGCACTAGAAGGAGAAAGATTCTGCGCGAGGACAATTTGACAACCTCCTAAATACCGGCCGTACCTCTACACAGCAATTCTCCTTCCTTTTGGTACTGGCAGTTTTGCCTATAGTAGCCTACTAGCACCGGTTTGTCACTTTGGAATTTACGTTATTCTGGTCTTTTGATATCCACGGTTCGCCTTCAGGTTTGCTGTGATGGCAAAGACATGCGCGGTGGCGGATTTAATTTCTGAAAGAATTAAAGAGAACGACTTTTTCTTCAACTATGAAGACTTTGGGAAAGTATTTAGGGTTCCTTTCGTAGCCATAAGGCAGCATTTCAAAGGAATGTCATGTTGCATTTTATTCAACCTTGCGGCTTTCCTCTAAGTCAACCCAGATGGTTTTTTTAATATCATAAAGCCTGACTTCGAGGTGCCATCGAATTGGTCATAGAGCATATATACTATCGGAGTGACAATACACTGTGCATTCATCATCTGTAGGCTCTTTGGCAGGTATCAAGGCTCTCAGTATAATCAATGACACCACATTATTATATTCTGCAAAATGTCAGTGCAGTTACCTGATTAGAAAAAAATTGTAGTGAACTTGTGCTGAAATAATTACCGAGAAAAAACGCTATGCGTACAGAGATGCAAAGACGCCAGAACAGTAACGTGTCCTCCCGCAGGCAGACTTATCGACGTCCACCTGCCAAACTTCTTCAAAAACTTTTCCACAGCTCTAAGTATAGCGGTTCGTTGTCACAATCTGCTTATATAATAAAGCATTTCTGAATTCGACTTTGAAGGATTACCAAGTTTTCAAATCAACACATCCGAATCCCGCAATTGCCTTGAAGTTCGATTAGTTGTTAACGGCTATTGCTCTGATATAAGACCATTAATTAGGCTCGAATGCTAAACTTAACTCAGGGCTTAACCTTGAGAGTTTTCTACAAACGATTCCTAAGCCAGTAGAGCTTGCGCGTTTACCAATTTTACTACTTCGACATCGATTGCTTTGTTACACCATTTCTTATGATCCAAACCATATGCGTCAAATCGTTCAAAAGAAATGTCGGTTAGTTACATGTTTGGTCAGTAAAAACACCGCCGAGGCTGATATAACTCCCCTATACACCACCGTTAGCGATATTACCTTCGCCGCAAAGTATAAATAAGCAAAACATACCAATACACCTAAAACCAACCTAATATCTGGGAAACTGGCCCCAGGCTTTCTTTTCTTGCAATGCCTACAGCGGAGTTTTTGTTCGGGCATTCCACTAAAGATGTGTTGCAATTTAGTAGGGTCCTGTTCAAAATAGAATGTCGAGAGATTCTTAATTATACATGTCTGATTTTCTACGTTCAGACAATGTATTGTGCTTCTTACTTCCAGAATAGGTCATGATCGTGAAGACTGTCTCAGGCCAATCTGCCTCCTCGTGTTGCACGCCGAAGGTGTCCATGATGGCCTCGAAAAAAAACCCCGAGTTGATCTGCGACGCCAGGTTGAAGAATGATGCCACGGCTGCCGCAGCTGCTATTCCCCAGTTTGTATCCATGCCTTTTCGTGGTCCATCATGGGTTTTCCGTTTCACAGGGTTGGAAACGCCATCAGGAGCTTTCGGAGTCACCATGAATATGTCGTTAAACCTGTCAAAGAGAAACATATCGCAAAAGGCTTTGTCTCTTGTGCTGGTAAGATGAAATTTTGATTACGGAGCTTCTGAATAGTGAGTGTAGGACAAATTATTCCTGAAGCTGGAGGCATCAACGTGTTGTTCTTTTATTGACAGTACTTTTCAACTCGCGAAGGTTATGACCTTAGACTGCAGCTTGCGAATTAGTACATCTGTTGCTGCACCAAAAGAGCAGCGTAGTTTGCAATTTTGTACCAAAAACTAAAGAGTGCAATGCGTAAACATTGCGGTTAATCTAGTTTTCTATTTTGCGCCCCGTCAAGCGGTGATGTCTTACCTAAATCCAGAGAACCAGGACAGTTCCCCAACCTCATTGGCAAAGTACCCATCAAGAAAAAACACGTAATTTCTTTGTGCATTCTGAAGTGAGTTTATAGTACACTCACTCAGCATGGTTCAAATTTCGAATCTCAGAAGGTCCTTTTCGCCGCAAAGAAACACGTAAAGAAATCGAACTCGTGCCGATGTCGTATAACCGCTCACATCAGAGGAAAAAAATATGGAGCGTAAAAGACAATCAGCGAGCAAGCAGATGGAAGACCTGTCAAGTCTGAGGCAGTAGAATAAGCGTGTTCGCTGAGTTGTTGGCTGGACGTGAATCCCCAGGAGGCTTCAACGCCAATCACCATTTTTCTCCTCGCCAATATTGGCAAGACATGGTGACTTGGAGAATGATATGTTGGGCTCCGTATGTTCTAGCGCACGGGCGAGATCGCGGCGGCGTTCATCGGCCACGACCCCGACACCGGCAAGCGGCTGCCGCTATGTACATGCCTTGTGATTCGACCTCATAGTTTCGAACCTTCGACCATGAGTTTGGACTGTGAGCTCGAAGTTTCGTGGGATCAACTTTTTCCGAGAGTACGGAAAGACTGCACCGTCGTCCGAAGTTGTTGACATTAGGATGTTGATGTTTTCTACATGTTTTTCGTAAGCAAGTGTCGCGATTTTGTTCTCGCCTTACACTACCACAGCTACTTATGTCGTAATTGCTTTTATCTGTCACATCTCGTTTGATTTCATCAGGTGAGCATGACGTTTGGAAAAGGAAAGTTTGACATCCACCTAAATGCAGCCATACGGCTACACAGGTGGGTGTGGCGTTCGCGGCGGCGTTCATCGGCCACGACCCCGACACCGGCAAGCGGCTGCCGCTATGTACATGCCTTGTGATTCGACCTCATAGTTTCGAACCTTCGACCATGAGTTTGGACTGTGAGCTCGAAGTTTCGTGGGATCAACTTTTTCCGAGAGTACGGAAAGACTGCACCGTCGTCCGAAGTTGTTGACATTAAGATGTTGATGTTTTCTACATGTTTTTCGTAAGCAAGTGTCGCGATTTTGTTCTCGCCTTACACTACCACAGCTACTTATGTCGTAATTGCTTTTATCTGTCACATCTCGTTTGATTTCATCAGGTGAGCATGACGTTTGGAAAAGGAAAGTTTGACATCCACCTAAAGGCAGCCATACGGCTACACAGGTGGATGTCAAACTTTCCTTTACAGAAACTTACTCCACCTTGGGGATTTCCCCTAAATCTGGTCGATTAAGACGTTTGGAAAAACAACTTCGCGCGGCCTCACACGTTGGCCTTCAACGTTTTTTTTTTATTAAACAGGTTTATGCACAGAAACCCTTACCGTTCTACCGAGGTATACGCCTCGAGCGCGGCCTGTAGGGGCGCCACTGAAATCCCCCTAGCGGCCCGTTTCGAAAGCAGGCGCGGGAGTCCCCGGCCCGCTCCCCCACGTCGCCGTTGCTTTTGGGGCTCGTTCAAGACAGCGATTTACCGTTTGTCCGCGTTCGAAATACCGAATAACGTGGAGCAGGCATTCCGTTTGCAAGTGTAGTATGTTCACGAGAGTATAAACGTTTATGACGCGATCTTAGTGAGATCTATATGAGCGCCGCGCGTGTGTCACAGGCCGGCGTCCCGAAGCCAGCATTTGCATGCAGCTGATAGCAATTCCGCTGCCCTGAAATAGACCCTATGCAAAATGCGCCCCGCCATCTCACGTCGACCCCGGTAACTAGGTCCGCCATTTTGGTACGGTCGTTTGAAACCGAAACCAATTAGCAAAACATAGAAGGCGGGCATTGACCGCTCTTGGTGATGGACTACAATGCCGGAGCATTGCTTCGTGCCGCAGTGCATGCAATGCGGAAATACCGGTCCAAATGGAGAAAAGGTACGTGAAGTTCCACGCTTTTGAACGAACATTCTGACGCGAACTATGCCGGCGCGAGCAACCTTTGTGACACTCTGGGCGCGGTGCGCTGGGAGGGAATATTTGTCGTTGGTTCGCTAAGCGCGGTATTCCGTAGTCGCTGTCCGGATGAAAAATACAGCTGCGTTGGAGTTCTGTGGTCCAGCCTTTGTATTCTAAATGAAGCCTGAGCGTGCGCCACCTATTCATGCGACTGACAGCGGCTCTCGACCGGGAAAACAGTACCACACGTTGCCAAAATTAGGCGGTTTCTTTACTCGCCCCTGTGGGTCTGCGCCCGCTTCATTTCATTGTTAAATGGTGCCGCTTAGCCACTACACGAGCCTTCATCTTACCTAGGGCTGTAAACAAACTTTTCTTGCCGCACTACGCCGTCACGGCGCGGATGAAAATTTCCTCTTTGGCGGGCGCGCACAGTATGGGAGTGCGTTGTTGGTTTCTTTTACGTTGCATTTAGCCGCGTATCGTTGCAGAAGTGGCGTACACTGCTTTATGATGGTCTAACGGTGGAAAATTCGAGCTTTTGCACTTGGTTCTCGATTTGCCGGGCAACTGGGGCAAAAAACCCAGCACAACTGGGGCAAAAAACCCATTACCAAGGCTACCAAGTTTTCTCCCAAGCGCCTGCACGGCACTTTGTTGCTGCTCGCATTGCTCCTGCACTCGACGTCCATCAAGCAGACGCATTGGCAAGTGAAGGGAGGGGCCATTTTCTCGCGGGCTTCTCCAGTCAATGTCTTGGACACTCGCTGGCTTGATGCCCTGCTGTCTCGGTTGTCCCCACTGTTGTGGCAGCTCAGTGCACGCAAGCTCCGGTGGCGCCTCTTAAAACCTTCGGCTTGCAAGAGGGCGAGTAGGTGCACAGCAGCCAGGATGTGACTCCATGCTCCACTGCAACCCGCCGGGCAATCGCACGCTGCCTCGCAATCGCCCCACTGTCCGTCTCAAACGTGAGGCACACCAGGAGTTTATGCAGAATTTTGATTTTGGGAGGGTGTCGGTGGGATGTTTGGGGGGTGTTGTATAAATCCCTAGGCAGGGTGCTTGCGGTTGTGGAATCTTTTTTGCGGGGCGTGTGTATAAATCCCTGAGGCACACAACATAGGGCCTGACACTTTTCTTCCGGGAGCGAAAGCAGCTGCTGAGCACATGGATGAGGCCCAACCTGCAAGAACAGAGTGAGTAACAGTAAATAGCACTCAGGGAAGAACAGGGCTAGTCCGCTACAGTTACTACGTAAAGGGACAGAGCAGAAAGAAGTGGCCGCAAGGAACAGACTCAAAATGACCAGATTTTGTGTCTTGCTTATCACTGTTGCAAGGGCACGGACCTACACCTCAAACAGCAATGATGTCAAAATAGTTTGTCAAGTTCGAGCGTGCAAGTATCTCTGCATGCTTTGTTTATGCATTTTCAAGAGAAGGAAGTTTAACATTTAAAAACCTCACCGTGGGTAATGATACCAGTACCCGCCTAATCTTGTTCGTCATAACTTAAGCAAGCAATAATATGATTATCTGGAACTCACTTCCAGGACCTTTCGAGATAAACAGGTAAACATTCGGGCTATAGCGATGACCCATCGAATTAAAAAAAAAATCTAGTTCAGTGAGTTCGAGCTAACGAGGTTTTACTGTATTATCTACTCGTGCACATCAAAAACATGCGCTTTAGAAACAAACACAACCACCCCACCGCCAAAAAAGGAGAAGAAAGACACGCAAACAGATTTTTGCGGCAGAACATGCGCAATAAATAATGAAAACACAAAAAAAGAAAATTGAAGGCGTATGTGCGCTTTTGTAGTTGACTTCGCCGCAAAGCTTGATTGCTTTGCGGCAAACGCGCGGGCGGACGACCGTCACGGAAAGCAGCAGCAACCTTTCCGTAAACATCTTCGCCAAAAATCACCCCGTAAATTCGGTCTACAGCATTTTAAAATACCTAATCCACCCACTAGCGGTACGGTCTAGCGATTGTCGCTTTCCTCTTTCAGGGTTACTGCAACAGGGTCGCCGCTACGCATTTTCATGGAAAACAACGGTGAACAAAGTGCTATACAGATTCTCATACCGGTTAACTCGCGTCAAGTAAAAAACAATGAAGGATTTACTTACTGCGAGTCGCACGTGTTTGTCCGCACCGATGAAGGCGAGCAATGCGCCTCGGTGGCTAGGCGGCATGCCCTGCTCCGCTGCCGCTCGGACGGGTCTTTGGCGTGGCACCCCGAGTGGTATGAGTCTTCAGACACAGTCGGCAGCACACACAAGTCCTTCGTCCACAATCCTCGGTCGGGAGCCGGAAAACGCCGTCCAGTTTGAGCCATACCGCGTTACTGTCACCTACTCTTCCACAGTAAACAATACGAGACTTCCCGATCGGCGCCCGTACCAATATGGCCGACGGTCTCGTTTACATCAGTGTTGTTAGATCACCAAGCAATTTCGCATAAGGTCTATTTAGTGACTGTGTCTCCGTAAGCAGTGTTCCTTCCGATGGTCATGTTGCGGCCATACACACTATGATGTAAATCGACTTTGTGCACTTACAAAATCGAGCGGAGCACTCATACCTGACAGCACGCAAGTTACGCCTGCCAATATCACATATCAGATATTGATCAGTACCATGAACAAGTCAATGGGGCATAAATTTCACAAACATTGTACCAAAGAAGTACGATGGATAATGCAAAATTACACTCCATAGTCAGAACACGACGACAAATTTAATGCTGGGTCGTCTTGTCCCGATGTGAGCGCTCGCAAAGATTCATCTGTTACATTTATCCTCCACGAGAAGCGCGAAGATGGGCTTATAGAGTAATCCGCGTCCGTGACCAAACTCTTCTTCGAAACACCGTCATATGAGTCATGACACAGGGAGACTGCAGATCTAGCATAAACCGAAATCAGAGACCCTTATCAGATACGACACTCTTCCAACGAGCCCGTGTGTACGAGATTTCGGCGCGCGTTAAGGCTCTAGGTGGTCAAAATTAATCCGGAGCCCTCCACTACGGCGTGCATCATCGTCTCCGTTGCGTCGGTGCCTTAAACCCTGCAATCAATCAATCAACTCTTCCAACGACACCTCGTATCGCTTGTGAACTGCCTACCCTGTATTCTTCAAAAAATGAGTCCGCCGAGTGATAAGCCGTTTTTCAAGGCGAAAAACAAACGAAAAGTGAACACGCAGCTTGTGTGTGTGATTACTAGAACGTTCATTCGTTGATTTCGCTCCGCATTTGTAAACAACGATAGTTGAGCGTCTTCCTCCTCTTCGCCCCCCCCCCCCCCCCATGTCTAGCGAAATATCAGTGCATTTCGCATCTAGTTGGTCTGGTGAATACTACCTTGCTCAAACAAACGTCTTTAGCATTTCAGAAGCTGCACTCGTTTTTTTTTTTTTTTTTCATTCCCGTACGACTATTCTATTTATTCCTTACTTGCAGACCATTCATTTTCCCGTGATTTCATTAACATATACCTTGGTTCTTACTATAAGGCATGAGTGGGCACATATCTGACTTAACATTTTCTTTTCTGTACTTAACATTTTCGCGTGGCTTATATTCCCATAAAAGGCACAAGTTTTTGTCAGCTATTGGGTTATCACGTCCCCGAAATATATTTTTCTACGACGTACATATTCGAAGCAAAGCCGCATTTGTTGTCTGCGCTGCAAAACGAACCAACCTCTTACAGTGCCAATATCAGGTCTAAACGAGGCGACAATAAATAGAATTCACTTGTGCTGACGTGTTCGAAGGTGACAGCGGTGATATGCTGCTGCCATCGCCGACGCCCGCAAGAGCGGCCAATATGCGCGCAGAACCGTCTCCCGGGGTAGCTCTTGTTGGCGTTAGAGCGCTCTACTAAGACGCAGCTGTTTTTTTTTTTAAGTGCCTAAACGTGCAGTTAGCTTACAGACGTCACCATAACAAGTTGTTTAGAGCGCGGAAAGGCAAAGAGAAGCGAAAGAAAACCAAAACACTGCATGACCACCTATCAGCCACGCAGCGCTAATCCCGCAAACGCCGCGGAGAAGCGGCGGCAGGCGGCGCAGCGATCGCGAATCTCGAGGCGTATAACGGGTAAATTAAATACATTGAAAATGGACGTCTGGATTAAGAGTCGAAAAAATGTAAAAAGGTAATTAAACAAGATAATTACCGAGAAGATGGCTCACTACAGAAAACAGATAAATACAAAATATCTAAAAGTTAGTATCGCATTATTTGCCGCTGACTTTGTTTCTGGGTGTGTGTGAAATTATGAAAAAATATTTGAGGGGTTAGTATTATTGAATATTAGCATCATTGTCCTTTCTGTGAAAATTTTTAATGTTTCGGTGTGTTTTATTAGCTCTGGTTTCCTTCTTGCAAGGTCGTTTCTATGGATATTAAGAAGTTGTTCTCTGTGTTCGTGTGTTATTGGGTAGTCCTGTAAATAGTGATCGAAACTGTTTGCTGGTAGGTTGTATTTACATATGTTATTATTTGTAATGGCAAGCCTGTGAAAATAAAACGGAAATCTAGCGTGTCCAATGATAAACTGTGACGTATAATGTTTGTGGTAAAGTGGGCCGGAATTTTGTGAACATTTTTTTATCCATTGGACTGTGCAGCTTTCATTTCCTTCTTGTTGCCACTCAACATTCCAGTATTTTCTTTGGTTAATATTAAGCTATTTTTTTGATAAATTGTAGTGAAATAGGCCAGTCAATTTTTTCGCCATATTTTGCTGCTTTCTTAGCCATTTCATCCGCTATTTCGTTACCGAAATTACCACTGTGTCCTTTAATGTAAGTTAACGCTATTTTGACCTGGGTTTCTATATTGTTTTGCATTTCTTTAATTTTAAATATATCTGGGTTCTGATTATTTGGATTGCTATTTGCTTTTATGGTTGATAGTCTATTAGTATACAACTCTACGTTACCCTCTTTGAAGCTAGTTTGGAGGTATTCAATTGATTTTAAAATCGTGATTCCTTCTGCCTTAAAGATATTGCTGTACTCCGGAAGTTTGTATTGTTTAGTTTCTACTGTTTTGACAGATTTATCTAGAATTATAAAAGCTTCTCCTATGTCCGCTTTATCTTGGCAGCCGTCTGTATATACTGTAAAGTCTGTCTGTGAAATTGGTTGTGAAATATAGGTAAGAGATATCTCATCTGCTGGATATAGCTGCCATATATCTACTTTGTAACTTATTTGGTCTCCGGTAAAAGCACGGTTTTTCCAGGTGATATGTTTTCCGGCGAACAGTGCGTTAAATGTTTCGATTTCTTTTTCGATCGTCAGATGAATTGGTGGGACATTACCTATGATGTGTAAGGCCGGAATGGATACTGTTTTAAATGCTTGGGTAATTTTAATGAGGTTTGTTCTTTGAATACTTCTTAGTTTTTTTCTCATTACTACCTGTTTGTTATACCAAATGGGAGCGGCATAAACTATGGTCCTTTCTATAACTCTGATATAAATTTGTTTTAGGTGTTTGCTGGTAAGACCCGAGTTGTATGCTGTAAATTTTTTACGCTGTTTTTTTTTTTACTTTTTCATTTACAGATTTCATATGAGGGTTAAAACTGGGTTTGTTGTCTATATAGACGCATAATATTTTAAATTCTTTACAAAATTTTTTGTTTCCGAGTTTGATAATGGTTGGTCTTTTATGTACTTGTCACCTATTACAGTGAATTTTGATTTTGTTGTGTAAATGTAAGTTCTTTGTCTATTCCCCAGTTTTCTGCTATTTTGAGCGCTTCGGTTGCCTTTTTCTCAATACTACTTCTCGAATTGCTTCTAGTTACTAAGGTTATGTCGTCGGCAAAGGCCTGGATGTATACATCGATAGGAAACTTGCTATTTAAGAGACCTAAAACTGTTGTGTTCCAAAATAATGGGCTTAAAGGTGACCGCTGCGGAGAGCCTGACTTAAGATGAAATTAAATTCTTGATTCCTTCATGTCATAGACAATTTTTCTATTTTAAAAAAATATGAGTCGAAATGATCACATTTCCTGGACAGCCTGATTTTTTTAGAAAGTTTACAATGACTGATGATTTGATACAGCTGAATTCGTTCTTTATGTCTACAGAGATGACAACACATACCGCTTTATCTTATCTTGCTAGATCAATTTTCTTTTTTAACTCGTTTAAGGCGATGGTTGCCGAAGTGTTATGGGTGAATCCGAATTGTTTTGTGCTATGGAGCTTTTTCTTGGTTAGGAAGTAGTGTATTCTGTCTTTATTAGCTTTTCAAGCATTTTTCCTAATATAGAGTTGACTGCAATTGGTCTATATTTGTTGGCTCCTTGATTATCTCCGGATTTTGGCAATAGGATTACATTTGATTCCTTGCAGCATGTTGGAATGTATCCTGTTTTGATACTTGCATTGTAAAAATCGAGAAAGAATACTTTTTAAATATCGTATAGACATTGTACAAATGTGGCTCGTAGGCCATCTGGTCCAGGAGCTAAATTTCTGCGTACGTCGGGAATGACTGCTTTAATTTCATTTTCCGTAATAACAGCTTTATCGTTATCGTTTTCAAAGAGGAAAATTTCTTCCTCATCACAAACCTAGCCGACCTCGTATAACTCTCTTTTGTCAACCTAGTATAACTCTGTTTTGTGCTTGCATCGATGAATTAGGGAGTGCCCCCCAAACCACCACCACTTCTACCGATGCTTGCTACACCACCCACACTAGCAGCGGATTAGGACCTGAAATCCGCTGGAGAAATCTTCCTCGGGTAATAAAACAACACAGAACTCACACACAAGCCCTGCAATGGCTAGCTTAACGCCAAACGACTCTAGTTCATTGGGTAGCGTCGGAAACAGAACCCACGTACTAGAAGAACGAAGCACCTAATTGCCCAGAATGGCGGTTGCGGCCTTGGCTTCATAACGGTGCTACCATCTGATCGGAAAAACCAAAATTGCGATGTCCATGTGTAAAAAAAAAAGGCTGTATACAGCGGAGAAATGGGTATTTATTGCAGAGCCAGACGGTTTGGTGTCCCCAGAAAGAACTAACAAAGTCAAACAAGCCATAAGCAATTCGGCACATAGAATTTTGCTAGCATGGGCAGGTCGCTATCTTTAAAGCCGCTCGTGCTCTCGGGCGGAACTTGTGTCGCCATCTGTCGGAATCGCAATACAAGTGGTACAAGGACGACTTTGGAAACACGTCTCGGGGTGGCCCGCTCCATCGCGTGTTGCGACGAGTGGCGCAGTTTTGACAGTGCAAAGAGAAGAAATAATGCCAAACTGAAAGAAGCCAAAAGGCCGGCAAGCGAAAACGCTAATCAACTTTTTTAAAAAGGTTCAAACGATGTAAGCAACGAGGCATCATGCAATTCCATGAGACCTGCTGATGCAACCTGTAGTCTTCTCGCCAGCGAAAATTATCGCCCATGACTGAAAGTAGGAGGGACGCCAGTCTAAAAAAGATGTTAAGACTGCGAAACCCATTGCTGCTATAATGAATTACACGTCCGGACTGCCATTGCAGTTACGTAGAGAGAACTTCTGTCTTCCGTGCCATCTGAGTCACTTGCTGATGACAACACTTGTTGTCCACACCAGAGGTGTTCAACATGACGGCAACCTGGTTATTCTGGTTATTCAGGCGCGGGTCCTTCCCTTGTGTTGGGATAACAAGTTTGTTGTAAGCAGGCTGTTCAGCAGGCAGCGAGGCGTTGTCCGTCAGTCTTGACGGGCGATCCGGGAGACTTCCTGTCGTTGCATCACTACGGTACGGTATAGCTGCCTCCCTGTTGACGCCCTTGGCATCTTCATTGTTGGAGGCAGGGCGAAGTCCACCTTCGTGGACTCCTCTTGGTTTGGAAGCTGAAACTCGGGTCTGATGCACTAACTTAGCTAACAAAGGTTACCGATTGTGGTCAGCTGCGCTTCTTTCTTTTTTTCAACCTCCAAAGAGCTGAGCAGCGAAAGGGAATCGTCGGTGGATTAGCTGCCAGCTGGCGCTACACTGGGTCGGCTAGCAAGCTCATTGGTGAAAGACGTGCGCTGTCAAGTGCAGCAAAGACGGTGGTTCATCCACCAGAGTCTTTTGAACGCTTGTCGTGGTTTCCGAGGCCCCTTCATCCTGAATGCGTGGGGCTACAATTAATGTCTTCGGGTGGAGTCTGCCGTGGCAGTGAAGTCGTCGGCGAATTCTCGTTGGTACTGGGAGAAAGTTCGGGAAACACACTCACTTCACCTGCTTGAGATCATGGCCGAATAGAGGCCGCCATGGCTTGATCTCCTGACAAAAGAGCCCGGCGATCGGGCATAAGTGGATGTCGTGCCCGAAGGCTCAGCACCGGCAACACCATGGAGGTTTCCAGTTGCAGGGTTAGTGACCCGAGAATTTGCATTGCGCGCACACTGACTTCACATACCGTTACTCACACTGTACGTTGTGCCCTCGCACCGAAAGGATGTTGGGGATGGTCGATTTCATCACGACCCGAATGAGGCACACGCCTTTATAATTGCGTGACCGGCCATTAAAGTTTGGGTACCAAATGCTTAGCACCCGGTCGTCGGGAACAAGAGATGCACCTATGTCTTGGTCGTTCATGTACCATTTAAAACGCTACTTGTTTACGTACGTGATCTGGAGACCGATGTATAAGGACGAAACTGCGGCACGAAACCTCGCACCTCCTTTGTTCTGTAGGCGGGACCAACGTGTGGTCTCTCACGCGTGCTTACGGCTTACGGAATGCCCGCACATATCTTTGTTTTGAATAACTGCTGGGACGACAGTATTGCCGGTGTCTTGCTGTTAGGGCACGCGGACATCCCCGTTTTTACCTCGGCTGAACGCATAAGGCCTGGCAGTATATACATGTCATGACTTTCGCCATCGCTCGCTTAGGCGATAGCACAGGACACCTCGGTGTTTTGCTTTTTCCCGTTGCCAGAAGTAACTGGAATAAGCAAAAGTTTTAGTTCAATAAGTACTTACATCGTTGGATAATATTTTTTTCGCTAAGTGCATATACGAACTGCATTTTATTGGTATATGATGAGAATATTTCAAACAGCGCTATTGTTGACTTTAAACAGTGCACATCGGACTCTTTTTCTTGCATCAAGTAACATCTGGCCGCAAAAACGTCATGCTTGAATCATATTGCTCCAGGTGCAATAAACTGGGAGCGTTGCTTGTCTTATTTAGTCATTCGTACAGTAAATATTGATAATATTAGTGACGTCCGCGATGTCTAGTCACCCCTATCGTCCTATTGGTTTTGTTTCTCATAAAATACGCACGTATTTGAAAGCTTTTTTTTTCTACAGCTGCTATATTTCTGCACTTCAATGATAAATTATAAACAAGAGCGTTTGTTATGTGATTGTGCCGAGGTGAAATACGTATAAACTCTTGACTTTTTGGATGATTAGAACTGTTTAGCGTTTTACAACTTTATTTGTATTCTTTTTTTTGTCTGTATTTGTATTTTTGAAGTGTATTCTGGGTCCGGGCATAAAGAAAAGAGTCAACGCGGTTATTGTTGTATACAAATTGGACCCAATAGAGTGTATGAGTGTCCGGTACAGCCCGTAAGCGCGGAATACCCCTACACTGTTCCTAACTTCAAAATGTGCGCTAGGTCTTGCGTTTACACTCAAGAACTAGCATTTGACATTCCAGGAATATTTTTTGAATGTTTTGAAGCAGAATGTAGTGGCCACAAAACAACATTTCTTACTACACCTTTTGCACCGATATAATATTTCCATTCTACCATCCCTCATTTCCGGCAGTATGCTATAAACCCCACTGTCAATAAAAAAGGCTGATTTGCGGTGGTCGCCGCATACCGCGGCCTCCGCTACTATTCGAGGAACCCAACCACGCTGCCGACTGGTAGAGCGGTGAGCCGCATCCATATTTATGTCCGGTCGACCACCCTGTAGTACGCTTAAGCGGATAATCTCCGGGCTAAACAGTGAAACATCCCCCTCGAGAGGGGCACGATCAAATGCAGAGCATTTCCGGGGGCGCACGACGTTAAGTAGTTTCCGTTACGTTAATGTTGTTGCACTTGTGGCAACTGCTGACGAGAGAGCGCTCGTCAGCAGTAATTTGAATGAGTCAACGGTATAAGGCGCGTTCGTAACGTCCCATTCTGTGTCGGCTTTGTGGCGCAGTGGGTAGAACACCATGTACAATGCGTTCCGCCCGCAGGGTCGAGGGATCGAAACCGGGTGCCGGATAGTATTTGTTTTATATAGTAGGGACAACGACGGTGCGGACTACGGACGTCAACGCGGGTGACATCGTGAGTTACTGAAATGCTCTGCATTTAATAAATCTAATAGATGCGAGCGATATAAATAAACAATATAAAAACAAAATTGCAATTGGAGCTTTCCATTTCCGAAAGCCAAACACCCGCCGCTATTAATTATTCCAGCGTCCGATTAGATCATATCTTGATTACTTTTCAGCATCAACAAACAGGCCCATCTACACGTCTGGGTAGGCGAAATCTAAAGCCACGTGGCCTTTACCTGAACGATCTGGAAATCTTGCGGCACGAGTGTCTCAGTAATTTAGAACCATCTTACCAGCGAAACATGGACAGGGACCTAGAAAGAAGTAGACGGGACACTCGCTAGAATGAAAGCCCCGTTCTTACGAGAGACGTGGATAAAGTGAGACGGTATTTTTTTATGAAGCCCCAGTCAAAGTCTGAAATCCAACTTCTTCGGCAGCGTTGGAATGCCACACTATATTACCTGTTTACTGCGACAGATCAAAGCCGCGTCCCGTGTGACCTAAGTGGGACCTATAAAAGGTCGATGTCTCTCTACTGACTCATCTAATCTTTTGCAAAACTATATTTCAATTTCAATGTATACAAAATGCTCGTGCAATAGCCAATTTTTTATTATATACGGAACGGGATCTTCTGAAATAGAAGTTGAGAACCTCTGCTATAAAAAAGTCAGCTCGCCATCCATTTGTAAAAAGCTTTCATGTACGCGAACGTTCCCGTACTTCGGTAGAACGTGATCAACTGGAGGAAGTGATGCCGCAATCGAGCGTTGAAGAAATCGGCCGTGCTAGAGGACAATTGCTGCCACGTGTTACTGAACAAATACCATGGTGCGTTAATTCAATCAATAACATGAAGGTTTGTTTACAACTATCCCAATCGCCGTTCGTTTTGGGATTCCCGTCAATCGGCTGAGATCTGTAGAGGGCTATCGGCCATTCTCCCCCTGCAAAGTAGACTATAAAGTTTTGCTATCGTGTTATCTAATCGTCTTCAACATGTCATTTATAGTTTAATTTAGTCTCTCCACACATTCGGTAGTCGGCGCAGGAGTTTTGAAACGAGAATACATATTGACCGTGCTATATCGGAGTACGCGTTTGATTCGGCTGAACAGGCGGCCCTTATCAATATTGATCTTGCGAAAGCTTTTTATCGGAAGCATCACGATTTTGTTATTCCCACTTTTGGAAGGGGCTGATGTAGTAATGTTCTGTATCGAGGCATTCAGCTTTGCAACAAACACTGGACTGCATA
This sequence comes from Haemaphysalis longicornis, assembly GCF_048455015.1. Lineage (NCBI taxonomy): Eukaryota > Metazoa > Arthropoda > Arachnida > Ixodida > Ixodidae > Haemaphysalis > Haemaphysalis longicornis. The sequence continues at coordinate 114,364,094 of NW_027526422.1, read as the reverse complement.
AACTGTCACTGAAGGCGTTGCTTCGAAACCAGTTGAGATCAGGTCATCTGCCCCTAAAACCTGTGTTGTTTTTATGACACGCAAAGCCTTTTGTTCTATCTATACAAGAGAGCCCAACAGTACGTCGTTTTTTTATCGTGTGAAGTTGAATTTACTGCCTATGCCGACGACATATCCTAAATTTTTGCTGAAAAGCGTAGTGTTCAAGAAGCCCTTACATTGATTAAGGTGTTTCGTAGAGTGTCGTGGGTGGGCGTGGAGGTGGCGAAAAGAAGGGATTTTGGTATGGCCAGCGGGGAAAAAAACCGTCCTGTTTTACGAATATGAGTTCGGGCGGGCAATGTGCTACTTGAATAGCTTGGCGTGCCTTATCGCCAAATGAGAACCTCCTGGCCAAACTGGACTTGAGCACTGACGCAGGTCCTGCGCCCCTCGCAGGCATAGATGGGGCGAGAACGTTCTGTATTTGCCCAAGCGCAAGTCTGCAATACATTCTGGTTAGCAAAGCCTGAATATGTTTTTGATGTTCTGCACTGGGCGCAAACTAATTGCAGGCTCTATGCAGAGTATTTTCTTTTTTGTGCGGGGCTCTCAATGGTAGCCAATGGGGTACGCATAATTTGTTTCTTCCTTTGGTGTCTGGAGAGAGAGAGAGAGAGAGAGAGAGAGAGAGAGAGAGAGAGAGAGAGAGATACTTTTATTTTTAACCAAAAGAGAGGAAATGTCTCTGTCGGAGAGCTTCATGGAGTCTGGGTGCCTCCGTCCAGGCTCCCACTGATGGCCTTCTCGATGAAGTCCACCAGGCCACGTTGCTCGTCCTTGGTCTTCTGGGTGGCCAGCCACTAAAGTGTAGTGTCGTTTAATGTGTGCATAAATGGGGCACTCCCATAATATGTGTTGTTGCTTAGCGATCACATTGCAGGTGCGGCATAAGGGGGTGTATCTGTCTTTCTACTTTGCATGAGGTGTAGTCTAGCAGGCGTGTGTAGTGTAACTGCTTGTGCTTGTCTGAGTGTAGTCGGTTGGTGTCTTTCTAGGTGTGGGTGCGGCTGCGGTAACTACTGCCTGGCTCTCCTGTAGTCTTTCAGGTAAAGCTGTCGTGGGCTTCCTTCGGTTTCACTGGGAGTTTCGCCGACGTTCCTGGGAGCCCGATAGTGCGCTTCTCGGGCGAGTTCATTTGCTTTCTCATTACTCAGTACGCCAGCGTGACCCGGAATCCAATATATCTTCCCAGTGCCCTGGATATATCGAAATAGATGTGCCGCAATTTGGGGGGTGTGTCATGATGCTATAATTCGGCGGGTTTTCTTGCTATCTGTGTATATATTTAGGAGACGGGTTGGTTGACTGAGGTGAGATATCGCTTTTCGAATTGCGTAGATCTCTGCTTCTTCTGCCTTCTGGAAGTGCATGTTGCTCTCAGTGTAAGATCGGTTGAGTATGTTCCAATATGCTACTGCCCATGTGTTCATGGCTCCTGCCGCGTCTGTGTAGGCGTGCATTTGGTCCAGCTCCTTCTTTGGTTTCTTATTAAAGTAATTTGCGCTAATGGATCTTCTTTCTGTGTGCCGGATTGGATCCATATTAATTTGGGGGCCAATTGGGGGCCACCTTAATTTTTTTGCCATTCTCGTGGGTGTATTTTCGCAATAGGAGGGGCCACTTGGCTGACCCTGTATCCTAGAGACTAGAGGACTTGTCGACCGGCTGTGGTTTGGTTCAGTCTTAACAATTGGTTGTATTTGTAAACAGCGACTATTTCGTCCACGGTCACTGTTGTCCTCAATTTGTTAAGGACTGTGTTGCTCACACTGATAGGGAGACCTAACGATATCTTCACGGCTTTGCGGATTAGGGTGTCCATTTTTTAAAGCTGTGTCCTGGTAAAATTGGTGTATGGGGCTGCGTACCTTATTCGCGATATGACGAGGGCCTCAGGCAGTCTCGGCAGGTGATCCTCCTTAAGTCCCCTTTTCTTGTTGGAGATACGCTTCATAACTTGAAGAACCTGCTCCCATTGCTTTAGTATCTGGTTGGTTGTGGCTTGTCCTCCTCCACCTTTTTGGAAGTAGTGTCCCAGTACTTTGATAGTGGATGGAGTTGGAATATTGTTGCCGTGCAGGGTTAAGTTAATGGGAGGATGTTTCCACCGTCTGTTGGCTACTGTTAGCAGTTCTGTTTTTTTCTGCGGAGCATGATAGTCCTATTGTTGTTGCTGCTTGTTGTGCTCGATTGAGTGCTTCCTGTAGTTGCGTCTGGATGTGTCTAGGTGATCCAGTTGTGCTCCATATAGTAACGTCATTTGCATATATGAGGTGTTTAATGTCTTCCACTTGCGATAGTGCCCTATGAATCTTAGTGTCGCTAATGTGAAGAGAGTTGAGGATAGCACCGCTCCTTGAGGAATTCCCCGCTGTGGATGAGGTATTGGTCCTGTTTCGTGATCCCCTATTGCTATCGTAAGAATTATTTCTTGAAGGAATGCCTTTACGTAGTTATAGTTTTTGAATTAATGCACTTGCTTGTGCCCCCACTTGTGTCTCTTTTTCTCTTCTACAAATCGGGGAATCATCAACTTTTACATATAAACTTCATAAGCGCATAGGTTACATTCTACCGTTTCTCCTTCTTAATGCGGCAGAGGTTAACAGGAAGCCGCCATGGGGTTTTCTAAGGGAAGTTTTGGACACTTTTATTTTCTTTACTCCGCAGTTTTCTTTGCAATATTAGTTTAGCCATTCAAGAAGGGTTGTGACGAACGCTTTAATTCATAATCTGTTCACGGTGCCTGTTTGTCGCCAGCCCTACTCTCGTGACCAGAAGAGCAGTGTTTTAGATCATGTGGAGCGCATGTGTGGCCGTCGAATGAAACAACGTTTTTCTTTAGGCTTCATTCGCAAACGCTTCCCGTTAGAAAACGGCTGAACGAAAAAGTGATGTCGATCACTTGGTCAGACAATTGCCACTTGTGCAATCAACCTGAGACCATTGATCATTGCTTTGTATTGTGCCGTGACCTTCTGTTTTTTCCTGGGAGGTTTTAAAAACATTTTTTAGAAAGGGCATTGACATCAGTTCTTACTCAATTCGCTTCTTGCCTTTTACTGGTGTTAATAGGGTGCCTGTGACGCTTTTGTTGAGCTAGGATTCTTTCACTTGTGGAAGTGCCGTATCATTCACGAGCACGCGTAGCCTCGTCAGCCAACGAAGTGCATATTTCGGGAACAGGCAGCATTGGTGCGGAGCGTTTGTGCGGAGCAGAGTGGTCCACCGAAGTGGCGTGTTTTGGATGCCTGCTTTTTTGTAAGCTCAATTTTAAACGGTGCCAATTTTTTAGGCTACTTATTTGTTAGTGTCGATTATACTTTACATTGTCGGTTAATTGTCGTGTCTGAGTTTGGGTACATCTTTACATGCAATAAAAAAGTTGGAATGGGTCAATCAGATAGGCGCCGGCTTCATAACGCGGCCACCCAGCTTCGGTTCTGACCGCGGGAGGCGTTTCTTTTCTTGAGGTGCTAGACGTGCATTGGCTTAACATCATCATCAAAATCGTCATGATCATCATCGTCGTCTTTGTCGTCGTCTTTGTCGTCGTCCTCGTCGTCATGGTAGTCATTTTGCGAAACACATTCCCTAAAGTTGGCTTTTCTGTAGTACCTTTTTATGGGGCACGGGTCTTGGTGAGGTACGTAAAACTTCGCTTTAAAAATAGGCTCCTACCAAACGACCGCACAAACAAAACGCAGGTTTTGTGAATGCCTTTTTCTAACACGAACAACAGTTCTTTCGGAACGGATGGGCGAACAGTTTTACAGGTACTCTTCTAATGTTGGGCCCCCTTGATGGCACAGCAGGCAGTAGTTGATTAATGTTGTTGCCCCTTAAAAGCAATTTATTCCGGAAAGTTGTGACACGCACGCGAAACTCAGACATCCCTTCCTTCAAACCGGACAGATTAAGGTTATCGTAGCGGGTCAGAAAAGAACATGCGCCTGTGTCAAGTTAAATTATATCCGCATAGCAGCAGGACGACATTGCAACCTGAAACGACATTGAAAAGCGACGCACTCGCGGTTTTTTTTTTATTTGACCCCCCGCCGTTCCAGGTCACGGTCGACGAGCTGAGCTGAAATAGGTTCAGCCTAAATGAAAATGGCCTTGTGGTACGAGTGACGCTGTAAGCACTTCACCGGAATAAAGACGTTCACCTTTGCAACGCTGGACAACTCAATGACGTTTTATTGTTTTGTTGAGGGTAATTGCAGTTCAGCGCGCTTCACGACCTAACAAAGGCAATCACAAAAATTGAATACGTCAGCACCTCATAGTCTATACCAGCTGCCTACGTGAACTTAGTTAAACCGAGATACCTTCTTGCAATAATCATTTTAAACAGCAAGACTGATGATTGAAAAAATCAGGATGCAAGCAACTCAGCCTAGGGACCAAGAAAAACTGGCTGATGGCTGACGGCATAGAGTTTTGTAAAGTTATACCTAGAAAAGAATCTGGCGCTCGCGTCAACGCGAACTCCGAGGCGGCACTTATGCTTAACCGGATTGCGGGGGCTCGAAACGTGACTACGGCTTCGCATATCACGTTTTTTGACCATAAAGAGACCTAATGCACGGTTTGTTGTTTACAAGTCACATTGTGTGCAAGGGAGGTAGCAGCTAAAAACCGGTGCTGCACGAAACAAAACGACGCGTTTAGCTAAAAAGAAAACGCGAAGTCACGGTGATTTTGCAGAGCGCGTCCACCATTTGCCGACAATTACAGCTGGACGGGGACTTCGAAAACTATTCGTAAAAATCTGTGCACCGGTAGTTTAAATTTTTAAAGTGTGTAATAAAGTTTTGAAGTTTTTAATTTTTTAAAGTTTTTAAGTTTTAACTTTTAAGTTTTAGGTATTTAAATAAAGTTTTTGAGCGCTTGGAAAAATAGAACCGCCTAACTTTGGAGAAGATATTACAATGTGAACCCGTGACACTCATCTAGCTGCGTCCCGATCGGCCGCCGATCCGGCCGGTCTACGCCGTACATCGAGATGCAGAGGAAGGCGGCGTTTGCACAAAACATGTGGCCGTACAGGCCGTAACGTGCATTTCACACTTTGCGTCAACTTCGAACATAGAATGCTGTGCGAGCCTCTACCACATGTACGTAGCCGAAACATACCCGTATTTTTTGTTGTCGTGCTCGCTCGCTCTGAAAATAATTGATAACAGGCCGCCCGACTCGCAAGCTTGGTTATAGGAAATTTTGCGTCAGCGCGGCGCCAGCACGCGTGTGAACTTCAGTTGAAATACAGTCATAGCTCGATCTAACATTGTTGAGTGGAGTCGTGAAATATATCGGTAAATTGTGAACTTCGCTAAATCGAGTTAGGCACACCTTTTATTTAGTAAATACGGTAAATTCGATCATGTATACTCTAGCTTTGTCCAGCAGGCTTACGCGGCGTCGTATTAGCGAAGCGTAAATGCTCCGAAAATAAAATTGCGGCCCATGAGTAGGAAAAGACACCATGAAAATTGTTACCGGAGCAAGAACGGCTCCCGGGGGACTACAAATGTATTTCTGACCAAAGAAGTCACTGATGTTTGCTTGCGTGCGCTTTGGAAGCGACGGCCGCACTGATTTTTCTCGTACATTTGTAGTGCTTCCAGTGCGTCTTCCCAATCTTCGTGCGCTCCAGCGAACTTCTATCTCCTGACGGAAGCAACCCGCACTAATAAGGCGAACAAACCACACAAAGCACACCATATCCGGCCACCGAAGAACGAGAGAGAGAAAATAAACTTTAATTAAACCCAGAAAGTGCTTCAGAAAGGCGTCCTTATTCCAGGATGCCTATTTAAACAGCAAATGGGACCGAGTTGGACGTGCGACCAAAACCATATTTTTTTTACCGCTGGTGCCATCTAGTGAATTCAACTCAACATAGCCACTCCCGGTTTTCGTCGTGCAGTCTGTTAAAAGTAGGACAAATGCGATCCGCTATGTTATGTTCAGCAGCCATGAATCCATTTGGGGCGTTCTCTGCAAAATAGACTAAAATAACACTTTTTGAGCGCCGTTGTTTGAGAAAAGGGTTGTTGAACCGGGACAGATCATGATCATGGCAGCTACATGCTACCACACGCATTTGAAGGCGGCTCTAAGCGGCCGCCGGTTCTAGCGCGGCCGCTTCCGTTCCATCACGTACGTCACGTCCGGCCGCCGGTAATGTCCGCCTTTTCTATTCAGTTTCTGTTCCGAAAACGCCAATGTCGTGAACCGTTTGCCTCGCTCACGTTCATGTCTGCGCCGTAGTATTTTGCATTTCGCATTCTTTTTAGGTGTACTATAGGCGACATTATTTTTACGTTGTCGGAAATTTGAGTGCACTTGGTCTTTAAGTCGGTGTTCCTTAAATTGAGTTTTGACTGCATTGCCGAATGCTTTTTGCCAACACGCCGCATGGGCAAGTGCATTCAATCAAAACCACGACAAAAACTAATTATTCTCCCTACTTAATCCGCGGTATCATTTCCAAGCCACCAATTGTCATCCGGAATCACTTGTGCCTGTCACGTCCATCGCGGAGGACGGTCGGAGCACCAGTTTTTTCTCTAGGTATTATTGTGTGAACCTCTATGGCTGAGGGGGACTGGGGAGATAGGAGGGGGGGGGGGGGGGGGGGACTACCACCTTTTCTACTCCCAAGCCCTTACCGGCAACAATAAAGTTTTTTTTTTTCTTTCTGTCCGTTTATTAGTCAATAGTCATGAAATAAGCCAGCTGGAATAGACAAAGTGCAAAGTCGTGTCAATCGCCTCTTCAGGACTGGAGGGAGGAACATGGAAGATGCGTTCGTCTCGTAGCGAATATACAGCAGTTGACTATGCCTGTCATGAAGATGATTATAAGAGTTGCATCTTCAAGGGTGTCATCTTCCGTATGAAACTTGGCTTCCCACGCTTACCTGCAGCGCCAGTATTCTATATCTAGGGATAGTACGTTTCACTGCTTTTGCTACGAGCGCAATAGGTGAACTGCGAAATAAATAAGGAGCTACCACCTAAATATAAACGGCTTTTATTTCAGTTTTGCAGGAAAGCTGTCAGTACAACAAAATACCCAAGACGAGGTATTTAGGCTAATACGGGAAATGAAAGCGCTCAAAAATGTAATGCACAAATTTCGCGCCGCCCGAAGAAAGCGATTTCGTTTGCAGAGCTCAAATGTGGGATATATAGTGCTATGTTAACAGTTATGCGCTTGAAACGTCCCTAATGGCACCTTCATAGGGCTTACTGAGAAAATCAGCTCAATATTGGCGGTGCATAGATTGTTTTATATTTTGTTCATCGTCCCCCAAAAAGGTAAACGTCGTGAATGTGGGAAAGTTTAGGAAAAAAATATTGCTGTGTTTTGTAAGAAGCGCTGGACAGGGAAATAGCTTACAGTTTATACAAAAAATGTAGCGTGACTAGCGGTTTTATCTTAAAAATTTTCGCGAATAACGGTTGATGCCACGTTTACCAAAGGCGGTTTTTGCTGCGTTTAGAATGGTTTTACGAAGGCTGCACATTGTTTCCCAGTGTTAGGAGAAACATTTAGCGCAAGTGAGGCTATGTTTTTAGAGAACGCCGCGAAAGTTGTGCATAATATATGGCCAATGTATAATGAGACCAAGTAGTTACGACTTTGGGAGCAGCTACCAATCAAGCACTTTGAGGCGTTAATTATGTGCCTTCCGATAGCCTAGGAACACAAACTGTGCCTGTATTTTATATATAAGAAATAAGGGTATTGTGGGGCGCACTTAGGGTGAACGTTCAGGCTGGCTTTCTAATTATGTAGCGATTACTAAAGGAGCAAGTGGGCTGCATTTAAGGGTGTCGTAGAAGCTCATAGAGTTCGCACACTGTTTTCAACATAGTAGAACAATCCAGGTGAAGCTTTCCGAACACGACAAGCACGCACGCTGGGTGATGTGTGGGTTACGTATCAAGTGCGTAAGTAGTGGGGGTTATAATATGCTGATACGTGCGCTAAAAGCATTATTGCACGCATAATCCCAAGTTTCAACTGCATCAAAATTTCTATGTGAGTGCGGTTTGAAAGTTTTCTCTTTGTGTATTTCAAAAAAATCACTAAATTTGAACTTTTCCCGCAGAACAGGCAGGTTATAGGAAGTGTAAAGCGCGGTTTGTTGTACTCCTAAAGAACAATCTGTAGCATACCTTTGAAGTTCAGGCTAATATCGGTGCTTAATAATACCGACGGATGGGCGGAGTAAAGATTTTGTGGCGTAACTACGGCATTAAGAAAACCTCCTTTCTAAGGGCTGCAAATCGTACGCATGTTTTATTGTAATATTGATGGTAGCTAATTTTGCAGAAGTTTAGGTGTGACAGAAAATGTTGATTTATAAGAGACGTACAAGGAAAGTTCATGGTGTGTGTCCTAATTATTATTCTTTGAGAAAATGATTTATTTGGCACCTGAATGAGCTATAGAACCGCTGCAACACCGTGAAGTGTTGTATTTATGTTTTCCCAGTTACCTGTCGCACCAAATAATGGCCGAGAAATATATTGATAGGGAATTGAGGTGATGATCGGGGTGATGTGATCGCATATTTTGTTTTGCGGTTGGATGAGGCGCATAAGAAAAGTTGAGTGAATTTCCCATACAGCTCTATTTAGCAATTTAGCAGAGTTGCAAGAAGTAGGTCCCATGATTGCCAACAGTCCTTGACGAACTAAATGCGTCCTACAAAAAAAAAATGAGGTGCATCATTTATGTTCGCGCTAATTAAACGCTGCAGTGCCTATACAAAAATATTGGGGAAAAAAAGTTTGGTTCTGCAAGTGCTCTGGGGCGAATACAGGCCCTTTTTCCGAAGTTCCTTGACTGTCGTGTATCTTTGAACCTCCGTGGTATCATTTTTTTTTACCGGTGGCAGATGATAAGTATGGTGAGGCTTTATGTGCTGGACACTGATATATATAACGCAAAGGATTATGTTATTCACCAAACACCCCAAATTCTCTTATAGTTTTTAAAGAACTTCTGAACTCTGTCTACAGAAAGGATGACCGAAAACGTGGAGAGTTGAAAGTTGCAGAGCTGAAGTTAAAGCTTGGTAAAACTTGATGGCGGCAGAATAAGGCGACGCGTTAAAACTTGGTGAAGTTGCAGGTCGTTCGTAAAATTACACCGATCGTGTAGACACAGGAGTTGCCTCGCAAACTAGGATGCAGCGAAAAAAGAGGGTGTCATTCTGCGTGAAAATAAAATAGTTCAGTTGAAGAGTACTGTTCAAAGCTTTGGCGAACGTACAGCCTGTTAAAGAAAGCGAGGGGTTGTATTATGAGTATACGCGCTCCTGCAGTTAATTTCACAGTATGTTTTGTATTTATTGGTGGTGCGCAGTTGGTACGTATAAAAACACAGAATTTTTCTCTTGATTGGTGGGGCACTACTGGTACGTACAAAAACGCTAACGACGTACACATGCTTTTCAAAGGCGGTTTGGGGCGTCCTGAAGCCGTCTATAATCCAGGCGTGGAGGCAAAAGTGCATGCGTGCACGACCACCGTATCACAGAAAGGTTTTTCGGTGAGACGTAGGAGTACATTTTGCGTCTACGTACCGTTGGTCGACTCTCATCCGTGTTGTTACTACGCAACGAGCGGAACGACTACGGCGCGATGTCGGAATCCCTGCAGCGTTTTGAGAGATTTAGATGCTCCCTTTAGCTGCAGCTGGCGTACAAGCACATGACGGGCTCTGACGTATCGGTACACGTGCGCTCCGTGTCTGTGGGGAACGTTTAGTGCTCAATATTTAGATTCACCCTACAAATGTCGGGATTTAAAAAACATTACCAAACATCTGCTGAGCGATGTTTGGGATTCAAGGGGAGTCGCGGTGTTTATAAACCAATAAAATCCTAAAATACGTTGTATAGTTCTTCCCAAAGCAAGATAAGTATAAACGACTCTTTATTGTGAGTAATAATAAAAAGGTTTTCCACATGCGCGAGCTGTTCTGCCTGCGTCTTTCTCCCAGCAGTTCCTATATTTATTGATGTTGCGGTTTATATCCCCGTCAAATTACTTCACCTCAAGCATAGCAAAAACTATCACGATCACTTATTACAACCATTGCATCTCCGGCGGCCAGTTGCTCTATTCTTTAGATTTTTCACAAGTACATACATAGCACCGAACCACCCCTATTTACCGCTAGAAGTCCTGTTTCCTAATTATGCAGGTTGTACAATATAGAAGTAGCTTCCGCCACATTTACTGTACCACAAAACGCAATCAACTCATCAGCTCTCCAGCCGATCCGGTTGTGGAACGATTCTGCTATTATCGCACCGGTCACTAACTCGGTACTGTTCCTTCGTCTACAGAAGCCCTTTTTAGTTAAACATCCCAAATGAGCAATGCCTGGTTTCTTTGAAAAAACGTCATTTATTCTGCTTTTTTAGAGTTTCCGCTGGTATGATTCCCGCACACCTTTTTTGTGTCTTCCCATTGCGCTTTACTCAATATTTGTATTTCTTGTATAAGTTATCTCGCTACGCCGTTGTGAAGATATTCTTTTTTACTGCTGGTCTTAGTTGACTTGCTGATGTATACGTTGGATGTCTTAGTTATTGTATGACTTCTTTTGTTATTTTGTTATAATTTCTTCTGCAGTACCCACCTTACCTGCGCCCTGCTGGCCCAGTAAGTTACAGAAAATAAAAAAAAATACGTACACTTGTTGTACGGTTTTTATTTGTTAGGCACAACTCTACGAACCATGAAGAGGTTGTTCAGTGAAGATATCGTTATTTTTTGCACCAAAATGTGGCCTTGTTTATCAAGAAATGCGTGTTTTCACTGAGACTTTTTGTGTACTCGAGGACAAAAAAGGATTTTGGTCCGTTCTTTCTAAAAATATTTACTCGTCAAAAAACACTACCAAGACAAATTTAGTATAGAGATAGACACGATTCACGACATTAAAGTGGGCTGGAAAGCTATAATAAAAGTTTTCATTTAATGATTTTGCTAGAGGTGATCATGATAGCGCCCTTGTCTAAGAAGAAGTCATCCGCGTTGGAGTTGTTACCAGCCCTGTCGATAAATACGACTCTTCCTCGAGGAACGCGCAGTGGTGGCTTTGTGGCTAAGGCGTTGCGCTGCTGAGCACGCGGTCGTGTGTTCGATTCCCGGCCGCGGCGACCGCTTTTCTGACGGAGGCGGAAAGTAACAAAAATTAAACCGTTCCACTAAAGTGAAAGCTGTATGAAGCGCAGAGCAGGGATTCGCCATAATGGGCTGTACCGCCCTTTCCGCTTACTGCAACCACCCCATGCAATTCAAATTTCCCGCCTTCGCGGTGCTCGCGCGCTCCCTGCCTGAAACTGCGCCAGCGGGAGTTCTGTTCTCTTTGTGCTTTTCTCCCCGCACGTGCCGGCGTTGCACTGCCACATTTTGCATTTACTATCGTAGAAACCAACCTAACCGGCGTCCTTAACTACAGGAACGCGAGCGCTGCTGGTTAATTACGCATATTCTTCCTCAAATTTACCCATAGTTTTCTTTGCGCTAAACAACGGGAAGATGTACGGCAAGCGCCAGCATTTACAAGTTTCGATCGCTTATGACTATGTAAACCGCTTGGCTTTTGAAGCCTCGGGGTTACGCCACGAACAACAGCGTTACCCAGGCACGCCGCCTTGATGCTCTATATACTTGGGTCGAGCGAGGGAGCTAGGACGACAAGGTGAGTGCCTAAATGGCTGTGCACTTAAAACGTCCATGTGTACGAGATTTCGGCGGCCGTTAAGATCCACAGGTGGGCAAAATTATTCGTTACTTTCCACTACGACGCGCCTCATCGCCTGCGTAGCATCGGCGCGTTAAACCCTAAAATGAATCTTCCTGGATGATGGAGCCGGTCCGTGCACTCTCTCTAACCTCGGCAGATGGCAAAGGTTTGGGGAAAGAGCTGTGTAGCCACCGTGAGTAGCCTCTTATGCGAAATCTGGCACTGCCTCCCCCAGAAGCGGCGTGGCAGGAAGTCTTATTGGCCGGAAGGTCCGTGGAAAGTTACTTTCTAATGTATAGGACTTGTGTCGTCGCCCTTTCATATATTGCGTAGAATGAGAATGAGCTTTCATCTTTTGTTTAAGATGTAGTGTGGTTGCGAGATTGCAAACCGGGGGACACAAACCACCACGAAATCAACTGTCACGCACCCAAGACGTCAGGCTACCAACCTGGTTTGCTGCTGTCAGAGTGTGCAACCAACGTTGCCCAACGTGTAAACATTTTATAGTGCTCATAAGAAAAAAACACTGTACCTTATGTTTACAAAAACCAGCCACCGTTTTCGTTAATTCGAAATTTTTCAAACATCGCTGCTGTGTACCGACCTTGGCATTTTTAATGACAATATACCATGAAGAAGGACAACTTCCATAAAGGACACTCCGGTTCCTAGGTTTGCACCTCTCTTTTCATCCCAAAATTCATAGTTTTCCGCAGTGACGTTGCGTTAATCGCTCACATGTGTCATTAAACTCACCTTGGGATGCTACCATTATTTTCGTAATACATGTGCAGCCTAAGTATATCAAATGTATTTCGATAAAGAATGATGTTTTACTTTATGCGAAACTTGACGGCGAGAAAACGAATTAACCCAGTTTGTAGTAGGAGGCTCTGAAACAATGTTTCATCACCTTTTTCTTGCTGTTATTTGGACGCAATTACCCTCATTCACATGGAAGTGAATGATGAAATAAAACAAGCTTGCAATTGAGGGCAATACATACTGTGGACGCCTCGGTAACAAAAACGGGAACAATTTGAGCTCAATCGTTACACTAAAGGTATAGTTGAGTATGGGGCCGCACAAGATTTTATTCGAAAAATATTAAAGCCTAAAGAAATACGCCTCAATTTTTTTAAATTCAAAGGCGCAAAAATATGAACTGGATTCCATGTATGCGGGTGTGTTACACTGGAGTCGAGACGCTCCGCTTATGCGCTGTTAGGCAGTGAGACCCAGTGCTCTAAGAGGTAGTGACGGGGCGGGGAGCCACAGCCGGTTCATCACTAAAACTTGTCACAGTTAAAAAAAGTCCTGTATTTAGCAACGCTGAATTCTTATACCCAACATCAGACCGTGTCACCGCCCTTTGAAAGTCCCAATTAACGAAAACCCGTGATTGCCGCCATGCCGCACTCGCAAGCCACAAAATCCGGCATCTCAGGTCAATTTAGAACACTTATAGAAAGTTCAAAAAGCGATATTTCCGTTCTGTTCATGGTACGGTCGTAAGTAGTAGTTTCCGGAGCCCTGAATAAATGGAAGTGTAGCAAATAGGAATGTTTTCTTCGGCAATGTGGCGCATCCAAGATCAAGCATCCTACTATCGTCATGCACGACGTATACCTTCAGATCCTCTCAACAATGCTATAAAAACACATTTACACCTAAAGAACACTCATGCAATGAAAACAATTTCTTGACGTGAGTCGAAAGCAACCCCTAATGCTGTGTTTTCATTTATAATTCCCAAAAAGACAAACCCAACAACAAAAGCTTGAGCGTACTTAGATTGGTTAATTTTAAAAGGCTGGGTATTGATCGAGGATATTGAGCTGATTCCATCTCTGCTGAGTTATTGAATAGTTTTAGAAACTTTATGCAAAGAATCGAATTTGAATTCAACTGAACAACGCGGTTTCACTGAAAACAGGGGAAATGCTACGTGTAAAGAAGGCGAAATTAATTTACGCCCACGTATGGCGTATGTACTAATAGAGGACACCTGGGTTTCAGAATCTATGTGTTTATAAAATACCAGTACTTGTATCACTAAACTTACAGCCAGCAGTCGCCCATGTTAGAAACAAAAATATAGAATGCGGGGCATATCGCTTGCAGACATAGTTTGCCCGGTATTTTAATTTTCGTCTCTCAATCCGACAAATCGGCGTTTCCATCGTCCCGTCACTACTCTTAAATGCTTCGAATAAATAAAATAGCGGTAAGCTGTCCCATAGAAGAAGAGTATACGACATTGAAGGTCGTTTAAAAGGCGTCAAAGAAATTTTTTCTCCGCACTTCAGTAAGCCAATATGCATGGGTACAATTGAGCATATACTTTGGACCTTGCTGAAAAATGATTATTGAAATTTTTTTTAAGTTTCCGTTCTTAGAAGTTACATTTTTTACAAGTGTAGCCTTCAGCTTAAGTTTTGAGGAGTTGTACCAGTAACCTCTCTACAGGATACTTGTGGCAACTGAATCTCAGGGCGAACATCAAAGAACCGTTCAAGCCGCAGAAGAAGCATTGAGTTCAAGCAGCTGGCGCTGAGGCGTGCAAGCAAGACTTTCTGTTACGCAATCTCAAGTTAACACTGCTTGATGTTGAGAACACCACATTTTCAAACGTTACAGCTGTAATGTTCAGCACATAATGCCTGAACAAAGATATACCGAGGTATTCCACGGGGCCAAGGGAGTTTCAGGCCGATCTATCTTTCTCGTTGTTTCTAAGAAAATATCGATTATACGATCATTAAAGAAGGTTTAAACGTAAAAATGTTTCCTGGAGCGAATCAATATTGGGCTTGTGTTGTTGCTTTTGACGCAAATAGAAATAGGAACTACCAAAAATGTGGTAAGTATCGAGATAGCAGAAGGAGTTTAGTTTACCTAGACAACATGACCGAAATTGCCATGGGAGGATGCAGGGCGACACTGTTATTTGCTTTTTATCTGCAAATAATTTCATTACTTGTCACAAAACTTATTAGGCCTAACCAATGCGACTATAGTTATCTATAGTGCTGCTGTAGGGCAGGTGACAACCTCGGTCTCCTCCGCGGAGCCACTTTGGCAGATAGCCAGTGATATGTTGAATTGGCATCTTGGAATCGCCTTTTTCCTATGCAGATTATTGGCGTGGTTTCATTGGTTAAAAGAAATTTATGCATTTATGTCAACATGAACGCAGCCCAGGAGTTATCCTAGGTTCACTTGAAATAAACTGTGTCTGCAATTTGTGTCGATCAGACCAGTGAAAATAATTGGGAAAGGTTTTTTTCTACATGCACGCTTTACTCATAGAAATACAACTGCGAGTATCTTCGCAAGTACGTGCCGACGCCTCACAAAAGCGGAAATCTTCCAAGAGCTACGGTGAAGAATCCACATTTAGAATTAGCCATTTCGTTAACGTATGCGTTCCTGTAAGGATATTGTAGTCTCTCCTCATGATTTTTATATCCACATGTGACACACGCACATGCTAGCAATTAGAGAAACAGGGAATGCGTTCTCGTTCTGGAACGACACCCGCCTCATTTCATTAGCAGTGGCCCCGTTTCCCACTTTTTCTGGACGTGCACATCAGCGCTCGCGGAAACAGAGTATCAACGTCGCAAGTCAGCCGAGCCAGCACGTTGCGTATACACTTCGCATAGACCCTAACGCTTTAGTATTCCCTCTCTAACCTGTTGTATACTCTGGCCATACTTAAACTCCCAGTAAATAAAGTCCCTAATCAATATCAAGCAATTTCTACAATTTATTCTTTAAACCACTGCCTGCTCCAGAGAAGGTTCAAATACATTCCTAGATTGTGTTTCACAAGCAACGAAAACATACTAACGCTAGGCATAGATCGACAATAAACAATCCTTCAGCACATCATAACTGATGCAGCCCTGCGGCTGCGCTGTCTGTGTCAAGAAGGTCATTTCTCTCATTTTCTGGGGCTTTCGCCCTTCAGATAACTTCCTCATAAAATTTATATTCGCATGTTCAGAATCTCTCACGGCGGAAAATGTGGGGTACTTTCTATGCTGTTCATTCTGAAAGAATACCACGTGCCAAGGGCGCCACAGCAGCTGCCCCAGCGCATCACTGGGTAGGTCGTTATTCACCCTAAGCAGTACAGGCTTCGCCAATGGAGTACAGGAAAGGACCCACACTTCAAACAGCTGGCGGCTTTCGAAACAGACCTATTTCAAGGACGCTTTAAGAGGCAACTCAATTGCAGTGAAAACACATGCCACCGATTTCTGACAAATAAAAGTAGACTAGTGCATTTGTTGGCACTGACATGGGAGCGTGTGTGAGTTGCGGTGTACCAACTTGAAAAAAGTCTGGATTCCACGTGAGAACCTTCTAAACGGCAGCGCGCGGCTATTACAGGAAATGTTGATTTGTTGGATGATGGAATGTTTCTTCGTTCCTCATTTTTTAGGAAACACTGATAAAACAGTTCGGCCGACTTTCAGCTCCTTGTATTTACAGTAATGAACGAGAACTGGCAGATTATTGGGGTGCACTTTTGGAACAATGGCTAATTTGCTTTTCTGGCCTTTCTTGGACTGCGTGAGTAACCCGAAACATAATGAAGCGAAAGCCTCAGGTGCTCCCTTTTGAGAAAAACGGTTCGGCGTGGTTGTTGTTCTTTTCGTCTGCAACGAAACTGGCCGCCGCTGTAAACATGAAGAAATGAAAAACACACCTATGATGAGACGGTGTTCCAACACCTGTACGCGAAGTAGCAGCCCTATACGCTTCTACTGTGCATGTTGGATTGATTGATTTGATTGATTGTAGGGGTCAATGCGCCGACGCAACTCAGACGATGAGGCGCGCCGTAGTGGAGGGCTCCGGATTAATTTTGGCCACCTGGGGATCTTTAACTTGGGCCGAAATCTCGTACACACGGGCGTTTTCCCTTTTCGCCTCCATCAGAAACGCGTCCGCTGCGGCCGGGAATCGAACCCGTGACCTCGTACTCAGAAGCACAACGCCTTAGCCAATAAGCCATCGCGGCGGGTCTGCACTTGTTGGAGGAAGTAGACAAAACATTCTGTTTTTGTTGCTTTCTTTGTGGTGCATGCATTCTTAAGTGGGCATCAAGCGAATTTTCCAAGCTCCTGTTTTTGCTTGCACTGCGTTGAATGGCTGAAATAACGCAGTTTTTATCGTTTATTCGCGCTATAAGGCGGTAGTTATTTTATAAAGCCTGAAAGAAAAAAACTACCACAAGCGATTTGCGCCGGCCACGCCAACTAACAGCAGTGACGAAAGTACAAGGTGTTACGTGATTGGACGATATCCAAGATTATGATTCAAACCGGTTTCGGTTTCGGTTCTATGACATGACATGCTTGGCATCCGAAGTTATCCTTGGATTGGCATTCTCGATATCTCAGTAATCGGGATACCGCGCTTCTGCCATGTTGTCGGCTGTAAAATGCGTCAGATAAGACAACCAACCTAGCTTCAAATCAAAATAACCACTTGCCGAAGCTTACGAAGTGGATGAACAGCCTCTGCGTAAGCGCTTTTTTGTCGCTTTTGGTTGCTTTTGTTGCGGTAGGTCATAAATGTTTCTTAAATCATTGGGTAGGCTCGACAAACAGGCGTACATTAACGGGCCTTTGTATAGTGAGACTACCCCAAAGCATCAGACTTCTGCGCAGCTTCTACAATCATAGTGCGCCCTGTACTCACAACATTACGCACTCGTGCTTCTATGTTTACGTGTACTTTCATAACTTTCATAGTTTACTCCCCCATTCTTACTGCTATAAAATGAATACGCATTGCATTAGGCGAAAACAGCTCGGTCTTATGCTTATAAGCACTTCCTAACTTGCGTTTGCGTTGGCCCGTTTAAGCAGATCGCACAGCTTTGCGTTTTACGTCACAGGTACTAGCGCCGGAGACGAGCAATTGATTCGCATGGCCATTGTCTTTTTTCTAATAATATAGCCCATTTGAACAAATTTTACGCTAGAATTGGTGTCAGTACGATTCCAAGGAGTCCCTGTTTCGGGTGAACCAAACTTGCGTTTTGTCTGCATGGCCCCTTCAATAGACGCATCACCATCGACAAAAAATAGGCTTCCCTTGAATTCACGAACCGCTACACATCACAGGGACAGGAATTGGACAAACTTCTGTACAAGATCAATTGAAATCTCTCCGATGAGGCCTATTCCCACCTTCCAGCCGTCATTAAAGGGACACTGAAGTGATTTGTAAACAATGCGGGATTACGAGCACAAATTGTAGTCCGGAGTTCCTAGGCCCTGTTTGGACCACTCTGAGCGCGTTTACACGAATTTATTTAGTAGAAAAATCAATTCGAAAATGCTGTCCTCCTCTCTGCACCCTCGCCCATTTTCTTTGGCGTTTTCGAGTGACGTCAGCAGGAGAGGAGCTGGCAATTGGCTGCGCTACTGCACGGCTCGCCGACCTTCCGCGACCGAATCAGTCTGCCCAACGTTTAGTCCGCCGGCCGCCGAAGGGTCATGGGAATTCGCTCGATCACTTGAAACTAAGCCACAACACGTTTGTGAATGAAAGAATGTGCCTTTTTACTTCGTTAGTTTGTACTCTGCATCTAGCTCCAAGTCACGGTCGCTTCACACAAGCGCTGCACAAGCGCACATGTGACGCTTCGCTGACTATTACGCCAGTAGGAAAATATAAGGCCTCTTGAAGGGGTAGAAGACTCAGTGAAGTCAATATAGGTACTAAGGAAATAAAATCGACTGATATTTTTACCGTACAGCGTAAACTAGGGTGCGGGAAACACTTTTTTGCGCTGGGCGAACAAGCACAGCGGTCAGCAGCACGACTACGCATCTGCGAACGCTTTTCCGTCTAAGAAATGCAATTGGTAGACGTGAGCTAATGTGGAAACTCGGGGGACGCTTACTGCACGAGCGCAATACAACAAATAGTCACCTAAGCTGCTTGAAATACTAAAACTGAATAAAAGTGTAAACTGGTTATACATTATATACCTGATATTTCGTTTACCGGCAGCGCTCTCGCCCGTGGCCTTGTGGTCTGGAGCGCTAGGTATATAATCGGATGTGTTTTGCCCGGCACAAGTTCGAATCCCCGCGGGTGCAAGCTTTTCTTCTTTTTTTTTTAATAAGGTAACTTTTTCGTTTTTCGCCGATGTTTTCTATACTGAGTTCACCTTTTTTTGGGCCGCAACGTTCACTGCTCCACGAACTAGTCCGCAGAACGCGCGCAGGCTGGCACTGGCGCGCTAGCGAGATCTCGTTGGCATGCTGTTGCCATAAGCACCGACTGCTTGCGGGCAGTGGGCACAGGCCAGAATCAACAGAACCTTGGCCTGCTGCGAACACGCTTTTTACGATACAGGCATGAGTGAGGCAAGCTCCAAATATAGGGGAAAAGCGCATGCCTTTGTGCGTCTGTTCCCACGTAGGCCTCGGCGTACGTAGGCGTAGGCCTCGGCTAGTGAATGCTACGATTCCAAGCCGTCCTGGGAGGCTTATCTTATGCATTTTACAGCCGACAACATGGCAGAAGCGCGGTACTACGATTACTGGGATATTAAAAATACCCATCCAACGACGCCATCGGATGTCAAACATGTTGTTTTACAGAACCGAAACCGAAACCGAAACTTGTTTGATTCCTAACCTTGGGCATCGTCCAATCACGGTGCCCCCTCCTCCCAACGTCACAGCTTAGTTGGTGCGGCCGCCGCAAACCGCGCTTCGTAGTTTTTCTTCTTTCGCGCTTTGTAAAATAATTACTGATTTGCAACCGGATAAACGATGAAAAGTGTGCTTATTTGAACGAGTCTACGCAGTGCAAGCAAAAACGGGAGCTTGACATATTCACTTCAGTGTCCCTTTAATGCAGTGTTGAAGCAAGGAGAGAGTCCGACAGCGTGGAAACCAGCTCAGGTGACACTGACACCGACACCAGCAAGGAAACTTCATCTACACAATTACGGCACATATAATTACATCCTGTCTGGGAAAGCTCACGGAGAAGGTCACCGTTATCAGACTCACAATTTATCTCGAGGGAAAAAAACGCGCTTGGCACGTGTAAGTACTTTATTGCTATGTAGGTTCAAAATGCTGGCAGGCCAATGACACAAGGATAGATAGGGAAATGTGAGAATCTTTTGGATCTACAGAATGCCTTTGTAGAACGCGAGTTCATTGAAATTTCAAAAGATTGGGCTAGACGTCTATTATAGAATTTTTACATCATATGTACGGGCGAATCTGTAAGTGGTCTATTGCTGCGATGCATTTAGGGACGAGGTCATTAGATTGCAAGCTAAAACAGCAACCTAAGGAAATATACGAAGTTAATGGTAAGTGCTTGAAATGGAAGGGCTGAAATGCACACTGCACATGATCTTTCATAAGAATTCATAGCGATGTACCATTATATTTCGCAAGTGTTTATGGTCGACATGGCAAGCAAGAAAATATATATGGTGCTTTGATAAGCGTGGCGGAAAAAGTATGGCCAATAGAAAGGTTTTGAAATATCGTAATTACAGAATGCTATTCGTAGACAATATTCGTCGGTTAATACGTCGAGGCCGACAAAAAAGTTTCTTTTTCAGAACCGAAATAGTGATTTTTAGCGGCAATAGCAGGGATGCAGAGTCGATCCTCATCGAAAGAAAAATATCTGAGAAAAGGTATCCAAAGATTTTAGCACGTGTGTTACCAATGAAATACTAACTACGCATTTAGCAGGAATGACGCAAAATTGATATGAGCGAGATGTGGATTCAGTGATATGGAGTATTTGCTCGTGTTTCAAAGGTAATAAGCTACAAAAAATTGCGGAAGATGAAGTTTTCATGGGAATCGGTTTTTCAATTGCGGCATTCTGCCTACAAGAAGACACGCTACCATTGGTAAACATCAAGCAACGGTAGGCCATTTGTCTTAAAAGGCACGCATAGTACAACGAACCAAGCAGTACGAGGCATAAATTGCGTGTCGTTTAAACATCGGGACCAGAAAGGAAATTACACTACGAAGATAGGTACACTGCTGTGCATTCCCGCAAATGGACAGCCTTACTGCGTAGGTACCTCTTCATAAACATAAAGAGCGTGCATATGCGATCAGAAACACTAACCAGAATAGCAATTTGAACAATATTGATACAGCAATATCCGGCCCAATTATCTGGGAAGAGGTGAAAAAAAACAGAAAAAGTGAAAGCAAAAAGAAATAAAAATGTTGCGATTAATTGGCGTAATCATGGGAGGTTTGTTTAAAGATTTTCTCTGTTTAACCGCAATTTCTCATTGTACAACGCGATCATAAGCTTCTTACAAACTACTTCAGTATGTTACTGCAATACTGCTAACACAGCCATATTTTGCGCTATGTTGCTGCTAAATAGAAAAAATAGGGCAACATTTTTTTTATGGAGGTGATAGAAAGTAGCCTTGTCTTTAACTTGTGAAAGTTTGAAAGAAATCTAAGTTGTCCTTTTTAAAGACGGTAGAGTTTCCTAGGCTACTTAAACGGAGACATTTTTGGTCTCCCTGTCTGTCTGTCTGTGGCTCGATTCAGCCACCCGGACAAAATGAAACAAAAGCTGCGCACCAATCTTATACACCCACAGCCAAATATAAACGTCTAAGTCCTGTGTCGAGGTTCGTACTTGTCAACATTGTTGAACAACTACAAGACATTACGCATATCTAAGGGATAGAATCAATACATAAGTAATATTCACAGTGTTCCTTTATAAAAAAATTTATGAATGCTTGATCTTTGCTAAATGAAATACTACATCCACTGCACAAAAAAAAAACTTCGCTCGGTTGCCCACTGTCGCCCGTGCCACTGTAGCTTCTAGCCGCATTTTAAGAACTCAAGCGGCAACAGTTACAAGAGGTTGCACTAGATAGGTTCCACGTTCTGCTTCGAACACTCGTGAGTACGGCAACGTTGTTCTATAGAGGTTGAAGTAGGGCGGCTCAATTCACGCGTGTCTCCGCCGTATTGACTTGAGCAGTGGAACGCGGTAAATTTAAATTGACTTGAGCAAACCTCTAGCGTGTTAACTTTGGGAGGAGCACGACGGAACAGCTTGAGAGGTGAGCGGGAAAGCAAAAGGAGGCATTTACTTGGCAAATGTCGACGACGGCTATCGTAGTTTGTGGACATTTGCAAAGAAAAGAGCGGATACGAAGCCAATTTTCAATTGGCTTTCAAAATGTACGAAAATGATTTACCTACTGAAATAGATTGTTTTTTAAATATAATTATCTCGTCCACATCAAGTAAAATTGGCACGAAGGTTGAAAAGGAATTGAAGAATAACACTAAAAACATTCCCCCGCCTAGCTTGTTTAGTTGTAGAGGAAACTGGCCCGATATTTCGGGCAATTTTCAATTTTTTTTTCGCTTATGGATTTTTTTATAACTTTCCCTGCACGCCAAACACGATTACGGTAAATTATTAGAGATTATGTGAATTCATTAAATAGAAATAACTAGGGCGACAGCTGCAGTGGTCTTTGTTCTACAGGGGTATAAGTTTCAAATTTCCAGTGAGCCGCTCAACGCGCCTGTGACTCGAGCCGACTATAAAACTTTTTTTCAGGAAGGCAACATTTTTTCCTACAAAATAACTTCACATCTGCTTACCCCTGTGCACGAGGAGCTATATGCATATAATTGTCATTAAAATCAAAGATGTCGACTGCACATATCTGTCTGATCTCTCGTGAAAACACCCTGCTTTGCTTTTAAAATAGAGCAGGTTGGCTTAAAAAGAAGAGCTCCAAAGGGAAGCATACCTAACCAAATTGATAGTGTGCGGTGTGGCGTCAAAAAACGATGCGAACATAATGGTTGAAGTGTTTTGGTATTGAAGGGATCAAAGGATACAAAAACATCACACAGAAATTGAGCTAAGGAGCTGTGGAGGCACCTAACAACAAATTAAAATCCTTGAGGAGAAATTGTTGAAAGGACAACATAAGTTTTAGTGCTGCCCCAATTGTGAACAAATTGATCTTCAACCAACTTCCAAGACCGTTGCTGAAATTGAGACAGTACTATACTACACCCACATTAGTTCGGTATGGTTTAAACACATAGCCTCCCCTAATAGGCAATGGCAATTTAAACGACAGGCAATGGCAATTTAAACGAAAACGACTGGTTTAAACCAGTCATGAGTATACATGTTTTCGGGCTTTGATTTCACTTATGCAGGTAAAAGTGGGTTGAATGTGTGGTAAAAATTGGTGCTTTATCTTAACAGCAACAAAACAAGCCGAGTCCCTGCCTGGTTCGTTCGTTTGTGAAATACTTATTAATTGAACTTCCGAATTAGGGGAAGGAATAGACCGGCAGGAGAGGTTGGTGGTCTTTCCATTCCGACACAACAATAGCAGCCGCTGCAACCTCGGCTACGTTGATCAGTAGGACCTGGTGTTCAAGCCACCCGTTGCGATGCAAGTACTTACATCTATCCGGTAAAGGGGGAGAGGGGCTCAGGTTGGGGTTTTTGTGGCGTACATCTGCGAAGCGGGTGGTAGCATTGGGTGTGCCTGGGCAGTCGGAGCAATGTAAGAATATGTTGTGCGAGAGATGTTTGGAAGGCAGGTATATTTTTTAGAGGTATGTGTTTGAAAGCCTAACAAATGAGATACGCGAAAAATTGCTGGGTGAAGTTTTTATGCATGGTAATAAGAAGCAAAAACATGCGAGGGAAAACTCAAGAACACACAACTCTAATGCGAAGCTTAAAGGCCAAACTAAAATATGTACTATATTATTCACTGGGAGAAAAATAAGACAATACAGTTACACAGATCACAAAAGAAGCTAGAAACCAAAGTAGAGCGGATTCCAAGCACTAAGATGTTACATAAAACGACAGTTTCCGCGTAAAAAATAACACAATAAATATTCATTGCCTGTGAAAAATATAAAAACAGGCGAAAGTGCGGTAACTATACTGTACAGACGTGTTGACACTTTGGGGTGAAATGCGCGCGCATCGGTGACAGACGTTATCGATACTGGCAAGTGATTTTAGTTGTCTCATGGTTCAGGTATTGAATAATAAAAGCACAGATGAGGGCGACAACATTTAAAGGAGGATCTATGCACAATGATATGTATGCTGTACTAAGAAAGAGTTCATTTTTCAGCTGTTCATTTAGTTGTGGAGTTTCTGGAGCGCATCAAGCTCAGGCAGTTTTCTAATGAGTGAAAGATTTAGTGTTCGTTTTCTTGAAGCTATACGGGCCTTGGGAGCATAGTTTGGATAAAGCGCGCAGCCCGGATTTATGCCTTGATAAGGTCATCATGCGTGGGGTCGCTAATTGAATAGCACACTCAAGTTTACGGCGCGTTCATGACCTAAATAACCTTAGATAAACAGATAACTGAATGTAGACTGTTTGATGTACCAGTCTGCATTATCGCATGAACAGTACATTTCAAACAAACTCTTCTTACGTCTATTTCACTTTTCGACCTTTCTTCAATTGTTGAAATGGGGTAAACTACTGTTACTACTCTAGCAAAAAAAATCGAAAGCAAACTATTTACGTGAAGTGCAAGGGATTGACTTTTGGTACTCTTATATTAAATTAGAGAGCAAGCATTTAGTGGTGTTTAAATATAGTTGATATCATTTTACTAACAAACAAGCTTCACTAAGCCATTCCTCGCTTGGAAGTGAAAAGAACTAGCATTCGCATGTTTTACTTTTCAAGAAGTCTTAACAAGGACCCGAGCGGCTGATTTGACGACGCTACTTTTTATCCTGTACAGGCAACTAAGCCAGCTGCACTGTTTAGTTTAGTGTTTAACTTCTGATAACATATATATTCTTCGGGAAGCGTCGCCACACCTAAAAATGCTGGGGAAATGTTGTAATATAAGAGACAAACTTTGGACAGTTTGATGTATATGTTTCTATAAATACAATTTTTATTGCGACGGCAGAAGTACAGTTATAATAACGACAAAACCAAAAAGCGCCAAGAATTTGGTCGAATATATCACCATGGCACCTTGGTAACTTGACAGAATAGCGCACTTTTTACTATAGGAGGAGAGTGCACGCTGCGCAAGCTCATCAGTAGAAAGAAGTGTGACAACGCAAAACGTCAAAGCTAGAAGCTTACACCCCGGAGTCTTAATGCAAGCCATGTTTCCTAAAGCCGTCTCGTCATTGCTTATCTCGTTCTTGGAAATTTTGTTGCTCAAAACAGCAGTCGCGCACTCTCCGGGCAACTAAACTGGATAATTGCGGTTAGCTTTTGAGGGTACGTTCAGACGAAAGGGCTTATTATATGCGGCGCCTCTCTTGCTCTGAGGCATGTCCCTCCTGCGTCGTCGCCGTCCGTCCGCACGCCACCTGCGCATGCGCAACTCTCCTCCGTTCGTGTCTCCCACAGCTGTGCGCAACACCCTCACTCCGGCGCATTAGCATAACGTCAGCTGGCGCGCTTGGTTGGCGCGCGCTTCGCTGCGTTAACGCTGCGTTAACAGCTGCTCCGGTGCGCATGTGGGCGCATGCGCGACTCTCTCCCGCGGTCTCCCCTCCTTCAAGCGCTGTGAATACAAAGCGGGTATCGCTCCGCGGTGGTTCAGTCAGCGCTCGCTCTCGTTCTTCTCGAACATCGACGATGAAACCGAGATTCGACCACTGCTGCGGCAACCGCTCACTGTGCACTTTACTGACCATAAAGTCATCATTCTTGAATGTAATAAAGAGCTAGGTGGTGGTCGTTAAAACACGTGTACTCTCTCATTTCGCGCATGCATTAGCCGCATCACACCAGGGTTCCCTCGCGGGGAGATGGGGGCAATTTTTTGCTGACATTACTGTTTCCAGTCAACAATGACAGTTCACAGAAACCATCGCACAGTTACTTTAGATGACAGCATATACAGATTTACGCAATCCTTCTATAACATATGTTCAAATGTTCAAAGTCTTGAGGCTTTGACGGTGACAGTTTGACGCAAAATTCGGTACAGAAAAAGGCATTCTCCTAATTTGTTCGTGTTAGTCGGTTCACTCAGGCAGGATGACTGACACATGTCCACCCGCAGGTTCATGTGTAAAGGGATTTCCTAATTTTAGTTATGTATGCCAGGGTACCTTTGGAAGTTTACATTTAGGAGTGACTCATTATATTTCAAGCGGCGCTGCCGCATTTGTAAGATCTGACGTATAATTTTTTTAATTTTATGTATTTATTTTGTTTATTCATTCAATACTGCAGGCTTGACAGCCCCCGCAGGAGTGGGCAAGAAACGTACAAAATATAAGAATACATGAGCCGCAATTGTGTGAGGAATAACCAAAACCAAAACAAAAACAAAACCACCCTTCCACCCTTCCAATGATTTTTAGATGCGACGCTGAGAGCATCTCTTGTCGGCGGCCCTGTCCTTCCTGGGTGCGTCCGTCGTTGTTGCGCTGCGCCCCTCCTCCTCTCGCCGTGATAGCGCGCCCTCTCCCTGACCATCTGTGGCGCACGCAGTGCGGCGCGCTCTCTCACTCCGCCGGTGGACGGCGCTGCGCGCGGCGCAAGCGCGCTGTGCGCATATGCAGCGCCCTTTCTCTTCGCGGTCTCCTCTACTTCGGACGCGCTGCGCATATAAATGGAGTGCCGCGCTCCGGCCGGTCTCTCAGTCGACGGTCGTCCGCGCTACGTTTGCTCTCTCTCTCTCTCTCTCTCTCTCTCTCTCTCTCTCTCTCTCTCTATCTCTCTCTAGCATTACCCGACGATTGCTCACGCAATTCGAGTAATCGACCCAACGGAAACGCACAATGGAACCCCCTTCAGCGTCGCATCACACCAGGGTTCCCGCGAGGGGAGGTGGGCGTAATTTTTTTCACGGAAACCTTGGTGGAACACTGCTTTCGATGGCTACTCCATCCGATGACGCCGGTCCGTCGTGCTACTCTCCCTGCAGGGGTGTACAACCACCGCGTTTGGTCTTGTGCAGTTTCTTACACACGTTTTAGCCCAGGACCGGTTATTGCATTTCTTATCCTGACAACATTGAAATCTCAACCTATATCTATAAAATGATGTCTCAGACAGACTGACTTACTCACTGACTGACTCTTCGAAGCCCAGCCGAAACTACAGCACCAAGAGACTGTAAACGACCGGAGTATATTTCCCACATGGCATAAGTGCTCACTAAGGCGGGGTTTTCGGTAATAATACCCATAACAAGGGAAAAGGAGGAAATTATGTTTTTCCAAGTTCGTGGTTATCTTGCTCACCGCTTAAGGTAAGGAAATAGTTTTTGTATATATAAATAGCCCGTAACATTCTTTAACAATAGTTTTACAGTGTTGCCCATTTTAACACCAATAGCGCTTTGAGCGTATTCGAAGATCCCCAATTTTATGTTTCACTGCTAGGTTACATCCAATTTTTCTGTGCCGATAAATATTACTCCTAAAAACGAACAGAACCAACTTTAACGATTTCTCGCTGCGACGCCGCTAAAAAGAGGAACAGGATTTTTTAAGTACCCCCATGACAGTCCGAAAAGGCCTAACATTTTATGTCAACGTCAAGCGGAACTTCTGGTTGTAGAAATTTGAAAACTGATCAGCGCATTTCTATTAGGGTGCAGGAGCTCAGTATGGTTGAATTTTGTAACAAAAAATACACCCCTGCGTTAGTTATAAGAGATTTGTTCCAGAAATTTTCGTTTTTTTTATGGCAGGCCCGCTGAAGTATCAAACAAGCTATGGTTCATTAACAACTTATAAAAATCTGTAAAAACTGTTTAACAATTTTTTATAACACCCATATTAGAGAGAATAAATATTTTTCCGAAATTTCCTGTTTTTACAGATTTCTTTTTCACTGTGCACCCCGTTGATATATCCAAATCGCCTTTGCTTACCCATGGTGCGAATAAAAACCTCCAAACAATCAATTTGAGGATTTTCCCCCCACAAGTGTAAAAAGAGACAACCGGATTTTTAAAATAACGCCCTGCTCGAAGATTTCACTTCAATTTTCCCGCAGCGCGGGAAAATTGAACTGCAAAAGGCAAGTTCTGCAGCTATATATATGACTGATGGGTATCTTCCACACCTACCAGATATTGTATTCCTTTGAGCACTCAATCTTTGTAGCATTTGTTTCGGGCTTGTTCGAATAAAGCACGAGTTGTAAGCCTTTTCCTATAACTACAAGCGTCCTGGAGAAGCGCGCGTATTGACCGCAGGCGGGAGTTCCTACTTGAGCACACTTCCTCGGTGAACTGGAGCGTTATGAGAAGCAAGAGCAAACCCAACAATTTGTATACCCTTTCTCGTAATTAGTACTGTGGCCCACCCACAAACCTCCGGGTACTGCAGCTGGTATGTAATAAAAAGAGAACTGTACTGTATGTAATAAAAGGAGCGCTGTAGGTATGTACGGGACGTTTGCTCTAAATGCGCTCATGGTTTTTTTAGCGCTTGCAAATTTCGAATTGTACCGCCAGTGAGTCCAAAGAAAGATTTCTGTTCTGTTTTAAAGAGAACTTTCCCCTCCACCATCGAACATATACCTCGGTGATCACCTCCTATTATCTCTGTCCTGTGCAGTACACATGCAGACCCACTGCCCAGATGCTGTGCGCATGACTGTATACCTGTGTCGAAAACTGAAATTTGAATTTCCGGACATCAAGAAACTAGCCTAGGTGAAATTCGTGAGACCTAATCTGATCATAATTATGCATCCCTCACAATCATACCTCGCCAATATATTAGAAGTGATTCCTAATTGTAGCGCGGGCTGTTTCCACTCACAGTACACCCTCAACGTCAGCATCACCGCACAAGAGCAATCTTTAGACCTGCGTTCACTTCAATCTTGAAGGAAGATATCTCACCTCTTCTTTCCTCATCTCTTCCAGTATCATCCGAAGACCCAAAACTCTCTCTTAAAACAGCCAAACCCAAAGTCGTCCAGGATCACCCGCAGCACCTCCATATCACAAATTAACAGCCGCACTTCGTCAATACTGAACTCAATATTTCCTCAAGAAATAACCTTCTAGAACAATCTCCCCGATACCATAGCCTCATGCGCGGGCCGTAAGCTCTTCCGGCAAAAATGAGCCAACGATAATTCACAGTGCATACGCAGCACATGTATGTCTTTTTGTTATCTTGTTTTTATCAGCCACTGCCGATATTCTGTGCATTTTGATACTACTGTATCTTTTGTACCTCTTGAGTGCGTTTTTTTCGTACCACAATTTTCTGTTGCTTTTATACTTGTATCTTTGAATTTTCATTATCGTTTTGTTTTGGTGTTTCTTGGTAGTTTAGTTGCTTTTTATTAAGCTGTTTTATACAGGTGCTTACGCCTCCTACCCCTTATGTAATGCTCACAGGACCTTAAGGTGAAATTACATAAAAAGAAATAGATAGAAAAGACGCCAGTGGTTGCTGCAAGATTGATGAAAATTTGCTTGTGAGCAATTCGACACAAAATATTTCAAACGTTGTTATTCCATTGCCGCTACCATTTACCACCCTTCTGGTCTCAGCTTGAGTGGGAAGCGAATTTTTCGTCTGCGCAGAAATGTTGCGCCGCAAGCTCTCCGTCTGTTGGCGATTGCTTTAAACTAATGCCACGAGGGTTTATCGTGCGCGTTGTGTACAAAAGCCTGTCACTCGATGGCACGCGAGTACCGTATTTACCATCGGGGTAAGTGGCGTGACAGGAGTGCTCTGCAAAAAACGGGTTTAATTGGCCGGCAGGCAACAGGTGTACGAACTGATATTTCGTGGTTCAGTCACAGAGATGCTAGACAATTGTATGTTAGCTTTCTAGAAAATTTGTCGTCATATCTCGGCAGACTGAGCAAGCCTTTGGGAAATTACGAAAGAATGCTAGCCAACAAAAATGTGTGGCGTAGCAAAAATGGCTCATTCCGGCACTATGCTAGCCCTACATTTTCGCTGTTTTCAATCCGAAACTGACTTCGAAATGCCTGGAATAGGCCTGAAATAGGGCGCCCCTAGTTTCGCCTTTAAACGGTTTACGAATGGCGGTACATAACAATCACCGCCCCTGTTCTTCAGAAAATTATTTTTAAACCGGTAATCTTTCAACCATGCAACCTGCGTCAACGCCCAAAATCAGAAATGTTTCGACCGTGGCGAAATGGCGCAATCGAATAGACGTGGGGTTGTTTACGCGAGGAACCCAGAATATAGTTTGACCCCGGGAATTGTTTTTGTCGCGAAAGTAATAATTTCGTAGTCCAACAACTTTCGGTGTGAGTCAGAATTTGACCCTGTAGTGATAGCACGTGTCTCGCTGTAGCCGCGAAGCCTGGGACTAGCGGCACCTGTCGGTTAGTGGGGCATTTGGGATGAGCGGCTGGTTCGCGAGCCGGAAAGAGACACGTCACCTGACGGTGCATCCTCGAGACGTGAGGACGTGCTCGCCCAAGGCTGATAATGCAAGCTGCTACCATCGCTAATAAATTCAGTTGACTGCCGCAGTATTGACAGCCGTCGCTGATTCGGACCATCCTGCAAGTGTCGCTGGGCCTCCGAATGAGTTAATTCCTAAGCGTTAGTACGACCGCGCATTACCGGAGGCTGAAACAGACGAATAAGATAAACTTTGGCAAGCTAATCGACGCAAGAAGGATGCGGAAAGCGACAGCGACAAGATTTGGAAGCAGTTTTGGACGGCTGGCCTTCGACTTGGGCGACTGCATTGGAAACTGATGAAACGATGAGAGTGAGTGCTTGCAGTAGGGAACGTTCGACTAGCCATATCCTTCGGTTGGCGAACTCTTCTGCGGCTGCTTTCGCTTTCATAACCGGGCCTAACGGAGTTAAGTTACAGCCACTTCCTTTTTCTGACGCGCTTGGTATGCCTTTGTGAAATCCCATTTTGTAACGTGGCTTCCTGCAGTGCGTTTTGGGCGTGACCATTTGCATTTCGGACATTGAATTTAGAAAACGCTGGCTGTTGATGAAAGAAGGCTTCAAGTTTTAACCATCGGTCATTTCACCCGCGATCATTATGGGGAGAAAACAACTCACAGAAACGGAGCAGAAGACAAGAAAGCGACTCACAATATCGTTAATACACGGAAGTTTGGCTTTCCTGTAGCAGTTTTGGGGCGATGAAGACATCACTGAGGCACAGAGAACTTCGCTTTAAAACCAATGCTCAAAATAATTAATATTACGTTCACATGAAGAGGTTATATTAGAGAGATTTAGCCGTCCGTCTGTTCCGTCGTTTTCGTAGTTACCGTGTTTACCGCGAGCCGACTGCTCCTGCTGTGCGCGGCAGGGCGAGGAGGCGCACCCCACCGTAACGAATACACGGGCATGGCGAGGGCCGGCCCGCGGAACTAGTCCCCATACCGCGGCGAATGCCCGAGTGTCCAGACAGGTCCCGGTCAACACGGTAACTACGTACAACACGGAACGTACAGAGTGCTAAAGCTCTCTATTTTTGCAGAATGTGTGTTTAGGTATTATTTGTTACGGCTACAATGTGAATTAAGTAGGATTCTCGGTATTTGGAAATACCGAGAATCCTACTTAATTCACAAATTCAACTCCATGGAACCTGCTGGAATTAATGCGTCTAAGGGCAACTTGGAATCCTTGCGATATTCACCGGGAATACAGCATTAGGCATTTTCGTGCATATACCTCATCCAAAGACTATGACCGTTCACTCGGCTCTGTACCTGGTCACCTAATTTCTTTTTCTTTTTTTTTAATTCCTTAGTGTCTAGCTTAATACTCGCCCTCATGCCTCCAACCTTTGCTTTTGGAATTCAATTTTATTTATTTAATTTCTCTCTCTTTTTTTTTACTCTGCGTGGTCTTGTGCCCCGTACGTCACTCTAACTTTATCTTTTCGTTTTTGAGTTTCAGGACAGGCCTGTACCAGGAATGTTGCCGTGGGTGACACGTGCCATTTCAGTTTCCGGGTCATTGCTTTTTCTTTTGTGTCTGGGTTTATGTGGTTTCCCTCCCTGTTTTTTTCTCCTTTTTTTTTTCTTGACCTAGTTAGTTTTCCCCCGTCTCTATCTTTTCTTTTGACCTGAGGCTTCCAGATAGTTTCTGATAAGGACCCCACCCTCACCGCCTGGTCTGCTTCCGGCGGTTCTGAGATCCTTTTCCTATACCCCGCGGCGGGTCAATAAG
This sequence comes from Haemaphysalis longicornis, assembly GCF_048455015.1. NCBI lineage: Eukaryota > Metazoa > Arthropoda > Arachnida > Ixodida > Ixodidae > Haemaphysalis > Haemaphysalis longicornis. Next base: position 114,332,045 of record NW_027526422.1, on the reverse strand, counting down.
CACCCTCTCATCCTTTCTGTCCAAAAATTCCACGAATATCAACCACCAGCTGACTTCCGTGTGACCTACTTCGCGGCTTAAACTAGACAACCTTCTTGGCCCCTCAATCTCTCCCCCGACACACTCCGAAACCAATCAGCTTGCTCAATTTCCCTTCCATCTTTCCCTCTCCTTTCACCTGGGGTCCTACCCCTATATAAACCCTGCCTGCCAGGCGAGAGATTGCCCTGAGGAAAGCAAGTTCTCTTTGCTGAAACGTAGGCCACAATCGTGCTTTTACCTTGTTCGAAGTTTTTCTTCTCTTGTGTTCTCTACCATCTTCAATATATATATATATATATATATATATATATATATATATATATATATATATATATATATATATATATATATATAGGGTTTGCAAATTAGGGGCTCCTTAGGAAATACAAAAAGAAATGCCGGCAGTCTACAACGCCAAAGGAGGCATAGGGGTATGGTTAGACTATTCTTTTTTTACTGTTAGTGACGTTACACTATTTTTTTAAATAATTACGTGAGAAAGAAAGGAAGAAAAACACGCGGCCAGAGTGGGGACCGAACCCACGCCTTTCGATTAGGTCTCGAGTGCCTTACCAATTCGGCTATCTGGGTGACTGTGATCTTCTTCAATTTGTGGGGTATTTATATTTACTACAACTGTATCTGACGCTTGAGGGTGGTAGCCAACGCCGCTCAGACTACACGGGGAGAAGGAGATCTTCTTTTCAACTCCCGGGGCGTGACGCCAACGTCTACAGCCTGTCATAAGCGGGTAACTGGAAGGAAGCCATCTTATGCTACCTTGGCATCAAGGCTGCCAGAACCGAGGCCCTCGCTAAGCTTTCGCACAATAATCGGGTTCGGAAATGAGGGGCTCGTTAGCAAATACAGAAAGAAATGCCGGCAGCCTACAACGCCAAAGGAGGCATAGGGGTATGGTTAGACTATTCTTTTTTTACTGTTAGTGACGTTACACTTTTTTGAACTAATTACGTGAGAAAGAAAGAAGAAAAACACGCGCCCAGAGTGGGGACTGAACCCACGCCTTTCGATTAGATCTCGAATACCTTACCAATTCGGCTCTCTGGGCGACTGTGATCTCCTTCACTTTCTGTGCTGCTGTGCTGTGCTGTGAAGGCTGTGCTGCTCATATCGAACAGCCAGGCGGATGGTTTATTATTCCTTCCTTGTGATGTACACAGCTGGAGCACGTCTGCAGGTGCTCCTGGCTAAGGCTAAACGGATGCGTGAAGATATTATGGTGGGAAACAAAAAATTCAGAGATCAATTTTTTGTCGGCTATCCTAATGGAAGCTGTATGAATACACCCTAACTCTCTGAATACTACAGTAGCGAATGGTGTGGGTTCACGCTAAGCAATTTGATTTACCTGCTGCAGTTATATGTTTAGCAGCTGCTTCAAAATTACCCGTATGATTTAACTGATAAGGTGCAATAACTAATCAATAGGTATACACAAATTTACTTAGTTGAGAAGGAAGGCATACATCCTCGGCCTGCTTCGCCTTGCCAAAAATACACAAGGCCATCGTGACTCGAGAAGGTGTGTATATGCGTTAGCTTAAGATACTTTCAAGCCGGTTTGTATAGGCAGACTGAGACTTACTACCAAAACGCAGGCATTTCAGGCAAATCCACCTTCAGGCGGAATGCTCCTAATCACCGGGCGCGAACGGAAGCGCCCTTTTCTGTTAGCTGGGGAAGGCGCGCCGGGAAGGTCATAAAACTTTCTTCACTCCCCACCATGCGAGTGCTCAGACGTCAGCACCTAAAGCTCTCATGAATAAAGTTTACCATTCCACTTTTTCTGTTCAGGTTATACGTGTGGAAGTAAAAGTAGGCGTAACGAAATGTAACTTCGCTGAGACATCATGTTTCGGAAATGTGTCATGCAAAGCACCAACTATATCTTCAAAAATTTTGGATTGCGCGTTTCGTTTATCGAAGGAGCATGCATCAATCGAAATCTCACACACACCCGTACTGGAGATTGATGCACCTACGTGCGGGATTACCTTTCCGCATCGGCTTGTCGTTCTCTAAAAATACAACCTTATATTTCAAATAAAATTATCATCATTAATGTTAGTCTGCATTTGTTTCATCTCTCAATCAAACAAAGCAGCTTTGAGTGAAAGTACAGCAGCACACGTAAACAAGAACGTGGTTATACGCTAGACATCGTAAAATATTTCGGACATTTTTTTTTTGTTTTTAATTTATGCACTATACAGGGTGTCCCAGCTATCATGCACCAAGTTTTAAAAAAAGAGTAATGGCGTAACTCGAAGAAAACCTATTGGATAATGTTTGCAGTACGGTGAAGAAGCGGTGACAAATTTTTTCGTTATTGAGACTTAACTAATTATTTCTAATTAATTATCTAACTCGATAATTACTGTCCTAATCACGAAAGTGTCAATGAGGCACTTGTCGGTACCCACGAGGGGCATCTAACTGCGGTATTTTAAGCGACGAACTAGTTGCGTACTCATTTATTCTGACTGATAAAGAAAACCCGCGAAATATGAAAAATACCACGTGACGGCGCATCCGCGCGCATTGTAAAGCAGCGTCCCCAATTAAGCTGATTGAAAGCAACTGCTTCCGGTGTTACCCACCCGAAGAGACAGCGCATCACCTTTATAAGGCGCGTGTGCAGATAAGGCACAAACTCGGTGGCGATTTCTTCTTTCTTTCTTTTGTTTATTTCATTCTGGCTAACTCAGAGGCAGCCTGTTTGAGGGCGTTGCTTTACGATGCGCGCGGACGCGCTGTCACGTGGTATTTTTCATATTTCGCGGGTTTTCTTTATCAGTCAGAATAAATGTGTACGTAATTAGTTCGTCGCTCAAAATACCGCAGTTAGATGCCCCTCGTGGGTACCGACAAGTGCCTCATTGACACCTTCGTGATTAGGACAGTAATTATCGAGTTAGATAATTAATTAGAAATAATTAGTTAAGTCTCAATAACGAAAAAATTAGCCACCGCTTCTTCACCGTACTGCAAACATTATCCAATAGGTTTTCTTCGAGTTACGCTATTACTCTTTTTTTAAAACTTGGTGCATGATAGCTGGGACACCCTGTATACAGTCAACGGGAGCTTATCTTCCCTGCAATGTCCCCCGTAACATGACATGACTGGTTGAAGCCGAGTTAAAATCGCCACCAGCCATTCCGGGCACGTAGTGAATGGTATTTGTGAAGATAGGCGGTGGCGACGGCTATATTTGCATCATCGGTCGGTCGCCAGTTTATAGGCTGCAGCACGGCCGCATGGGGGTAGATGAGGTAGTTCCCCAAGCAGCAGGAACTGCCCAGCCCTAGCATGGCTAATCATCAGTGGCCAGTTTGTCCGAGATGGCAATACCTGGGCCGCCATTATTGGCTGGTGTTAGGGAAAAGTGACTAGCCAACAATTGGCCAAGCTCCGGAAGGCCAATATGAATGCCTTATGCAATATTAATGAGTTATGCATGCGTGTATATTATACTAATCTATTCCACTATATTATACTATAATATATTATAATATATTATATTAAAACATAATATATTATATTGTATTATATTATGTTATACATTCACTGACGGCCAATATACATGCCAGTAAACAAAAAATAATTTAATGCGCACGCAATAAATATATTTCTACACGATGACATGCATAAAAAAGAAATCAAGCCGAAAAGCACCATAAATGACCTGTATCAACTTTGGGAAGCCATTACACGACTTCCCAAATGCACATGAGCACCATAACACAGAAGATCTATTTGTTTGCTTTTTTATTATGCACATCAAATTTACAACTACAAACGGGACATAACAGTGGCAAGAATACGCAATAAATTTCTTCGACATTTTAACACGAACGAAAAAGACAAACACAATAGTAGAAAAATAATAAAAAAGCTCTTGAAGCGTGAACCGCTAAATGCTTCGTTTAGCTTCTTCAGATGACTACAAGACAGAAGCATTTAGGAAAGTAAAAACAAGATATTTTCTTCGGTAATTCGCCGATCTGCCAAGATCACAATATGTAATTCAACAGGACTATTGTAGAACACTCCAGCTTGGTAAACTTGATCTCTCTGCTGCATCCGCCGCTTGTCCTCCGAAAACACCTTCACGTTTTAGCACATGTAATAAATAAAAAAACAACGTTCACTACCATGGTAAATGCACACTGCTTACTAAATACACACCTAGCACCATCCTTAACGCATGCGCCTGTGAAAATAATCCGCATGAATTTTAGCTTGTTAACACCCACTCCCAAACGCACTGCACTTACTCCTATTCATTTTTTTTTAATACTGTGCTTTACAATAGCAGTTACTTGGCTCGTTCTTGAGAAAACAGTCCAGAATTTTACCGAAAATGAGCTTCACACTGTGGCAGTCGGAAAAAGGTATAGAAAAAAGTTTAAAAGACAAAGCAACACGCCTGTGCTTGCGTGACATTTTGTTGCGCCTACTGTAGTCACACAAATGTAATCGGAACAGACAGAAATTTCATCCTCTCAACGTTTATTAGCGCACGTTTTCTTTTCTAACAACCCGATATCTGAGACTACAAGGCAACTCACTACACAATGGGTTGACAACACATAAACTTTCACATGTTTTTTTCGCAAGACATCGTTGCAAGCCTGCAGCTAGAGAAGGTGCCATGGCCGTTTCATGCACTGTGGTTTTGAGGGGTAACCAAATAAAGCGACAATCGCAAGTGACGCTGCAAGCCTAACTGATTGGTTATTAAACTGGATACGGTGATGCTATCGCCGTCGCTCACTTCTGCCTCGTCCGACGCGGCAGAAGCGAACGGAACCGACGTAGAAGCCCAGCGGCAGTGTATTCACTTTCTGGCTCGAAAATATCTCTACGTAGCTCACCCAAATAATGAAACAAAAGCTTCATTTATAGCTAAAGTTTATAGCCGCCTGCTTGATACATCGATAACTCTTAAGACACATCCCCACTGGCGAATTGGCACGCCGTGCGATAGCGCAAAGTGATGAGCCGGGCGTTTCTTTTCGTCGGTTTTCGACAGCGGAGCCGATAGCTCTCGGACCGAAATCCCTCGTCGAGCGACGACATGGCCAAACCAGATAGCCAATCACGGCTGCGGAACTGCATGATGAAGCCGGAAACCAAACGTATGTTTATATCCGGCATTCCGTATTACATCCTGTTTGTATCCGGCGGCAAGCTGCCGCATGGCCCTCCGAGGCGAGCCCGCTGAGCCGGCAAGCTATGTCCGGGGTACGGACGATTCGTTTAAAGACAATTCGTAATAGGGCAATTCGTAGCAGGAAAATCGGTCGCGTAGGGCAATTCGTCAAAGGGCTACTCGTCGCTTGGGCATCTAGTCGCTCAGAAAAAAACTTTTTTGTTACATTTCCAGGCTTACAGCATGACGGAATTCGGGAAAGAGGGGCATGGTACGTGCTTGCACAAAAGATAACGCTCAGAAGCCTTCCCAGAAAAGTCGAATTCACCGTGAAGCTGACAGTGCACCGCCGGCTGCGCGTTCGTCGGACCAATCTTATCATTCAAGGCCGAAAGTTGAATGGAGCTTCCAGAACGAACTATCAAGACTTACGCGATAAACTAATACAATAAATAACTGCTCTAAGCGCTCGTTTTTGCAGTCGCTATAAAAGTCATCAGGACAGATAGGGGCGGGGAAATCCTGGTTAGCAAAGTATTTTCATATACTGTTAACCGACGGACTGAGCAAAGAATTTACTGGGTGTGTACAAAAAGGTGCAAAGCAAAGATCATGACTGACGTCTCGAAGCTAAGCGTTGTTTGAGACTCAAATGACCACAGCCATGCTCGAAACCCAACCGCGATTCCCTGCCTGCAAAATTCGTTTAGAATTGAAGGCGAGCGCCGGTGAGAACGCATGAATATCCGTTACTGTGTTTTGTTGTAAGGGTAATTTCTATTGGACAGTCATCGCATACTGCCTTTAGAGGACGGGCGTCAGTAGAGGACGGGCGTCAGTTAGAGGATGGGCGTCAGTACAGCAGATTCTTCTGGACGCGGCAGCAAAGGTCACGGACAGCACCGTATCCCAGCTGCCCTCTACGTCAACGCTTCGACGAAGTTAGAAGGCAAAGCAACGTGCAACATTTGCCTACGGTTACAAAGGACGGAACAGCGCACATTCTAACAAAGGACGGACAGAGTTCCACATCACAGTGGTTGTTGTGTGTAACTGTGTCCGTCCTTTGTTAGAATGTGCGCTGTTCCTTCCTTTGTATCTGCAAACCACCAACTAGCCCAACATGGCACCCTTTTGGATTTGTCTACGATATTCCTACCCGCAGAGAACACATACATCTCCCGCCTGAATTCTAGATGCGTGTACTTAAACTGCAAAAAAGTAGTTTTTAATGAGTTGTTTATCCAGGTGAATTTCAAACAAGAGGCGTTCTTACTGCATGATAGTGGCGAGAGTGGCGTCAACCGCATCATTGTGTTTACAACGAAGCGGAACTTGGAGTGCTTAGGGAGAGCAGGTGCATAGTTCTGTGATGGGACGTTTAAGGTAGTGCCCTCGCTATTCTACCAGTTGTACACAGTCCATGCTCTTTGTAACGGGATTGTCGTGCCCTTGGTGTACAGCCTACTGCCCAAGAAAACCGAAGAAACCTATCGGAGGTACGTCACGATTAATTGTTACCTTATTAACTGCTGTTCAAATGCGTAATGATTGGTTGGTAGTTGAAATCGTTGTCATTCCGTGTTACCTTACCAGGTTCTTCTCAGTCGTCATCGACAACGTCGGGCCCTGCGCTGTTCGCATTCTGTGCACGGATTTTGAGATTGCTGCAATTAACGCTGCTCGGGGCGTGATTTCAGACATCCAGATTCAAGGGTGTTTTTTTCACCTGGCCCAGTCAGTTTATCGTAAGCTGTGCGCGTTGGGATTCCAAACACGTTATGGCACAGACGAGTCATTGGCAGGCAAGGTGACTTTGTTGTTATAGGCCTCCTACGCCGACGTTTGCCTCAGGAGCAGCAGTGCCAATTCACACATGCTGGTGGCTCGAGGCGTCATTGGATGGCTAGTACATCAAGCGTTCGTTATAGCCGTCTTTCATTGAATTCAGAGAACGTGAACATCAAGACATTTTTCTTGATATTAATCGAGAGAGTTATCAACGGCCAAGCCACCAATGCATTAGGGGCAAGGTGCGTGTGATAACGTCACCAAAACGAAATATGCAACAAAACTGCTACCCTGTTTTGCTCTTGCTCTGCTCTTGCGAACCGGCACTGTCATTTATCGGGGTGCACTACACCGATCGGGGTAAAGCCCGCCATACTCTGGCCGATAGTAGGTTCAGAAGTTGGCGCAGAGCGCTGGGTAGTGCATGTCTGAATTAGCAACGGTCTCTGTCCATTGCAAGATGCCTATACATAGATAAATGGCTGTTTTATTTAACACAGCGCACGTAACACCTGTTTTATTTCCAGATGAAAATGCTGCCGGCCCTCGCCTTTCTGCCTGTTGGTGCTATCTCGGAGGCCTTTCAAGACAAGTTAGAAGTCTTTCCACAGGAGGCGATTGAACTCGCCGACTACTTTGAGGACGTATACGTCGGAAGACCCCGTCGGAACGGCATCTCCTCGGCTCAGTTTCCTCCGAAACTGTGGTCCGTGTAGCAGTCGGCACTTGATGGAATGCCCCGTACAAACAACAGTGTGGAGGCGTGGCACTGTGCCCAGGCAGCACAGGACTGTTCGGCCGAGAACAAGCCGGTGTACTTTGGCCGGTGATTTTCTGCCCGATCTTTTTCCGGCAACCATGTTCGGCCCGTGTCCAAATGTGGGCCTTTTGGCCGTATACGGGCGCACTCCCATCTCTGTCCAATGGCCAGTGTCCGTCGGCCAGTCGACCGGCTTACGTTCATACGGCCAGATTCCAGCCGTAGGGCTCCGGCCAACCCAAAGCCACCCGTGTGCGGCCGAAGTACGGCCACCGGAGGACAGCCAGATGCGGTCGTCGGACTCCAGCCAGACTAAAGCTGCCGGCAAGTCGGCCGTGCTATGGGCATTGTAGTTCAGCCACAGTACGTTACCTGTACTAAGGCCGGTGGACGACCACTGCATGCAGCGCAAGCAGATGACTCAATCGTGCGGTCCAGTAGCACAAACCCACCATTTTGGGTCTACTGCACCCACATCAAAGTGAGCCCGTGCGCAACCACCAACCGTCCAGCCTTCAGCGCAGCCTGGCTTAATTATCAGCGTCAGTTTACACCAAAATTAATTTATTCAACAGTTCTCACAAATGGCCGTTCCTTTAATTGCTGCGCCTCTTTTACTGTCGAATACAGCAAATATTCATTTCTTTTCAGAGCTGGAATAGATGTAATGTCCAGGTCCTGATATCTTCTGTGGGGCGGCTTACCAGTAATAACAAAAGGATAAGGGGGGGGGTGCGGAAGGCGCATACTTTAGTGGGTTGAATTTCACAACGTTGAAAGTGCCGCTTTTAGGCAATTACTGTTAAGACAATACTTCCATGCTCTGACTAAATCAACTATTTTTACGACAGCTGTTTGACTAGTTTTTTTTGTATATAAAACCGGTGCGAATGCCTTTACGAAGCGGTTCGGTACTCCACAAGACAGTCAGCAGCATTCAATATAATTTACTTCACGCAAAAAGTGTGTCCAGTATTTGCCCATTTTTCTTGCGAAACAATTTTCTACTCGATCAACATTTCTGATGATCTTTCACAGGGCTGATCCTAGAAGAGATCAAAGAAGTACTTTCAGTTTCAAGATATTTCTTATGTTGTTTTCATGAGTTGGCTCCACATGGTCGCTGAAGCCACGCGCCTCTCGGCACTTGTCCTCAATGCCGATGACATGCTCAACAGCCTTGGCCCAGTTGTTTGGAGAAACATTCTCAGCTGCTGTGATGAGGAGCTTCCGCACACTGTCAATCTTGAGGTCAGTGTTCAGCCTAGCAACTTCACTTTTCATCTGCGTCCAGATCAATTCGATGGGGTTAAACTCGCAGTGGTATGGTGTCAACCTCAGAACGACACACCCAGCCTTTTCTGCCGCGACATCAACTCTGAACTTCATGAACTGTTCTTTCACCCGCGTCACCAGTTCAAGAAGCTGCTTCTTTGTCACCGTTGCATCACACGGGATACCTTTTGATGTCAGCCTGGCTAGTATGTCAGGCTTGCGTGAGGACATGGTCGGGACAGTCTCCAGGCGCCTGGAGTGGTAGGACGCGTTGTCCATGACGACAACACTACCCTGGGGCAGCTTAGTGACAACAGTCAAACTAACCCTCGAAATGCTCGCCGTCCGTTTCCTCGTGATAGTCTCCCGACTTCGTTCCTTTGAAGACGGACAGACAGCCGTAAACATAGCCGTCCTCGTTGCCTATGTGGGTGACTATCAGCCGCGCTCCTCTTCCGGATGGCTGTTTGAGCCCAGTTGTCAAACCACGCGGAAAGCGTCCTCAGGCGTTTTCACTGTCTCATCCCTCCAAGCCTTCGTCACGGTGTGGCTAGCGTTTACCCAAGTTTCGTCTTTGTAGAACACCTTGCGGGGCTGCTGCCTGTACTCAGCGATCTGACGGAGGTATCTCTGCCGCCTAGTCAGCACGTCCTGACGCTCAATCATCATCGAGTTTCGTTCGCGTTTCTCGAAGATGAAGCCGATGTCACTCAGGAGGCGGCGGATGGTCCACGTTCTAAGGCTGGGGAGATGCTCACTCCTCCGAAATTCTTCCGCAATATTCTGTGCAGTAGGAGGCTCGTTGCGCCAGAAGAGATCGTGCACAATGTTTCTAAACGCGCACAAAGTGAAGCCGTCATACATCGCAGTGCGGCGTCTGCGGTTCTCGCTTGCGGGCCTTTTCCGCGAAGGGGTTGTCAGCTTCCCGCCCGTCGCCTTCGCTTTGGATTTGATGTCCAAAATATTTCGGAAACAGACACCGGTGTACTCACTTGCCGTGCGGCAAATTTCTTTCACGCCAACGTGCGGGTGCTCCTCTCGCAGCTTCATGTAGACGTTCAAAACTGTCTGCTGAACGTGGCGACAAAGAACAATGCCGCTGCAGTTCTTCCTGTACAGATGCTTCGCGTGGATGTGCTCTTCGGGGGAGGTGAACTCGTCCCAGACCGCAAACGCGATGAAGAATCTGGAGTCGAAGAAACAGTAACAGCTCAGTGATTCCCATGTATACCTATCTACCAAGTTAGTCTATCTAAACAAGTTCGTTTAGATAGTTTGAGAATTCTGAGAAAGCTGAAGGAACTTTTATAATTTCTCTTTATCAGAACCAGTTGCTACTTTCGCCTTTTGTAATACCTGTCAAAACACAACCGAATCGGTATTCACCAATTTAGAAAACGCCGTCCCATTCGTGGCAAGCAGTGCGCAAAAAGTAGCGTTTCTCTAGCAGCCTGATGTCTGTATACGGTCTCTACATGTTGTTTTTCCGCCCTGCAAACCAATCCTTAACGTATCTTTGCCGTGCGACCACTTCATTTCGTCGGTTCCGGGTTACCCAGAAGAAGCTGCCGAACAAGTTAATCAAGCCGTGCGAGCTAAGCATCAAAGGACGCCAAGCTACGCCAAAAACAGGCCCTGCACCGTCGTTAAAGCGGACAAAGCCGACGGAAGGGTCTCACCGACGTGCCCACCGGGGGGAGCACGGGGAACGCTGGGTAGAATGGCGAGTTGGGCTAGTTGGTGAAATTGTATGTCGAAACCTTCAAAAAGCACAACACTGAAAAATACGCGACACACACGAAGGGAACACAGGACGAGCGGTTTGGGCCCAGCCGCGTTTGGAGTGTCTTGTCATGCACGCCACGAAAGAACCGTTGGCTGGTAGAAGTACAAAGCTTTGCTTAAAAACAAATGTAAATGTGCCTCACCAAAACACGTGAAAGGCGTTTCGTAGCACACGAACATTACGTGCGCCTTTCCGAGCAACACAAGGACAGCATCACAGAGCAATCGCATGTGCCATTCTTCAAAGGGCGCTACAAAAAGGTTTCTGATAATCAATAAACATTTATTAAATTCTTTGCACACTGTGCCTAAATAAATGTGATTCAGAAATAAATCTCGTTCATAGAATATAAATATTTCTTTATTGGTGAATAAAACTTTTTTTTTCTGTTATTAGTGTTTGTTCTCTCCACACCAAGTCGCACTTCAATCGTCACTCCCATAACTCTCCGTGTTGCTGCCGCTGGAAACAGGTTTTGAATCGCTTTTCGCTCGAAGCTTCGCGACCTAATTAAATAGACCTTGGCGCGGAAGCGCACATAGAAACATTCCGCCGGAAACCGTTGCGTTAGGACACACATATAACCCCTTTGTACAGGACGTGTAACGCAATCTCGCGCGCTATTTTGAATACGCTGCATTGTACTTTGAGCAGGCGTTGTTTTGTGACACCCTGCAGTGGCTCTTTATTCAACTACCTTTTTCTGCGTTGTTGCCTGTTCACCGTGCTAACCGTCGTGCTTGCACACACCAAGCACACGGAATGCGCTTGGGCATGAACCGTTTTTTTACACTGCTAAAGCTTGGCCTCCGATGGGCTTTCCGTGCGACACTCCTTCTGGTCACCGTTTGCTTGGCGCTCAATCAATCTTTCATCCGAGTTACCGGTGGGTGGCCCATAGCTCGGAAGCCACTGGGGATTAACGGGGTTTCCCTACATTTGCAATCGCCCGCTGCAGCTTGGGTCCCGCAAGCAGCGAAGTGACACGGTAGACACCAAGGTGTGGTAGAGAAGAAGGAGGTAGAGTAGGGGAAACTTTATTTACACCAGTCAAAAGCACAAAAGGGCGTGCCACCCATCAGTCAGCCAGAATCACTTGCGATTGGGAGGCTTCTAGGGCGAGACGGATGATTTTTCTCTAAGTGCTCTAGGCCTGTCTGAATAGCAAGGCCTCCCAGGATGCCTCCCTGACATTTCTTGCATTTGGAATTGGGCACTTTCGGGTGACATTTAGTGTACAATACGGGGTTTGGGAAGACCCCCTTTGTAACCGTCTTTATTATATCTCTTCTTTCCTACTACCCTAACAAAAATGCTTCTTTACATTCTGTAGACGGTCTGTTGACATCCTGCCAACTTTATTGCTATCCTACATACTCTTACATTTTATTGACAGTTGTCTGTAAAAAGTGTATTCAATATTTGTTAACACTCGTCTATTGACTGTTGTATATAGAAAGCCTACTTAATTTACGTTGACATTTGTCTCTTGACGGGGTATCTAGAAAGCCTATCTAATTTATGTTGACATTTTTCTATTGACGGGCTTCTGTAAAATGACCACTGAAAGTGTTTTGAGACGCTTTGTCGCAAGTTGAATTGGACGCAAACATTTGATTCCTTCGTCCTGGAGTCCGATCTGGATACTTTCATATTGCTTTTTTTCTAAATACCTGGACAGGTTCACAATATTTGGGGACAAACTATTTACTTGACTTTAACCAAATCAGGTTTTGAATCAGATTTGAAACAAACACACACATGCACACACACATACACACACACGCACGCACACACACACACACGCACGCACGCACGCGCGCACACACAGACACAGACACACGTAGCTTTTTCTCTCCCTCTCTCGCTGCATGTTCTTCACACTTGTGCACTCCAAGAAAAAAAAAGTAGCAAAAGGGAGCAACTTTCAGTGTTCGTAGATCGAGCCGAACAGTTTCTCCCTTCGTACAACCAGTTCGTCCCTCAGCCGCGCGGGTTGGCCCTTCACGACTTGCTCGCTTTCACCGTTATGCTGATAAACATGGCTAATCAGCGGTTCTGAACAAGCGCCAGCCAGCGGCATCAACCACTCGCAACAGCTCGTCACTATGTTTTGATATATGCAAGCTAAGGGCTACATCGTTGAAAGAACGAATTATTTGCGTAAATATTTCGCGACGGACTGCTGGACACGTCTCTAACAACGGCGATAATCGAAAATCGTCCGCTATGCTAGCCTAATCTGGCCGGCGCCGATGCTTTGGCCACTCTCGACCAACCGCCACCAGCGCCCCTCCCTGGGTGAATTATGCGAGTTGTGTAAGAGCACGGCCGGACTGGAGGAGCGGCGAGCGCGCGTGCGCGCCCGCCGCTCCTCCAGCCCGGCCGTGCTCTTATAAAGCGCGCGAAAGGAGCGCCGAGTCCGGCCGTGCTCGTATAAGAAGTGCTTTCTAAAGCCGGGCTGGTGGTCATAAAAGAAATTTATTGATTAAACGTGAGTAATATGTAATGTGTTCCAGTAGTTTAGAAGGCCTACTATTTGGTGAAATTGGGCAGTAGTTTGCTGGATTGGTGCGTTTTCTTGTTTTGAACGTTGCAACTATCTGAGCTACCTTCCAATCGTCTGGGACTTCATCTGTTTCAATAGATTGGGCGATGATTACGCAAGGTATCTGACTCATCACTGTGATCGTGTTTAATAAAATGTGGGGGTTATTCGGTCACATCCTGGCGCTGATGATATTTGAAGAGCTCTGATTAGTTTAGCGATTCCTTCAGAATGAATCGCTATTTCGCAGTATACAGCGGAGGGGGAATGGGTATGTAGTAGCGTTCACTGGGTGGTGTTAGAGGTGGGGAACACAGAAGAAAGGTAGTCGTTTAAGGTGGTAGCAACGCCTTTTCTTGCTATTGGTTCCCCATCGCGGTATGAAAGTTCTATGTTGTTACTTCGACTTTTGCGAGAGAGCATCCGTGGAACCGCTATCCCGACGCCTGAATCTTCTTAATGTTCGCTTGTCCTTTTTTTCATGTGAACAGTTTGCGAAAGCTCTGCGGCAAGCGTTTCTACGACATCGGATTCTTTGTATATTCCGATGGCATTGGCACCTCAAAACGCGAAGCAAGAAATGGTATTATGGTGAAAGGCATAAAATAATCGCAAAGTTTCTGGACTTTTGCTAAACGCAAACATTAGGCCAATGATGCAACAATTCGCGATATTGTTCACCCACCTTCGATCACAATCATTTTAGATGCAAAGCATCTCTTAGTCGACCCTCCGTTGTCCGGCGTCCGCACCTCTCCCCCTACATTGTAAAAAAAGAAATAGTTACCGGCGCCCGGTTTTGATGCTACGACTCTCTGGCCGCAACGAGAGGTACGTGGCACTGTTCCCACTGCGCTACAAAACCGAGACAGGAGCAAGTGCTATGAACGTGCCTTATGTCCTTGACTCATTCAAACTACGTGAAGAAGCTACTGATACAACGAAGGCATGCGAAGCTGAACGTCAACGAAAACGACGAACTGAAAACTTTAGAGGAGGATGTTGAATTTGTCGTGGGAAAGCTGTGGCGGGAAGCGCCACGCGCCTTGCAGCTCAATCAGAGAAGATGACGAAGAGGGCGGGCAGCGGGGTAGGAGCGTGAGCACGCAATAAAGGAAGACTAGAAACAGGAGGTGTTTGATCAGGTAACGCCGGTGTCGGTCTCTTCGCTGTATCTACATTTCTCTGCATTTCTCTGTCTCTACATGGGGGCTCTCACTACGTTCCCATTCGTGCTCCGCTTAATGAAACAACATAACGGCAACACGATGGAACCTACACGGAACCCCTATGATGCTTCGCATCCTCCTCATGGTTCCCGAAAGGAATATGGTGTAATTTTTTTCACTTAGTATTAGCTGGGGCATAGTGGTGAAATTTTCTTGCGCTCTCGAATGCCGAACGCGGGCAGCGAGAAAAGTTGGTCAAAATGCGCTTTAAAATCGAAAGCGGATTATAAGGCGTCTCAAGGCAATAATCTCAAGGCTTACGGGAAGTTTTCATGGAAGTCTGAAATAATTCCTGCAGAATAAAAAGAAACATTGTATTATCATTACGCTAAAAAATGGCCGTGGTTTAGCTTCGATTAGCCCTAGTTGATAGCGAGAGATATATACTCCCCTGGATAAGCCCACTGCCAAGGTAGAGTTGAAATGTGGTTTCGCAGTGATATACAGACATGTTTGCAATAAATACACAGTTTACTGGTTTTCTTTGGTCACCGCGGGAAATCACAAAGTCTCCCTTCCGACGCTCCGTCTCGCTTCGAACATGTATGGACTGGGACCAAGTCTCCCAGGTGAGTTCGGCTGTACGTTGACGTTGCCGTGTTTCAGCAGCTTGCTTTCAGATATTCTGTGATATCTCCTTCCGCTCGTCTGTAGTTTCAGTAGCGCGTTTCCTCGTTTCGCCTGGCAGCGTTGTTTATGCCTCGCCGCTGTACGAGCGACCACAGCTGCATGTTCGCCTTCCTCTAGCGGGCCGCCGCACCGTTCCGGGTGCTTGCGAAAGGGGTGCGCTGCGCCGCACGTGGTCTTCTGGCCTTCCTTCGTTGCGCGCGCTTATTACTGCGCGGCCGCCCTCCTAGCCTTTCTCCGCCAGGTGGTGACACGGGTCCGACAAACGTCTCCGTTTCCTAATCGCCTATCTCTTCCCTACCGCGCATCTCTACCCGCCATCCGGCCGCTGTTCCGTGCCGGGCGCTTGCGAAAGGGATGCTTTGCGCCCTTGGAGGAAAGAAAAGGTTAGGAGAGGCCCTGACGTCACGTTTGTGAAGCCCCACCCGCCATGTCGAATGAGTCCATTGAGCCCATCACTTTTTCCCACTGTCCTCTGCTGTTCCCGGTTTGAGTTGACCAACATGGCGGCGCGCTGCCCTCCCGCTATAGTGCCTAGAATATACCGCTTTAGTGCCTAGGCTCTATACTCCCCCTACGCAGCAAAGCCAGCTTCGTCGCTAATTCCTCGGGGCGATGTCATGTCCTAAGCTGTTGATTTCGCCTTCAATTTGCCCATTCTAACCCTCACCTGAAATTTCAATCGAAAAGCGGCCTTCGTTTGTTAGATAGAACGACGATTTTTCAGCTCTCTTAAGCCTGGTGAAGTAGCGTTTATCGTCCTCATAGCAACAGGCTCGCCGGACCAAGAGTGGCTACTGCAGTGTCTGTTCCTAGATGGCGCTAGGCATCCAGGCACCCTACGCGTGGCGTGCGTCGCGTACGGGTTGCAAAATACATGTGCGTGACAACGTACGCTTTTCACCTTTGCGTACGTGAACTCTGTACACTCGTGAAACTAGAACTTTCTAATCTCACGTCACGTGAGTAGGTGGCTGCTGTTGTTTGCAAGATGCCTCACTGTTGCGTGCAGGGTTGCCGGTCACACTCGTGGTTGCGCCTCTTGGGCATCACTTTTCACAGATAAGTATGTTCGCCCATGCGCTATTTGTCGAGCAAAACGGAAGCACTACGTGTCTGCCTCACTTTGCCTTGTGTTCGTTGAGAATAGATTCCCAACTGGAGCAGATCGCTGCAGAAAGTGGATCGACGCTGCCGAAGATGCCAACGCGCACCTTTTCACCGGCAGACCGATAAGGATGGAAAACCACTGCGCGAATCGACGAGATATCACCACAAGATAACGGCAACTATGCTAACCCACCACGCCAATTGTTAATCATGGGATGTTGCCTTCGAAGGAACATTAGACCATAAAGGAAATGGTAGTAGAAGAAACGCTGTGAAGTCAGCTGTAGTGCACAGATTGCAGACGACGACGGCGACCCAGCGGCGGCCACGCTGTGTTGCCAACGTAGCAAGGAAGCCACAGTCAAAGCGCCATAAAAATTATCCGTGGCATTTGGCCAGGTTTAGCCGCCGCAGCCGCAAAAAAGTAGGCAACACTGTCCATCAGTTCAAGAAAACTGACGACGCTTCCTTCACACAAGGCACTGGGATGACAGGGGACTCTCCTGGACATTCTTTCCTCTATGTTTGCGCCACAAGTGGGCTATTGGCCTTCCTCGGTGGCGCTTGCTTATCGCTGCGGCGGCGGCCTCCTCGCCTTCCTCCGGTAGGTGGCGACACGGGTCCCGCGCACGTCATTCCTTTCCACGTGAGTGCATTGTCTTTGAAGCCCGGGCGGGTTGCTTGTGGAAAAAAAACCCTTATCCGCGAGTCGGTACAAGACGAGATGTGGGCAGGTTGGGGCAAGGAGCCATAAACCATGCGAAATATTGTAACACAGGGCAAAGGTATCCGTGCGATTCTCGGTTAGGCGACATCCAGCTTCCGGAAGCCCTTGTCTTTTAGGTTAACGGAAATGTTAATTGGACAGCAGTATTGGCTAGTAACGGAGGGGGATAATGTTCGTGGGAAAACAGCAGAGTAGAATCTCGGAAGACATGCGAACAAAGGAGTTCGATTAGCACAAAAATTTCATACAGGTTTTTTTTGTCTTTTTTCGGCGAGGTGTTTGTACAGTAGCGTTACGACGGCTATGGTCACTGTGAAACGCCAGCCCGTTACAAACCGGAAGCCGCTAGGCATAACCATGTCTACGTTCCCTTGTCGACTGTCTTTTTCCTGCCGCCTATGTCTCCCTGCCATCCGGCCGCTGTTCCGTGCCGGGGGCTTGCGGAAGGGAGCGTAGTTTGACCTCTAGTTCTCAATGTCGAAACTGGTAACCCTACAGAGACTCCCCGAGGTAGCGTAGTGTAGCTTTGGCTGCAAGATTATGGTCGGAGCTTCGTGCGCCAGCTAAGCATACCTTCTAGTCGGTGGCACCTGAAAGTTTACTGCTCGATAGGGTTAGTTGCGAACTACTGATTTCGAATTCTGTGAGCCTGCAAATACGCTGCAGGAAATCATTTCTTGTTCTGACAGCATGCGGTTACGTTTAAAGAGAGTAAATCAAAAAACCCACTTTTTAGTTTTTGAGCAAGCAAACGAGAAAATGTGTCCTGTATGGTCTATTTAGAAGGCATCGAATCCACCGTTTTCAACCGCGACAGCGCTTTCGGCGCGTGCAGCTCAGTAGCCACCCCTTATTTAATAGGTATGTATCAGTTTCTAAAATTAAGCCGAAATAATGAACGCAACGCCGATGTCCATCAGTTAGGGAATCAACTGAAACTAAGGTACAAATAGTACATACCGGCTTCAAAATATATATTCACCAATAGCAATGCTTTCTCATTCATGCAGAAACGCTGCTGATAGGATGGTGGCTCCGTTATGTTTCACGGCATGCTAAAGCGCATAACAATAAATACAATTAGGCGATATAATGCTGCATTTTACAGCTACAAGCATTCCGATCGGCAACTGCAGAAACTGCATTTTGCTTCGTAAAATCTTTGGAGAGTATTCCCTACAAAGAACCTTTCAATTTTCGCTATACCAAAAGTTGCATTTTTCCAAATAGCTTGGGACTTACCCCAGTAACAAAGTGGACTAAGATTTAAACTTCAGAGCTTCTTACACAGATATTTTTCTATATAGAAAAAACGAACAGTTAATTTCAAAAGGCTCAATCTTTTGTTTTAGCTAAGCGAAATTCCCAGTCGCGACGTGATCAGCGTCAAAATGAACGAACCGTACTCCTCAAGAAATACGAAGTATTAAAGTAATACAAAGCTTACGATTATAGCTCGCGTTTCTGAATGATCATGCTTACCGAGCCAGGCAGTGGATAAAACGCTATGACTTCACTATTTAACCTAAGAAGGTGCATAGCCTGCGTTTTACAATGATTTTTTTTTAATAAACTCGTCCCAGGTTAGACGAAAAGTGACACACGAAGTGCCTGTGGCCACTCACCGGGGCGGCACGCAGGCGTGTTTACGTGTTGTAAGGACTATCATAAACGAATGGCGTCGTGTTATCACTCTCGGCCATCTCTCGGTGTTAGCGTTCTGCGGTATACACCGCGTCGGTATGCAACTCCGTTCCACAACCCTGCATTGGACTTGACCGCAGCCGTGTCGCGTTGTGTAGTTTCATGTTGTTCGAAACCCCGCCCGGTTTGACTGCGTAGTTTGCGCTGCGTAGTTTTTCGCGCTGGGTAGTTTCCGTAGTTTTTTGCGCTGCGTAGTTGGCGCACCGTAGTTAGCGCTGCATAGTTTGCGTAGAATTCGCTGCGTAGTTTTAATTTTATTTTATGTGAGTAAGAACATTGCCAACCGTCAATTTGTGCCAATTCCATTACCATATTGTTCAAAAATATAATGTCTCAAAACGCGTTCCCCAAAACCTTTATGAAGCTCTTCACACGAAAACTGAACATGCGAATGTTCAGAAGATTCAGTCGTCGGGGTTACGGTACACCCATAGAAAACTAAGTGCAACAATATTCGCTTAAAACGCCTTCCAACCTTCCGTCTGTAATACGTGTTCAGCCAGTGTGGAATTGGGCTGCTGAACATGCTGATTCATAGTAGACGGTAAGAATATAAAGGTTTGCTTCTGTAATGCTGAAACGTTAGAGATGGGTTTTCATCATCCCTTGTTTAACCGGACAGAGGCGATGCCATCTCAGACTGGCATAACGTTTTTCGAAACGCAAAAGTTGGAAAGCTCTAGGGAAAAGGTGCGACACTGAATGGTAAGTGCAGAATCGGTACTTATGTCTGATCGATGGGATTGGATAATTCTTAGACAATGCGTAAACGCGAGGAAGGGCGTAAAACTGTGGGTTTCAACGTTCAAAAATCTGTAAAATTGATTTAACACTCCCGTGAAAAATTATGGCGCACCCCTGCTTCGCACGAACTATTTCTATCACGCTGCAAGGAAATAAAGCATGAATTTTCATAATATATTTGAGAACAACTTAAAGCACGTTAACCTATTGTTTAAAAGTGACTGACAAACCTGTCGTCGTTTTTTTAAAATGTTACACGTTTCTGTGCGTTCACCTATGATCATTCACAAAGCAAAGAAAGTCAACACAACAACTAAACCATCTTAATGGGATTGCATAAACTGCGACCCGGATGATGATGATGTTTGGTGTTTACTTGCGCAAGGCCACTAGGCAAAGAGGGCAAAGAGCGTCAAACAATAGTGATTACATGAGAGTGACATGGAAGTAAAAGTAGAAAATTTCAGTAAAAATAAAGTAAAACGCAACGTAATGAAGATGACTGTTGTAAAGGGCCAGGTTGTCAAGATGCATGATAGGAAATGAGATGTAAAAATTTTATGTCGGTAAGAAACTTAAAAACACGTTTGACTGAAAACATGCTCTCGTCTTCTAAGAAGTATGACGGGTGTTGTGGAATATGTCATGTGTACAGCTGTGGGAAGTGTTTGCGTCGCGTTATGTCAAGTGACTTACATTGAATGAGAGAGAGAGAGGAATTTTATTGAAATGAAATAAACACAGAAAGGTCGGCCTGACGGTAGTATATCTGGCCAGCTATTCTGTGTGTGGGAAGGGAAAGTGGAGGAAAGAGTGTGGATAGAGGACGAGAGAGATGAAGATGGCGGAGAAATAAATGAAGGGCTATGTATAGAAGATGCCTATACCGATACGGTGTATGTGTTAAAGTTCAGCCGGACGGGCCTCAACTACAATATCTCTGAGAGGCCGCTGCTGCGCAGAAATGTCAGCACAGCTTTAAATGCACTGTAGGAACGCTTCGCGTCTGGCCAAGGTCCCAGCAGCACTTCCTCCGACACCACACGACAGTCCAAACGGGCCAATGTTCTCACTAATTGTTCTCGAGGTTGCGCATAGCGTGGACAGTGGCAGAGAACATGCGAAATAGTCTCTGGTACATGGCATGTCTCACAGTCGGGGTCACTCGTAAAGCCAATGATGTGCTTGTAGCGACGGGTAAAAGCTACGCCAAGCCGTAGTCTGTGAAACAGCGTGGCGTAGTTTTGCTGAATACCAGGAGGTAACCGAAACTTGCAGTCGGGGTCCAGGCGGTGTAATCTTCTATGACGATTGTCAGGGTGGGACCAGTGATTCGCCGAGGCGTGGCGGAGAATGGTAAACAGAAGGGCGGTCGTGTCCGTCCTTGCGAAGGGCAGACGTACAACATCTGCATTTGCAGAAACCTTCTTTGCCTCCTGGTCAGCCCAGTCGTTACCAGCTAGCCCGCAATGGCCTGGTACCCACTGAATGGTGAGGACATGTCCTTGTTGCAGTGCCAATGAGCATAATTCGAGTACTTCCGCAGCAAGGGCATAATAGGGTCCTTGCCTCATAACTCCGTTGAGGACCTGGAGTGCTGGCTTGGAATCACAAAACAGGGTCCAAGCTTGAGGTGATTCACGGGAGACTAAACGAATCGCCTCCCGTATGGCAACCAACTCAGTGGGTATGTGGATTACGGATAGGCCTTCTCCACACCCGCTGCACATGGGTCTTGGGGATCCAGTGAGCAAAAGGGAGTGTGTTACATGTGTGCGGCCCATCCGTAACCTTGCCAAGGCAACTTCTGTGTGTCTGTTGTGTGAATCGGTTGTGTATCGTCCCAAGTGTGGTTTTGCAATGTGGAGTTTATTGTCTGTCTGTTCATTCCAACGTTTTTGCCATGTTTTACGAAGTTGTTTTATGTGTGGTTTCAAGGAGGTGTAGGGTACTGTTGTTATGTGCACCGTGTTTGTGAGTACGGCAGCAGTCATTTTATCTGCCGTTTCATTTCCAGCGATCCCCGAGTGACCCGGGACCCAACAAACAGTTACCGCAAGGTTGGCGCCATATGCCGCCATAATTGTCCTAAGAAGCAGATTGATGATGTAATTTTTGGATTTCTTTCTGGATGATAACGCCCGTACGACACTTAGTGAATCAGTGTAAATGACAGATTTTGGGATATGACATTGGACAATGTAATTCACAGCAAGAAAGATTCCATAAGCCTCTGCTGTGAAGATGCTACACGTTACATTCATGGATTCAGAAGCTTTAAAAGTGGGTCAGTGCGGAGCACATGACATGGCGGAGGCAGTTTTGGAGGCATCGCTATAAAATTCTGTACAGTGGTACTTCTCCTGCACTGCCAGAAAGTACTGCAGAATCGAATTTCTAGGTACCCTATTTTTATTGAGTTGGATGAAAGATATGTCACACGACACAAGGTGAAGGTGCCATGGTGCTATAAAATCAATGCAAGATGATTTAAAGATGTCCACAAAGGAGACATTAAGTAAAGGCGCCTCCTCTCTCAGTCTTTGCGAGAAGGGAACAGAAACGGATGGGCGATTTAAAAACAGCTGTGACGTGCATGTATCCATAAAAACAGGTTTAAAAGGATGGTTGTCGATTGATGATATTTTATAAGCATATAAAAGACCAACAAAAATTCGCTGGTACTCCAGCCACAATTTGTCACATTCCACATACAGGCTTTAGACAGGGCTTGTACGGGAAGCACCACACGAGAGGCTAAGCCCCAGGTGCAGCACTGGGTCGAGCATTTTTGGCGCTGTTTTTGTAGCGGACCCGTAGGCAACACTACCGTAATCCAAACGACACCCTACAAAGCGGTATAAAGGCGCAGCAGGAGTTGTTTATCTGCACCGTATGATTGGTGAGACAGGACTTTCAAAATATTCATTGTTTTTAGACATTTTTGTTTGGGTTGTTTGATGTGAGATATGAATGTGAGTTTTACATCCATCACCACACCCAAAAATTTGTGTTCCTTTTTAGCAGGCATTGGGTCACCATCGAGGTTTATTTCAGGATCGGGCCTTACTCCACGTCTCCTTGAGAATACGACACAGGTTCTTTTTGTGGGATTAAGTCTGAAACCATTTTCGTCTGCCCAGCGAGAAAGTTTCTTTACCCCAAGCTGGTCTTGACGTTCACATATGGATATGTTGCAAGATTTAAAAGATATTTGTACATCATCCACATACACAAAACAGGTGATCGATGGAGGCAATGCTTTCCGAAGCGAATTTATCTTGACGATAAACAGGGTGAAGCTCGAAACTCCGCCTTGAGGCACGCCATTTTCTTGAATGTGAACTCTTGACAGTGCCGACCCGACCCTCACACGAAATGTTCGTTTGGACAAGTAACTATCAAGAGTGTTCAACATATTACCTGTTACACCATAGGATTTTAAGTCTGCAACGATGCCGTAATGACATGCCGTATCGTACGCTTTTTCGATGTCAAAAAATACGGTCAAGCAGTACTGTTTGTGTATAAATGCATCTTTAATGTATGATTCTAATGCAACAAGCTGGTCATTTGTAGATCGCCCTGCCCGGAAGCCTGGCTGGCAGCTCTCGAGAAGACCATTGTACTCAAGAAAGTACATGAGCCTCCGGTTAATCATCTTCTCGAAGAGCTTGCACAGGCAGCTTGTCAGGGCAATAGGTCTATAGCTTGCGGGAGAAGAAGGGTCCTTCCCTTCTCTAAGAAAAGCCGCAACTATGGCCTCCCTCCAAAGGCTTGGAAAGTGCCCCGATAGCCATATATGGTTGTATAGGTGCAGGAGTGTCGCAAGGGTGTCTGCGTGTAGGTGTTGAATCATAGTGTATCTACTGTTGTCTGCACCTGGACCAGAAGGTTTACAAGTGGCAAGAGCAATCTTCAGCTCATGGAGTGCGAATTTACAGTTGTATGCAGACTTTGACTTGTTCTTTTCGCGTATAGGCTTCTTTTCGGCAGATGTTTTGTGTTGCATAAAAGTGTTTGTACAGTGTGCAGAACTAGACACGTGTTGGAAGTGTTGTGCAAGTTTGGAAGTGTTGTGCAAGTTTGTTAGCATGATCTTCCAGAGTGTCCCCTGTTGTGCTAACCAGGGGCAGGCTGTGTGTGGGTTGTCCTTTTAGTTTACGTATTCGGGTCCATACCTTGTGGGTGTCCGTGTATGAATTTACGAATGTGAGAAAGGCGCGCCAGCTCTCACTTTTTGCCTCACGGCGCACACGCTTACCTAACGCCTTTGCTCTTTTGAAAGAAATAAGAATAAAACTTGTGGGCTGTCTACGGAGGATGCCCCACGCCTTGTTCTGGGCCTCCCGCGCACGCTTGCAGTCGTCATTTCACCAGGGCCTTCTCGGGTTGCGCGGGGCCGCAGAGGCCTGGGGTAGTGATTTTTGGCGGTTGCGAGAATGGGCTCCGTGACGAGCTGGGTTGCCTTCTCTACAGGTAAGTGTGTTATGTATGTGTAGTGTAGTTGAGATGCCGCTGTGAATGTGTTCCAGTTTGCACTTGCTTCTATAAACTTGCAATGAGAAGGGGCCTTTATCTATGTATGTTAGTGAGGTAGGGAAGTGGTCACTGCCATATGGATTAGTGCCAACATACGACTCAGGTGATGGAAAGAGTACTGCAGAGCCAATGGCCAAGTCGAGGTGTGAATAAGTGTTGTGGGCTATAATATGATATGTGGGCTTGTTTTTGTTAAATAGGCATGCTCCTGAAGATATTAGAAATTTTTTGATTAGGCGACCTCGGGCATCCGTGTGGAGAGAGCACCAAAGAGTGTTGCGTGCATTGAGGTCACATATAAGAATGAAAGGTTCTGGTAGCTGATCTGCAAGGCCCTCGAAATCGGAGCTTGAAAGCTGGAAATCGGGAGGGATGTAGATGGAGCACACTGTTATTAGCCTATTTAAAATTATGGTTGTAATGGCAATAGCCTCAACGAAACTCTGTAATTGGATAGGATGGCATGCCAATGATTTTCGGGCAATGATGGCCACACCACCTGAAGATGTACCACCACCATTCCTGTCCTTCCTAAATACCATGTAACTATTGAAGAGATTTGTGTGTTTGGTGTTTAAATGTGTTTATTGTAGACACATCACACTTGGCTGATTGGAATACAGTATTTCGTAGACATCATCAAGATTTTTAATGAGGCCTCTACAGTAACACTGAATTGGTATTTTCTGTTCGCATTATGTACCTTTATGAGCTACTGGAATGTGTGTGTGGGTTCATGTTTTGTCTATCGGGGCTTGTATTCTTGGAGCGAGTTTCTTGGCTTTTCTGTTGGTTTAGACGCCACTGTACGTTCCTTGCGCAGCGATGCAGACAGGAACAGTCCGACGTCAATTTCCTCATAAGATGTTCGGGGGGTGTCCGGCGGACCGGGCCCCATGGACTTGGCACCCTTTCGGGCGCCTTTGGTTCCAGCCGCAAGCGCCGCGGGTGGGGCAGGCGGTAGGGCTAGGATGGGCGCTTCTGTGGGCCCTGCCGTGTCTATCTCCTCCGTGCCCTCAGGTGTCCCTAGGGCCGGTGGAGAGGAAACAGTGAGAGCGGCAAAGCTCTCAGCGGCGCCCGCAGTCGCCACATTCGCTGGAGTCGCCACAATTGGCGATACCTGACTACTCTGGACTACCGAAGGCAGTCCGGCAAGAGACGGGGCCCCCGCAGCCTCTACAGGTGTTGTAGAGGCAGCAGGGGGCTGCTCAGCTGGGGGTTCAGACAGCAACACGTCAGCAAGAAGGCTGCATTGTGTTGCCGTGCTGACCAAACGCCGCCCCAACCCCCGGCGGGCGGCGTCTGCGTACGATGTGGCCGAAAGCAGCTTGTGCTTTTGGCGGGCTTCTGGATAGGTGATGTTTTCATTTACTTTTATGTAAATTATTTCCTTTTCGGCCTTGAATTGTGTACACGCACGCGAATAAGCAGCGTGCGGTCCGCTCCAATTCGGGAAATTCTGAGTGGTGCTTTCATAAGCTTCTGAGCAGTGACCTGTCTCAGCACAGTTGGCACATGTCAACTTCCCTCTGCATGGTTGGGTTCCATGGCCGTATCGTTGGCACTTAAAGCAGCGCCTCGGATTTGGGACATACGGTCATACACTGCAGCTAAGAAAACCCACTTTGACCTTTTCTGGAGGTGTTGTGCGATGAAACGCTAGAATTAGATGCTTTGTCGGAGCTTCTCGGTGTGCTCTCCGGATTACGATTCGTTTTACTGCAGTTACACCTTGAGGTTGGAGCGCCTCAAGAAGATCTGCTTTGGTCTCAAACTGTAGATCTTTCTCTGATAAGACTCCTTGTGAGGAGTTGAGAGTCCGGTGTGGTGTCACAGTGACAGTCAAGTTGGCGAACGTCATCTGTTTCAGTACGTTCTCACTCTGATTTTTCCTTTTTACTTCGACCAGTAAATCACCTGAAGGGAGTTTCTTAGCATCATAGTCTGAACCAACAACAGACTCAATGCATTTTGCCAACACAATGACAGACTTCCTTGCAACAGGAGTGGCTTCTGCAGAGTGAATGACAAGAAATTTGTGGAAATGTTCTGATTTACCTTTAGCTAGTACTTCGGTGCAGCCCTTTTTAGGGGGCCGAGCACTGGATTGGGGGGATAAAGAAAAAGCCATGCGATATTACAATAAGCAGGGGACGGGGGTACTTTCTTCGCTCGGTTTACTCTGATGCCGAGAGAGCTCCCGGAGCTCCCTGCCTGGTTTAGAGACAGGCAGCCCATCCGCCGGAGCTTGACCTGGGCTACGACGGCCACTGTTTGTGGTTTCTGCCCTTCACCTTACAACTCGTAGCCATGGTAGATTATAGCAAGAGTATGGGGGCTCGGGGTCTGCGGTGTCACCAACACCGTCACCAGGATTACTCAAGGTGCCCCGTGCGTGGAAGCTGCTATCCGGGGACAAACGCCAAACTTGAAGCATTTAAGGTTAAAATACAGTAAATTTGAGTCCAAGCAATCCATTGCCTGTGCCTAATTCTTCGAATGTCTTTATAAACGTACACATTACGAGAATTATTTAAGTTCGGTAATCTTACGTTTACCGTCGGCTCCTGCTTTAGCAAATCGCAATTATGTTTACTCCGTCTTCTGTTTCTGAATGGGAAAAATACGACCATCGTCATTCCTCGGCCAATGCCAACAATGGGAAAACAAGAACACGTCACATCAGCGTCGTCATAACGCAACGTCGAGGATTTCAAACCACCAGCCCATGCCCCGGCATGCAGCGCTGCTGCTGCTGGGGTAAACAGTGACACATGCGTACTACTTTCGAATTAACAACTCATGTCTAAGCGTGCAGCCTGATGACGGCAGCATCCACAACCATTGCACAGCGTAACTAACAGCCGCCCCAACAGTTCAGAATTAGCTGCTCATTTTCCGGCATGCAGCGCTGCCTAACAATTGCAACGTGCATGACAACAGCACCGCGTTAAACGCTAGCGTGTCTGCAACGTTGTCAAAACCCAACCTCAGGAATTTCGGATTACCCTCTCACCTCCCGGCATGCAGTGCTGCAGGTGCTGTAAACAATGACATGTGTCTGCAACGCCGCCCGGCACCTTTCGAATTAGCCGTTAATAATCTAGCCTGCATCAAGGCCCAATATTTTGATGCCCAAAGTTGCTGTGAAGCCACAACTCAATAATTGTTTTTTCTCGCACCCTGTGGTTTCCTTTACATTTATACCGCCATCCGTTGACAGACAAAAGTTCCGGGCCCTTCAAAAAATAAAAACAAAACGTATAGCAGAAAGTGCCTAATTGCGCTAAATAAAGTTTTCTTTACATGTTTCAACTCGCATCGAGCCCGGGGGCTAAATGGGCTAGTGACAGGCCAGCCAAATTGTGCAATTTTATTGTTATTACAAATGATAGCAATGCAAAGTTTATGTTATTGTTTTCGCTTGTACTGCAGAACCTGCTGATCGAGGTAGCGTTCGTGTTCGGCTGAGATATGGGCAGCCAGTACCCAGTGTGTCATTCGGTCAGTCCTACTGAACCAAATTTTTTCAGACGCCCAAAATTAATGCCCAAAGTTAAAGTTTTTGGCATCAAAGGGCTAACAACGGCAGCGGCCGTGGCGAGTGCAAAGCCAAGAGGTCCCCTCGAAATCTTTACCTTGTAATATTTCCTTGGCTGCGTGCAACGACGGTATACACGCCCAGAGTCCTTGGTTCGGTTTCTGGCCAGCGGGGAAGTGATTTCATGTCACAGCCTCTGCTCACGCTGAGCCGCCCGTCTACGTCATCGGTCACGTGAACGTTTAAGTTGTCAACTAGTTAAGACGGTGTTAATCAAAAGTGAGCCTATTGGACACCTTGAGAGATGGCACCACTTCCAACCAAACAAGGCCCTCCGGTAAGTGGCGTCTTGAACGTTAAGAGATGGCGCCATCTGAAAGGTATGATACGGACGGTTGGCCGCGCCCCGATGTCAAATTTCCCATGCGAGGGCGATGATGATGACTGCTTTGATGTAGGCAATGCGGTAGCTTTTTGGTGATACGTAGGAAGTCACGGGGTGCACAACCACGTATAGTGTTCCACTGCAAATTATGTTTACCACCACTAACAAACAAGGCGCGTACCTGCTCATTCGGAAAAATTAAAAAATTGGCTTAGCTTGCAGTAGTGCAAGGCTGGAGGGACAGCAGAGCTGGCGGCCCTTTTCCGTTCGTCGGAGACCCGGCTGGTGCACCTCTCATTTCTATTCGAACTTGCCGCCGAAAGTTCTCCATCACTGGGAGGCCCCGATCGTTTCGTCCGCAGGCTTTCACATCTCTCCCAAAGTGGACAGTATTAGCACGCGCTATGAAACCGCCGCCAAGTCCAATGCAAACGCCCGCTCTCCGGACTCAAAGGAAGCTTGTCCGCCCGGAATGCGATGACAGTGCAACCGGATAGACTCCAGTTTAATAACGCCAGAGACCCAGTTTGAATACCCACAACGCGAAGCGTATTTTTTTCTTTCTAATTGGCTGTACATGGTATTGGCCTCCGCTGCTGATAAGGGCGTACCCCCGGAGCCTTTACGGTGAGCCATTTCCTCCATGCGGTCAGCAGTGGTTAGGTCGGCGGTCTCATGGCGCAAAGTTCCCGGGTTTGATTCCCGCGACTTCGCTAGCCACATTTTTTTTCTTGAGGCTCTTTTTGTTGCGACGTACGGACAAAGCTGGGCCTAAAACCTCTGCTGATAAAACTATTTCTACTGATGGACAACCTGGGCAATACTTTCACCTATGCGAAACCTGGGCGGCGACATGGCAATGTTGGTCGCATGTGTACTGCACCGCCACCCCGCGTGTTCAGTACAAAACACCCGGTGCCCCAATTCTCCATGAAGCTGCCGCGAATCGGCATTGGGTGTTTCATACTGAATACACGAGGTGCCGCCACACTACAAGTACGGTTAAAATTACCAACATGCCACCGAGGTTTCCCTTCGGCGAAAATCGTTTTAGGGCGCATCCCTTTGGTGCCCGTCCCTGGGCTCCACCGCGTCGGTGTTGTCGTGACCGAGCGAATGATGGGAAGACCGACGATTGAAACAAAAAAATTCCCGGCATTTCCCCGAGGGGAAGAATGTGAAAGTGCGAATGCACGAGTTGAATTTGCGCGGTTCGGTAATGTTCGCGAAAGAGAGATCACACACACACACACAACTACAAAGAAAGAAAGATGCATTTATTCACAGACACCTATTTGTGTTGTCGTTGTACTTGATTGCTAGAGCGGATCTCAGCTTTGAAATTTCGTGTCAGTACTCCTTTAAGCAGGTGCATTAGCCCTTCTCACGCCCGATTCTTGGCCAATCCCCCACGTGGGTATGTGCCATGTCAGCGGCCAGGCAGCGCGCGCCCATCTCCCCGCGTTGCCAAGGAAGACGAGGAGATTCCTGGCCAATCCCCCACGTGGGTATGTGCTATGTCAGTGGTCAGGCTGCGCGCGCCCATCTCCACATGCGCGGACATCGCCGGTGGACGCAGGTTCAGGGTCGCTTAAGAAGTGCATTGCACTTAAAAGCAAAGGAGAGTGTCGCGAAATTGGGAAGGGGGAGCGGTTCGCCGTGGTTGCGCGAGGCAGCGCTCTCAGAAAGTGTGTGGTGGGGGAGGGAAGACGGCAACATGCTGGGCTCGACGGCGCTCGACGGCGCGACGCTAGGCGAAAATGTGAGGGGGGCGTACGCGTCACTATGATGTGCGTTCGCTTAAGACGAAGTTCGCGGTCCCTACCCAAGACGAACTTCGAGCCACCGCCGTAAGGGCTCACCGTCGAAAGAACCCACGCGTAAGTGCTGCCTCAGCGCACTGCGGCCATCAGGAGTGAGTGCAGAACTGCGAGTGATGCAACCGGTCGTGCGCTTCTGCAGCGGCTGTTATGGAACGCACACGTGCGCTCTCAGCCAGTTCGTACTGAGCAATGAGCGACGCAAGTGGTGGAACTGCGTCGTCTGCCGCTGTTGCTAAATGAGCTGCCCCAGCATAGGCTCAACGCCGCCGACGCGTGAATTCAGAGTTCCTGCTAAAAAATGAGCAGCTGCGCCCAAATATCGCATTAGGGAGTATCGTAACCGCCAGCCAATTTTTTATTTGTTAATTTTCAATAAGCAGGTAAGCGACATTCTTGGTCTTTATTTTATACCAAATACACCACAAAATGCAACCCTCGTGTAAAGTTAGAGCAGGAACGGAGCAGCGGTTAGCAGCGGGAAATCTTTTCAAAACGTACATTTATCGATGAGCCACTCTGTGTATTACCTCGAGAGTAGCCACAAGTGATGTCCAACTGATGAACGCGATTATCTATCTCAAATCAACCGCGAGGCTTTAGTTTAAAACAGATACGGAAGAGGTGGGTGGTTTAATGGCCTGTAAGGGAAAATAAACAAACTTTTTTGAAACCATGTGGGACCTAGCATCGCCTCCAAGCAAGAACTTGCGCCCTGCGCTCAAACTTACACCCTGTTGTACATCGTTGAGCTGTATTATCTACCGCCGCCTGAGCCAGGCGTGTGACGTATCAACTGAGCATTATGTCTTTCCCCACCCCTTCCTTCTTCCAACTCCCTCTTCCTTGACTATGCTTAAATAAATGCCGGCTGGGGTGGTTCGAGGTCACATAGACCAAGCGCGTTCCAGGCCGAGCCCGGCATCAGCGCCAAGCGCCGTTCACCGAGACCAAGACGAGGGGAGCCCTTCGGCTGCAGCTGCTCCCACACCGACCGACAACGAAGGCGATTTGAACGAGCAGCCTGCAGATCAGATGGCACCCGCACAACCGTCACCGCCTATCCAGAAAGCGCAGAAACCCCCTCAAGTTTTGCGACGCTCAATTAGGGAAAGAAAGCCTGCAAAGCGTCTTCATTATTAACGGAAGAGAAACCTAAATCGTGGAGCTGTGTTATCTCCCGCCGACACAGCCAGGCCTGTGACGTATCAAATGAGCGTCATGCCTTTCCCCGCCCTTTCCCTTTCCATCTCCGTCTCCCTTGACTCTGCCTAAATACTGTCTTCTCGGACAAATAATGGTGCTCAGTCCCCGTCCTCAGTACACGCACCGTGTGTGTGTGCGGCGACCATGTAAGACACCCATACGTGCATTAATGCATTCAGGACGGGCTTGATCCCTGACCAATGATCGAGCGCGGAGTCACCAACGCAGGCAAGGTAGGACAGATCTGGATTGAAATTTGAAAAAAAAAATGTATCGAACTTGGCGTTGTTTCAAAACTTCGCAACCGTCGACGCCAATAATTCGGGAACACGCTTAAGACTGACAACTTGTGAGATGGCGAAAGCCTTGAGTTTTGTGTTGTGGGAGTCCGAGAGCACTAATTATTTTTCTGGACCACTCCTTGGCGGGAGGTAATAAATTTTCCACAGGCCGGCCCGCGCCTTGACGTACCAGAACACGGCCGTGGGAGAGGCTAGAAGCGCACCAGAAGATTCCTACACTTAGATAATGGCCAACTATCATGAGGATAGGGAGCGACTTCCTGCCACGACACAAATCCACGTTCGAGGAGCAATTAATTCATCAAAAGATACTAAAAGATCCCTTGTTCACCTCCGCCTACTAAACGGCTTGTCCCACATTCAGGACCAGGAGATCTCGTCACAATGTAAACACTTACGTATCTTCACCACAACGCAAGCGAGCACGGCTTCCGCCCGAACACTCGCACCCACATCCATTTGCAGTCCGAATATCCCTACGCTTTACCCTAAACGCGATTGGATGTTTTGTCGTACAGGTCTGCCCTCGTAGACAAAGTTAGGTTGGTAACTAGGCACCAGGTGCCCAACTCAGCCTATGGTATACAGTGGAGAGGAAGACCCCCTCATTTGGGGGCTTCACGCTGTCGTGTTCTAGATTAAAATTTTTTCCTCGCCGGCGGCATGTGGCTCAGTGGCTAAGACGTTGTGATGATGATTCCAAGGACGCAGGTTCGTCACGGCCAAGGTGGCTGCTTTTCACACAGAGGCTACACGCGAAAACACCCGCGTGTCGAGATTTCCGTGCATGGTAAAGTTCCCCAGACCGTCTAACTTAACTACCAGCCTTCCAATACGTCGATGTGTATAGTCCAGGTGTAGTTTCTGTGCTTTTAACCCCTGAGAACTTGAAAATATTATTACTTGTCATCCATAAAAATCTTAGGTGTTACGGGCAAGTAGTCAAAAGATACCGGGGCGAAGCAACTGACGAATTTGGAGCCTCTATTTTCATTGCCATCCAAATATACGAGTCCTGAACATAATTTATTTCCGTCTCTTTGACCCTAATCATGCCCAAAAACTAATTCGGAAAGCGCCACTTCACACATCGAGTCAGCACACAATTGTGGATGCAAATGCCACTTCGCAAGCGGTTCCCGGAAGCTGGTAACTTGAAAAGCACTGCATTAAAAGAATCTGTGCCGCGTCCGCAAATGTCGCATGTATGTCTAAAATGCGAAATGATATCTGTTTCGCGCAAAGTGTTTCATGGGTAGTAATACGTTATCGATATCCTGAACAATTGACAAATAATTGATAGGGGGAATCTGCTGGCCTACGCCGATTTTACGCTGGCCTACGCCCTCTTTACTAAAAAAGAGCGCTGGCTTGTGTTGACGTCAGCTGCGTGCTGAGGTTGCGAGAACGTTCACTGTCGGGCAGTTCGTTAGCTCCTCGCACGTGCTTCTCTGAAAGCTGAAGGCCCACGCCCTGTGCCCTAAACGGCGCCGCAGTGTGGAAATGGGAGAAACCCGAGAAACTCGGGCAAACAGCTAATCTCCCACATTTGTTGGCTCACTGCGACGAAACGATAAAGCAGCAGGAAATCGTGCCACCTGCGTTGCGTGTGACGCATGTGTTGCCCCGATGTCTGATAAAACCGGTCTAGCATTAGCATCGTAACGCAGTCTCCAAATGGTCGACCCGCTTCTGCCATGCCATTCGTCGTGAAAAAGTGAGTAGAAAGGGTTTAAAGCAAGTTTTGTGGTAAACCGCCGCTTTTTACAGGCCGGCACAAACAAAACTATTCGAGGGGTTATACTGCCACGCATATTTGTGAGAAGGAAAAAAATAACCTGCCCTTTTATAGTCTCATGGTCCCCTCACCTAGCAGGCATTTATAGGAACAAACTAGGGCGGAGGTGATATGACTGGTTAATGCACCCTATTCGTCGATTACATCATTGTAAGCATATGATTCATGAGGCCGGCCCAACTTTATTGTGGAAAGTTTAGATAAAATATTCAAGAATGCTTGCGCTCACGCAGAAGATTTGAAAGGCGAAGCTATACTAGGTGATTACTGGGCGAACAGAAAGTTGAGTTTTGGTATCGTTGCGGTTTCGGGATTTACGTCGGCGGCATGGCGTTCCAAAGAACACATTTTTTGCAAGGCCAGAGTGAGCTCGTTATTTCGGTCGACGTTTTCCTCCGCCGCTCTACAAGCGCGACTTATCGTCTGTACCGGATGCGTTGCATGCCGAGCCTCTCGAATCACGGCCTCTTCCTCGGCAGTGCGAAGTACCCGCGGCCACGCCATGTGCAGTCCATGGTCACCTACAGCAGCTTCGACATTCAAGTCGCGGCTCTTCTACGGTACAGAGCGTATTCGCACGATGACACGAGGATGAACGAACGACGGTCGTACGCTATAAAGTGTCTTTCTCGTTTCGAGCAAGTATTGCCACGATACGGCGAACGCTGGAATTTTTTTGTCACCGATGTTGGCCAATCTCCCTAAGTGGGTAAGCTTGCATTGACGAACCTGCCCTCCAGGCACCCGGCGGACGCTGGAGTTTTTCTTTTGGCCAATGTTGGGGGATCTCCAATGGCCAATGTTGGGGGGAGCCAATGAAAATGTTGAAGATACAAGAGATGAGAGAAAGAGAGAAAACTTTATTACTGAATAGGTGATCTTCACAAACGACGAGGCTCTCTTCTTTAGATGGGGGAGCCAGTGGCTAATGTTGCGGGAGCTTGACGAACGTGCGTTCGAGGCAGGCGTGCGCGAACGTTCGGCATTTTCTTCGTATTTTTAACTGAGGAACCTGTACGTAAACAATTTGCTCAACAGCTTCGCTGTGCAAAACCTGGATGTTATAATCTGTGATAGCTCTGTGCAACAGGAGAGCGATCCGAGCTTTGTGTCGTGAAGGTTTTTGCGAGAGTAAGCACGGGAAAAGAAATTTTTCTATCCGGTATAGCAGCTCATATAACTGACATGGTCATATTGGATTCTTCAGATTAAGGACGTGCGGTTATTTTATGTAATGTGTAAGAAATGCTTATTAAAAAATTGCCTAAATATTTCGAGAAGTAGCTCAAGAATTTGTGATGAAGGAAGTTGTGGCGCGCATTTATCAAGCGGCGAAGCCGCAGAATAATTCACGGTGAAAGCAGTGCTACAAAAACGCGTGTTTTTAATTAAACAAGATGAAGCGCGAAAGTCTTTTTCGGTAACTTGTAAAGGCCGTCTAACGTAGAGAGGGAAGCCATTGCTCAGGCTACAAAAGCATTTTGTTTTGCTATTGCGTATTACACAAGTCACTAGTTGATAAGTACAAGATTTGAAACCCAACTGGGTTTCTCCTTTCTTTCAACAAATGCGAAAGGCGTGCAGTTCAGAAAGCTCTATGACTAGCTTTAATATTTCCAACTAATTAATTTTTGCTTTCTACTTCCTTAAAATTTTTAGAATAAGAATCGCATACGTGCTCTTGGCTTAAACGCTAAACGATCAAAGCATGTTTTCTTTATGACGTGATCGGCTCTTTAATAGCAACAATTCCGGCCGCCTATGTTGTGAATTGTTTTAGGTGTACGTTTGTGTTAGCTTTTGTTTCCCATTTTTCACTTTACAGTCAAGCATCATGCATACCTTAGACCTCCGCTGTTCAGCTGATAAAAAATGTGTACTTCCCGCTTAGTCATTCTCAGGATGTGAGAAGCTTGGCGTATAGCTGCTCTTTAAAGATGAAAATGTTCGCTTACCTACGAATGATAAATTTTTAGGAAGGTGAGTAGCTTTTGGTTTATGCAGCAGCTGGTGCTTACGACAGTGCATACGTGCAAGCAGCTTGACGTTTGGTACTAGCCAAAGCTACCCCTACCGTTCATGCGAAAAACAGGAAACGCTCCTACAAAAACCCCATCACTCGTCAAAGAAATCGAGGGAAATGAGCCTATGTTGGTTTGGAAACGTGAATGCAAAAGCGTGACCGTCCCGCTACAGGGCTGCGAACCTTCGTTTCGCCTAGCATTTTTTAGGGCCTTTGCAATCTTGTCGCTGGAGACGCTTTGTTTTTCGACCCAACTTAACGCCTTTGAATTGCTTGAGTCGGCATCCTACGCGTTGCCCTACTGATTGTTCGCGCCGGCGTGTAATGGAAGAGCTGAAGACAACGGGGAATTTGGCTGCCTGTTCTTTCTCCCATTTATCTTCTCTGTAGTGGGAGAGGCGACCACGTCTCGATACTGCTAAGTGTAAGCTCTCTCTGTGGGATACCTCGATAATGAAACGTTTTTTACTATAAGGGAAGCCAATGCCGGGTGATCGATTTTTCGCGAAGCCTCCAGTGATAAACTGTTCCGCAGGTGCCGTTTTGTTTGTTACAGGCGACGCAAATCGCTTGCTTCCCTCAAGGGCCATTTAGGTGTCGCCTTGAAAAAGGACGCACTCCGTTTTCGCCAGCTCGAGCAATATCGCTTGTAGCCCATAGTACGTAGGTAGAGTTCGAAATATTGTGAGGCATGGTTGGATAGCATGTAAAACATGTCTATACGATCAGCGATAAATTTTGGAAGGGTAACAAAGAAGAGTCACTTGCACCAGAAACTGACATCGTAATTATAGTATATGCATCTCAACAAGCATTGTGCAGCCCACGAAACTGGGGTCGCGGAGAAAGACCCAACAAAGCCTATCAATTTTTTTCTATTGCATTGCGTCAGTAGCTCCTGCACAGCAAATGAAACTAAGGCTAACCGCTAACCACCGAAAAGCTAGAGTATCATCATGGCTAGAGTAGCTTTGCACTATCATAATGAATCTTTTTTAAACATTATGCAACAGCAGGTGCTTCTGAACATTAAAAAAACTTACACTCAGCAGGCTTGCATTTCATCACTGACTGCTCGAGTGGTGTTGACGTCTTTCTTCGTTTTATTAAATGACTGGGCCGAAGCCACCGCTTCAATTTGTATTGGGGCTTCTGGAAGGAAGGCGAAAAATTTGCCGCTTAGCCTCTTTTAAAAGACTAGATTTGGTCCTACAACCTCCGCAATTTTTTCTCTGCTGCTACTACCTTGCGGCGCCAACACGTAATAAAATGGGAGATCAATGTGGGAACTGCATGCGTACTAGCGAAGGATGAGATACATATTGGGGAATCCCTTGCGAACAGCGCTGCCATTTGTCAGTATGCCCGACAGGCACCTCGAAAACATGCAGTTATCAACCCGCCTGGAAGCTTGGAATGGGTTGAGTCCCGTATTCACTCGCATCTGTAATGGTATGACGTTTTTTTATTGCGTACAGGTGCCGTCATAAGTAATTGGACCACGGGAGCTGTGGCCGAACTGTATCGGAGCGCCGTGTAGCTGCACCGGCGGTAAATGAAAGGACGAGAACACTCATGCGTGCCTGTCGACGGCGATAGTCCATCTATACCTCTCAAACCACTTTTTAAATTTGGCTTCGAGCATTGCTCGCAGCACAGTGCTCTCGGCGACGGCGCTGATAGCAGAGACGAATCTGGCAGCGTCTCTGGCGCACTTCCCGCTGCCGGAGAAGCGGCGCGCTGTCACAGGAATTTGTAGTGAGGTTTTCGTTCAAATATTTTTACGTGTGTACGCTATCAGCGCCATCGCCGAGACCAGTATGCTGCGAACAATGCTCGAAGCCAAATTTAAAAAGGGGTTTGAGAGGTATAGATGGGCTATCGCCGTCGGCAGGCGCGCATGCGTGTTCTCGTCCTTTAGTTTACCGCCGGTGCAGCTACACGGCGCTCCGATACAGTTCGGCCACAGCTCCCGTGCTCCAATTACTTATGACGGCACCTGTACGTATTTCCACCTTCATTCCTTCGCTGGGCAGAGTGGCGTGTAAATTTTAAATGCAGGGCATTTCAGTAACTCACGATGTCACCCGCGTTGACGTCCGTAGTCCGCAACGTCGTTGTCTCTACTATATAAAAAAGAAAATACTATCCGGCGCCAGGTTTCGATCCCTCGACCCTGTGGGCGGAACGCAATGTACATGGTGCTCTACCCACTGCGCCACAAAGCCGACACAGAATGGGACGCTACTAACGCGCCTTATATCGTTGACTCATTCAAATTACTGCTGACTAGCGCTCTCTCGTCAGCAGTTGCCACAAGTGCAACAACATTAACGTAACGCAAACTACTTAACGTCGTGCGCCCCCGGAAATGCTCTGCATTTGATCGTGCCCCTCGCGAGGGGGATGTTTATACAGTAACTCCTACTTCTAGCGGACTCCTGGCGCCCTCTTTCTGCCATTGTAGAGACTATGAGGCGGTCTTCCAAGGGCGCCAAATTTGAATTCTACAAAATCAATTTTTTTTGTATTGGTGCACGACGGTGTTTTAAGCCTGTGAGTCATGAAGTACTACGCTCGATAGAAATGTTACCAGGTGAGTTGCCCTCAAAGGAAATCAAAATAAAAACCGAAAAGGCTCCCTGTTTCACCGGGCACCATCGATATGTCCTCAGCCGCATCCCCCGGACGGCCGATAACCAAAAGGCTCGTATCGGAAAAATTTCTATACCGCATATATCTTTCGCTAAGCTTACTTCCCTGCCAGGGACGGCTTGGACACTGGAGAGACATTTCTCTGTTGCGTCTGACGGATTTCGCAAGGTGCATTTCACCAACGCTGATGAGTTTTTGTTAAAGTAGAAGCTTTTGCTCAGGTCACAGGTAAACGGTATGCCTCCAGAAAGCAATGAGGTGGCTTTGCCTGCCAGTTATTCAGAAGCAAAAAGATGGCACGAGCGTCAACGCTGACATCAACAGTGTGGAACAACAGCTTCCACGTTAGCTTCACTATGATCAATAAATCAACGAACGGACATGACGGAGAAGTCAGTGAATTTATCCTATTTCTTGCACACGAATGAAAACATGGAGTACAGTCACTTGTTCACCAGATCCGAGCAGGTCCACACTTGCCTCTACTGTTTAATGTTGAACATGATTCACTATCGCTCCAGAGGTTGACTCTATAAGTATACTTAGTTTTCTTTGGAGAAAAAAGTACTTCCTAATAATATACATGCACCCAGGGTGTTTTTAATTTCGGGCTTTAGGAACACGGTTACTTTTAAATTACTCGTAACTACCGAAAAGCACAGTTTCCAGTTTACGTGTTAGCCTGGGAACTAGCTATTCGGGACAATAGTTGAGCGTTTCAAGGCTATGCTTTTTGGGGAGCTGAAGTGATTCAACGGTACTTGTGCCTTGTGTCTCATCGTTAACAGTAGGTGCGTGTGCTTTGTAGTTTTTTTAGTTATAGCGTAACTCGCGGCAACTGTAGGCGGCACTCTCACAATACAACTGCACAAATCCTCCTGCTCACAAAGGAGTTTGCTACATCGACTTTTATGGTTTTAGGGATATCTCTCGCTCGTCCAACACCTGGGACCACCTACACCTGTGCGCGGAAACTGCAGGCCGTATATGAGCTTTTTTTTTTTCAAACATAAAAGTTAATGGCACAATCAGTTCAGTCTAGAATACTAAAGTCACAACAGCAGAGATGAAACGAGTGATAAAATAGAACATTTGGTATCAACCATCTATGACAGAGAACTGGCGATGAAAGCATTCAGAAAACACTAGATTGCTTCGATTGCCATTATCCGAGTCTCTTTATTTTATTACACGGCAGTCTCTCATCACCCAACACGTTCACAGATGAGTAGAAAGTTTGCCCAACATTGAAAATTTATTCCTAAGTTTGTTTCACCATGTCAATGGCGCATAAACGTTTGGGAATAGGTTGGTGATTGAAAATGTTGAAGCTAGACAAAATGAGAGAAAGAGAGAAAACTTTATTTATTATTTATTACTTAAAAGGCGATCTTCACAAACGGCGAGGCTCGCTTCTTTAGATGGGGGTGAACATAGTGAGGTGAAAAAGAAAGGAAACAGGGGAAAATTACGCAGAAACAACGAATAGAAGGGAGAATAACTCGAAATAAATAGAGCAATTGTGTACCTCACATTCTTTGCTTATAAAACGTATAGAAATATTAGGTACGCACCGAAGTTAAACACAGAACCCGTTTCACACAGCTTAGATGTATACCGGCCGATTTCATTAATTTGTTGCGAGTTAGGAAAAAGCATCATTACCAGTCGAGATGGCAATGGCTGTCGCCTCGAACAGAGGACACACAAACATTCCTTTAAAAATTGCACTCTCGAGCTTCAAGGGCCCCAAAAAACGAACAGATACAGGCAGGGGCAGGCAGTCTATCCAAGCAAATGCTACCTGGCGACATGGTCGAAGAGAACGCCAAGCAGAAGGTACATATTCGCGCCGTGTACGCCAGACCCAAATGTTAGGCCTACGTGGAGCAAACCGGAGCGTCATTTTGGGTGTTCTAGAAAGGTGGTGCGTACCTCTAGACTAGTGCATACTCGCCGTGTGGGATTGGCCAACCAAAAAATCCATCACGAGAAAGCTTCGCGTTCAATCATCGTCGTCGTGAGACGCAGGTGCGCATAATTATCACATTATTCATGAGCTCACGCCTCATCTGTCACGCCACTTGGTCTGTACCACATAAGCCTTTCAAAAGGCCAAGAGGACTCGGTAAGCTTATCGACCCCACCATGAATACATGGTTATAGCAGCCACCATTCCCCAATTCATTGTTCTGTGTAGACTTCTTTTGCTCTACTAGTAGTAGTAGTATGTATGTATTGTTGGATTAGGCGGACTTAGCCTAGCATAACTGCCCGCAATTGCTCCGCCTAATCGTCCCCAATACGATATCAGAGATACCAAATTCGCCACACGTCACTTAGTCCTGTGGACTGCAAGAATCCCAGCAGGAGACGAGACACCTCTCTTCGCACAGTCCAGTGGTCCCTAGGAAAAAAAATGCCGTCCGATGTAGTA
This sequence comes from Haemaphysalis longicornis, assembly GCF_048455015.1. Classification (NCBI taxonomy): domain Eukaryota; kingdom Metazoa; phylum Arthropoda; class Arachnida; order Ixodida; family Ixodidae; genus Haemaphysalis; species Haemaphysalis longicornis. Next base: position 114,291,814 of record NW_027526422.1, on the reverse strand, counting down.
TGATTCACTCCTAGCTTCTGGAGATCACGGTAAAAGTTAGTCCGCTCAAGGGTGATTTCGGAGCAGTTAATGATGTAGTGATCAATGTCACTAGTCACACTACACACGGGGCACACAGGGGCTGAAACAATATTAATTTTATGTAGCCAAGCTGGTGTACGGGCTGAGTCTGGTTTTACTCTCTGGAGCAGACAAGCTTCGGCTACCTTCCGGCCTTTCGTCACGACTGGTTGATGTGCTCGTCGCCACAGCTGCCCAAAGTACTCGCGAATGGTGTGTTGCTGTATGCGTTGGAAATCCCACCGCGTTTGCACCGTACTTGTAGACGATAAGGCATTTTTTGCAAGACTGACGTGCTACACCGACGTGCGACGAAATCCTCTGGAAGTGCACGGTGAAGCCTTCATACTTGAGCCGGTTTAGAAGTACTAGGGATCGCTGACAGGTTTTTTTTCCACAGGTATACCCTGCTGCAACAGGTGAAGGGTTGACTTTGCATCGCTGAATATTGTGACTTTTTGCCCTTCAAACAATGATAGTCGGCACAACTCAGCTTTTATGGCAACACACTCACTCCCTGTAGATGAAACCAAAGGCGTCACCTTAGCAGCCCACGAAATATTCATACTGGGTATGCAACAAGCCGCCGCGCACACCCAACTTTTTGTGTCAACCGATCCATCAGTGCATATGTACTGAGGGTCTCCGTATTCCCGTTCCAAATGCTCCAGCACCAGTGCTTTCGCGAGCCCATCTCTCACTTCTATGGCGAGTAGAGAATGCCACAGCGGGGTTCTTCGGTTTCCAGAGTGCCTGAGGCGAGAAACCGTCGCCTGTACAGTGCACGGCCCACAGTTGAAACAGTATCCCTTTACGGCGTCACTCAGGAACATTGGGGTCACGGACTTCCCTGCCCATTTACTGTAAGCACGTACAACGGCGACAGTTTCCGGCTGAGAGAATCGTAATTACAACGAACATAAGTACCTCAAGAGTGAAGGTTAAGGAGTATAAAATAATGGTTTTTTTCGTTGAAGCAGTTTGTGGCTAAGCTTTAGAAGGTGTGAGCGCTATCTCTTCGTTCCAAGGCGCAACATATAGTTCTAAAAAAATGTATAAATTTTCATAATTTGTTTACGCCTCACTCATATATGAGTTGCCACTGATTACGGACGTGATTAGGTGTCCGGACTGCATATATGGCTTGACTTCAATCACTGTTTCCAAAGCGCCAAGTTATTTGTTGGCAGATCGCGGGAGTTTGTAAATGCACTGAATTATTCACGAGAACGCCGAAAAAAAAACGACCTTTGCGGTACGCATTACTTGCCCCCTTGTTTTAAGCACAAAGGTTTTATGGGCATTGACAAGATACCTGCGATATTAGGAGTGGGGCGAAATACAACTTAAACTCTAGCGCATAACCAAAATCGCTCAGCCATAAAATCGGTTTGTCCCGTTGTAAGCGCTACGTCCAGCGAAGCTGTTAGTTGAAGGAAAAGAAAATGTAAGTTAGCGAAACGTGCGTTTGAGGCCTCCTGGGGAAGACGATACGTCGATCATGCTGTCTCATTGCTCTTTATAGTTTTAGTAGGAGAAATTATGTGAAAGGAACCTTTATTCATCCCAAGGTCCAGCTGCAGCTTGCATTTTGTTCAGTCTGTTGCAGCAATATTTAAGAGTTTTTATTGTTTTTAATCCTGATGCATAAACAATTGCAAAGGAAAGATGACTGATGGTTTTATAGTACTCGCTTTTAGCAACCGCACGCTTCTGCCTTGTTTTCTGCCCTCAAAACAGCCTCCAGCTGCAACAGCCTTCGCCCCTGAGGGAGAAATATTTGGGATGAAGCGATGTATGTTTTTCGAGCAAGAGAATGCATTTTGAAGGAATGGTTGTATAACAGGAAAGAATGCAGTGCTAAGGAAATTTTCATCTTTCAGGACCCCGGCAATCTTCACAATATCTTCAGAGCGCCATGAGAGGAAACCTAAAGCAACTGACGAAAGCCATGTCAGTCAAGTGCGACACAGTATGGATAAGCACTGGGGAATTGCTGCTGCTGCCGCCTTCGCATCATTCTTCAATATGGCCACCCAGATAAACTCCGGATTCTTCTTTGTGGCTATCATGAAGACATTCGGCGTGGACCACAAGGATGCCGCCTGGCCGGGGAGCGTGTTCACCATCATGACCTTCTCCGGAAGTAAGCTAGACTGACTTCTTGACTATACCAACGCAAAATTTTCACGACGTGGCTCTAAACAGTTGTTATATTGCCTGATCGGTTTTTGTAGAGCCGCCTAAAGTAAGCCAGTGAAGCATAAATATTAGCGGTGAATCTCCTTTTTTTTAAATAGAAAACTCATACCGGGTGTACAAAATCAAGTTTTATGTTTGTCCTTAAATTAGATACGGTGAGGCACGCGAAGACAACGTGTGAAAATACGTTATGTGACCAGAGCGACAAAGAGTGAGAATACTTATCGCTGTCAGCAGCCCACCTAACTAAAATTGAATAATTAACTTTTTGTATTCTACAGTAACAGGGTATGTCTCTATTGAAAAGTTAGAGGCAGTCGTGTTTTCATATAGTATTGGCCGGAAGAATTCTGTAGCTTGTCTGTGCTCCGAGATATGCGACTCCAAACTTTAATCGCCCTTCGCATAATTGCGCAAGCACAAGAGTTGGAACAGGCGGAAAGCTTCTGCTTGATGCCGTTGTACCGTCATATTCTGATTTCGCCAGCCGAGCGGGGATGGAGGACAGTGTCATCTTTGCCAATGTCCCCGCTCCGTTTTCAGACTAAGAGCCGCACGCAACAGCTGCGGCACATCACGGAGGCTCTCTCCGCCGGTCCTAACTCTCTTTAATGCGTAATCATGCTAACAACAATTGAAGTTTGTACTCGTTATACCGGAGAACAGACACGCCAGCAGAATTCTTCCAACTGATACTGTGTAGAAACCCGACTTCCACTAACCTTTCAATACAAATATGCCTGTCTACTTGAGTAACAAAAAGTTTGATTATTCAGTTTCAGCTAATTGTCCTACTCAAAGCGATAATTATTATCTGAGTTTGTGTCTCCCTGACAACATAACTTATTTGCACAGGCCGTCTTCGCGTGATACCCAGTGCATATATTTTGAAGAAAACCATAAATCTCAATTTCGAACACCCGGTATACCGTATACAGACTACATACAAATATTCTTGATATATTCTGCAGGATAAAGCTAATTAGACTACTCTGCGACGGATGTAAGTTTACTATTGTGACATAGCCCTCCCTTTTGGTTGTGCCATCTGCCGGACTGTCACACCATGCAGGGAGAACTTTATATGAAACAACGCGCTTGTTTCAAATACCGGTTCATATACCGCAATGTGCCTCTGTTCTCCAATAAAAAAGTTATAATACGAAGGCTGAGCGTTTAGCCTGTTTTATGCATAGTCCCTGCACAAAGCTTTTGCAAGTCGAACGTAGTAAAAAATTCGGCTGTCCGTAGATTGACTATCAGTAATGTCCTGATTTCCGTAACATGCCGAGCATTCGGTGTAAGCGAATGAATTAGCCATTCAGTGCCATTTATGCATCTGCACAATGGCGATAACACATCGTGACGCTCGTTTTTAAGCATCAATATCAAATTATGTGGGTTGATTCGTTGTTCCAACAAACAGTTTTGGTGTTCCAACAAACAGTTTTGGTGTGGAGTGTAGACTCCACGTCTTTCTTTTCTTTTGCTGGTATAAAAACCTCACCCACAGGTCCAAAGCAAGCCTAAATTTAATGGCAGTCAATTCAATGCCAATGTGGCGATGTTCGACGAAGGTGAGCTGGTGTTGCACGGTTGAGGATTTCCTTTATATCGTTGTTGTCCCTCGCCCAACCACTTAAGCTGGTTTCCATACTAGTCTGCATTTTTTGCTCTGTGGTTGTAATTGACAAAACAATATATTTCATGATCGGCGTATAACAATTTTGACGCATTGGCTCCCAGTCAGTAATGAACCTACTATAATTTGCATTCACTTGCCTTCCGTAGGGAATTTGAATCATTCGTATTGGAGCTTTGAAGCCCTTAGAGAAAACGAAGTGCGATTTGAAGTAGTTTTACCTGTATAATTTAAAAATGCTGAAAAACTCAAGTAAACTATTTATGTCAATGGTACTGTATACGACGAATGGTATGCATGAAAACTTGTCGCAGAAATATCTCTCGGGTAACTGAAATTGGGTGCTTTGAAGGCTGAACTTCGGCGATACTAGTCACGTTTCCAGTCACTGGAGCGGTTCAATTTCGGGATCCCTTCAATTTCTGGCTGTACGGTTATGAGGGGTGCCTTTAATATGCGATTGAACCAGTCCAAATTACAGGACTGTTATTCCTCTCTCCAAGCACTATATCTACGTCAACTCACGCCCACGTAAATACAACCATAATGCACTTTATTCCACCCCTAGCAGAATTGTTTTAATCTCAATTCTTACCAATGCTCGGTACTTCGTGAGGCATCCGCAACCTTACTAATCATTCCATCAATCACTATGAGGTTCGTAATCTGTATTAAATATCACTTTAATTCTTCTCTATGCATGCGTAATTCATGTTGTTCATTCCAGTCAATCATTGATTTTATTTACCCTTGCTCACCTACCGCTGTCATTTTTTTTCTCTGAATTCTTCATTACCAATCATAACCATAACCATAACCCACCCTAATCCCACATTGTTCCACGTTGCTGAATTTTGCCACCGATTACTGATAAATCGAAATGACATCGGTCGTCATCTTTTTTAAACATGGCTGGCTAGCTTTGGTTCACTCCTGGGGTTCCTTGGGTGAATCAATATTTTTTGAGCCGAAATTTAGCGCCATTCGTGTTCACTCCACGGTCCTTCAAGCTCACCTTCCAATGAGACATACAAATCTTTCAAAGCTTCAATAGCTTTGCGGTTAGCGTGATTTGACAAGAATAATGCCTGCGTAAGCTCAGAGTAAAGCACCAGCACATGCCCTGTTATTCCGTGCTACTCTTTATGACACGTTCAAAGGAGTACTTTTGGCGATATCCTGTTTGCTGTAAACAACCAATGTTTCAAACGGTTTTGATACATGCTTGTCTGCCGGCAAAATTTCCTGTGCCATCTTCGAGAGTTTTCAGCGTGGAACAGAAGCTTTCGTTAGTTTCATTCCTTTCTTTGTGGCTGATGCCGACTAAGGGGATTCCCTTAATCAACAGCTTTCGGCGGCTATTCTACCCGCATCACAAAATTCACAAAACTATGTATTAGAAACTGAAATGTTGTACAATATTGTGTGCCGCGCGACACCTGACCTTCAGGGCACAGTGAGCAGAAGAAGTACGTACTAATCACGAAGAACCGAAATTCTCGGAAATCTGATTGTGGGGTTTAACACACCGAAGCTACACAGGCGATGAGTCATGCCGTAGTTGAGGGCTCCGGGTTAATTTTTCCACCTGGGGATCTTCAACTTGCGCCGAAATCTCGAACACACTGGAGTTTTTGCTTTTCGCCTCCTTCAGAAAAGACGCCGCCGTGGTCGGGAATCAAACCTGTGTCCTTGTTCTCCGCAGCACAACGCGTAGCCACTGAGCCATAATTCTAGGAAATCTACGGGAAGGCCGGCAGGCGCAGATAATTATCATCTTGTCTTTAAAGTGTTTCATAAACTTGCATGGACGTCTGACGCCACCCTGAGTTGCCAGGCGGAATCAGTTATGCGTGATGTTTGGACGTGCCGGCCAGCGGAAAAATGTAGGCACAAGCGACGTACCCGCCCCCACAAATTAGCAGCTGAAGAGGGAACAACTAACCATGCAAGCCCTGGAAACAATAAAAAGACAGAGTGGTGGTATCGTAAACATGGGCGATACAGGTCGCATAGCCGCCAACCTTTGAGAAAGATTTCCAGCTGAAGCAAGTGGCAACACCCACCGGCAACACCAGCAAGAACCAATGACAAGTGAACAAGTAACTATCACACGCGCACATGAACGATTCGGGTATCAAAACATGAGGAGCATCGGAACTATTTCGGCCGCAAGAGCTCCTCTCTAAAAATGTGCAAAAACAGAGCAATGTTTCCAACTGGCATTCATCATAATACTTCAGCAAAATTTGGGTGCCAGCTTGGCCTTATGTACATCTAAAGAAAATTAATTTTAATTTATTTACTCATTTCTTTTAGTACCTTAAGGGCCCGTGATAGGAATTACATAGTGGGAAACAGAACAAAATGCAATAGTCCGGTTCAGCGAGGAGCAACTTCAAAAGAAAGTTCTTCATCAATCCATCTTCCTTGTTGCCTGCTTCTTTAACAATGCATGTAGGACACAATTTTTTGTCATAATTTGACGTAACAATTATATGTAAAGCGGACGCCTATAATTTAGGTTGTGCTTTGAGACTTTGTGCAGGGTAAGCTGACTAATTTCTTCAATTCTTTGTCGTAATTTTACTGTTTAGGCTATTTACGCGATATTTTATCATCCTTTACACGGAAGTGCGTCTGTTGAAGTGCTTCGTTGGCAGTGTTGCCTTTCACGCTCGGATACGGCTACCTCTGGTTCTGCTCTGGCGTTTTTAAACCACAAAGGCAAGGGGTAATAAGAAGGGGCTCGGTAATCAAACACATCACCAGCCGCTTGATTTGGGGCACAATGAGTCATGCTTAAAATATCACAGCGAAGCAAATATACTTACCGCCGTAAATACCGCAATACAAAAAAAAAATTGCACGGGAATACCGCTTTTTTACGAGAAATAGGCATTCGCAGCGTGTCAAATGCTTATTTTTAGCACAATAAACACTCGATTTTAAGGGACACTGAAGTGAATTTGTCAGCTTTCTGTTTATGTTCGCACCCGCCGCGGTGGCTCAGTGGCTAAGGCGTTGCGCTGCTGAGCACGAGGTCGCGGGTTCGATTCCCGGCCGCGGCGGCCGCTTTTCTGATGGAGGCGAAAAGCAAAAACGCCCGTGTGTACGAGATTTCGGCGCACGATAAAGATCCCCAGGTGGTCAAAATTAATCCGGAGCCCTCCACTACGGCGCGCCTCATCGCCTGCGTTGCGTCGGCGCGTTAAACCCCACAATCAATCAATCAATGTTTATGTTCGCATTGCATTGACTGACCCAAATAAACAAAGTTTCCATCATTTATCTGGTATACAGACTGGAAGAAGAAAAGATAGGATGCGACATGTGCGGCCGCCGCAACAACACTAGTGACGCGCATTTGAGATGCGATGTGACTGAACGATTTTCAAGATTGGAATTCAAACCAGTTTCGGTTTCGGTTTTGTGCAATACCTTATGCTTGCTGGTCCGACGTTATCGTTGACTGGGCATTCATGATATCTCAGGAATTGGCATACCTCGCTTCGGCCATGTTGTCGGCTGTAAAATGCGTCAGATAAGCCAGCCAGCACTGCTTAGAATCGTAACGATCAGTAGCCGAGGCGTACGCAGTGGCTCAACTCCCTCCGCGTCAGCGGAAACGCTCAAATGCGACACGATCTGCCCCCACTTTTGGAGCTTGCTTGACTCGTGCCTGTGTAATAAGAGGCGTGTTCGCACTAGGTCGAGGGTCGGCTGATGCGGCGTTGTACCCGCAAGCAGTCGGTGCTTATGTTAGTACCACGTCAACGAGAACTCCCCAGCACGTCAGAGTCAGTGTGCATGCATTCTACGATCTAGCTGGCGTAGCCAAATGGTTTTAATAGAGAAAACATTACCCCAAAACAAAACAGTATAATGAATTTAAATAAAAAGTACATGCACTATCGAGGATTTGAACTTGTAAATTATCAAACACTAGAGACAATGCCCTAAAGCACTCGACCATAACCACAGCGGTTACAAGGGGGAAATATAAACTTCATTTCATAAAATTTAGTTATTTGTTTTTAGTTTCATCATACCCAGAAGCTTACAGGGAGGATTAAGAGAAATGTGAACAACAGAGCACACAGCCTCCGACGCATGCTGCACCATCTGGCTGCATGCGCACCTCTTCGAGAGCGTTCAGAGAGCGGCCTAAATTTATGGGAAATGCTTGGTCGAAAAGCAACGCGAATCGTTTATTTTGAGGCACCTTCTCACGCTGCGTCACCACTGAGCAGGATGATCGTTGAAGGGCACCATGCTAGCTGCAGTCAGCCTGCTGCTTGCTTGGCTCCAGAATGTAGTAGATAACATGATGCTCCGTGGCGACAGACCATAAAAAGACGCCTCAAAATAAATGACCGGTGTCACTTCTTTATCAAGCATTTTCCATAACAGTAGGGCACACTCTCAAACGCTCTGAAAAAACTACGCATACGCGCAGTTTACTGTCAGTGCAGCCAGACGGTGCGGCATGCGTCGGAGGCTGTGTGCTCCGTTGTTCGCAATTCCTTTAATCCCCCTGTACATAGCGTTTTCCTGAATAACTATCGTGCCGTAAGCGTCCTCCCAATTCCCACAAATAACTCATCTCCAGCGAGTCCATTCCTAGGCAGCAAAGCGATTGCGAGTTCGTGGCCGTGCTGCTGACTGCTATGCAAGTTAACCCAACTCAAAAAGTGCTTCCCATTCATTGGTTTTATGGTTCAAAATGAACTTTTCGGTTGATTTTATTATCTTATTATCTATATTAGCTTCGATGGTTCTTCTCCCGCCTTCAATATGCCTTACAATTTTCTACTAGCTAGATTTTTTTACTACCGAAAAGCGTTTGTGCGCTTGCGTGGCGCCACTTTGATATCATAGACATAACTAAGCTTGGTAAAGTCTACAAATTAAAAAAAAAACTAAAGGCACATTCTTCCACGAACTAGAGGTGCCGTAGCCTAGTTTCAAGTGAGCGAACGAATCCCGACACACGCCGGCGGCCGTTCGGCTGATTCTGTTGCAGGGTCGGCGAACCGCACAGAAGCGTACTGAAGCCAAGCGATCTCGAGGGTTCATCATACGTAACGTCATAGGAAATCGACAAGGAGGATGCAGAGAGGGAGAATCAAATTTGAACTGAGTTTTCTATTAAATAAATTCTGTACACGCACCAATCGTGGTCGAAACATAACCTATAGACTCGATATACTATTATATGCAACGCATCTCATTCACCCGCCTTGTCCCTGCATCCGGCGTTATCGTCGTCGGCATCCGCCCCTCCCCCATTCTCCTCGCCCCGCCAGCTGCGCTCTCCATCGCTCACCCCTTCTCCTCTCGGATAGCGAACACTCTCTCGCGAGGGGCATTGGATTGGATTCGATTGGATTGGCTTGGATTGGCTTGGCTAGGCTTGGCTTGGATTGGATTTGGATTAGATTGGATTAAAGTGGATTGTGTTGGATTGTGTTGCGTCATAGCCGCGGCAGACGCACTGGCGCTGGCGCGTCCCTTCACCCATGGAGGAAGAAAAAGTTAGGAGACGGCGCCGCCGGAGAAACGTGAAGCCTATAGGGACCGGGCGGCCGTTGTATGGCACCACCGTCGTTTCAGCGAACAGCGCCGCCCGTGGCGAACCGCTCGTCAGTGGAATGCCGGTGGCGGTCAGGGCAGCGTAGTTGTGCATGGCTTTCTGTCGTTTTTCTGCGGTGCGGCTTGCAAAGCGTACTTAATCCCACGTGCATTTTTCAGATCGGTAAATCTTGAGTGTGGATGTGACGTTTACGAGGCATGCCATGCGTGTTATTTACGCCCATACTCAGTATTTACAAATAGCAGACGACGCTCAATGCGCCAAACTGGAAGTCAAGCTGGAAGTGAAAGTTCGGTGCTTCATGCAATTTTTTCATGCCTGCATGCAGTTTCGCGAATCGAGGAGTATATTGCCGCTAAATGCTCCCACAAAGCCGGTGTGTGCAACCGATCTAGGAATGCTGCGGCGCTGGCCTTTGGCAGTTGATGACGAAACGGCGTCGACGTCGTGCACAAGCGAAAGACAAAGTTGGAGGGTGTCTTCGAAGATTTACCTCAAAACAGAAATTGTGATGAACGACGCTTCCGTAACTTCATTACCTACGGCTGAAACGTGTTTAATTTCACAGAAATGCTCTTACTACAGTCATCGGGAATCGTTGATAGAATAAATACCGCATGATAGTAGAATGTTATTGCTTGTCATGGAGAAGCATTGCTTTACAAGAATTGCAATGGTTGCTGGCTAGTTGGTAAATGGTTTTTCAAAAACCAATTCCTGCGTGGCTGAAGGACGCAAGAGGGGAGGGTGCCCGAAACCTGTACTCAGCTTCACAACTTAATGCTGCGGTCGGTTTACAAGCTGCCACCTACGCTTGAAAAATCATACACACCTCCGTCTAACGACGATGATGGTTTATCGCAAAGCTCTATCGTATGGATTTCGTTGGTTGCCTTCTGCATTTGAACTTTGACTAGTTAAGCGTTGAATTTGTCCAGCACGCAGTTTGGTCTTTTAATCGCAGCGTCTTTGACTTTGACCATTGCCCATTCGATTTCGCAGGAAGAAAGCTTTGCGTTCAACCATCATAATCATTAGACGAAGGGCTAGATGATTTTGCTTTTTAATTTTGAACTTCCATGCCACCTCTCCAAATCTAACCTTTTTCCAGCGTGTCGGTAATGTGTCTGTGGTGGAGGACTCGGGCTCATGCACCGATATTTGAGGCAACTAATCACGCGTTTTTGGTGTCTTGCATTACACGATTTTTTTAGGTACTCGGTAAAGTATACTTAAGCATTAAAAAACACCGGCTGACGTTAACACTGCCACATTTTTTAACTATCGGTGCCAGCCTTTATTCTACGCAAGTGGTAAAACGGGAAGGGGAGGAGGGATGGTTTGTAGCTTGGGCTGTTGAGTTGGTGAATAACTTTGGCTCTTGATAAAATGACCACCATAAACGCGGGATTTCCACTTCGGCTTTCAGGCTGCCATGCTGTCACAGTGTCGCTCACCAAAACCGAAGGTACAAAGCTCACGGTTACAGAAAGTGTAAACTACCGCAACATTTCTACGGCTTCACGGTAATCCATCTCGTATGCAGGTGCCTTTCTATTTAAAGCACACGTATCGAGGTATCCCAGCGCTAAGGCTGGCGTAGAAACCGTAGTCACTGAAACCAGTGAAGATAATTTAAAGTGGTAGAAATGAATTCTAATATTGCTAATAGTTTTATTCCTAGTCAGATCGCGCGGAGCCAGGCGCAGAGCGCTGCAAAAAGCGCTCGTGTCAATGTGGCCCTTCCCCAACCTTACAAGCATCCAATAAGTTTGCGTAGCCATTAGTGCATTTAAGAAGAAAATAATACTAATAATAGTAGTTTTATTCGTACTCAGAACGGGTGGAGCCAAGCGCAGATCGCTGCAAAAAGCGCTCATGCCATTGCAGCGATACCCAACTTTAGACGCGTCCGACAAGTTTACGTAGTCATTACTGCATCTAAGAACCCAACACATCTGTTTAGACTTCGTTTCATCTCATGTCTGATCACAACGCCACCAAAACATACAAAGCACCGAAGCAAACACGCAAAAACAACGGGAGGCTGTGTAGTCCAATGCACCGGCTCATTCCACTGACGAGTGGAGCGCCGAGTGGTGGCGCCACCCGTCCAGCTGCCCGGTCCCTATACATAAAGAGTAAAATCGAAGTCGGCCCAGGCGTCACTGCACCACGTGACCCCACCGCACCGCCTCTGTATACGCCTCGAGCGCGGCCTGTAGGGGCGCCACTGAAATCCCCCTAGCGGCCCGTTTCGAAAGCAGGCGCGGGAGTCCCCGGCCCGTTCCGCCCTGTCGCCGTTGCTTTTTGGCTCGTTCAAGACAGCGATTTACCGTTTGTCCGCGTTCGAAATACCGAATAACGTGGAGCAGGCACTCTGTTTGCAAGCGTGGTGTGTTCGCGAGAGTATAAACGTTTATGACGCGATCTTAGTGAGATCTATATGATCACCGGGCGTGTGTCACAGGCCGGCGCCCCGAAGCCAGCATTTGCATGCAGCTGATTGCAATTCCGCTGCCCCGAAATTTAGTGGCAGTGTCTCCGTATGCGGCCGTATACACACTATGATTTAAATCGACTTTGTGCACTTACAAAATCCAGCGGAGCACTCATACCTGACAGCACGTAAGTTACGCCTGCCAATATCACATATCAGATATTGATCAGTACCATGAACAAGCCAATGCGGCATACATTTCACAAACACTGTACCAAAGAAGTACGATAGATAATGCAAAATTACACCCCGGAGTCAGCACACGACGACAAATTTAATGATGGGTCGTCTTGTCCCGATGTGAGCGCTCGCAAAGATTCATCTGTTACATTTATCCTCCACGAGAAGCGCGAAGATGGGCTTATAGAGTAATCCGCGTCCGCGTCAGACTCTTCTTCGAAACATCGTCATATGACACAGGGAGACTGCAGAATCTAGCATAAACCGAAATCAGAGACCCTTATCAGATACGACACTCTTCCAACGAGCCCGTGTGTACGAGATTTCGGCGCACGTTAAAGGTGGTCAAAATTAATCCGGAGCCCTCCACTACGGCGTGCCTCATCGTCTCCGTTGCGTCAGCGCGTTAAACCCTGCAATCAATCAATCAACTCTTCCAAAGACACCTCGTATCGCTTGTGAACTGCCTACCCTGCAGTCTTCAAAAAATGCGTTCGCCGAGTGATCAGCCGTTCGTTGAAGGCAAAAAACAAACGAAAAGTGAACACGCAGCTTGTGTGTGTGATTACTAAAACGTTCAGTCGTTGATTTCGCTCCGCATTTGTAAACAAGGATAGTTGAGCGTCCTCCTCCTCCCCCCCCCCACCCCCCTTGTCTAGCGAAATATCAGTGCATTTCGCATCTATAGTTCATCTCACAAGCTAGCTGCAGCACTGTGGAGGCTACATTGTTATCAATAGTGCGCCCACTGAGGGCGCCTAATCCGCCGTGAAGGGGGTCCTGAAAGGACACTCCCTTCTCCCCTCTCGGCAAGTGGCACCGCACGGCCCCGGCGCCTTTTGTCGCTTCCTTCGCGGTGAGTTAGGCGCCCTGAGGGGGAAAACAATGTAGCCTCCACAGTGCTGCAGCTAGCTTGTGAGATGAACTATAGTTGGTCTGGTGAATACTACCTTGCTCAAACAAACGTCTTTAGCATTTCAGAAGCTGCACGCGCTGTTTTTTTTTTTCATTCCCGTACGAATATTATATTTATTCCTGACTTGCAGACCATTAATTTTCCCGTGGTTTCATTAACATATACCTTGGTTCTTACTATAAGGCATGAGTGGGCATATATCTGACAATGCACAGCCTTTGAGTGCACTTAACATTTTCGCGTGGCTTATATTCCCAAAAAGGCACAAGTTTTTGTCAGCTGTTGGGTTATCACATCCCCGAAACATATTTTTCTACGTCGTACATATTCGAAGCAAAGCCGCATTTGTTGTCTGCGCCGCAAAACGAACCAACCTCTTACAGTGCCAATATCAGGCCTAAACGAGGCGACAATAAATAGAATTCACTTGTGCTGACGTGTTCGAAGGTGACAGCGGTGGTATGCTGCTGCCGTCGCCGACGCCCACAAGAGTGGCCAAGACGCGCGCAGAACCGCCTCCCCGGGTAGCTCTTTTTGGCGTTAGAGCGCTCTACCAAGACGCAGCTGTTTTTTTGAAGTGCCCTAAACATGCAGTTAGCTTACAGACGTCACCATAACAAGTTGTTTAGTGCGCGGAAAGGCAAAGAGAAGCGAAAGAGAACCAAAACACTGCATGACCACCTATCAGCCACGCAGCGCTAATCCCGCTAACGCCGCGGAGAAGCGGCGGCAGGCGGCGCAGCGATCGCGAATCTCGAGGCGTCTGGGCCGCCGCGCTCTTCAATTTCGTCTGCTCGAAACTGCTCTGCGGCCCGTTGTCGCGAAGCCTGCTATATGTTGTTTTTTTTTCCCACGGCTTTTGTCTTCCGCACGTACGCGGCACTCCTGCCCGCACACGGGCATGAGATCGCCGACCAGACAAATGCAGGAAGGACGGGGAATAGCTACCGCCAACGAAACACGAGAGATGCCCCGGAGTCGGAGACCGCCGCCGCCGCCGGCCCACCCGACCTTGGAGGGCCGACTGCGGCGGGTTGAGAAAGGGAAACGGCGGAGGGAGCGGCGTCAACGGACCTGGGCTTGCGAAGGCTAGCTGCGTGACGTCATGCCGTCTCCTAACTTTTTTTTCCTCCATGCCTTCACCGTTATGCGCGCTATTGGCGGTGAGATGTTTGAGTGGCGCCCCCTGGATCTGACGTCAGCTTAGGGACCCGCTCCGCTGTCGTCTGCTACACTCGCCCCGCTGCTACACCCGCGCCGCGGTCGTCCGGTTCTGACTGGCAGCAGTCCCTTTGCTAGAAATCGCCCGTTTTGATGCTTTGGTGCTTTAAAAAGCGTGTTTTCAATCAGATTCTGACGGCTCTGAATAATTTCAAGCTTTGTCCCGCACAATTTTACAACACACGAGGAGAGAGAGAACGACTTTCAGAGAGCATCGCTCAGACAATCGTGTGTAACCCGCCCTCGTCCTATCTAGCGTATTTGCGAGTTTCAGCGCTCAGAGCTCCTGGACAAGTATTCAAAATGCGTATGCTTCCCTTAACTATTTCTGAGATGCTCTTATGAAGACTCAACAGTCTAATGCTACGCATCAAGCAGCGGGTCGCGCAGCAGGAAATAAAACGGGTGTTTTCTCTTTCTTTCGTTGTTGTTAGATGAACGTTTTTTTTTTTTTTTTCTGTGCCCAACGCATTCATTTTTCTGCACCGTCCTAAACGTCCTAGGAGGTTTGGGGATGTTTGCGAGGCTCACAAAGTTCGTCTCAATATTCAATGCAATAAGATCTGTGCTACGGCGCAGATAACGTTGTCCGCAGTACTCGAAGGCGGCTTTTGTGCACCTAATTTCTATCGAACCATCGATATCGTAACGAACTCGATCTCAACCCGAAAAGTTATGACATGATTACGGTGTTGAAAACTTGATATACTTGCTAACTAACGCAATCGATAGTATACATGCCAATTTTCAGTATAACACAATTCGAAACCAATGAATATGTCCAGACAGCTCTTTATTGTTTTCCAACCCATTTAGTCACGAAGAACAAATCCTGGCCTACTCGGGATGACGTTCGGTGAATTGAAGAATGAATCTTACTCTCTCGTCTTGGACTGAGGAGCCTGCCCACTAACCAGCTCGATTTTACTATTAAAGTTTTCTCCTCCTCCTGGTCCTCCCTCTCTTGAGTGCAGTTTTACTATAACGCCTATCTGAATATTGGGATGATATGGCTGTGGTAAATGTACCGAAATATCCCTCCAAATCTGAACAAACATAGCCGTACTGTATGTTTGCCTTACAGGTTACTCGTTTTGCTCAATAAGCCTGCATGCTGGTTACAAGCCTGGTATAAAACCAGCACGCGCCTATACACACAGCAGGCTATTTGGAAATCAACCTACATTATTTGAGCCCCATAGTGCATGTCGGCACACTTTCATGCCGTGACAACGTAAAGTGACTTGATACAATAATTTCGAGTGTTAGGCAAGATTGCCAAATCTGTTTTACCTTACATACGATTAGCTGGAATCGTAATGCCTTCTGCCAAAGCCGACAGCCCCGAAGGCCTGGAATTTGTTTTGGTCTTCCATTTTCGCTGTTGTTGGTTGTCAGCCTGCGGCTGTTACCTTTGTTCGAAGACTGCTGAACACAGAGGCTGACGCCTAGCTCCGACTCTTCGCGCTCCGCACAGGACCACCTTCGCAGCAATGCTAGGGTTGCCACCTTTCCCCGAAAAAAAAACCGGCCCTTCAGGAGGGGGGGGGGGGGCGTGGCATATAGAATATGTGTGTTGAAAAAAAGACGCCATGTTTTTGACATGAAGTGCCATGTGCCATGTACTGTAGCGTTTTCTTAGAGAGGAATCAACATAACCTTTGTACTGAAAGTGATTGAGAGCTTGGTTATTGCTCTGTATGCGCTTCACTGAAAAGTAACCGCAAATGCTGACGGCGGCAGCAGCATTTCGTTGTTTTGTTCCTCCCTTAGGTCCCCCTCCATCTCAGGCAGCGCGCTCGCCCGCGTATTTTCTCTGCTCGCGTGTCTTTGCGCAGCTTGTCGACACATATTTATCGTCTTAGTTGTTGAATTGACGCTTATAAATCGCCAAAACGGACATAATCACGGCACGAGGGCCGAAAAACCGGCCAATGACGGCCGGTTTTAAGTATGGACCGGCAACCGGCCCGCTCTTTAAAAAACCGGTCGGGCCGGTCCAAAACCGGGCAGGTGGCAACCCTAAGCAATGCATGGGCGACGCCGGCA
The DNA here is from genome assembly GCF_048455015.1 of Haemaphysalis longicornis. Taxonomy (NCBI): domain Eukaryota; kingdom Metazoa; phylum Arthropoda; class Arachnida; order Ixodida; family Ixodidae; genus Haemaphysalis; species Haemaphysalis longicornis. The sequence goes on along the minus strand of NW_027526422.1, from coordinate 114,275,448 downwards.
ATGTTTTTTTCCGGAGCGGTATCAAAAACTATACTTAAAATCACGCCTTGAGCTAGTTTACGCTGTTTTAAATCTTTTGTTACGAAAAAAAAGTTGCGCATTCGCGAGATCGGCTGCGGACAAGCACAAAATCTCAACCGCGCGCAAAGAAACAGCATAGAGAGCGAGCCCGAGCGAAGCAGACGACAAATGCGAGAATCCCTAAGCCGACGTCACGGAGGCGCGCTCCGCAGCGCCGCCCGTGGTCGCGCTCACCGCCAATAAAACGCGGTGCCTGCGCCGCTCCGCTCCATCGTTCCAGCGCCGTTACTCCGCTGTCCAACGCTGCAACGTGAACCCCCTATGCGTCGCATCTACACCGGGGTTCCCGCGAGGGGAAGTGGTAGTTCCGTGTTCAAAGTTTTGTTCAAAAATATACTATTTGAACAAAACTTATACCAAAAAGTTTACAGATAACTTCAGTGTCCCATTAAGACAGAAGTTATCAGCGACAGTAAACTGTAGTCAGAGCTCTAAAGTTATAGCGAACACTAAAGCCAATATACTCACTAACCTGTACCAGCCTAATAGTAGCAGCGCCAAAACTGTGTACGTGAATTCTCAATTATTTTGGGAGAATTTAGGCCGCACTAGTGAACTAATATCTTGTAAGTACATTTTGATGTTGAAGCAGTTTACGTTGATCGGGGAACTCGCTCGTTTGTGAACATGCTTTTCGATGTCGTGGGTGAACCACGGAATGCAGCTAAACTTTTGTAGAATAGGAGGCATGTCAAGAATATGTGGTCAACGTCCGACACTTAACGCACATTGGCTTCTCGGAAAAAAATTACCTTTTTTTAACTTATATAGATGGCGTAAAATATTTGCCCAGTATTAACGATACCTAAGCGTGTTGTATCTTAATATTTGCAAAGAATATTGGGCGCGTTACGTGTTTCGTGGAGACAAATTTAAATGCTTGAGGGTAATTTACAGTTTAAACAATGCTGAAAGCACCTTGGATAGGCGAGTTTAAATTGAAAATCTCTTTACCGAGGTATTAGACGCTGAAGGCGCCCCTAGGCTAGGAGGACCGCCGTTTTGAGCACTACAGTAGCATTTTGATTCTCTGGTAATCTTTAACGAGCGGAGAAATCGCGACACACAGTAGTTTTTGTGTTTCGCCGCCGTGTTCGGGATAGACCTCGCTTTCTTTTGCCCAGTAGCAAAACGCCTTTGACACTAGGGCACTGCGGTCGCTGCATTGAGAATTGCGGACTTCGGTTTTAAAGGGACCCTGCAACACTCTTTGAGCAGTGCAAGTAAACCTGCGCGACGTTTAGATTACACTGCCAGGAATACCTGAGCCAAATATTACACGTGCACGTGGAGCGGTGAGCGCGCAATTCGATGTGAAAGACGCGGAAAAACCCACCGCTCTCTCTTCAGTTGTCCTCATTATGCAACCCCTGGCATGGGCTAAGGGACGTCACATAGGCCATGGCTGCCCGATCGGCTGTCACTGGTCAACTTCGCGGCTAGATTCTCCCATTTCCGTCGTCGTCATTGCTGTGTACGAACCTCTTCTATGCCGGAACCTGTAGGCACTGTTTTGCCGTTTCTTTTGTCTTTTGAGTGCGCGCGGAGTTTGAGTGATAAGCTCAATACTTCCCTTCCAAAGGGACCACTCGACTACAATCGTTTATTCCTTCAAAAACGCGGTACCAGCCCGAGCGCGCACTTGCGAGCAGGTACCCATGCCTGCTTTTTTGTGGCACCAGACCGGAAATAGGCCCCTCCGCGTTGCGGAGAAAAGGAGAAAACTACCCGGCATGTGATATATCGAAGGCCGCCGAAGAGAACGCCGCCAGCCGCCCCCCTCTCCGGGAGAGAGCGCGCAGCTTTCGTCGCGTTGTCCGCGGTCGATTTGAGAGGGAACGATTATGCGGGATTTCTCATCGCGCGTTGTTTCGTTAATTGTGAACGGATTTTTATATTTCTTGCAAGAGGAGACTTCTGGGGCAATATACTTTATCCCAAAATACATTACTAGTAGTCGATGGCAAGTGTTGCAGTGTCCCTTAAAGTTTAGGGTAGCAAAAGATTATAATAGTTATTTTTGGTCAAAATTAGGGCTTCGTTTCGGTGGGATAAAACTAAATCCACATTTTACCTTGTGTAAGCCACTGTGCCAAGCACCTGCACTGTTTTTCCTCGGGATTGATATAACTAAATGCTGGACAAGGTTGAAATATGCGGAAATACAGGTCATGGAAAAAGGTTCCTGTACGAGCGTTTACTGCTGCGTGTTGCAAAAATATTAACGCCGTTGCTTATTGCGGCTGTCGAAATGTTCCCCGGTTTACTAAGCGAAGTAACTACACCTTTCTGTTAACGTCCAATGAAATCAGGCATGGTAAGGGCTTCTTGTAAAAACACTACGCTAAATTGAAATTACGAAGACGAAGGACGGCGGAACACACGATGCAGACTTACGTTTGCATGGCGCGTACGTCTCCTTCGTTTTCGTAATTTGAATTTAGCGCAGTGTTTTTACAAGAAAAAATGTACCAAATAGCCCAGAAGCAAGCTCTCATATACTATGCTAAGTGCTATTTGTGGTATTCTAAATGTTTTACACGCCTAGGTTTTTTATTAAGTAAACATTGCTACATGCACGTTTTATGCTTAAATTGTGGAGTTAAATCAAGTGCGTGAAATGTTGATTGTGAACCACTCCACCTCCTATTGGCGCTCTATATTTACAAGAAAACCATGTTACACACAAAGAGCTCCACGTTGCCAAAAATGCGTTATAATGTCAATCAGCACAGGGGTTTGATCAGTCATGCCATAAAATATTTGGGCTCGGAGCGTGCCCGGTCGGTCGAAAGGTATGGCGGCAGCTATTAGGCGGGAGTTTTCAGAATTTTCTTCAGTGCTGAGATGAACAGACTGGCCAAAGTGGCTGCTTTTGATTTGAGTTTAGGCTTTTATCACGAAATTGAAGGTTAATGCGAATAAGATACGAGGACCCGCCCAGGTTGAGCCGATGATTGGTACACTGATAGACATGAATGACTAAAGATTGCCACTGTAGTGCCTAAATAGACGCTTTCATCCCAGTCCTTGACTTTTGTCCCATTCGTTTCTTGTGGCACCTGGCTGTGTTTGCTTTTACTCTGCACATTTTTTAATGCACTGCAACAATAGCGTGGGTTGGACAAAGGTTTTTTTAAAGGACAGTCTGCAACCTGTGAGCATAAAATTTTGGTGCGCACTGAATGCACAGACCGCAGGGCCAACCAGTGATCTGCTTGACACTCGCATGTTCCCTTGCCTTGTAAGCTCTGTTGACCTGCAAGTGCCATGCAGACCACTGCGCCCGCATCGTTGCTTTCAAGGTGACAGAAAACTGAACCTGGCACCAACTAACCGATGCCAACATGGCTTTACACTCTGTTTTTGTCTTCAATTGACTTTTTTGCAATGAAACGGTTCTTCTTAAACGATCCTTGAAATATTTTACATATTTAATGCACATGTTGTGGAGAAGTCACACATGCACTTCTCCGTGTGTTTTTGTGCCTGTGCGTCAAAAGCACCACCTTTCTTATCCGTGGCTGTGTTGATTGGGGTATCATCAACACGCGACCTCTGATCTTTTGCGGTTCAGAAAAGGTTTTTGCTTTTTTGACCAGTCTCCTTGTGAGAATATATCTACACATCCCTTTTTACCCATTTTTATTATTTCCCTTCCCATATGTTGTATTTTGAATGCCTAATATAAATGTACCCAGTGCATCACCCAATAAGGGCCTTGCGCTGGTAGTGAAAACTTCAAATAAATAAATGCATACATAGAACAGAAAATGCAAACAGCATAGCCCACATGCAATGTAGTCGCTCGCAGCTAACGATGTTTTTACCGCGGGGTGCCCACAATGCTTTTGCGTTAATGAACGCACAGAAGCTTCGACCTTCTACGCATGCGTGTACGCTTCAATTTTCTCATTGTCTCATAAAAATGCGGCAGTTATGTCATGTATGTGCAGTCACCACCTTCAGAGACGCAGGAGCCGACGGATACTTTCGCGCATAGAGGTACAGCTTACAATGCAGAATAGAAATTCCGGACAAGAACAAAGTGACTCTTAGAGCAGTATGCAGCATCGAAATAATTCCATATACAGAGACGAATCCTACGCGAATACAGCTTTAGGAGAAAGCGAGAAATTGCTCAGTATGAAGCCGCTCTCCTGCCGTGTCCTTCCGTGTTCTGATCCAGCATTAAATAGAGGCAGAAGCCCTACTTTATTATTTTTTCAGAGCATGCAAGAACCGTTGGTGCTACCGGGTAGCAAACCACTGCGTATATGGCCGCGTGGCCTTAAACACAGCTCTGTAAGGTTTATGGCCTTTTTGAATGGAAATTATTGTTTGGTAGAACAAGCGTAACTGTATTTTAGTTAACCGAAGGTTGCTGTCTTTGCAAAACGCTAAGCTATACTGTCAACTCGATTTCCGTTATAGCCAGCCTTGCAGTAGTAATTATACTCGCTTGATCAATAAAAATGATTGCAGAAGCTCAGAAAAATTAGCTTGCCAGCTGCAACCCCACCATGTTCACAATCCTGCTGGACGAAAATAACAACACCATCGCCACGTTTATATCTGCGAAGATAGAAGCAAAATGATTTCGATTATTGCAGCATTTGCGAAATTAAAGTTTCCAAGATTAATTTGCGTCAAATCTACACAGGACGTCTCGCTGTTACAGCCACTAATAATAATATTGGAAGAAGAGACGTAGCTTTAATGCAAAAAATATTGCAAAGGACATTTACGCTTGTGTGGCCTCGGCTATGCCGATGAAAGCGTTACGAGAAGTGCCGATTTCAACAGCGTTCTTGTGCTCGTTGACTGCTCAGCATGTCCTTTGGTGTGGCCACTTTTCTCTTCAGACGTTTCGAGTTTGCGACGCGCACAAATTGGGTTCGGCTTTCACGCCCACTGTTCCCAAGTGCGCTGTGTCTTGCTTCTGTGCATAATGGGTGCAGCTTTCTTTAATGTCGGGACAAGAAATTTATTTCTTTATCGGTGGGTGGTATTCCACTGCAAGGTTTTGTAAACTACTCGATGCGCCACGAATATCTCTACAAGGAGGCCTTCGCAAAATTTTCTGCTTCAAAAAATGCCTTCACCACGCAGCAACGTAGACTATTGAGGGCCACATTTTACTCCCAGATTGCGGAGTTCGCCATATTGCGCTTTTTTGCCAAATCAAACCTTTTGTACCAGAAAACCTGCCGAAAATTCGCTCGCCGGTTTCGTTGCTCTGAGAGGAGAGATAGCTGAGACAATGCCCTTCACACATTTGCGCACTTTTTCGGTACTTTGGGGAGACCTCTTGTAACACACAATATTTTCAAGCACTGGCCTGGCCAAACCTCTAAGGTATAGACGGGGCGCTTCGCTTGACAATCAGTCAGTGACCCAGGTACTCAACGAGCAAGCTTGTGGAGGCAAGCTCACGAGGCAACACCGGGGCGGAAGCGCCAGGAAGGAACATTCGAAGTTCAGCGGAAGAAAGCGGATACATTGTTAAATTGCAGAACGTGCTCAAGGGGTTACGGATGTACTATTAGCGTCAAATGAAGCGCGAACACGAAAATATGCACTTGAACGCACAAATGGCGCGATTTCTTTCCACGCAAGCCAAAATGACGCGTGGCTTAGTTACGAAAACAAAGATGAGAAAAGTGGACGTCCAAATATACCAAGAGCGGGCCATTACATGAACTCTACGAACAGTATTTTTCAATTTTGCACGTTCGGGTTCATATTTTCATGTTCAGATTTCGTTTGACACCGATAGTAGAGACTACAAATTTTCGTGTTTGTAACTGTCCCTTTAACAATTGAGAAGCCGGACCTCCCCAGACGTGATTTTTCCGGGAGGGGATCCTGTCACACTCAAAATGAATGAGTCCTCTTGATTCCTCCAAACATCGTGGAGCAGTGCACGCTGGAGCTCTCGCAGATGTCATAAAAAACGTGTCGTCAGAAAGATGGAATGTGTCTTGAGGAGTATTCCTTATACCCACGCTCCTTTCCACAAGAAGTATCCTTTATAGTAGTGGATGTGTCTTTATCAATGAGCACCTTATGTCGCCGTCACAACAGTTTTATCCTAGAAGCTAGTAGGGTTCCTTCACCACACTGGGGTCAAGGACAGTTCATGGATGCTTAGGCATCCTTCTGCACGTGACGGAAGCAGCGCGTGTACGTCGTGGGAATGGTTCTCTTAATACCCATTTAGCGGGTGGCGTCTCCTCTGTCTCTTGAACGAGTCCAGATAAAGTGGCGATTTCAAGTTCCTTTCTTGGCCGATAGTTTTTTAATTTTCCCCAGTCAATCTCGTGGCCCTTTGCATTCTATACGCGGCAAGAACATTCAACGCTGTTAACGTTTTTTCGACGTCGCTCTGATGCTACTTCAGCCTCTGTTTGTCTCTATTCGCGGACGTACGCGTAGTCACAAATTTCTGCAGGGAATCTTGTTGACCACGCGAGGGAACGATTATCTCGGAAGCCTGTTTTTACCGCCCACGAGTTTGCGCCTCAGGTTACGCACAGGCGCGTGTGCCACCTAAACGCCATTACCGCGCAGAACTAGAGACAAGGGTTTTGCTTATACCATCGGCGATGACTTTGGCTGCACGCCTTCTTGGTCAGTGATCAGCCGGTCCGACGGTATTGGACAGCTGGCATCCCCCACTATTCAAGGAAGCCCGTGATTTTTATGTACACTAGGAACAATAAAAATGTGTAGGATATGGAAATTATCCTGCTTGATATACCACCGCTTTCATAGTGGAATTCAAGAGAATAAGATTGTTAGATTTTTGAAGCACAAGACAGTTCCGAATTCCCCATTTAGGTTAAATTGCGGGTACATTTTAGAAAAACCTCTAAGACTATGCTTTCTTGAATTCTGTTTAACTCACGAAATGCTATGTTTACTATGTGTACCGATACGCTAAGCACACCAGTCATCGTCAACATCGACATGGCGAATGTACCAACACAGTACATTGTATTGGGATAATGCAAGCCAAGCAATTAACGTATGCAGTGACCAAGGTTCTAGAAGGGAGTTCAGACGTCAGGATAATGTAAAAAAAACACAACTCACAACAATTAACGGGAAAACTATAAGGTTTCGGCGTTTTTTAGTAGGATCAATGTGTGTGAACTTGCAGTGCTGCCAACATACTGTTGTAAAAATTCCCCGCCACTTTGAATGCCCCCAGAAATATTAATGTGTATTATCTGCATACAAAACCCAGCACGTTGAAGCAGTCGACGGCGGCCCTCAAGCAGCTCCCTCCCCGCCCCCCTCTTGTCCCTTCTTTCACATATCTTTAATATAAAAATTCTTGTTTGCATTTTAAAACGTACCCATCTTCAGGCAACTCCAACTGCCTCAGTTTTTCTTACTGTTGGTGCAAACCCAAAAACTACCCCAAAACACCATCACCGCATCGTTCAGCTGACTTGTCGAACAAGACGTGCTGGAGCACGGCCGCTCCATTAAAAGGAGGGCCGGCCTGCCAAATCACGCACCAGTAGTGGCCTGGCGCATCACAGCGGTGTCTCCAGCTGCGGCCGCTAGTTTCGGTGGGGGCGTCACACATCAGCAAGGGCTGACATGGGAATTCGGCGGACCTCATATCCATCGAGCGACCGTGGCTAGAGCGTCTGAAATTGCACCATTTTGTGGTAAAGCGAACATACTTTTATATCATTTGGTTGGATACTGATTACCTTGAGAGCATAAGTATATCAAGCAAATTCATTGCGGCAGAAAAAGTAATGTGGCTTCTTAAATATGTCAAACAGTGCTGGAGGCGCCCCTGCGCTGCTTCGCACATGAGACGGTGAATAAACAAAGCTGCAAGTGGCTTCCTCCGGTGACAGTAAGTAGCGCTTTGTAGAACGGAAAGACACCCCCGGTGTGATAGCGGGATTACTCAGTTGTGTGTCATGCACATGGGGCCGCGTGTTGTATATGCAGGATATGGGGTTCACGGAGCCATGGCCGAAGATCACAAAGTGACAAGCCCATCAGTCAAAGACGTTCGGTCTTTACAGATTCGGTTATTTTCTGCAACTTCAGTCAATCTTGCTCTTTAAAGATGTAAAGTTGTTCAGAAAGAATTGAGCAGCACACAGAAGTCTCTTTCGATTTCTTTATACCAAGGATGCTTTGATGACGTAGTCCAAAAATAAACAAGACAAAGCATAGGTGATTTCAGATCATCTACAACCGGCAGAAGTGCAAAATATATTGCAGAACTTGAATACCGAAGCATCACAGTGTAGACTTAGCCTCTCTGTAAAGCCAAGATTGTAGCTTTTGAACAGAGTCGTATAACTTCTGGCTTGCAAAAAAATATTCAATATATTTATTTTGCCTTGGTCAACACTTGGTCGTGCATCACTTGTGGTGCTCTGCTTCATTGGCGCCACCTGGCCACATAGTGTTTAAACGCTGTAAGTAAACAGAGAAACAAACAAGACCTGCATCAAGAAAGCTGCATATTTAAACAATATTTGGCATCATATAGAGATTCAGAGCATCTTGTTTAAAGAAGTGCTGACAGGATATTTTCGCGTTTTGTTTTGACACACCGTAGCAGCCTACCAGTCATAGCACGGTACATTAGATGATCAATGACAGCGTAAACTCTCGTTTACCGCCACGTCTATTCGCATCAGTTTCAGTTTCGATGAAACAAACACCGACGCGGTCGCCATAACAGGAGGGCGCACTTCATGTCACTTTTGTCGCACAACGGCTGGCCTCGACCTATGCGCGTACGCGTCCACACCAGCCGTGTCGCACGTGCCGGGGCAACATGACGTCAGTGCCGAAACCAGTAAGTCTGGAAACAAACGCCCTATTTGCCAACATTGTTCACTGAATCGATAACGTTGGAATATTTTAGCGAAAACACCAATACTAAAATGGTATGTGCGATGTTCTTTATTGAAACTACAGGCTGCTGGATTTTTACGATAGCTATCAAAAGCATAACACCTGACTGAAACAATGTTTTGACTCAAACATACAAATTAATCTTTTGACCAAAAACTCGGAAAAGCGCTTCAGTGCGTGGCTAGGATAAGTGACGGCAATAAATTAATTCCATCAGTACCGGAAGGTTCTCCCAGATAGCGCAGAAGCAGCGAAATGCAGGAAAGGGGGACTGACTAGAGCAAACCGGTACCATGTTTTCCGTGAAAGAGTGGGACACCAGAGGAAGAGCGTGATATGTAGGCACAGAAGAGAAGAGACATTTATTGACAATGACGGCCAAAGACTATCGTCTTTCTACGGCATTTCAAGCGAAGTGAACAGATATGCGAACAATGTTTTGTTCATGTTTAGCAAAAGAAACCAAACGCGACCGCGCAGCCATAAAAAAAGTAAAGAACGTCTTTTTCACAAACACTCTCTCCTCGCTTCTCCAGAGTAACCCAAAAAAGTTTGGAAGATGATTAGACCTAATAAAAAAGGACTTATATCTCTTACATATGCTGACAACCAGTTCATCCGCAGTTGCGAATGTTGTCGCGTTCTGAATCACGTACTCGCCAAGTTGTTTTCAAATTGTCTTGCTGATGTTGTGGCACAATTATGTGATTGCAACTTTTTTCCTATGGATCCGGTTGTAGTAGATCCTGTTGGATTTATGAAGCTAATTATTAACCTGAAACCTTATTCCAGTTTTGGCGTAGATAAAATTAATGCCAAGATTAAAAAAAAAACACCGAAGTTTACTCGGCAATAATCCTGTCATTCTTTTTTTTCCAATCCCTTCAGTGCTCTGCGGTGCCTATTGATTGAAAGGTGGGGAACGTCGTCCCTGTGTTCAAATCCGGTAACCAGAGCTCTCTCTTAATTTACAGGCCCATGTCATGAACTTCTATTTTCTGTAAACTTTTAGAGCACGTCATTTATTTTCACTTTGTATCCGTCCTCGATTTCAAGTAATCTTTCAGCCCATTTTAACATGGCTTTCTGAAAAATTACTTATGCGAAACGCAGCTTCTAACATTCACACACGACACTGCATCAGCTCTGGATCGCGGTTCATCTGTAGATTGCATCTTTGTAGATTTCCAAAAAGCGCTTGGCAAAGTGTCTCATCAATTATAGCTTCTTAATATCAGTACCCTAAACATTTACCTGAATATATTTAGGTGGATAGACATATTTTTCACAAATCGCACCCTTTGTGTGACTGCTAACAAATGCAATTCTACCCTTACTGATCTTAAATCTGGTGTACGTCAGGGTTCAGTGTTAGGTCTTCAGCACTTTTTAATATTTATTTACAACCTTCCTAATGTTATAAACTTCTGCATAAAACTATTTGCTGGTGAATGCATAATTTATCGTGACATCCATGATCAAACGTACAACATCAATTAACAAGTACACGTCGGCACTGTCTCAAAATGGTTGACAATAGCACATGACACTTAACACAAACAAATGCAAAACATGACCAATACCCGCAAACATTATTCCCTGCAGCCCTTTAATTACAACATTACCGGAGCCATTCTCGAATACGTTACATAATACAAATATCTTGCTGTTCATATCGGGAATGACTTAACGTGCCACACACACATTGTCTGTAGCAGCGCAAACCGTTCCTTAGGTTATATTCGCTGCAATTTCTCGCATGCCCCATCCTCCCTGAGGTTACCACTTTATCGGACACTAATTCGCCCTTAACTAGAGTATGCCTCGGCAATCTGGGACCCTGCACAATAAAACCTAATTTCTCTTCTAGAATCTGTACAAAACCGCTAAGATTGAGAAATACTTTCCGATTACCCCCGTACTTCAAATGTTTCACTAATGAAAAATAACCCGATTCTAGCAAGTTTCCACAATCGCCGAAAAATTTCTCGATGTTCTTTGTTTCGCAAAATCTTTTTCCACAACCCATCAATGAGACGAGACCTTTTCTCACGGCCTACGTACATCTCATCACGCATCGACCATCAGTTCAAGGTTGCCGTTCCATCTGGCCACAAACACGCATTCTCCAATTCATTTCTCCCGCAAACGCATGAGGAATGGAACCACCTTCCCCACCTCATTGTGTATTGAAGATGCTGCATCAGTAAAAAATGCAGCTTCATTATATGTACTGCAGTGACCTGGTTACAGAAAATTGTTTTGTGTCAACTTACTGCCCCTACTTTTTCTACACTGTTACTTTTTGATGCACTGTATCCACCTCCTCTGTAACGCCGTAAAGGCCCTGAGTGTACTCTAATAAATAAATAAATAAATAAATAAATAAATAAATAAATAAATAAATAAATAAATAAATAAATAAATAAATAAATAAATTATTCGTTTATATATAAATGTTTATTTTTTATATAAAAATAAACGCGTTTTTTCTGTTATTTTGCCGTTGTGCATACTCGAGACTGCAGAAACTGATTGGTGCACTTCGTCTGCGCATATTTGGGTATCTTTGGTTGTTCTCCAGTTTACCTACTAGCGTGTTAGCGTTCAGTATACTTGCAATATTTGTGCGCAGTATACGTGTGTGCGATATGATATTGACTTTTCCTTTTCTTGTTATCGTTTTCGAACTTGCACGTGTATTGCGAACCTTGTCGTCATAAGTTGTTCTGATGTTTTTTTTTTTTAACCCGTGATTTTGTGATGAATGATCTGTAACTCTTTCCTTTGTTATCCCCCTTACTCAATGCCCTGAACAGGTGCCTGTAAGGTATTTTAAATAAATAAATAAATAAGGAAACGTACTAAATGGAACTCCCTTTCAAATTACACACATGTAAAGCAAAAGTTACGTTGGCAACACACGTCTGAGGTACCATCAAAAAACAAATTTCATTTGTGAACATGTGAACAACTCCCATCTGGCACCGTTGCCGCCCGGGCTACTCAAGTTAAAGTTGCGCCACCTACAATTTTAATCTCAAAAATGACCTACACGCCTCATTGCTTGCTCCACATTCGACGAATGTGCACTGTAGAGTGCGCGGAAGCCCATCTGTATGCGAACGAAAATGCCGCTTTAGCGTCACTCGCTAGGCTGTAGAACACTACCAATAATTGAGTATTGCTAGTCTGCAGCCCATTCGTTCTGGTTTCGAATCCTCCGAAAAACTTCCGCGTTAGGCAGTGCGCAGGTGGTGTCCCAGATGCTCTTCTAGTTGCGACACGAGCGCGCTGTGATGAAGTGCGGGGCGCCAGGCTTCTCTAACTACAAAAGCTGCATGTCACCACGAACGAATTGCAACGACGCCAGGCTTTTCCATTTCGTCACACCGCAACGCATTTCATCGACGCTATACGCCGCCATGGTTTCAGACGAGCAGATAGCATTCTGGCGGCGCTTTCGCAATACGACACAGCCAGCGGCCACAGGATAATAGAGCCGAAGCGAAGCAGCTTACCAAGGAAACTCTTGTTTCACTGGCTTAGAGCGTCCATATAGTGCGGTGCTGACGTAATAACAAAAGAAGCACAGTCAGCTTTCATGACTGCGAGGGACAATCTTTGATGCTAACTTTGTGCAACCTTCCTTCCAAGTCATTCGACGCCCTGAGGTGCGCGCTGTCGCCTCTGAGATGTCCATGGCTATCTCTCGAAACCCAAGAAAACGCCTTTCACCTGAAACTGCCCATAAACGATATGAGTATGAACTTGAAGGTATTATTGTGGCAGACGTAATATGCCACATTGCAATAAGATGAATTACGTGCCATGCAACTTCCGAATTTTTTCTTGTTAATGTTTTCTCCATTTTTGAAACATGCTGCAGCATGGCAAAAGTTCTGAACTGCGCTCGTATGCACATGTTGTAGTGACACTAATACTTTCCTAGTGCCGTAATTTTGTGGAAAACGTTTGAAAAAAATTGTGAATAACAACTGCATGAGCACTTGTTATTCACAATTGCATGAGCATGGGCAAGTCCGGCTTAGACTACATTTAGCAAACTGTATGGTACGGTAGCTAGAAACAAACCTTATACCATTTCTTCTAGAAGTTAGCCAGCCAAACTCAAGCGGTCATTCTGGGGCGGCAGTCGCAAAACGAAAGGGGAATGTAAAGGGCCTAACCAGAAATCGGCATTGCAGTTTTTCTTCAAAGAAGTTCGCATCGTTTTTTTTTTGTATGTGAAGAAAAACAGCAAATTGAAAAACGCGCACGTGGCTTCTTTTAGACCCGCAAGTGGTTTTGGATCGTTTGAAAGAACGTGTATTGGCGGAACACGTGCTTTTCATCAGTTGTGGTGTGCGCGAAAATATTCAAGCCAATGAGTGCACCTTTCCAGGGAAAAAAAGACCATGTAGTTGAAAAGGCTGATATACCGTGGTGAATCTTTGGAGCTACACAGCTTAAAGAAATGCTTTTTATCTCAACCACTCAAAAGTTGATATAACGTGGGGAATCTTCGGAGCTACACATTTTATAGCAAAGCTTTCTACCTCTACCAGTCAAAGGTTCTTTCGTGGCGTGCAGAACACACTCCCAACGCGGTGTAGGTGGCGGCGGGGATTCACATCGGTGGAGGGCTTCACCCACGGAGCACATTGCAGATCGCGGGGCGAATTTTCCTAGCGTTCCCCGCGCGCAAGTGCCTGCTCACGGGTGGTGGCGTCGGCGGTACGGGTTCATCTTCTCCATTAGCGACGCTTGTTTTGGGCCTGTTTTGGCGCAGCTTCGCGTTCATTGCGCGCTGCCTTCGCAAGGCTTGATTAACTTGTTCGGCAGCACCCCCGGGGTAACCCCCACCCGACGGAATTAAGTGCTCGCACGGCAAAAATACGTTAAGGTTGGTTTGTAGAGCGGGAAAATAAAATGTACAAACCACAGACAGATATCTGGCCGCTATAGAAACGCTACCTTTTGCGCACGGCTTGCCCCGGATAGGACTGCGTTTTCTAAATTGGTGAATGCGAAATTGGTTGTGTTTTTAGAGGTATTAAAATAGGTGACCTAAATTCTCACGCAAGACCGCTTGCATTGTGGGGAAGTACGTCTTCTCAGCAATACCTTTGTGTGCGGCCGTGAAATCGGTTGTAAAGGAGCCCGATAGCCAGCACCTCGCAGGGGTGAGTGGAGTGTTAATGAAGTACTTATAAAAGGGCCCATCTCCCCGCGAGGGGGACTCGAGTAAATGCGTCGCATAGGGGGTGGATATATTGCGTTAACGTTTATTGTTTGGGGAGTTGGTGGTAGTGAATGCGTTGTATCAGCAGCTGATTGACGTAGTTTGAATGAGTCACGGATATAAGGCGCGTTCGTAGCCTTTCATTCTGTGTCGGTTTTGTGGCGCAGTGGTAAGAGCACCATGTACCTCGCGTTCCGCCCACAGGTAGTGAATGCGTTGTATCAGCAGCTTCTTGGCGTACACACTAAACTTTTTTACACACTTTTAGCCAAAAAGGGTGTAGCATAAGTGGAAAAAGGGTGTTGGGAGGCCTTTACACCCTTTTTCTTGAGTCTCAACACCCTTTTCCTAGTTCTATGCCCTTTTTGCGTGAAAAAAAAGGGTTTTGATCAACTTCAACACCCTTGGTTTTTCTTAGGGTGTTGAAAGGGTGTGGAAATGGTGTTCAGCTGTTCATTGAATAAGGCCATGTTTGGATGCATAATAGAACTGTAAAGAAGAAGACATCCCCTCATATACTCCTCTATTTGCAAGAAATTTCCAAGCGCAAAAAAAAATAATTGCTCTCATGCAATGATCGCTCGTTTCCTTATTCGGTGCACCACATGCCCCAAGTTTAGCTTTGGCACGTGAAACACCAATTTGAACCTTCAAAATTAAGAAGACTGTAACCGTGTGGCAAAAAGGGTGTACCGACTGCAACACGCTTGGCTTTCTGTAGGTTGTTGAAACGGTGTGAAATAGGTGTTCAGTTGCAAAAAAAGAACAGCGGAGCTGGAGGTCGACCTAGATGTTTCCGGTGCTGCTAAGTTTTGTTATGTTTGCTAAGCTTTACAATGTTCTTGCTAAGCCAGAATGACCGCCCAGGGATGAGGCCAAATTTAACCGGATTTTACAAGGCTGTTCCAGTGTGTCCCCCTTTACCCCCCTCCCCATTTCCAGGAGATCCAAGAGGGAAACAAGGTAGGTCGGCGCCCAGCGTTGCTGTTTCTCCAGCCTTGCACCACTATTGCAAGCTGCGCGAATTTTTTGCCTTTTAGAATCCAAAAAAAGACTAGTACCTATGAAATGGTACAGTAAGAGGTGCGGATACGCATACGCCCCTTGTGCTCATACTCTGACAAGCTCGAAAGCCGACTTCACTGTTATAATACCCTATCTGCGGTGGGGCACCCTTTACAGGTGCCCCAGTTCTTTTTCTTTGTGTTTTTTTGCTAATGCCACAGAAACTACCTCTTGAAGCTTAAAGAGCTTCACTGGTAATAAATTATGCCAATTCATATTTCTGTAAACATCGTGATGTACAACCCCCCCCCCCCGCCCGCTTGTAGAGAAAGTTCAGTCCACCCGTGAAAAAAGGTACAAAAGGCCTCCAAAATTAGAGGTCTCTCCACCTTTTTTCTTCGTTGGCGGTCTTTTCTTACACCCCTTTTTCTTTACGCCCTCTTTCTTAGTTTCAAACACCCTACTTTGTAGCTTTACACCCTTCTGGGAAAAAGGGTGTTTAAATAATGAACCCCCTTTTTGAAGCGTGTTGAGGTGGCGAGGAAGATTTGTATAGTATTTAATAAAATTCTATAAGTTACGGATCAGAAAAACTACCGCGTAATTAAAAAGTCTTTGCAAATCAGCGTGTTGATTTGTATATTCTCGTAGTAAAATCCATACTTCCAAAATTAGCGCTAAAATATCAGTTTTTCGCGACAAGCCCACCGACTCCATCTGGGGGCTTTTCTCTGCTGGATATAAAAGCAAGAACAGCACATGTTAAGTAAGTATGCACACCCTGTACCGCTTGCATCCCGTGTTCCAACTGTAACTTGTACGTATTGGCTGTTTGTGTTGAATGCTGCGCGCTCCGCCGTTTGACATTGTCTCTGCGCATGCCATCACCTAAAAAAAAGGGGTGTGAGACTCAACACCCTTTTTAAAGGTGTTGAGCTCAACACCCTTTTTTCATCCATACACCCTTTTTTTGCCAAAACACCTTTTAAGGGTGTTAGCCATGACAAGATTTTTGCACCCTTTTCGGCCAAAAAGGGTGTAAAAAAGTTTAGTGTGTAGTTTGAATGAGTCAAGGATATATGGCGCGTTCGTAGCCTTCCATTCTGTGTTGGCTTTGTGGCGCAGTGGGTAGAGCACCATGCACCTTGCGTTCCGCCCGCAGGGTCGTGGGATCGAAACCAG
This sequence comes from Haemaphysalis longicornis, assembly GCF_048455015.1. Classification (NCBI taxonomy): domain Eukaryota; kingdom Metazoa; phylum Arthropoda; class Arachnida; order Ixodida; family Ixodidae; genus Haemaphysalis; species Haemaphysalis longicornis. The sequence goes on along the minus strand of NW_027526422.1, from coordinate 114,259,031 downwards.
GCGCCAGTAAGTATTATTTTTTATATAGTGTAGGGGGAGGGGTGCGGACCTGTTGTTGAGAGCGAGGAGGGTAGCGTGATGCGGGAGAGGAGGAGTGGGGAGAGGGCGCACCTGGAACGGCTGTTGCGGACGCCGAGGCCCGCCGACAACGCCGGGTGACATCGTGAGTTAAAGAAATGCTCTGCATTTAAAAAGGCGAAACAAGCAACTGGTTCTGATAAACAGCGCTCATAAAAGTTCCCTAGCCTTTCTCGCAATTCTCAAACTGCCTAAACTAACTAGTATTAATCGGCATAACCCGCCGCAGTGGCTCAGTGGCTAAGGCGTTGCGCTGCTGAGCACGAGGTTGTGGGTTCGATTCCCAGCCGCGGCGGCCGCTTTTCTGATGGAGGCGAAAGGCAAAAACGCCCGTGTGTACGAGATTTCGGCGCACGTTAAAGATCCCCTGGTGGTCAAAATTAATCCGGAGCCCTCCACTACGGCGCGCCTCATCGCCTGCGTTGCGTCGGCGTGTTAAACCCTACAATCAATCAAATCAATCAATTAATCTGCATAAAAGGAAATCAATACACTCACATGCCGAATTGTTTCGGTGTCTCTGCTTGTGTCGCGCGGTGGTGCAGCCTTGAGCTAGCACATCAGTACGGCTAGGTTCCGCTGTCTTCGAAGGTTCCGGCTAGCTTCCGCTGCCTTCGAAAGACGTTCCTTTCCGTTTTTTTTGTCCCGATTCACCACCGGGCTACAGCGGCGGTGTCCGCCACTGTAGCCCTGCCGTGGCCGTCGCTGCTGCTGCGTTCGGAACGCCACCCCGCGAATTCCATGTAACAGCTGTCAGTATCTCTGGTTTGACTCGTTTTAGAGCCACGTGAGTGACATCAAGTTACGTCGCATGGGCAGTTCTTGTGGGTGTCATTTAAACCTTTGCTTTCCAAGCACCTTCACAGCGTGGATTGGAGCCAATTTTTTGAGGTGTCATTTGGCACGTCGTAAGTTACTTTCATTCGGCGACGCGGAAGGTGTGCCTTTTTTTATTATCTCTGTTGCTTGGAGCCTTGCTGCGGCGGTAAAACGCGACTACGGGAGGGCGAAACTGCTGCTTCGACTGCGATTGGTCGATCAGCACCAGATGATACGTCTGCATAAGCGTTTTAGCGCAAGGGAATGGAAAAATTTCATCATCCAATAGATATATTTTTACGGCAGCCTGCGAAATCCCATGCAAACTCAAAATTTTAAGAAACAGTGTGTCCATAGTCTTCGCTTTCGCTCTTGCTCACTAGGTTTCAAAGTACAACCCGAGACATTTCTTCTCTTTTAAACACTCTCTCTTTACATTCCAAAATAGAGCCGAGCTGCTCCGGCCAACAAACTGCAGCAGCAAAGAAACTGGTCAAACACTTCACAACCCTTGCTTATCTTCGAATGATCATAGTCTGGCTGCTTTACAGCGCTGATAGAGCTAGTTGCGCCGCTCATGACAGTTTCGGTTGAAGTGACGAAAAGATACCACTTGACTTCCCGCAGCTGCAGCCACGCGACGCCGCTGCCTCTGAACAGACCGCCACCTCATGCCTTGCGTCCATGTGACCTAACCACGTGAATCACCGACCGGATGGAAGTGAGATGGCGATGCTCTGTCTGCCGCCTCGCAGTTTGTTGCTCAAGCTGATACAGTGCTTTATTTTAGCAGTTGTGCGATGGCAGCATGGAGCGAGGCCGCTGGTCCATGTGCGCTGGGGTAGTCAAACACGCTTTCGTTTGCATGACCGAGCCTAGCCAAACTAAACTGCGGGTCGTTTTTGTTCGGGAGGAATTCGCTTTACCTGGAGGGTGTATTCAGACGGAATATGTTGTTTTTCCTTGGCCTTAAGTTGTCGTTACATCTACGCGTATGTTGTGCCGTACGTCAAGCGGGATAAATTTCTGGATAATCCAGAAAAATGTCAAAATATGTCAAAAATATAGAATCACAGCGGATCGCTACGACCGTCCAAACAGTGAGTGAACTGTTGCTCCACCACTGGCAACCAACACGAAGACTGAATGCCTAGAAGAGATATTTGCGTTGGCCCACGGCCTTGGACCGGATCTTCATCTATCAGAAGACCTATCAATTTTGTGATTTGCTTTGGCGTGTGCGAAGTTTCAGTTGTGGTTGCCTTAGGAAAAACATCTCTTACCGTGATATCGCAAATTGTTTCGCTCATTTTTATTCCCCTCTACGGTAATTGCAGAATCGCGTCGATGGTGGCCCTCGAGCAAGGTTGATAGACGTTTTTGTGTAAAGAGTTGTATTGTGAAAACTCGATATTACTGTAAATTTGTTGGCCGAATTTGAATGCCGTAAAGCAGCACGTGACGTGTTGTGAGGCGAAGTGCAGAAGAATCCCGAAGTTTTTTGGTGACATCTATTAAGTTTTCATACTCATTGCAGTTTGGCTGCATAACAAGTTCGTTAAAGTGTAGAGTGAGATAACCTGTCAATTACCTTCCAGCTCCCTGAGTAGTGTAACAATATAGGGGCACAAAATTGTTGTACGTCCTCGTCGGTTTTTATATCTGGGAGTGTGTTCTTTTTGCGCAGAAGTTTAGAAGCAGTTTGAGTTCACCAGATGACTGATTACGTAATTGGTGCGCGCAATACGTCACGCACAATTCCTTCCATATAACCTTGCAAGAAGATTTCGCCGTATCTTTCGAAAGGCAGCGCATCCTGCAAGAATCTTTTAAAAGAGTTTTTCTACGAGTAGTCGTCTGTTACTACCATTTTAAAGATAGAAGGAACTTTACTGGTACAATAATGTTTTGGAGGGCAGCCAAACATTTTACTTTCAACAAAAACAGCGCTGGAGTTCAAAAATGGGATTCATGCAACAAACGCGCCTTCGAAAATCTCAATACCACGATAAGAAGAATTCAATTTTTCGTGAGCGCTTGCATTGGATTAATCACTCCTTTGGAGTATCTTGGCACTGTTTTTCATTTAGGTGACCTAAGCCTAATTGACAGCGCCCGTTCAAATTATTTTGAATCAGCCCCATAACACTCAATTTGTACTGCGATTGCCCATCATGAAGTCTGCTGTTTAGTGGAAGTCCAGTATGAAAGATCCAATACGGGGTCATGAGAGAACTGTGCACGTCTTGTGTGCAAGTCAAAACGCATCGCACGATGAATAAAAGCATTCCGGTTCACCTTACGAGTACGCAACATTTTCATAGATCAATCAATGCTGCTTCTCCAGAAATCGCGTTCGTTTTTGTTCGCATATCTGACTAATAAAAACGAGATAGCCTGGCAATATTTGAATTCTCGACTTTGCGAAGCTTTACATGCAAACTTTGCTCTGTTTCAGGTTTCTTCATACTCTTTCTTCAAAGGGTTTTGACGGTGTCCCAAATCACCCTCCTGGGCAGCGTGCTGCTTTGGCTCCCGGTCATAGGCGCTGCCTTTGCTCCAAATGTCACGTGGTTGACCCTTGCCTTCGGAGCTCTTCATGGTATTTCCAATGTCATTTTAAACCTTACCTACAATATTCCACTGATTTCTCTGCAAATCAGGCAAAAAAGGTTGACTCTAAATGGTAATTTTTTATCTATCGCCATACTTAGGTGGCCCTTTTTTTCTTCATGATGTCAAATTACATTCCTCGAGAGAAGTCAAAAAGCTTACCTCTTAATGTAATACCTTTCTATCGGATTGAACAAGCGGCAACTGAAAATTTGAAATAAGCATCGGGAAAAGTTTAAATTGCTACCCGAGGTTTGCAGAGATAAAAATTTGGCTTAACGACGTCAAGTCGTGAATATCATCGTAAGGATCTACAGCTGAGCAGATTAGACATAGAAAAGAACGTAAAAAAGTTGGCACAGCTATTAAATTGTGAGTATACTCAGGACACAATTTTCTATAACTAATATGTTCCTTTTTCGGTATAACATATATAAGTATTTTTAATTGTTATAATTACCCATTTCGGCACAGTTATTAACGCTTTATTTTCTTCCCAAATTCAGCTAAATATACCAAATCCTCTTAGGACTGCAAAATTTTGAAGTACAATTCTGACTGTTTTCGCGCGGCAGTGCTCAAAGCATTAGACTTTACTTTGGCACTTTTGTAATAAGCGTGCTCAAAACACTTGTGTGGGCATCCACTGTAATGCTTCCGTACTGTCATTTTGAGTGAATAATTCATACCATGGGCGTGGGTTTATTTTCTTTCTTGATTTTCTTTTTATTGGCTATTGCAAAGCCAACGTACACCCTGCTAGAGAGAAACGGTTTGCTACTTCGGTTACTACCACGCCATAAACGTTTATCAACACACGCTTCATTTTTAAGGCTACAAAGAAGCTCGTCCCAGAACTGAAGTTGACCTCACTGGGTGCTTTTCTACGTGCCTCATTTATTCCGAAAAGAAAGGAGGCACGCAGAAATGCACCTAGTCAAACTAACTGGAGAAATATGTGCTGCTCCAATACACACAAATTTTCCATTCGCCCTAAACAATGTATAAGTGCTTCATCCATTTTCTCAAAGAGTGAATATACCAAAGTTAAAAGTAAGCAGATCAATAACAGCGGTTTCATCATACCGCAGTACCCACAAAAAAATTATTCGTTTTGATTTACTGCGATTTATGTTTAATCGTTAGCTAGTAATATAGCAGGTGTGTGCGATGTTTGAAGCAAGAAATTAATCTTTAAATCGCGTTGAAGCGATTGCGATAACGTTTTTGCCTCTGTTTTGTGCTTGGCAGCAGTTGGATAGCTAGTGTGATCGCCATTCAATGAATACCTCCATGGTTTGCGCGCCACACTAACACGTTTTTTATGAGATTTTTGTCTAGTCCATTTTGTTGCATACGGCTGTAAAATACCTTCACGCTGTTACTAAAGCATATACTCTGCCAATAGCGGCGTTTTCTTGCGTATGTGCCCTCGAACCAGCGCGGAAGCAATGACGAAATATTCATAACAAGAGCCCTAGGAGGAGAGAAACACGTGGAGTTCAAACCTCAAACATATTTTTAATGTTCAGCACAAATATTTGGTAAGCGTATTTTCTGGCCACCAACTCTGACAAATCAAACCATGTTCAATCTGTTCCAACGAATATCCCTGACTTCATGAATGACCAACAACCTCCCCCCCCCCCCAAATAAAAGTAGGCGCTCCACTGGTTGCAAATCTGAATACTCTTACAAAACATAGCACCATTATGTTTGAGCAAACCGACCTATGTTCCACTGAGAACAGTGGAAACCTTCACAACACAGTGCAATTTTCTTGCACGGTTCAATATTACTACTTTTGAATTGCAGAGGTCCACTGGCACTGAACACTCAAGCTATATATTAACAGCACAACCGAATCTCAACTTCACAAGGCGTTCTAAAAAGCTTCATTGATTCTATTCAGTATACGCTCTCTTGTGGACAATGGGGTGCATTGGAGGAAATGTGACAGCTCATAGTGACAAGAAACGTTAAGAAATATTCCTGGATGACGTGGTGACCATATATTAAAGAACAAAAGCACGCATATGAAAAAACCACAACGTCCAACGTATAGGCTGAGTTATTCTGTGGCCAGTTTTATAGTAAGCTTGCATAGCTCAGGTGTTGCTTGGACACGTAAGACGCGCATTTTCTGTAATCTGAAACTGCTTCAAGGTGAAAACGTTTTACTGTTCGCGAAACCCTTATAGTCAGGGAAGCTTAAGACTACGGGGGTACCAAAAGTCGTGTTGGTGCATGTATACAAAATTGCAATTATTACACATGAACATTACGAGGCGAAATTTGACACAGAGAGAGCCAGTAGAAAAATTGTTCTAAGGCTGCTTTGCTGTCAGCTGCATTTACATAACGAAACATGCACAACTTTCTGTATTTGCAATATACTCACCAACTGCTTTGAATGTACTGCAACACGAGACGATGCCGCATACCTTTCATCGTCGTTTGAAGCAAAAATTATCTTCCAGGCGATTTGCATTGTTCCCGAACATTACCTCCTAACGCTAGAATTCAAATCAAGCAAGGTGTTTTTCTGCATGCCTCAGACGGCTACCTATATATATACTCCAGCATCACATAACGTTATCTTTAAATATCCTAGGGACATGTTTATGGCGTTTGCTTATGCTTATGATATGCCTATGATATGCTTATGCAGAGATATTCTTATGAGGTTTGAATGCCACAGCATGATGGGAAATGGAGCTAACGAATCGACTGTTAGCGGCGGAAGGCTGCCATATTTTCATCCGGTCAACTCCTGTGAGTCCGTATGTGGAAATGTAGCGCATGCGGACGTCGCAAGTAAATAGGAATTTGTGAATGGACCGTCAGGTTCAGAAAACAGCTGTCAATGCCATTAGGTGATCTGGAGTGGGTATGTGAATATTCTGAAGACCACTTAGAACTCTTTACCAGGAAGCCATGAATCTGTACTCTGGCAGCTACCCAGAACGAACCAGCCGTGTGACCCACTAGCTAAGGCGTTGTGCTGCTGAGCACAATGACACTGGTTTCATACCGGCCGAAGTGGCTAGTTTACACGTGGATGCATAAACCAAAAAATTACATCATCTTCTCGTGGGGAACCCTGGTGAGGATGCGAAGCATCGTGATGGTTCCGTGTGGTTCTATTGTGTTGCCGTTATGTTGAGTGATCTGGTTTTTACTAGCGCCAGAGGGAATTCCGCGTCCGGGTCCACACCGGTCGCAAAGCCACGCAAGTGCTGTTGTGTTAGGTGAGTAGGCGGTGGTTCTCGAGGCGCCGAAACTCGTTCATCATGTTCTTGCCGATGTTGTCTCTGTGGTAGAATCGGTAGTCTCCGTCAGCTTTGGTGAGGTAAAGGTTGTTACATTGGTGCACCGGCTCAGAGCAATGTACACACTCTCCTCTTCGCAGATTTGCCTTCTCGTTCTTCTTCTTCTTCGGCGGTTCCCCTACGGGAAGATGACGACGGTGGTTGAACGCGAACCTATCTCGTGATGGATTCGTTGGTTGGCCAATCCCTAGGGGCATCCTGCCACAATCAGCATCAGAGGCGCTGCGGACGGGGCTGGTTGAGCTGCAAGGCGCGTGGCGCTTCCCGCCACAGCTTTCCGACGGGAAATTCAGCATCCCCTCTAAAGTTTTCAGTTCGTCATTTCCGTTGACATTCAGCTTCGCGTGCCTTCGTTGTATCAGTAGCTTCTTGACGTAGTTTGAATGAGTCAAGGACATAAGGCGCGTTCGTAGCACTTGCTCCTGTCCCGGATTTGTAGCGCAGTGGGAAGAGCACCATGTACCTCCCGTTGCGGCCAGAGAGTCGTGGGATCGAAACCGGGCGCCACTAACTATTTCTTTTTTTTATAGTGTACTATCGCGGAGCTGTGGGTGTAAGGAGGAGAGTTGCGCATGCGCAGTGAGCGTGTGAACGGCGCCGCCATCAACGATGGAGGACCAGGCGAGCCTAAGTAATGCTCCGCATTTAAAAATTAAAGCGCTCTACTCAAAGTGGAAGCTGGCGGAAGTGCAGAGCAGTGATTCTCCATATTGGGCGCTCCCGCCGTTTTCCGCTCACTGCTATCACCCCATGCAATTCAAATTTCCCGCCGTCTCAGTACTCGCGTGCCTTATGCCTGAAACTGCGTCAGCAGGAGTTCTGTTCCTTCCGTGTTCAGTTTACTTTCGTATGCTCGAACTGGTTTGCGACATTTGGAACACGTTTTTCTTGCGCGGCCGGAGCGTTTCTGCGTCATTTAAAACGCGCCATTTTGCAGTCTGGAACCTTTCTGTGGCATTTCGAACGCGCTATTTTTCTTATCGTGCGGCCGCTCTTTTTGCTTACTATAGTAAACAGCAACCCAACGAGCCTTCCTAACTACATGAACGCCGGCGCTGCCGGTTAATTACTTATATTTTACCTCAAACGCACCCATTCTTCGCGCTAAATAACGGCGAGATGTAGGACAAAACTCTAGTGGTTCGCGAGTTTTGTATGTTTATGACTATATAAACCGCTTGGCTTTCGAAGCCTCACGGGTACGCAGTGACGACAGGGCTACAACGGAACGCCCTTTTGCTCTACTGGGGTCCCGCGAGGGAGCTACGACAAGGCGAGCACCTAAAGTTCTCTGCACTTAAAACGCACGTCTGTGGAGGTTTTGGTGAATGGTAAAATCTCCAAATAGTCAACCTAGTCCCTTCCCCTCCACTACCGGGTGCCTCCTAGCCCAGTTGTAGCTTGGAGTCATTAAACCGCGCAATCCGAGTACGTTTTACAGAGCTACTGCATTACAAAAGTTATGTAGCAGAACAGTACCCACTTGAGCTTTATGTAATTCTGGACTTGTGGTTAGAAAGCTTCCTATCGAGCGCACGTACCTGGGTTCGATTGTAGTTCATGCCACGCCGTGTTTCATCTCTTTAAATAAAGACACGTGAAGCTTATCAGTCATTCGATGCCCAGAATGCCGGGGTGTGTTGCCTGATGGAAGAGACAATGTTTCTGCAGTAATATGTACTGATAGCGTGAAGTGTACGCAAGAGCACGATTTCTGGAACATTAGTGTATAATGAAGTGATTATGCCAAAAGCCAGATAGATTTTTAAGTTCGGGAATAAAGGATTTCAAAATCACCAAGTAGAATGCTTGAAGGGGTTACCAACCCGAGGCTCATGGTCACTGGCCGCTTTATTCCAAAGCGCAAATCAATGCTCTTTTGCAGAAGTAATCGCTTTATGAAGTCCACTGAAATAAAACCGGATCTTTCTCCTGCTAATCACCGAGTGGCGGCACTCAGCCCAGATTCCATCGCTTTTATTACGCGTGCTCTGATTGACACCTCTCACAAAACGTGGGTGGAGGAGTCCCGGCCAAAACCTGCCTCCGACGTATGCAGCTATGTGCCCAGCGCACGCAAGCTGAAGTGAGTGCCTCACCTGATCCCTTGTCTGTGGAGGCACGAATACGCTTACAACGTCTGACTGCAGCTTCCAAGCGTCATGAGAAGCGTCTGTCAAGGCAGCTTTCATCCAGATCTTTCTTACTAAACCATCTTTTTTTATACAAATTAGCGGGAAAAGTTGTGGCCGCTTCCGAACGGTTCGCGGAGTACTTCAGGGGTCAGTTATTTCGCCCCTGCTTTTTGATATTATGATGTTGCCGCTTGCCTGGCCTCTGGGCTCTATACCGAACCTGTATTTCTTCGTCTACGCTGACATCACGGTATGGACCGTCCAGCCAGACCTGCATCGCCAAAGCGTGGGCCTTCAACAAGCCAGGAGAGACACGCAGACATGTGTCAATTTGGTGGACTGACACTTTCAGCGGACAAAACAGCCGCTCTGCTCGTGGCAAGTGCTTGGGGAAGTCGCAAACTGGCAATTTCTCCCCTCATACCCAAACTTTCCAGCCAACTGGTACGCACTGCCGCATCTCTTCGCGTGGTAGGGTTGGCGATTTCTGCGTGTGGGTCGGATGCCATGTGGTTTCGATCTGCCCGACAAAATACAGAACAGATGTTTCACCTGATTTGACGCATCTCGCAGACGTCCCGTGGCTCCCGCTACAAGATGGCTTGTCTGCTAGAGAGGTCAGTACTGCAGCCTCGGCTGGTTTATCAGGCCTAATTCCAGTATATGACTAAGACGGAGTGGGCCTGGCTTAAGGCTCTAAACAGAGCCGCAATGCGCACCATGACCTGCCTCCCTAGAATGACCCCGATACCATCACTCCATGCTGAGGCTTAGCTGAACAGGCTTGCAGAACTGGTTGAAGAACATCGCTCAGATCCTATGCACAAACGTACTTTTGTTGCGGAAGCAGCAGCCTTAGCTAGTTATATGGGCTGTTCCCTACCTGCTCCACCAGATCGCCCTGTAACCAGGCCGTCATGGCTGTATCACCAGGTTATCGGCCACTGACTCGACTTCAGACTTGATCTACCGGAAAGCCATGTGCGAGAGGATCACTACTGACGGCTGAGACCCAGTACGCTGGGGTCAAGGGTGGCGTTTTGTCTATCCTGAGGCCCCCCAAACTTGCCTCTACCTATAGTGAACTAGAATGATCTAGTGGCGCGAACGGCGAGGAAGGGGTGTGCTCTTCTGTGTAGAAAACACCAGGTGGCGCTGCTGCGCTCTCTTCGAAAGGCGCCGCCGCGGCAGTCGCTGTACTTCAGGCGATCTGCAGTTGTTATGGCTGTCGTTGTTCCGATGTTGGGTAGTAATTAACCTGTACAAAAAAAAGCTACTTGCGTCTGGCATCCCCGTACTTTGCTAGGAACGTTTTGTTGCAAATCTGCCCGTTTGAGCGGTAGGGAAACGGTTATAAATCGTGTCGTCTGCTACCTGCGCAGATGATCGATACGAGCGTACGCGTTCGATGTGCTGCCGGCGGACAACTGGTATGTTTAATTCTTTACGAATGGATTTACTTTTTTTTTACTTACTGTAATAAAGTCCCGGCATGAACCTACTCGTGAATTTGCCTTTATTCACGCGTCCAGTAGCACCCGGCTGATTTTTTCAGCAGCAAAGTTTTCAGTGAACAAATTACCTTTAGAGGAAGCTTTCCCCAGGCACTTAGGGCTGAATGCGAGGTTAGCACGTGCAATACATCACAAAACGCCGTAGCCGTCATGGCCCCTTTGCAGGCCGAACTGCTGTCAGCTTCTTGCAGCACACTGTTTGCAACAGCTGGGGAATCTATTTCACCGCTTCCGCATAACACACTACGAAAAAATGTTTGCGCCGACACTTTGTCGTCATGTGGATAGAAGAGCACGGATTTCTCGTGAAAAACTTCTAGCTTTTCTTCTCTTCGTATCGATGTGGTAGCGAAAAGAACGTTTTGATCGCCGGCAAAATTTAGCCGGCACCAGAGCTTTGAATTAAGGAAGCTTGACTTCTTGAAGCTGGCTAATTGTGAAAGCATCCCATTCCACAGAACTTGCGCCTTCATTTGATGAGCCCTGCGGAGAGAGAGAAGCCTCGTGGTGTGGCTGGCGCACCTCATCTTTTTCGGCTCTTCAGCTTTGTCGCTTCTTGCTGACTGCCGAAACTGGAACTCTTTTTTTTTTGCCCGCCTTTTTCTTTGCGGCTTCCGCTTGCATGCTCCGTACAGAATTCGACGCACAGTAGGCAGGATGGTAGGTACAGCACCTGGAGCCAGTGACAGCTTCCCGCGTGCAAGTCGCACTTCACAGCCGTTTATTACGTGGATTTAATCCCGCAATATATATGCACTCGGGCCCAAAGTGGCGCTCACCGACGGCTAAAGATATGGTCAAGAGTTTGTCCAGTCTTCCCCAATTTTGTTCCCACTTTTTGCGCAGTTCATCGTCCATTGGAGCGGCAAGCAAAGACGCCTTAAGAGCACCTGGGTGCTCCCAAGACATCGGGGCTACCCGGCGCCTGTCCAACCTCTATTCGACAGCACTCGCAATAACTATTTTTCTGACGATTAGATACCCCTTGCTTCTGTAGGGGAACATCACGGAAACGTAAAACACGCAGAAAATGAAAGGCCGGCCTCGACCATAAACAGACGGAGAGTCTGCCCGACCGAGCGCCGCCAACGCATCGCACATCCCCTCGTGTCGTCTGCGCCGCTAGCAGGCGACACAGCGCTACTTTGTTTGTAGCCGTTGCCCGATGGCTCAAACGGGTCTGATAAGCAACAAAACGTTCCTAGAAAGGTACAGGGACAACAAAAGTGAGCATCTTTCTTCCATAAAGGTTAATTACTGTACCACACTAAAAAATGGCAGCGGCAATAGCTGGCGAGCGCCCCAAGCAACGGCCCGTTCAACCGCGGTACCGTTTTCGGAGAAGGCGCAGTGGCGGCCCTGGCGGCGGTAGACGCGCTTTGCTTCAGCCGAACGCGGCAGAGCGCTCCCGTTCGCGCCACTGGATCAAGACATTCTAGTTCACTGTACCTCTACCAAACAATCCGCACTCTGCCATCTCCACTAGCGCAGCTCACAGCCATCCGGGATGGCCTACAGGCAATAACGCCGGACCCTGCAGCGCGCCCCCGTGGGTTCCATCCTGCATCTTTGTACCGACTTCCCGGCGGCGATACGGGATTTACGCCGAGTATCCAACAAATTCACTATTTCAAGGGAAATCCACACACTACTAGACACTTACCCCTGCCCTCTTTGGCTGTTGTGGGTTCGGCGGAATGCGCTCCCCGCTCACATTGTAGCGGATAGGGCTTGTCACTCTACACATATACCTCGGCCGCTCCCAATGTTACCAACTGGTCCAACAAAAAACTTTCTCCAGCGGAAGGACGATCTGTGCCGCGCCACACGTACCCTCATCCCATCGTGTGGAGCGGACCTCCCAGTAGACTTGCTCGCTGGGAAGAAGTTTTGCTCCACAGGCTTCGCGTTGTAGTGGCGCTTTTGCCTGCAATTACCCGGCCATCACCACCACGCTACCATGACACGTTCGATGACACCTGCACCTTTTGCACAGCTCCTGCCAAACACGCTGATGCGGACCATCCAATATTGGTGTGTCGTTCACTGAACTTCGTTAGAAAGCGGCACTTGAGAGGCACAGGCCTCCAACCTGGAAGGCCCTTGGACCTCCAGGCTCGGACCAAGGCCCTCGGACCTCTGGGGACCCCACCATCGCTCCCTTCTTGCCTTCGTTAGCGAGATGGGTACCCCTCTCTACTTGTAAATAGGCTTAACAAAAATTGTTCAGCAAGTTGGTTTATGCTTATTGGAACGAATAACAGGGCCGCCAAGCAGACGAAGACGAAGTAGACACACACACCACAAAAAGGCACCAATCGATCGGTTTTTGGCGTGTGTGTCGACTTCGTCTTCGTCTGCCTAGCGCCCCTAATATTCTATACTTGTAAATAGGTTATTTTCTGCAAACGGGCATTCTATGGCAAATAAAAAAAGTGCCTGATTTTTGCCCGTGACACTCTTCTATTGCAGAGCGAATTCCGTGCTATTACGTGAGCGGCTGAGGACGTTTGGTAGTAAACGTATGGGAAAAGCTCTGCGGTCGTGACCTAATGCAATGACCGCAAAGTTTTTTTCTTTGAAGAACATGATTACGTTCCCCTTCTGCGGTCTGTGAAGACTAAAGCAAAGATTTCTGTTATTCATAATAGTGGTATCCCCATTCAAGATGCCCACTGAATTTTTTGCCTTGTCTCTTGGCTCGTTCGGTTCAATAATTAAATGGAGAGCAAATACCCGACCTATCTCTTATTTCGACCAACTGCGTCTCGTAATAACTGGATTTTGGCACCACCCCGCCGTAGCTCACATCTGCAATGCTAGAATGTTAACTTTAACATTCTTCTGCGCTAGATAATTCTGGAATGGTCCCCAGTTTCGCGGCCAGTGTAAAATTTTCCGCGGGCTCATTTCGTAACGCTCCACCACCTCGACGGTTGGGTTGCCAATGAACTACTCTAGGTTTCTAGAGTCATTCTAGTCGTACAAGAACGCTACGTGGAGTGCGCGCCTACATAGCTGTTTTGCAATAGAGACATGCGGAATTCTGAAACGCTTTGTATACATATGCTTGCATTATTTTCGCTTGCGTGGAACACCTTGTACTATTTTTATAGCTATAGGCCAATAAAGTCACGAACATTTTGTAATATTTTGAAAATTGAGAAACGCGAAAAGATGTACGTAACTCCAACAATTGTATTTATAAGCTCTAGACATCTTGCACCGCCATCACCACCAGCCTTAGGGTGGCACGAACAAACACACAGGCTGACAAAGTGATTCACTTGTCTTTTCTGGCTACTTTGAGCGAATCTGTTTAGCAAAGCGCAGTTTTTCGTGTAATCAGGTAAAAATAGCGAAAAATTGCCGAACGCGCCCATGGAGCGCAGGCGTCGCGGCGTGCCCAAGGCATGCCCACTCAGGAAGATTGTTCGAAATTGCGGGGACCGCCCGGAAGATAAAAAAGAAGAAAATTCTAGCGCTATTGAAGCCGTTTCTATTTTCCATTTTGACTTTGACACGGATTACATGGGAGAGAACTTCGCCTAAATCGTATTCGTCTTAAAAAGGGGGGTTTCGTGTCGTTCTTTACGAAGGTCGTTATGCAACGCCAATTGTGCGCCATGGTTTGCTTTTGTGCGTCATTACGGTCTCATCGGTCGATGCGTCGGGAGCTGTAACCGTTGTCGCTGTAGCCATCGAGCGTGGCTATAACGTGGTCATTGCCTAGTTGCCCCTTCTGGGCTGGCAAGTCGCGAAAGCCCAGTTTGTAGGTTTCATAGTATTGTGAACTCGGCACAGTAAGATAAGGCGTGTTCCTCAGTATTCCCTGCCGCAGCTGCAGGGGCAAGGACCCATGGTGGCAGTAAAATCGAGGCAAAGCTACACCAATTCTTGGAAACAGCGCGAAAGAAGACGTGGACGAAGGGAACGGACAGGACGAGCGCTGGCTCACAACAAGTTTATTCACTCTTAGTTTTTTCAAGTTTAGTTTATTGGAATGTTTTGTTTTTTTCTCTCTCCCTTTTCGGTTGTAAACGTTTATTTTCCACACGGATCGCTTGAATCAACTAGTTGTGAGTCAGCGCTCGTCCCGTCCGTTCCTTTCGCCCACGTCTTTTTTCGCGGTTGTGCCCAGAATGACACCATACCAACTTGCCCAGCTCACGACTCTGTTGCAGCTACACCAAGCTCTGTGAACCTTGCCGTTGTGGCTACAGGAGCGAAAGCACAGAATGGCCCGGGGAGCGAGGCAGGAAAGGCTCAGGTTCCACGGACGCCGCTGTTGTTGAGACCCCGTCAGGATGATCATAGGGTGCGGGGAACAGCCAGACAGCTGGTATGCTGCCAGCTTGTTCTCACCTACTCTGACTTGCCGTCGACAATGTTTCTCGGCGCTTACGCTTTTCTGTCGTATTCTCCCGTCTAGACTCGGCCCTCAAACCTCTCGCCACTATCCAAACGCGTGCTGTTTCACGATTATTTATACGGAGCACGTTCTAACTGCGCCATCTCAATGTCACGGCGGAATCCCCAGGCTCGTTAGTCATTTTAGTAGTCTGGACGACCTCCTTTCATTTTCGGAAGGTTCGCTCTCCGTTTACCTCCTCCTCGCCACTTAACCTCTTTCTTCTGCATCTTTGCTTGGCGTAACCTGTACTCGTTGCTGCTGCACCTTATTGGCGTTACGAGTTACACCGGTTGTGAAACATGCTGTGAAGCATGCTCGAGAAACATTATCTACATCATCGGCCCGTTTGGACTGTCGGGTTGTGTCTGAGGAAGTACTGTTGGGTCCTTTACGAGACGCGCAGCGTTTCCACAATGCTTTCAAGGCAGTTCTGACACTTATCCGCACCAGTGCTCTCACTAGTGCCCTGGCACTACGTCACATAAACTGTACAAGTAGATTTATCTTTTCTATGTACCAATTCTTTTATTTATACGCCATATTATTCTCTTTCATTTCCTACCCACGCTGTCTTTCCCCTTCCCCTTTCTACACACAGAATAGCTGGCCAGAACTAATACCATGAAGCCGACCATTCTGTGCTTCTTCGTTTCAATAAAATTTCTCTCTCTTTCTCTCTCTCTCTTTATTTGGGGTCGCCATTTTGCTTTCAGTTGGTTTTTCCTTGTTGTTGGCATTTACCTGCTTCCGGAGGATTGCCCTCTAAATGCCACGCCAATGATGTGGGGAGGTTCAACCTGCCTAACGGTGCTTTTTCGCCACCGTAAATGAAACCGAAGCGCATAACTACGTGCATTGTAGGAATTATCCGGCTTAATTGTCCCTGGTGCCATTTTTATAAACAGTATATTCCGATATCCCATTATCTGCTAACAGAAACCGCAAATGCGTTGTTATAACCAACATCTTTACTTTTTGTTTCTGCAATGAACTTGGCCAATATGTTTCTCAATTTTGCGTTTATGTGTAAAACTACCCTACCTACAACAGAGTTCTGTATTTTGCACACCGTAAACGATCCGCAATCTTTGCCCTTGCTCCAAAGTTGGGAACTACTGTTTGTGACGATTGCAGGAGTGCTCGTCGCTGTTGCCTAGTGCTAAAAACAGAAGCATGGAAAAACACTGTCCATTGCACTCCAAAATAACCTTCCCCTGCAACAGTCTGTTGTTCACTTGGCGCTGAACAATCTTTGTAAAGCAATTTGAATGCTTGCTGCTGCGAGCAAGTCAAGCGTTTATTACACATTTGAAAACATTGTTCTTAAGGGCGGGTGAAATCAAGGGTTCAATTGCAGTGAACAAATTCTGAAAGCCTAATATTTCTAGGAGCTTTTTCGTTTAGAGATTGCAAAATAATTTCAGTAATTTAGTCATAAAAAGTATTTTTTCGTTGAGGTGGTATCACTCAGGTTGTCTTTAAACATTGACGCGTATGGATGTTTTCCACTTTTACTGAGTAGTAAAGTCAGATGAATTTATTTTTTAGTCAGTAGAAATAGCATGGTCTGTTGAATGAGTGTGGGTATTTGCACATAATCTTTGCTTTGTGTCATTCAAAAAAGAATATAATACGGATTCTTATAAACTGAGTCTAGCAGACATATCTCGGAATATTAATGTTCTTCAAGCGATGTTTTAAAACTGTTACATAAATGCGTAACAGTGGTTGCTTTTACGTTTCGAACATGCTCTTTCTGCGCTTTATTGACTTGGCAGGTTGCGGCACTTCGTCAGGCATTAAAGTGCATTTTTGCCAACCTTACCCTTCACATGTGTAATCAATGCACAGTTCGCTGTACTTTGTAAATGACTGATTGATAGAATACCGACAACCGAAAATACTGATACATTGTCGTCTTCAATTCACGAAGTTATCTACAGTGAGGTGGCTCTGGTGTGTTTGCGTTGATGTGAGCATGCCGAGTGTATCAACATCCTGATTACTAACTGGCTTTAATTGACGCAGGTGCCGGGGCGGGTGTCGTGATGGTCAGTCTGATGGTTGTCCTCGGATTGCACTTCGACAAGTACCTTGCCGTCGCAAGTGGAATACGTGACGCTGGCACTACTCTGTGCGGTTTGGCATTCCCCTCCCTTCTCCTCTTCCTACAAGACGTGTACCGACTACGTGGAACTCTGCTCATTTACAGCGCTCTACTAATGCATGTCAGTGCCGCAGCGCTGTTCCTCTGGACCACAGCGCGGCTAGATATGCGACGGGATAGTGTCAAGAGCAGTGCACCTTGCTTAACACGAACGAACGCCCACTACTTAAATAAACACACGGAGTCTTGTAGGGAACTGGCAACTAGGAATTTCGCGCCAGCAGGCTTTGTTGAAAATAAGGAAGACACACAGCAAGCGACGTTCGTGAATCAACGCGTTTCCGTCTTCACAGTTCCCAGCTTCTACGTGGTGGTTCTCGGAGCAGCGGTCGAGCTTTACGGTTACACAACGTTCCTCTACACAATAGCCGACTATGCCATTGACAAAGGCGCCTCTACTGAGAACGCCGAGATCGCCATCACTTACGCAACAATTGTGGAACTTGTCGGATATGTTCTAGTACCTCTGATTGCCGATCTTAACTACGTGAGCCGGCCGACGCTAGCCACTACCTGTTTCATGCTTCTAGCAATATCCTACGCCCTCGTCCCCCACACAACGTGGCCTCTATCGTACGAAGCTGTGGATTCTGTTCTTATAACCTTTATCGCTGCTTTAAGTGCCCTTAGATGTTCCATCATGACGGAGCTCTTCGGCACAGACCAGGTTCCCACTTGCATGGCGGCGACCGGCATCATTCTGATTCCTGCACAGCTCAGCAGCCCGACGATTATCGGTAAGAATTGCAAACAATACCACAAAATCATTGTGATCGTTTTGCATATGATGCAATGTTCCCATTTGTGCTAACGGGGTCGGATTCTTTGTTTTTCTGTAGTAATGTGCTAGCAACTTCATTGTCATAAAGAACAAGCGCCATTCTCTTTTCTTGAACGCATAAAAAATGCTAGTGTACATTTTGCGGAATATAGCTTCCGGAAACCAACAAAAAATGTAAGGCGTGTTCTTTACACCGAAGCTTCAGCGCGTAGCTTAAACACTACTGCGAGCATGAGGAACAACTGCTGTGTACAAGGAGTAATTTTTGTACTTTGAATAAAGAAGAATGTAGTTCGGCAGAAATAAAAACGCACACTAGAATTATGTTGGTGTGAAAACGGGCTGTTGTAAGAATTGAGCCAGGTGAATTTTGTTGCCTTGCGCCCCATCAAAATATATCTTTCATAATGTGTCGTCTTCTTTTCGAGTGCCCTCCCCACTACCCCAATTGTTTCTGTTTTAATGAAGTCTCAACATTTCGTTTTTAGGTTTCTTTCGAGACCACATGGGCTCATACGACAATATGTACCGACTTCTCGCGGCTCTGCACTTATTCATGGTCCTGCTGTACGCTCATCTCGCACTGCACGAGAGGCAGCGCAAGAAAGACGCCAGCCAAGAAAGAAAGGACTCGTGTGTGGAAGTGACAAAACTGTGAATTATTTTCGTAAAACCACACAGGGACTTCGTTGGCATGCAACAGCTGCACGAAACTGATTATAGGTTGCTTTGAATTGTGCGCATTGTTTGGCGCACGCTTCCAGCCTATGGGGATAAAGGAAAGTATAGCCCGTTTTTGTAAGAGGTGTTGCGTTTAGTTCACATTTATAGTATTACAGATTTGGGCCTGCGTTGTAGATTGTTCATTTCGAAACACCATTGTCAAGCTGCGCACTAGGCCAATTTGAACAGCCGTTAATCAATATAGTAGAAAAGAAGAAGCAGTTTGTCGTTAAAATTGCCGGCATTCCTTTCCCTATACAAAATACCAAACCGAGGAAGTGTTTTAGAAAGGAGGACGAATTCACTTGTACAAAAAAGAATTATTTGTTAAATTTTGGTAAGGAACATTGAGTATGAGCACAAGTTGTGAGCTGCTCCTGGAAGTTCATAGAAATTTATTAGCATTTTGTTTAAGTCTCCTGGAAAACGTTTCGGAAGAAAAATATCACCCCAGTTAGCTTTTGTCGGCAGCTACCATAGCGAATCTTCAATATATCTTTTTTTGGCAAGGTACATTTAACAACCCCAGCTCTCCCCCGCCTTTCATTTCGCCTCTGTTTTTGAGTAACTGCTGTTCTCCTCAACTGGTTGGCAAAAACAGGACATTTCAGATACCTCAAGACCCATGTATCATTCTAGCTGGTTTTACTCCTCGGAAAACGTTTATTATTTATAAAAAAAAACACCTGAAATGGGAAGGGGGTAATAAAAGCCCGATATGTGGTTGCTTATTTCAACTTCTTCACCATCTGATTTGCCAACTGTAACTCTCCGCAACCACAATTCTTTGCAAGTCTTCCTTCTTCTGTAAATGCGCTGTGATGTGAGAATTTCTGTAATACAGTCGTGCTCTGTGAAATGGTGCAGAATTATGTTTCTCAACCTGACTTACCACAGTTTTAAGTTTGGGAAGTAATTGTCATGACATCAACGCTACAACTTTCTACACATACCTTCCAGTTACAATTATTTTGTAAATTCATTCGATAATTAGCGGTGGACGCCGCCTCTTTTGTAAGTATGCTTCATTTCTTAGTATAACAGCTAGGTGCAAAGTCAACTTCCTGGTTAAACGCATGAGCTTAGTGTGTCCAGGGCTGTTGACACGCCCACACGCCCACAAGTTACTCTAGCAGCAACGCAGTTATTAGGCGGTTTTCATAGCCTCACAAGAGCTTGCAGCGCTTGTTGCCTGCAAATGCAAGCATTTTCATTGAATGACATTTGTACATACTTCATAATAAAGGCCTACCTCCAAAAAGAACTGTTTTTCTACGTTGAATACTTCTTACACCGGAGAAATGACGTTATTTTGGCATTGACTAGGCTCGTTTCAGCCTGAAATTACGAGAAAAGTTGAAAAGGGTGATCTAAGTACGAAGGAAATATTTGATGGCTTATTGGTGTTCCTCAATATCTGCGTGAGCATTTTCTCTTTCTCTCTCTCTCTCTCTCTCTCTCTCTTGAATCTTGGGCTCAGCCTGATACCCATGCTTTGCTCCGGCTTCATAAGTCGGTAGCGCGGCGTTTCTCGCATGCCTGTCTTATGTCGTGGCAACCGTGTTGAGCGCTGTTTCCTTCTCAGTGGTCAACATTGGTAGCTTGAGCTGCGGCATTTACTGCCTGCCATTCCTTTTGCTGGCCACCACAATCCGGCTTTCTTTGCTGTCGATTTTATTGCCGCATTTTTTGCCGCCTGCACCGGCAGCAAACTAGATTCTTTAAAATATACAAGCTATGACGGGAAACAAGTCTTCTAGGTAGGGCAGCCAGGGAGCCACACTTCGTCGTCTTCATGGGAACGTGCCAGCGATGCAATTGCAACTCCTCCATTCTTGAAGGACGCTTTCTCTTTCCGCGGACTACATCAACATCCAGTGGACAAGCGGAATCTTTCCAACGCATTGAAAACCTGCATTCGTAACTCTAATTTCCAAGCCAGGCAAACCATTAACCCTTAAGCATTTCTGGCCTATTTCCATGGCAAACGTGACCAAACTGCTGGAGCACTTGGTACACAACCGCCTTTCACTCAATATGGAACACAATGATTACTTCCCTCACAAGATTCCGGCCACACCCATCTACACAGGACGTAGTGTTGCAGCTGAAAAAAGACGTACTTTCTTTGGCTTTCAAATCAGTAAAAATATCATATATTGGAAATTGACAATAAAGGAGCATTCCATCACGTCACGCACTGAACCAACACCTAATGACCACCAGATACACAAACGCACCGCCATACCAGGCCAGCAGGAAAAGGGCTATTGGAAGTGAACGTCCTATAACACAGTCATCGGGGACAGCAGAAGAAGATGCAACTGCCCTCACGGCCACAAATAGACAAGAGTACACCCCCGTCATCACCGACTAACCGATGGCGTGCAGCAGTTACCTAAACGAAAGAAGTTCTACACTTTTACTGCACATACTACAACAAAACCGTGGATGGAAATCGTATGTTCACCCGGACACACCGCCCTTGAAGGAAGTGAGGCGGCCCACGCCCCAGCTCGAGAGCATTCACACTGAGATATTTCTGACAGGAAGTCAAACCGCCATATAGACAGGCTCATCGCAAATACCCGGCGCGGAACCACAGACTTACAAAATAGGACGCCATCACGCTACAAAGACTTCCAACTACAACCCAAAATAGCATACTTACCACCACGTACGCGACAAAATCAACTGCCAACTTCAAATACTGCCTGCAGACAGGCACCGTATACCAGATCGTTGGGGAGTGCCCCCACAAGCAAGAAATCACACCAGAAAGCAGTCCCTGCTTTAGCCTGGCGCTGCTATCCCCCACACTGACCTCTCCGACAGCCAAACTGTTGTGGAGAGAGCGAAGAAGGCGAGTAAATTCGAAGGAGCTATGGACCGAGGACTCCTGTCGCCGCGAAGATGTTCTGATACCAGCACCCTGCTGTTTATTAATAAAATAAATAATATAATAAAATAAATGTTTACTAGCTAAGCCGGTGTTTGCCTCTTTGTGGGACTTCCCTCCCGCCACTGGCGTCCATCTGAGAATGTAAAGTTTTCCCGAATTGACACCACCCTCCCCACCCGCCTCCAAATCGGCCGAGTCGCCATCCTTATGTCAATTATTATTATTATAATTCTTTATTCGGAAGGGGAGGTTCAAGATATAGTCAGGGATGGGGAAGGCGGAAAAGAAGGTGAGTGTCTACATTCTCTTGTGTATCCCCGTGGTACAAGCGAAAGTCCACAGGGACATAACAGGTTCTCTTGGGTGAGCCCGGCCCAGAGGAGGCGATGCGCACTCCTGGTGGGTCTTGATGTACGGCGGGAGATGGGCTCTTCTCTCCGTCGCGAGCCCCGAGCACTCCCACAGCATGTGCTGTATTGTGGGCCTTGTTGGTGCGTGACACGAGGAGCATGTCACGATGGTAGTCTCCCTGGAGTCCTCGAGAGGTTCTCTCAGGTGTAGTGAGCGTCGGGGAACGTATGCCCGCCACTTTGCGAGTTTTATTCACTCATTAGCTCCTCCTCTCTGCGCCTTTTCTCATCCTCCCGTTCAGTGTTCTCCTATGGCTAGCTTTGCTGGCAGAGCGACGCGTAAATGAACAGAGCCCAACGAAGATTTTTTACATACCCCATCTATTGCTCAAGAATCAAACTCCAAGATCTGGAAGGATCATTATCCTTCCATCGCATCAACCAGCTTCCGTATCCAATCCGTGTCCTTAGCCCAAAAATACGGTAGAAAGCCAGCGGGAAATGTTTTTGATAAACATTCATTGCTACATTATCTGTAACAAGAATGGTTTCTCTAAGGGTTCAGGACTGAATATTTACAGCAGCACGAGTCCTGTGTGTACAATTTCGAGCAACCCACCACTCTTGGTTTGCCAGTGTTATGGTTTTTCTAATGACCTTGCCGAAGTTAAGATATTAGGGTCCGTTAAATTCCTATAGGTAATTTAGGCCGTAGGTAATGGGCGTGTCCACAGAACTAACTGGTCCCGCTGCAAAAACGAACAGTCTGCTTCAAGTTAAGTTTTCGGAAGGGAAGTATCCTGAGACCAAATATGCTCGTCACTATATTGTCCTGAGTAAAGGAATACCAAAGGACGTTTATTAGTGGCGAACTTGTGCCCAAAACAAGACGAAAAGAACCAGCGTGGCATTCATGTTGCGAAGCCCTGCCCAACTGCGCCGGCGTGATCCTCCTCTTCTATCTCTTCTCATAGACATCTCAGCGCGTTCTCACGCGACCCCCTTCCCCTCAAAGCGCTCGCGGTCCCGCTACGAGACTAGGAGGGCACGGGCTGGTGCGACTCGCATTGCGCCAGTGCATGTGTCAATGTTCCCCTCTCCAAAAAGAGGCATCGGGTCCATGCCTCGAATACACAAATGTCAAAAAATGGACACCAAAATACTAAACACCGGCGCGGGAAGAACAAGACCGAAAAGTGAAAAAAAAAGAGTTTGAAGTCATTATCGTACGCAACACAAGAGTGGCAGTCCTATGCCAGAAAAAAAAGACTGGTATTCACTTGTTCAGCAGAAAAAATATCACACTGTCTAAAGGTACACGTCACCGGCTGCCGGGTGGACTAGCGTGAAAAGTACGTCTGCATTCGCACCACATGAACTATTTCACTTCGCGGTTGGCGCCTACTTCGCACAGTCCTGTCTGAAATAACCTCGTAGTTTATATTGCTGCTGCTTCGCAACTCCTTGTAAGGTCCGAAATAGCGGTGCAGAGCTCTTCTGAAAGGCCTGGGCGGAGGATTGGAGTCCACACCAAGACGTGATCGCTTGGGCTGTACTTTACCTCCCGGCGATGGAAGTTATAGCGCGGGTATCGGTCACTTGCTGGCGGTGGATGTGAAGTGTCAGCTGGCGGCCTTCTTCTGCCCGCTGGTTGAACAGTTCAGCTTTTGTATCAATTTCCTCGTCGCTGTCGCATGGTAGCATCGTGCGCAGCATCGTTCGAGCCTCACAGCCGTAAACTAGGCAAAACCGAGTAAAGCGGGTAGTTTCCTGCGTTGCGGTAATATAGGCCAATGTCACATATGGTAAAAAGTTGTCACAGGTTTTATGCTGGACGTCGACATACATTGAAATCATGTCGGCAATAGTCTTGGTTAGCCTTTTCGTCAATCCATTTGTTTGGGGGTGGAAGGTTGTCGTTTTGTGGTGGGTCGTGTGACTTAGTCGGGGAGCATCTTGCATCAGCTTCGCCGTGAAAGCTGCTCCCCTGTCCCTGATTACCTTTGATGGGGAGCCGTGTTATAGCGCAACATTATGTAGAAAAAAGCTCGCTACTTCGCTGGCATTACCTTTTGGTAGCGCTTTTATCATGGCATAAAGTGTCAAATAGTGTATTGCCACAACAATTAAATTTTTCTCCATGAAGACAGACGATAAAGTCGTAGTATGTCCAAGCCTATGTCATCGAAACTTGCTGCAGATGCTGAAATGGGGTGCAAGAATCCCACAGGTTTTAATGGAGGAGTTTCCCTGCGCTGGCATTGACGGCATATCTTCACGTAACGCTTGACACTGGCCGCACGTTTTGGCCAATGATGTTTCTGGTGGACTCTCGAGAAAGTTCTCGTGAATCCCAGATGACCCGACATGGGTTCACCGTGGCAGGCAAACAGAATGCGTCGCGCAGGTCTTCTGACATGACAGGAAGATAGGGTATGCCGTTGTCTTCCGTGTTCTTCTTGTAAAGAACACCGTTCCGTAAGCAGAACAAATGAACTCTTCGCGCAAGGTGTCAGGGTAAGGTGTCATTTTGGCCTTTAAGGTGGTCGCTAACGGCGCGAAGCTCAGTTTCGCCTCGCTGTCTCGTTGCCATATTGCAGGAGCTGATGGCACCCAGGAAAGCAGTTTACATCGGCGTCCTCACAGGCTTGTTCGAGAGGCGTCCGGGATTGGCAGTCAGCGTGTTGGTGTTTGCGACCAGATTTAAAAATGATGGTCAAATCAAACTTATGCAGTTGTAATCTCCAACGCGCAAGGCGGCCTCATGGATCCCTGAGATTTGTTAACCAGCAAATAGAATGATAGTCCGTGATCACTTTAAATGACCTGCCATAAAAATACGGGCGATATTTCGTAATTGCCCACATGACTGCGAGGCACTCTTTTTCAAGTGTGGAGTAGTTTGATTCGGGACGCGAAAGGGTACGGCTTACATATACCCTATTACTATTTCATGGCCTTCTTGCCGTCGCACGACCACAGCACCCAGTCCGGTGTTGCTGGCGTCCGTGTGAAGCTCAGTCTCTGCGTCTTCATGAAAATTCGCCCGCACAGGAGATGACTGCATGCTTTGCCGCAACTCGTTGAAGGCTTCTTGCTGCCCATCTCGCCAACAAAACGAAACGTCGTCTTTTGTAAGCCACGGAAGCGGCCCAGCAATTTCGTAGAATCCCTCAATAAGCCGGCGGTAGTAGGCGCAGAGGCCAAGAAAACGCCGGACAGCCTTTTTATCTCTAGGTGCGGTAAAATAGGCATCGGCAGCTGTTTTTTTTTCTGGGCCTGGTCGTATCCCTTCGGCGCTGACGATATGTCCCAAGAACGTAAGATCAGTAAATCCAGAGCGGCATTTTTTGGGTTTTAGCGAAAGCTTGTTTTAGCGAAAGCGAAACCTCGAGCACTTGTCTCAGCCGGGAGAGGTGGTTCTCAAGCGTGGTTGCAAAAACTATGACGTCGGTTAAATGCACATGACATATCTGCCACTTGAGACCAGTGCGTACAGTGTTCATCATTCTTGGAAATGTGGCTGGTTCAGAACAGAGGCCGAAAGGCAGCACCCTTAGGTCGTAGAGTCTATCTGGCGAGATGAAAGCGGTTTTCTCCCTGTCCCTTTCCTCGACTTCTATCTGCCGGTAGCCACTTCTCAAGCCGATTGACGAAACGAAAAGTACTTGGCCCGCCGAAGTCTGTCCAAAGAGTCATTTATGCGGAGGTAGGGGATTGACATCTATTTTGGTCACACGGTTCAGATTGCGGTAATCGACGTAAAAGCGTACAGTCCCATCCTTTTTTCTTACCAGGACAACTGGTGATGACCATGGGCTGTTCGATAAGTGAATAAGGTCGTCGTCAAGCATTGTTTCCACTTGCTTTTGAATAGCTTATCGCTCTTTGTTAGATGCGCGATACGGCTGCTGCCGTGGAGGTTGCAGATTTACGTGCGTAATTATGCAGTGTTTTGTCATTTTGGTTCGGCGAACTTTCGAGGAGCGAGAGAAGCAGTCTTGAAACTCCAGTAAGAGTTTTCGGAGAAGTTTCTTCTGATCTTCGGAAAGGTGAGGAGTGATGTCCATATTTTCGGTTGAATGCGCGTCTTGGTTTTCTGCATTGGTCGCCGTCGCGATTTCTCCAAGCGTGAAACAGTCAGCAACCCGTGTAATTTTCTCAATATGGGCTACCCAAGTATCCCGAAAAAGATGCCAGTGCTCCTTGCTAAAATTTGTCAAAAGCACACTCGTTCCCCGGCAAACTCCCTGTGTGAAGAGGAGCGACAGATTGCCCTCAGCGACTGCTTCACCTTCGGGCACCTCATCACACGAAACCTCATCAAATACGCTTGACCAGGGTAGTATGGTAACGACATCGTCAGTTATGCGAAGGACTTGCCGCCGGCCACCGTTGTTCTCCCCTCTCGCTAGTTGCGTAGTGAAAGAGACCCGCAGCTTTCGGAAGTCAACGATGGCACCGTATTCTGGGAGAAAGTCCATACCCAGAATAAGCTCTCGAGAGCATTCCCGCAGAACAAGGAAACTTGCGACGAACGTTGATTCATGAATCTTAATTCGGGCCGTGCACATGCCAATTGGTGTGATGATATGCCCTCCTGCTGTGCGAATTTGCGCTCCTGTCCATGGCGTCATCGCCTTGCTCAAAATTGTCCCCAACTCACCACTTAGAATAGAGTAGTCGGCGCCAGTGTATACTAACGCGTTCACGCCCCGACCGTCGATATCAACCTAAATATCTGAGGACGTGTTTTCACTGTCGGCACCTGTCGTTGTCTTCACACTATGCCTCGACACTGATAGCGATGGAAGCTCTTGATCGTCTCCGTCGTCAGCTACCCCGCCTCCAAAGGCCGCTGCATCTAGCTCTTCCGACGGGGACTTGGTGATCGCGCAATGTTGCTACCAGCGTGGTTCGCTGCATTTCTACGTGGAGATAGCGATCAGAAAGGACGGCGCGACGTCTGTAGTTGTCCACGCTCGTTTGTCTGGTAGTCCTCGATATCGTGGGGTCGTTGGCCAGGTCTAGGTCGTGAGGTGTCGATTGCGAAACCCCGTGAACCGAGCTCTCTGTAGGGGCACTGACGATAGACATAGCCGGCCTCGCCGCAGTGGTAACACAACGGGCGTAGGTCTGGGGTGCGCCACACTTCTGCTTTGCGTCGTCGTTCAGGGAAGTAGGGGGACATTTGAACCGGCTCTGTAGCTCGCGGGACAGCATGCGGCGGCAATACCGCGGCGAGGAGTGCACGCCTCACGGTATGAGCGTACGTCAGTTGCACAGGTTCGGGTGGCGCCGGTGCAGCATCGTCATAGGCTGGCGAAGCCCTGAACGCTTGCTGCACCTCCTCTCGTACAATGCTCGCGATGGTCCCTGCGGTAGGCTGTGGTGCCGTTCCAAGAATTTTATGCAGCTCCTCGCGGACCAAGGAGGGGATCAGGTCTCGAAGACCTCCATTCAGCGGCGCTGCAGCTAATACTTTACGCTCGAAGAAGTTGGAACGCTGTCGCAGGGTATTTTTAATCACGGATGCCTCGGGGATGAACTCCGCGACGGTCTTGGGAGGGTTCCGTACGAGGCAGCCAAACAATTGCTCTTTCACGCCACGCATTAGGTTGCGCAGTTTTGTTTCCTCTGCCTTGTTGGAGTCCGCTCGCCTGAAGACGCGCGTCATTTCCTCCACGTACATGCTGACGCTTTCGTTTGGTAGCTGCAAGCGAGTTCGCAGCGCGTGCGCGGCCCTCTCCCGACGATCCATGCTGGCATACGCTCGCAGGAAGTCATGGCAGAATTCCTGCCACGTGCGCAGCTTGCCGTCCCTGTTCTCCATCCATGTTCGAGCACCGTTCTCCAAGCTAAAATAGACGTTTCTCAGCTTCGCGGCGTCGTCCCACTGGTTGAAGCTTGCTACGCGTTCGAAGTGACTCAACCAGTCTTCGGCGTCTTCAGAAAAATCGCCGTGAAAAGCTTGTGGCGTTCGTGGGTGTAGAAGGACAAACTGACCTTGCCCGCTGCTATCGGTGGTCATGGTGGCGGAACTGAGCGCATCCGCCGTCGCTCCCCTTGTTGCGGCGGG
The DNA here is from genome assembly GCF_048455015.1 of Haemaphysalis longicornis. Taxonomy (NCBI): domain Eukaryota; kingdom Metazoa; phylum Arthropoda; class Arachnida; order Ixodida; family Ixodidae; genus Haemaphysalis; species Haemaphysalis longicornis. Next base: position 114,231,124 of record NW_027526422.1, on the reverse strand, counting down.
TAGAAGCCCGAACTCAGGTGTCGCACCTCGAAGTCGGCGGCTGCTCCGCTGATAGACGGACGTCGACTCGTAGGCTGCAATCGGGCGTCGGATAGGACTGTCGTCTCGGTGCATGCAGAGGCTTTACAGCAGTCTACCCCGCACCTCTACAACAATTGTCACGGACAAACGAATGCAATTAACTAAAGGACGTTTATTATGGGCGAACTTGTGCTGAAAACAAGACAAAAAGAACCAGCGTGGCGTTCACGTTGCCAAGCACTGCCCAAATGTGCCCGCGTCATCCTCCTCTATTTTTCTCATAGACACCTCAGCGCATGCTCACGCGACACCCTTTGCCTCAGAGCGCTCGCAATCCCGCTGCGAGACTAGGATGGCACGGGTTAGTGCGAGAGAGAGAGAAAAAAACTTTATTTAAGAGTTGTTGTTTGCGAACTCCCGACTGGACGGAGGTGGTTCCCTGTTCAAGCGAATCCATATGCTGCTCTCGCCGCCTGGCCCCTGGTGACCAGTAGTTGCTGATCCTACAGGGCGGCGCTGGTCAGCAAGATCCTCCATCTCTCGTTAAATGGTAGAGTGCGGCTGGTGGGACGAGACTCGAGTAAGGGGTGCGGGTGCTTCGGGCTAAACCTACACTCTCCTATCATGTGCTGGAGAGTGCCTAGTTTTTTACAGATTGGGCAAGCTTCTTCGAATTGGTTTGGGTACATGTGGTTGAGTAGACGGGGGTGCGGAAATGACTCTGTCTAGATTTGCCGGTATATAGTTTGCTGTTCCTTCGTGAGTGCTGCGTTTGGTGCTGGTAGCGTCCTCCGGTCGAGCCTGTAATAAGGGGTTATTTCTCTGTAGGTAAGCAATAGTTGGTTTTTTGCCTCTACTGCGGACGTGGCCCGGTGCGTCAGCGCTCGGGCCTGCTGGTGGGCAAACTCATTACCCTCCACCGCAGAATGGGCCGGTAACCACACTAATTCTACGGTTTCCTTCGGAGGTTTTTTCTGCTTGAGCAATCTTAGGGCCAGCCGGCACACCCAACCACGCTGGAAGCTTCTGAAGGCTTGCTGGGAATCCGTGACCACATTGGTCTTGTACGGTAGAGTAAAGGCCATAGCAAGCACCAGCTCCTCTGCCTCTTCAATGGTCTTAACTACAGCGGATGCACACGTCAGCAGCTCTTTCGTGGTTGTCACCATTGCTGTTGACCGATTCGTACCGTCTTTCATGGAGGCGTCCGTGAAGATAGCCCCTTCTTTTGCCAGAAGCCTGTTGAGAGCACGAGCTCTTGCCTCCCGCCTGCCGCCATGGTACGCTGGGTTCATGTTTTTGGTGATGGGCTTGGCTTTGATGGCTTCCAGCCATTCATCTGGCCGCTGGTCTCTGTCCTCAGATAGCGTCGCCTTCCAGCCGATTTTCTGCAAGAGGCGTCTGCCCGCTTTTTTTTGGCTCAGCCTTTGTTTCTGCTTGGCGAGATGGGCCTCAATGAACTCGTAGACCGAGTTATGCAAGCCCATTTACAAGAGTTTGCATGTAGACGCGCTCATAGGAACTCCAATAGCTTGCTTGACGGCTTTGCGGATGATGACGTCCAGCAGCTGTGTGTCCGCATTGTTCAGGAGGAGGTGAGGTGATGCATACGTTATTCTGGTTACCACAAATGCTTGGACGAGCCTACGTGTGTCCATCTCCTTGAGGCCTCGTGTTCTTGACGCCACCTGTCGGAGTATATGAAGGATTTGTTCCGGCGTGCTCTTTAGTTTCGGCCGCTGACAAAGTGTGCTGAGTTCTCTTGAATCTAAAAAATAAATGTGCGGGTCTAGACAATATTTCTGCGTATCACTTAAAACTCGTTGCTCGTAATGTTTCTGGGATACTCAGTGATATCATTAATTTAATGTTTCAGCTAGGCGTATTTCCTAAACTTTTAAAGAAATCTAAAATAGTTCCGGTGTTCAAGAAGGGTGACAAAAGAACCGTTTCCAATTATCGGCACATATCTATTCTTTCTTCCCTCAGCAAAGTAATTGAAAAGTTGTTCGTTGATCGTTTAAGTAATTACCTAAGCAAATTTAATATACTTCATCCCTGTCAATTTGGCTTTCGTTCAGCAGTTCGACAAGCCTAGCACTAGTTTCAGTAATAGATTACTTAAAAAAATCGATTGACTCTGGTAAATTTGTTTGATCTGTCTTTCTAGATTTCACCAAGGTTTTTGACACCATTATTCATGCCACCCTGTTGAACAAATTGGAGGCTCATGGGGTACCTGGAGCTCCATTGACCTTCCTGAAAAATTATCTGCACAATAGAGAATGCTCGGTGTACGTAGCTGGCGCTTCTTCTGAAACAAGATAATTAATCAAGGTGTGCCCCAGGGATCTATTTTGGGCCCTTTATTATTTATTGTTTACATTAACGATCTTGTCGATGTAATTAAATCAACTCACTGCGTGTTATACGCAGATGACACGACTATATCAGCGGCGGAGGATTCTCTAACTGCTCTTACTTTACATTTGAATAACACACTTCTAGATATTACTAAATGGTGCTACGAGAACCAACTTAGTATTAACCCAGCCAAAACCCAGTTTATGATATTTAGGTCTGCTCAAAGGCCATTGCCTTTTCATCAACCCATAAACCTAGGTCCTCACTCTATACCCGGCTGTGATACTGTAAAGCTCACTTTACTCCAGTGCAGGCCATCTACTCCAATACAATAAATCCTACGTGTTCGTAAGTTATTTTTTTATGGCACAGCCGTTCTTTTGTTTAAATTGCGGAATGCATGGCTACCGTTTGAGTTCATTGATTCAGTTTTCTTACAAAACAACAATGTGGCCAGATTTGCAATGAACCATAAGTTTTTGCTACCTGCGTCGCGCACAAATTATGGAAAAAGGACCTCTGCCTTTGCGGCCATCACTTTATGGAATGACATGCCTCTTTCTGCTAAAACGATGTCTACATTGTCATCATTCAAAAAGTCGCATTAAAGTTTTCTGTTAAAATATTAGCTGCCTGTTTATGGGCTTTTTGGAGGCATTGGGTTTTTGGTAATGCAATTTAGATAATTGTATTTTGATCGATAATGTCCGCCATTAAACTTGATGTAATTTGTTTTCGTTTTTCTTCGTCTTCTTTTCTTCTTTCGTTATTTGCGTTGCTTTTCGTTGCTTGATGTGTCACGTAGCTTATAATGATTACTCACCCCAATATATCGTATAATTGATGGCCATTCACTCGTTGCTTGTTTACTTTATCCAGTTTATTGATTGCTGTAATGCATCGAGGGTCCCATTACAGTTTATAACTTTGGGACCCTCGTCTGTATAATAATATTACTGTACTACTTTTTTCGAATGAATAATAAACTGAAACTGAATGCCTATAGATGCCCTGTTGTCGGCCTGGGTGACTAATCCGAGAATGTTTGTGCTGGGGCGTGGGAGGATGTCTTCGCCCTTAGGCTGACTTTTACGTCCTCTTTTTGTTTCTTAGGCGCCCTTGGCGGGATTATCACCAGTGCTGATTTAGCTGGGGAGCATCTAAGACTAGTGCGACTCGCGTTGCGCCAGTGCATGTTTCAATATTCATTATAAACTACCAAAATTGACCTCATCATACTCGTAGCAAAAAAAAGACGTTTTAGATGACCGTCATTACCAGCGGATATTTTAGTTTAAATGGCAAGGTTTAAATATTTTCAAAACCACCTAATATTTTCGAAACCAAAACTACTGTTCTAACAATTACGTGCTGGATAACTTCAATCACTAATTTGTGAAAGTGCTCAACAAAGTCAGACATAGAATAGAGTACTAGAATAATAGCCTTGTTTCATACAAAGGCTTGTGACTGTGCTAGAGTTGTCCTACTACACGTGCAGTAGTGCTTCATGAAATAAGCAAGCAGGTCAATAAAAGCCCAGTACTGGCGCTCTGAAAGCCTGGAAGAGTGGTGCATGTATGGGCACGAGTTTGGCCATAGTTCTCTTTTGCCAAAATAAAGACAATAATGAGGGCTTTAAAACAATTTCTTTGCGTGGCAGCCGCCCTAACGGCAACTCTTAATAATCACAATATATTTGCCTTCAATCATAAAGCGTGGCCAGCCAAAAGAAAAGAACCATGTGTGGACACTAAAAGGACTGAAATACTCCTTTCACAGCGGGGCAAATATGCATAATAAAATCACTCGCTACAGAGGTTAACACTGCTGGAGTTCAAAGTGTTCTTCGGGGGATTTTCTGAAGGAGCAATCTTAAAGTTTTCTCCGCCCTTTCTGGAACGAACAGCAATTATTGCGTTGCTGTGCATTCTTCACTCTGATCTCATCTCTCAGACACTGCCGCTTTAGTGTGGTGTGGCAGTTTGTTATCTTTCATACTTTCCTTCTACTAATTTTCTTCCTGTCTTTTTTTGTAAGCCTGAGTAAGCCTTCCGCCTTCGCTACTCTGTTTTTTGTTGTCATGTTATAAAGCCTTCTCAAGAGCAGCCATCTAGACGGTAGCAGACATCGCGCTACATAGCATGGTTTGGTGGCAGCCGCATACAGATGTTTTGCCATGGGAGACTGGAGAATGAAGCACTTGGCGAAGAAATGATATGCCCTTGGAACAGAAATGTTGCAGCCAGGTGTGGACGAAGATAAAATTAAGGATGAATACCCCCGTCACCGGTCTACGTCTTCCTTGTGAGATAGAGCACAGCCTTTACCTTGGGAAGGCATGCATTCTCTCCAGCCCACTCGCATAAAAGTATTCTACTAGACGAGTTGCGGGAAATTCATTGAACGCCGTTACACCTAACTCAACTTTCTAAGAGCCGTTTGATGGAACACCGCTTCCCTGAGCACCTTTTTTCGAAGAACATGTAATCGAGGACATTGTGTCGAATCGGGTCGCGCACAGCGGAGAAAGATTTATTGGCATGCTTTGACCGAAATAAACAAAATTGTTGTTTTCTCCTTTTACCTGCGTCATTATCTCACTGTCTATCCCCATGTATCTGCGGTTGTCTAATTCTTGTTGCCATCTGGTTTTTTTTTCCTTTGTAATGTTTACTTGTTCAACTCTCATCTAGTTTGTTTAGCTCAACCCTTATATATCTTGTTCAGTTGTTTAACATTTATCCACTACCTTTTATCAACTTAACTTTTTCCTTATTGTTGTTATTAGAATTTAGCTACTACTTAGCATCTAGTGTACTCTTTTTTTGTCGTTTCCTTTTTTTTCTCATTATCTTTTTTTTATTTTTTTTATCCAACACCGCACTGTTTGTTCCTATTCCGGTCCTGTTTTGCGGCTCAGCTGCTTAACCTCTTTTGTTATTAATTTTCTTTTGATGTACTGTTTTTTTTTCTTTTTTATTTTCCTTATTTATTTTTTTTATTATTATTACTTTTTTTCCCTCCCACCTCTCCCCCCGACAGCGCCAACCTTGTGATCCACTCCTGCATAACCCGCTAACCAATGTATAATGCATACCTAGCACAACTGCCAACCAGCGTGTAACCCCTTCTCCAGTAGTTACAGTTCAGACCTAGTGACTGTTGCGGCGGCGGCACAGGCGTAGTTACGCCCTCGGCTACCATCTGGTCTTGCGCTCGCGCCACTCGAGGCACGCACAAACCGTCTGCTCACCTTCACAGTGACCTAATTTCGTGACCCACTTACCGGGGTTCTGATCTCTTCCTGGCGCACCCCTGGGTTCGTGGTGATGTTCCGTGGGCGGGTTGCTGTGTGCCGCGCGTTTACCCTGTCTGCAGGGACGGGTGCGTGCTACAAGGAAGAGTCGCGTGCCGAATTATTTTAAGTGCAATGCACTTCTTAAGCGACCCTGAACCTGCGTCCACCGGCGATGTCCGCGCACGTGGAGATGGGCGCGCGCAGCCTGGCCGCTGACTTAGCAGCACATACCCACGTGGGGGATTGGCCAGGAATCTCCTCGTCTTCCTTGGCAACGGGGGGAGATGGGCGCGCGCTGCCTGGCCGCTGGCATTGCGCATACCCACGTGGGGGATTGGCCAAGAATCGGGCGTGAGAAGGGCTAATGCACCCGCTTAAAGGAGTACTGACACGAAATTTCAAAGCTGAGATCCGCTTTAGCAATCAAGTACAACGACAACACAAATAGGTGTCTGTGAATAAATGCATCTTTCTTTCTTTGTAGTTGTGTTGTCCCCCCTCTCGCTTCCGTTCGGCCGGTTGAGGTGTCGGCGAAACGCCAGACAGTTACCGGCCTCTATCTCCCCTTCCCCTACCCCCAACAACCACTTCCTCCTGCTTCTCCTCCTCCCAGACATATAACGTTAGGCCGACTGCTTTTTATGTTTCTTTGTTGAATTCGAGCCCGTATTTGCTGTTTATTATGTGGCAAGATTTACACGCTCTCTTAGAAGCTTCGAGTGCAGAAATGCAATGGTAGCCACGCCAGTTTTTCTAACCCTTGTCTTATTGATAACTCTGCGCATTGGATTCACTGCGCCTCACCTTTCCCGCCATACCAATGGGCAGGTTTGTCAACTGGCAAAAGTTACTTCACGCATTTCTTAAAACATGGTGGCTGGCAGGGGTTTGATGAACTGAAGCAGCAGTACGACAAGCTGCATCGGGTGAGGCATGCTTGAACGAGAAGGATTACTTCTTCAGAAAGCCGCGGCAGCTTCCTTGTGTACTGATAGCGCCTTTCGCGATCTGCTGTTCCACGCACCACATCGGTTTTCCCGGTCCTCTTTCCGCTCACACCTTATTTATTTGTTTATTGGAAATGCTGCCAGTCTCTTTTTTCAGACCAAGCCACGCGGGCATACAGGAGTACATGAATGTAAGTACATAGAAACGTACTATGTCGGTAGATAATATCCCAGTAATACACGCAAAAAGTCGAAACAAGTACACCGGTTGGGTAACGCATAATATTAGCACGATATTTTGAGGTTCCACAATTTATAAAGGATGCCAACAGGGGAATTGTACTCTAGTAAGCTAAAAAACTTGTCTAAGGAAAAAATATTCACATGTCGAATAGCCATACATTGCGCAAACCATAACGAGCAATACGGCCCAGGAACACAACAGTAAAGGAGTCACAAAATCGTTAGTCAGCAAGTAACAAACTACGGGGAATTTCCCCATTTGCGTATGTAGTATGCACATAAAACCAAAAAAAACAAACGATAAAGCACATTGGTGAAGTAATTGATACATATTCAATTGACAAAAAAATTATATTACAGAAAAGTAAGTAAGGTCAAACTTCACAGCGGCTGAACATGATGCTGTTCGTTATACAGGCGGAAGTTAAGTGTTGTTCACTGTGAAGGGTACGCACCTTTCAAATCCACACTTTTTAACATTAGAATGGTATGTTTTACCTCCCTGTAGTTGGTAATGTTAGTGAGTCTGGACAAGAAACCAGGTAATGAATCCGTGCTATTAACGAATGGGTCCAAGTGATTCCATTCTCAGATAGAAAGGGAAAAGAATATTTGAAGACGTCATCATGGCAAGAATAGTCAGCAAACGTTTTTCCGTGTTTTGGCCTTGTTTGCCAGGATTATGAAGGGTGGATGAACTTGTATGAGTCGATGCTGTTATGGTGTGCAATAGTGAAAACATATATTTTAGACGGGATTGTTTAGCTCTAAGCTCTATTATGTGAAGTTTAATAACAAATTAGTTGTTGCGTCAGTACGTTTATATTTGTTGCAGAATAATCTTACGGCTTGCCTCGGTACATTTTCTAGTTTTTTATGTTAGTGACAGTATACGGGAACCACACTGTGCTGGTGAATTCTATTACTGGTGTGGTACATGTGATGCATCCTAGAAGCTCAGTTGATTTTGGGGCGTGCACCAGAGACCTGGTAGTATAAAATAACTCGCGCAAGGCAGCGGATATAATGGGAACGATGTGGGAGTCACATTTAAGGTTCGATGTGTAACATTACACCAAAACATTTATGTGCATTTTCAATCGTCAGTTGCGTGCCGTTAATATTTTAAGGATAATTCATGGGCTCTTTCGTTCCTGTTACAGTCATACACACTGCTTTGTTCAGGTTAAGCTTCATTCGCCACTTGGCACGCCAGTTATCAAGCTTGTTTAGAGATTGCTTGAGCGCGACGTGGTCTTTGGAACTGTGGATTTCTTCGCACATAATGCAATCGTCAGCAAAAAGTTTGACTTTTCATAAAATGCTTGTTGTTATGTCATTATTGAATATAAGAGTTTGGATCGGGCTAATAATTGATTCCTTGGAGACTCCGGATGTTACAATTGCTGCGTGGGAAATAAAATGGTTTAAAACAAGCGCTGTAGGGCCTCAAAATTGCTCGAAATAGCAGCCGGTTGTTGTAAGAGCCAGAAGGCGCAAGGGCGACGGGCTCGGAGCAGGAGTGCGAAGCCAGCCACCGCGCGAGTAGAAGACGGCTAAAGTGGCCAAAGAAGAGGACAGCAAGCCTTCCTCCAAAGACCTGCGAAACATCGCCGTAAAATATGTTTTGTGGCGGATTTCTCATCCACTGAAATTGTGACTGCTTTCTTTTATGCTTTTGTAGCATTGTAAAGCTTAGCCGCCTATATAATCATTTTTACTGGCAAAATATTTTTTTCAGATATCTGCCTATCGGTTGATCAGTTTTCCCTGCAGCCCAAATATGTGTGCGGCAATTTGAGCAGTCTAATACTTCTTAGAACCATAATTTCAGAGAAATCAAACAATAGTGCCACCACATCACTTTCTAAATTAAACAATACTGCAGCGACTCACCTTTTTATGGCTAAAGTCATTATTTAGCTACTCTGATGACTCTATCCGGTCTCGTGGTCACAGCCTCCTACAAAAAGCAAACTAGACAGAAAGAATAGCTCTCATGGCTACCCCGCACATACCTCGTGACAAAAATACTGGCAGATTAAACATTTACAAATATTGATTCCAAATACCGACTGCACATTTATCGTTTAGTAGCTAAACGCTAAAGTGTGCAGCGCTTAGTAACTCCGGAAAATGCTCTTTAGCTCCCAATTTATTGTGTGTACTTCAACAGAAGTATACTGCAATTCACCGAAAAGGCAACGCAATCGTTACGCGAAGTTTGAGTTACCGTTTTAATAGTTGCCTCTGACGTGTAGAACGTTACAGAACTCCCGTCTGCTCTCAATACGTGGTCGTCCTCGGAGGAAGTATGGTTATTAAAAATGGCTTCAAATCTTGTTTGGTCGAAGCAATCTCCAAAGGAATTGGCCACTACAATGAATCCCTAATTCCGTCGGGGTTCATTTACTAGCCATTTATAGCTTTTTCGCAGTGATGCCTTGAACGTTACGGGGTTCCTGTCTGCTGTCAATAAAACGCCGTCTACGGCGAAATTGTGGTTGTAAGTCTTGGTCTATACAACTTTTCCCAAAGCAAGTTACGTGAGAATTAGCGATTAGCCCATGGAGTAAAAACGAAAAAGCCATGGAGTAAAAACGAAAAATAGTATTATTAAACCTGACCTCGCATCATTCATTGCTTTGTTATCTTTTAAAAATGCTGGCGCAGCTAGCACTAGCAATGCCAGCCTGCAGAAACAGCAGAGCTGGCGGTCAACATATCTTCTTCTCGTTTTTCCTAATTTTTCTCGGATTTGCCAGGCTTTCCAAAGCTCTTTAGGTTTTCTGATGCTTTTGGTAGTACAGGCTAAGTGTTGATGGGTGAGACCAAGTTTAGCGTGATTTTGCAAGGTCTTCTCGAGCAACGCCGGGATGGCGCTCTAGCGACGCTCTTTCTTCCTCGAGAGGTACATACTTCTGCGGCCGATCCATGTTTTGCGGGAGTCTAAACGATGTACTCGGCATGGCGACATGAGGCTCTGTGTGTCCCAGAAGCACCTTGTATGCCGTGAGTTCCTCGAGTAGATTTGAGCCCGGCTGCGAGGCTACCTCTCGACGCTACATCCCGACGCTTCTAAAAGCTGCGTCCGACTAGAGCTGAGCCCTTCTGGAAGGTATAGGCCGGGAGTCTACAGCATACCCTTTGCCGCTCCAAGCCTCTGCAGTTAGCTGACACGCGCGCTTTCGTGCACTCCCTCCTCACCAGGTGGCACCGAGTGCGTATTTTTTCGTGGTATTTCTTTTATCTGCCATCGGGCCAATCCCAAGCTAAACAGCTCTACTGTTAAACGTTCATCTAACACTTCGACAGATTTATGTTCAAATATCCGCAGTAGTGTTCTCGCTAACCTCAAGCATCAAAGACCCCCGCACGGGGAACCTTGAGTATTCATGGTGACGGTGTTGGCGACACCGCGGACCCCGAGCCCCCAACATAAACTGTAACCTACCGTGGTGATGTGTTTAAAGGTGAAGGGTACAAGCCTCAAACGGTGGCCGTCGGAGCTCAGGTCAAGCTCCGGCGGATGGGCTCCCTGTTTGTTTACCAGGCAGGGAGCTCCGGGACCTCTCAGGCTATCAGGGTAAGGTTTGAGAAGAAAGTACCCCCGTCCCCTGCTTCTATACTATGATATATGGCATTTTCTAAACACCCCCCCAGACGTGATCGGCCCCCGAAAAGGGGCCGCACCGAAGTTTCATTCCCACCTCTTGCAAAAACTGTCTTTTCAACAAACGTGAATAACTATTCTCGTTTTCTTGTGATCGAGTCTGCTGACCCAACGAGACCCGTCGCTTCACTGTCGGTATTCCTGGTCTCAAAATTTCTGCAAAGCACATTAGGGGAAAAGTATGAGGCCAAAAAGCTCAGGACAGGAGAAATCCTTGTCGAACTCAACACTGAAAAACAATCCCGCACACTTCTTGCACAAACGCGCATCCATGACCTGGACATCAAGATCACGCCCCACCGGAGCCTGAACAGCTCCCAGGGTGTGATTTCAGAGTCGGATCTCCTTTCAGAAACAGATTCCGACCTTCTTGAAGGGTTAAAGGACCAGGGCGTCACAGCCGTGCGCCGCATCACGATGCGCAGGGACGATAAGATAATCCCCACCAAGCACATTATCCTGACCTTCAGCCGATCGACACTTCCGCAATGTATAAATGCAGGCTACATCCGATGCTCTATTCGCCCGTACATACCGAACACGCGCCGCTGCTTTAAGTGCCAGCGGTTCGGGCACAGTACAACCTCTTGCCGCGGCAAAACAACCTGTGCGAAATGCGCAGCGCAGGACCACCCCACCGACAATTGCAACTCTGATAACCTCACTTGCGCAAACTGCAGGGGCCCACATGCGGCCTACTCAAGGAAGTGCGAGAAATTTCATCTTGAAAAGAAAATAATCAACGTGAAAGTGACAGAGAACATCACCTACCCAGAGGCGCGGAAGAGGGTCGCCTCTTTCCCTCTGGGAAGGTACGCCGACGCAGCTCGCCGGGGGGCGGAGCGGCGTCTGGTTTCGGCGGGGACCCAGTACCGCGAGTCGGACTTGGTCCCGCCCCCCCCCCCCCCCGGGTTGCCTCAGGCAGCCCAACCCGCCTCCGCACCGCTCGCTGAGCAAGCAGCGACTGAGGGGGCAACCACGTCTGCTGGGAGCGATGCTGCATCCTCCACTTCCGCTCCAGCGTCCCAAACCACAGGCGAGGGCGCAGACGCGATGGAGACGGAGGAACCAGCGGCAGCTCCCACCCCCACCGCACCGCCTGCGCCACCCGAGGCATACCTTAAACCCTCGGTGGTTGTTGGTAAGTCAAAGCGCGCCCAAAAGGGTGCGCGGTCCAAGGGGCCTGATCAGTCAGGCACTCCGAGGACATCAGACGACGAAACGGATGTCGGACCGTTCTTGTCTGCGGTGCACCGCAAGGAACGTGTCCCGACGCCAAAGCCTCCCGACAAGTCCAAAAAGACGAGTCACAGCCCCGAAAGATGACACATAAACATACACACTCCAGTAGCTCTCACACTAAATAATGGGAAGAGAAAACATAATTCAATGGAACTGTAGAGGCCTCCTTAAAAATCTTGACGGTGTGTACGAAATACTGCACTCCAATCAGCCAAGTGTCATGTGTATACAAGAAACACATTTAAATTCCAAACATACAAACTTTTTGAATAGTTACCTGGTAATTAGGAAGGACAGGGACGGTGGTGCTACATCTTCCGGTGGTGTGGCCATCATTGCCCGAAAGTCCCTGGCGTGTCACACTATCCAATTACAGACCGTCCTTGAGGCTGTTGCCATTCGTACCATAATATTCAATAGGCTAATAACACTATGCTCCGTTTACATCCCCCCTGATTTCCAGCTCTGGAGCTCGGATTTCGAGGGCCTTGTAGATCAGCTACCTGCACCATTTATCCTTTTAGGCGACCTCAATGCACACAATGTACTCTGGGGCTCTTCTCGCACGGATGCCCGAGGTCGCCTTATAGAAAAATTTCTAACATCCTCAGGAGCATGCCTATTCAATAAAAACAAGCCTACCTAGCATAATATAGGACACAACACATATTCACACCTCGACTTGGCTATTGGTTCCACAGTTCTCTTTCCATCTCTTGAGTGGGATGTCGGCACTAACCCATATGGTAGTGACCACTGCCCAACCACATTAACATACATAGGTAAAGGCCCGAACAGTTCACCTTCCCTTAACAGGTTCAATGAAGCCAGAGCAAACTGGAGTACATTTACAGAGACATCCAAACTACACCACACAACCATTAGACACCTACACGTTGAAGAAGCTTCCCAACTACTCACGGCGCACATCCTCGACGCCTCCGAAAAGTCCATTCCCCACACCTGTGGTGCCCCGCGCAACCAGCGGAGGCCATGGTGGAATGATGACTGTAGGCGGGCGCGGGAGGCCCAGAACAAGGCGTGGGGTATCCTTCGTCGGTACCCCACGTCGGGAAACCTCCTCTTGTTCAAAAGGGCAAAGGCGATGGGAAAACGTGTGCGCCGTGAGGCAAAACGAGAGAGTTGGCGCACCTTCTTGACATCCATTAATTCATACACGGACACACACAAAGTCTGGACACATATACGCAAGCTGAAAGGACATGAGACACACAGCCTGCCCCTGGTTAGCACAACAGGGGACACACTCGAAGACCAGGCCAACACACTTGCACAAAACTTTGAACACGTGTCCAGCTCAGCACACTACACAAACACTTTCATGAAGCACAAAACGTCTGCGGAGAAGAAATCACTGCGTGATAGCAACAAGTCGCACACTTCTTACAATTCTCTTTTTTCAATTCATGAGCTGAAGTCAGCCCTGGCAACATGTAAGCCTTCAGCTCCAGGTGCAGACAAAATCACATACACCATGATACAACACCTACACTCAGACACCCTTGAAACACTTCTACATCTTGTGGGCATGTGAGGGGACCGCAGTGCGCGTGCGTGAGCGTGGTGTGCACGACGGCTCGCGTCTAGATACGCGCGGGTAACAGTCGCGTAGATTGGTGGCCGAGCATGCGCGCTCCAGCACGCGCAGGACCAAAGTGCGAAGGAACGGGCAGGCGGAAGAGAGATAAGGGACGGCGGCAGTAGGCGTGGGTGTGTTGTGTGAGTGGTGGCGGACGAGGCATCGCCACGGTTTTCGGACGCGACGGGACACAGCGGCAAGGCGTCTAGTGCGTGGATACGAGGTTCGCCGCCCAACCTGCACCCGGGGCAGGACGATACCGCCAGCGACCGTTACGAAACGTGAGTGCTGCCCTGCGGACTGGTGTTGCCCTGCACCCGTCCCGCTCAAGAGCCGATAGTTTAGTTCTGGGGGTTTCAAGTAATAAACCCTTTGTTTGCTTGCAAAAGATTGCGGCCGTATTTTTCGCCGGGTGAGCTGACACAAACCGGTTTCAACGAAGGAGGATCCTTCATTGGCGCCCAACGTGGCTTAATTAACTAACGTTAATTAACGTAACCTTCCTCCTAAACTGTGTCAAGCCTTGGTTCACCCGGCGAAAACTCGCCACCCATAAGCTCGCATGGGGTCTGCACAATGCTCTTAGGGTAAGCACAAGACATAATGACAACTAGTAGAAGGAAACTTAACGAGCTTAAGGTCGCGGAACTAAAGGTTGAACTAGGAGCACGCGGGTTGAATAAGTCAGGTAACAAAGCAGACCTCGCTGAACGCCTCGAGGAGGCATTAGAAAATGAGGGGCTAGACCCCATCGTCCATGAATTTACCGTGCCGCTGGAACCGGTAGCCGAAATTGACGATGACAGCGATGGCAACACCTCCTCACCGAACAAGGTAGACGTATCAGGGGATCAGGCAGGGAAGATAAGTCAATCTGAGACGGGACAAATGACTTCAGAGGAATTAGCGACAGTAGTGAGACAGTTATCCACGCTAGTAACGCAACAGGGTATCCTCATAAGCTCGTTGCAGGCGCAGCTGGATGCTCAAACTGCTACACCCAATGAAAGAGTAGACGTAAATCTGGCTACCGTAGTGCAAGCAAACACGGACCAGACAAGCTTGTTATGCACAGCCTTAGCCCCATTAGCCAATGCGCTGACTAGGGATAGCCCCCGAGTGCACCTCCCAGTGCCAACTTACGAGGGGCACACTGACCCCAAATCTGTAGCAGATTTCTTGCAGGAACTCGCAGACTACCGCAGCGCTGAAGGGCTGACGGAGGCTGAAGTGCTGCAACGCATCCTACCCGTGTCACTTAAAGGTTCCGCAGCTCGTTGGCGCCGCCGGCAAACGTTCGACTCTTGGGCCCAATTCAAAGATCAGTTGCGCATTGAGTTCCTCCCCCCCGACTATGTCGTCCGGCTGAAGGACGAGCTGCGCGCCAGGACACAAGGGGCGCAAGAAAGCCTTATAGAATATATAAGGTCCTTCCAAGAGCTTCATGAGCGAGCAGACCCCACTGCGTCGGACACGGAAAAGGTTATACGGGCAATAAGGCAGTGCCACCCTCAATTCCAGCCTTTTCTGAGAGGACGCAGCTTCGCCAACTTGGACGAGATGGCAAAAGAGGCTTCAAACATCGAGGCCTCAATGCTGGCTGAGCGCCTATATCACCCGCCCCCACCGCCAGTAGCAACCCTTGAGCCTTCCTGCGCCTGGTCAGGAACCACAGAGGGACTACCAAGGCATCAACCGAGAGCAGTTGCACCCCGAAGGCACGGCGGAGTACGAGAGCGTCACAACCAGGCCTTTTCCAGCGAAGGCCAAAGAACAGATCAGGTTGAAGCCCAGCAGCCGCTCTTCTTCCAATGCGGGGGCCGTGGCCACTTCAAAAGGCAGTGCCCCAGTAACCCCAGCGCTGGTGCACGCCAGGGAAACGCTACAGGCCGGCGGTGGTAAACACCCGCAAACGACCGTCGGCCCCGGTCGCCAAAAGGCACGTTTTAGCGTCGGGTCATGAGACGCACAAGCTGAAGCCTCCGCACGCTTTCTTACCCCAACGGTGTGGCGCCACCAGGAGAGGGCTCGCAGCGCTGACTCACCCCAGCGGTTCGGCGCCACCGCGGGAGAACGAGGTGGCAGCGCTGACTCACCCCAGCGGTGCGGCGCCACCGCGGGAGAACGAGTTCGCAGTGCTGACTCACCCCAGCGGTGCGGCGCCACCGCGGGAGAACGAGTTCGCAGCGCTGACTCACCCCAGCGGTGCGGCGCCACCGCGGGAGAACGAGTTCGCAGCGCTGACTCACCCCAGCGGTGCGGCGCCACCGCGGGAGGACGAGGTCGCAGCGCTGACTCACCCCAGTGGTGCGGCGCCACCGTGGGAGAACGCATCGTGCTCAGGGGACCCAAGCTGTGTGCCACCAGCGCCAAAGAAACCGGAAAACCCGTGCCACAAGCCCCTCTCTGCCGCACAGACGGAACCGTATCCCGCGTACCTGAATCGCTTCAAGAAGTTTAACACACGGGTATTCTGGTCATCACACCACCCAGCGGCATGTACAGAACCAAAACACCAACAAAAGAGGAACAGAGATGGGCAGAACCCGCGTGACGAAGGCCAGAGCCCAGCACGTCAAACTCCAGTGGAACATGCGGATACCCAGTCTACAGAACCATTGCCGGAGGCTTCAGCCCCAGCACCACTCAGACCCATGACCACGAAGTCCGGCGGAAGCAAGCAACAAGTAATGTTCGGGGTAAGTGGTAATACCAACGGGAATGCGCCCTACATCGCTGTTAAGCTAGCCGGAATAAGAATTCCTGCACTTTTGGATACAGGCGCTACTGTTTCGGTATTCGGGGACTATGTTCGGCAGCGCTGCAGTGAGACCGGCCGCACGCTGCGGAACATAAACAGCACTCTTCGCATGGCGTCAGAGGTAAAGCACACTGTGAATACTGCGATACGGCTTAACGTACGGGCAAACAAGCAAAAGATTAGGCAACGCTTTCTGTATCTTCCCGGAATCTCTTGCCACGCTATCCTAGGACGCGACTTCTTGGCTAAGACTGGAATCGTCCTCGATCTCAAAGCAGGACAATACCACTATGGGGCAGGAACTCCACCCATCAATTTCATCGTACCACCGGTGGAGGCGGCAGGGAACATAGTAGTGGCGGGAGCTTCTAGGGTCGCACTCGCTAAAAGCGGTTTGGCAGTGGCTCTGCAATCATTCGCAGGTTCCCCCTCCCAAAAGGAAAAGCTGGCTGCCGCGCTCAGACCTTTTGCAGTGATGTTCACCGAAACGCCTGGGATGGTCAACGTGGCGGAACACCACATCAACACGGAGGACACCCGGCCCATTCGCTTCAACGCACGCCCACTCAGCGCCCACAAGCGACCGCTCTTAGACGCGGCACTCGATGAGATGATCGACACCAGAACGGTGAGGCCATCAAAAAGCCCTTGGGCATTCCATATCGTCCTAGTGGAAAAGAAGGATGGCACACCAAGGTTGTGCGTAGACTATCGTCGGTTAAACGCAGTGTCAGTCAGGGATTCTTACCCCTTTCCATCAATAGATGCAGTCATGTACTCCTTGGGGTCCGCGAAAGTGTTTACAATTCTAGATTGTAGCAGAGGGTTCCTGCAGATCCCGATAGCAGCAGAGGACATCCCAAAAACTGCCTTCACCTGCAGCAGAGGCCTTTTCGAGTTCGTGAGGCTACCGTTTGGGCTCTGCAATTCACCGGCAACCTCCCAACGCGCAATGGATATCGTCCTCGGGGATGCTAAATTCAACTACGCGATGGCATACATGGACGACGTGGTCGTGTTTTCAGAAAACATAGAAGATCACCTATCGCACCTCACAACGGTCCTGGATCGTATGAAAACCGCAGGCCTCACCGTGAACCCCCGAAAGGCTCAGCTAGCTCGCACCAGGATTGAACTCCTGGGTTTCATCGTGGAGGAAGGCACAGTAAGACCAAATGAGGAAAAGCTCGAGGCTATCTTGCAGTTTCCGCGGCCCGAGAACGTAAAAAGTCTGCAGCGCTTCCTCGGGATGGTAGGATTCTACAGGCAATTCATTTCCAACTGTGCAGATATGGCAAGACCACTGCACCAACTACTCCGAGAAGGAGCGACCTGGACATGGACCGACAGCGAGGAGACATCATTCAGAGCTCTATCTAGAGCCGTCGCGGACACGACAAGCCTGCGACTCCCGGATCTCAACCGACCCTTCATCGTGCAAACAGATGCAAGTGAATACGGAATAGGTGCAGTGTTGCTCCAAGAGCACAATGGACAAGCCTGCCCACTCGCCTTCGCCAGTCACACACTTTCGAGCGCAGAGAGGAACTATTCGGTAACGGAGAAAGAATGCCTGGCAATAGTGTTCGCTCTAAAGAAGTTCGACATGTACTTGGACGGCGCCAAGTTCACTATCGAAACCGACCATCAAGCGCTCTCATGGCTCTCGCGACTGCAGAACCCGGCCGGCCGTCTGGCTCGCTGGGCTCTAACGCTCCAAAAATACAACTACACCATCGTGTATAGGAAGGGCACGACTAACGTTGCGGCCGATACCTTCTCGCGTGCCCCACTGCCAGGAGAGGAACAACCCACCCCGCAAATCCTGGCAATATCACACTCGGACCATCCCTGGGGCACCATTGTCACCCGTCAGCAGCTAATAGAGGCGCAGAGGGCAGACGACCAGTTTAAACAGATTCTCCAGTGCATTGCGGACACAGAGTCGGCTAGTCACACGACAGCCACCCGACAATATGACTGTTACGTGCAGGGAGACGACGGTATCCTCCTACGTTACCTAGCAGAGGCCGACCCTGACAACGGCGAGTCTTCCTTCCGAGTGTTTATACCAAAGAGCCTAAGGCAGGCCTTCTTGAAGTACTTTCACGACACTGCTCTGGCAGGACATAGCGACGGTAATAAGACATACGAGAAACTTTGCCGCTTCGTCACCTGGCCACGAATGAGAAGAGAAGTGTTAAAGTACGTTCGCAGCTGCCCTGCTTGCCAGACAGCTAAACCAAGAGGAGGAAAGCCACCAGGCCTTATGCAGCCAGTAGAGAGCCACCAACCTTGGCAGATCGCAGCTTGCGACGTGATGGGCCCCTACCCAAGATCACCGAAAGGTAACCGTTACTTGCTCGTCGTAACGGACCACTTCTCAAAATGGGTCGAGGTGTACGCTCTACGGAAGCTAGACTCAAAAGGTATATGGGACAAGCTTCTCGAAACCTTTTGCCGCTTCGGCTTCCCAGCCCAACTAATCACAGATAACGCTACGTACTTCACAAGCAAGACGTTCACATACATGTGTGTGGCGTTAGGAGTAAAACACAAGAAGACAACGCCATACCACCCACAAGCCAACATTACTGAACGCGTCAACAGGAACCTGAAGTCAATGCTCGTAACTTTCACAGCACGACACAAAGACTGGGACTCCCGCATTCAGGAAATCGCCTTCGCCACCAGAACAACGGTCAACCGATCGACAGGTTTCACGCCCGCAACTCTACTCTTTGGCCGCAATACATCGTTTCCAATTGAGCATTCACTTCCGAACACTCTATTGGCAGGTAAGCAAACCCTCACCAGATATACGCAGGACCTGCGCAGCCGCCTACGTGAGACCGTAAAGGAAGCTCGGGAGCAACTGGACCTGGCACACCTAGAGCAACGCAGGCAGTATGACAAAGGCAGGCGAGCCATGCAATTCACGGTAGGTGATAACGTGTTAAGACGCACGCACGCGTTAAGCGATGCTGCGAAGGGTTTCACGGCCTCCCTTTCACACAGGTGGGAAGGGCCGTACATAGTGACAAAACAGCTGTCTCCTCTCGCTTATATACTGCGTAAGGTAGAAGGGGGTCCAGAAATCGGACCCATACGCATAGCAGACTTGAAAGCTTACTACCATCGCATTGACAGTGCAAACGAGAAACTCACAGAGGAATAATCTAAGCACCCTCTTGCGAGTTCATGGAGTAATTTTGCTTTCTTGAATCCATACCGCTGAAGGATGCCAGGGCACTCCCAGCCAGGTCCCAGTGCGTACCAGCACGGCAGGCGCCCTACTTCCTCCCCGACTCGGCGCAGGCGACCGCGAGGGCCGGGGTACCGGCACCGGTACACGAACCCTCACACGCAACAGTACCGTTACAGGCAGCCTATCACAAGACTACGACGAGGGCCCATCGCACGAAGTTCGAGCGGCCACAACACAGAGACTCGGGACATGGCGACGTGGTGCCACATCGGAGGAGGAGGGGAGGCGTCTTACGCATCAAGTACAAGCTGGGAGACTCAGCTTAGACCACCAAGGGGCGCCGTCCCCGCGCCCGCGCCTTTCACTGGAAGAACTCTCGAGGACCTAAGGCGCATTGATCCTTTACACCCTCTACCAGAGGAAGCCTTCGTGGGATGGTGTGAAATCTGCGACCAGTGTATGGTCTCAGAAAGGGCCCACAATTCCAGCCCGAGACACACAGCGCGGGAACAGATGTACCAAACGCTGCAGGCCGCTCTGGCTCCGGGACCGCAACAGCAGGTAGCCAGGCGCTTGCTAAACCACCTGCAACCCGAACGTCCGGCTCCGGTCCAACGGATCGTAGCTCCGCTACCAGCCGCTCAACAGGAAGACGCGCTACAAGGCGCTCACTTGCTCGACATGGACGATAATTAGTGACCTTCATTTCTCCTGTGGCTGTGTTTGGTTTGCAGGACGTTTTTTTTTTCTCTTTTCGGTCATCTCAGGAGTTGACCGGTCTTGGGGGGAGGGGAGTGTGGGCATGTGAGGGGACCGCAGTGCGCGTGCGTGAGCGTGGTGTGCACGACGGCTCGCGTCTAGATACGCGCGGGTAACAGTCGCGTAGATTGGTGGCCGAGCATGCGCGCTCCAGCACGCGCAGGACCAAAGTGCGAAGGAACGGGCAGGCGGAAGAGAGATAAGGGACGGCGGCAGTAGGCGTGGGTGTGTTGTGTGAGTGGTGGCGGACGAGGCATCGCCACGGTTTTCGGACGCGACGGGACACAGCGGCAAGGCGTCTAGTGCGTGGATACGAGGTTCGCCGCCCAACCTGCACCCGGGACAGAACGATACCGCCAGCGACCGTTACGAAACGTGAGTGCTGCCCTGCGGACTGGTGTTGCCCTGCACCCGTCCCGCTCAAGAGCCGATAGTTTAGTTCTGGCGGTTTCAAGTAATAAACCCTTTGTTTGCTTGCAAAAGATTGCGGCCGTATTTTTCGCCGGGTGAGCTGACACAAACCGGTTTCAACGAAGGAGGATCCTTCAATCTATACAATAACATATGGCTTTCGGGGCACATTCCTCGCTCTTGGAGGGAGGCCATAGTAGTGGCTTTCCTGAAGGAAGGGAAGGACCCTTCCTCTCCGGCTAGCTATCGGCCCATCGCCCTTACAAGCTGCCTGTGCAAGCTCCTCGAGAAGATGATAAACAGGAGACTTGTGTACTTTCTGGAGTACAACGGTCTTCTCGAGAGCTGCCAGGCAGGCTTCAGGGCGGGGCGATCTACAAATGACCAGCTTGTCGCCCTTGAATCATACATAAAGGACGCTTTCATTCACCAACAGTTTTGCACAACGGTGTTTTTTGACCTTGAGAAGGCATATGACACCGCCTGGCGCTACGGGATCCTCAGTGACCTGAAGTCATTTGGTGTCTCAGGGAGCATGATGAACATTCTTGTTAGTTATTTGTCCGAAAGAACTTTTCGTGTGAGAGTTGGTAGCGCACTCTCAAGGATTCATGTACAAGAAAACGGCGTCCCGCAAGGTGGAGTTTTAAGCTGCACTCTTTTCATAGTTAAAATGAACTCCCTTGAGAAGGCATTGCCACGTACAATTTCTTATTCCATGTATGTAGATGACGTCCAGGTGTCTTTTAAATCAAGCAATATGTCCATCTGTGAGCGTCAAGTCAGCTCGCTGTCAAAAAACTTGCCAGCTTGGCAGACAAGAATGGGTTTAAACTTAATCGAGAAAAAAGCACCTGTGTTGTCTTTTCCAGGAAGCTTGGGATCCATCCGGACCCAGACATTACACTTAATAGCGTTTCGCTTCCTGTGAGGAAGGAACACAAGTTTTTAGGAGTGGTGTTGGATGAAAGGCTTACGTTCATCCCTCACATTAAACAATTGAAACATAAATGTCTAAAGGCTTTCAACATTCTTAAAATCTCGTCACACCAGTCCTATGGAACGGACAAGCAACTCCTCTTACGCATTTTTACAAGCCTAGTGGGGTCCCGATTGGACTATGGCAGCGTCATTTATGGGTCTGCCACAAAAACGGCACTGAAAATGCTCGACCCAGTGCTGCATCTGGGTCTTCGCCTTGCATGCGGTGCTTTTCGCACTAGCCCAGTCGAGAGCCTCTACGCCGAGTGTGATAAATGGTCCCTATATCACCAGAGGATTTACATGGATTTGTTGTATGCCTCAAAAATCATGGCCCTGACTAACCACTCTTTTAATTCCACCATTAATAACACATCCTCACAACAACTGTTCTTAAATCGTCCATCCATCTCTCTGCCTTTTTCACTTAGGGTAAGAGAGGAAGCCTCTGAGCATGACGTACCCTTTTTAGACATTCACAAGACACCCATCACTGATTTTATACCACCATGGAATGTGCGCCCTGTGCTCTGTGACCTGTCTTTTACGCATCTTGATAAGAACAGGGCACCAAGAATTGCGATTCAGCAGCATTTCATGTATCTGCAGGAAAAATACAGGGCTGCAGAGTTTTTCAGTGATGCTTCCAAAACGTTCACTGTGGTGTCTTGTGCTGCTCATGGACCCAATTTTGAAGGAGGTAGAACCATGAATGCAAAGACAAGTACTTTTTCGGCAGTAGCATAAGGCATCTTTCTGGCTGTAAATCACATAGTTGAACATAATATTCCTAAATCCATCATCTATACAGATTCGCTGAGCGTCGTCCGTGCATTAACATCCGGAAAGTCATCGAAAAACCATGTAGTTAACCTTGTCTTCAAATCAATTATGCTGGCATATTCTTCAAACATTGAGGTGACTGTGTGTTGGGTGCAAGGCCACTCTGGCATCGGCGGAAATGAACTGGCGGATCAAATGGCCGCCAATGCTGCACTCCGAAACACAGTAAACATAACAACACTACCTTACACAGACCTCAAGCCACACATAAGACAGCAACTCCGTAAAACTTGGCAAGCAGACTGGAGCGAACAGACAGACAACAAACTACACGTCATAAAACCACACTTGGGACAATGCACTACTGACTCACACAACAGGCACATTGAAGTTACCTTAGCTAGGTTACGGATAGGCCATACGCATGTAACGCACTCGCACCTGCTCACGGGATCTCCAAGACCCCTGTGTAGCAGGTGTGGGGAGGGCCTATCCGTGGTCCACATACTCATACAATGCAAGGCACTTGACACAACACGACACAAACACTTCAGAGAACTCTACAGACAACATATTCCCCTACACCCATCGTTGTTTCTGGGTGACGATGCCATGGTTTCTGTGAAACGCCTTTTTAAGTATTTGTCAGATGTCAAGTTTTTAAACCTCATTTCCTATCACGCATAATCAAATCTGGCCCTATACACCAGTCATCACCATTATCTTTATTGATCTTACTATGTATAGTTTACACGTTTTATACCTACCTTTTGTGGTAATCACTTCTATTCATTAAATGACTTCCCTGGCGCTCTTTGCCCTCGTCGGCCTTGCGCCATTAAACACCAACCATCATCATCATCAAGCATCAAAGACGGCTCCCAATCCAGTTCATAAGACAGGAGGGAGAATAGAGGCAAAATGTGCCATTAGAAAGAGTTATTAAAGCATGAAGCGGCAGCAGCTAAAGAGCTCAAGCCTGTTGGCATGTAATCCTCCCCTCCACTTTAAAACAAAAATGATTTCGGGTGCGCCTTAGTCTTCGTTCAGTCAATAGGATAGTGCGCCAGCAGTGACGGCGCTGCGCACAAATTACAGTTACGCAAGAGCACCTTGTTATTTTTTATACTTGTAGTTATAACAAACTCTAGCATGCAAGCTAAGCATGGTTTTTGGTACAAACCGTGAAATGCGTAGTGAAATGCTGCTGAGCGGAAGATTCAGTGTATTTTAGTTCACGGTGATACTCTGATTCTTTGAACCACGCCTACGTCTAGGAGGGTATGCAAAGTCGACATAGGTACCACTGGCTAACGAACAAGCGTTAACCAAAACGTGGATGCCTGTAAGGTTTCGGGCAAAACCAAACGGGCATCCACGTAAAGATTTATCGGCTGCGAAAAAAGAGTATGCAGGGAAAATTACAGGTAAATATAGATACATCTGCGAGGGGAAAATTATAAAAAAAGAAACTGTTGAACCTAGAAATCAGAATGTTTCTCTCCAGTACAGAACATCACTGGCTCAGATTAGTGGAAGTTATGGAACGACCGCAAAACCCCAACTTGAAGGCGGCAGCGTTTTTTTTTTCTCCAAGAGGCAGTGCATACTACCGAGAGTGTTGCTTGTCCAGCACAAGTTATTAAAATCGCCAAAATCCCAAAATGCGGCAGCGGCAGCCTGAAATAATTTTTTGCTCAGCTGGACAACAGCCTTTTCCGTACTTTTCTAATGGGCCCTATCGTGGGCTTCTTAATTTCCTTGTTAGGCAGAACTTTTCGGTTTTATCCCTCGTGGGTGGTCTACTTTTGAAAATTTCAACCCTGGCCCTTGCTTCTATTCAGTCCTTCCTTGGATCTCTGGCTTCAGTCTCCGGCCCCACTGACGGTTTGGCATATTCCTACTTTTTTAGGGCAAGTCCTTTGATGCAGCGTGAAATTCCAAAAGTGACGTCGTCCTCATTGTCGCCTTCGGGGCCTCATCATAAATGGTACCAAAATGGTTGCCGCTGTACAGAAACAAACAAACAAATAAAACACATTTGGTTTTGCGCTGCATTTGAACCTGGCTCTCGAGACCAGGAGCCAAGTGGGTTAGTTTGCCAACTCACCCCTTGCGAAAGGAGCTCCAATAGGCATCTTCGGGAACAGCGCGAACTAACAGGGACACAATAAGAAAGAAGAGGACAGGACTAGCGCTGGTCCTGTCCTGTTACAGCGCTAGTCCTGTCCTCTTCTTTCTTATTGTGTCCCTGTTAGTTCGCGCTGTTCCCCAAGATGCAAGTACACCAACTCGCCCAACTCGCCACCCTGCTCCAATAGGCGCCCTGCTGCGCTTGTGTGTTCACTGAGAGTGACGGCACGTGTCTACAAGAGGTACCCACAGAGAAGACCTCTGAGTGTGCGGTGAAAGAAAGCGAGAAACAGTTTTTTTAGAGTTGTTTGGACTAAGGGACTAAAGTGACCCCAGCTTCTGGGTGTGACGACTTTAGTAGCTCTGTTGACCAAGCCGGTTTATGATTTATACCTCAACATCTTAGCTACGCGGCCCCTTCTACCACAGCTCCCCACAGAAAATTCTACGATGGGGGTCTAAAGGCATCCCCAAATGATGTGAGGTACGGTGGCGAGACACCGCATGCCCGCCTTCCGGGAAGGGTTATGGTGAAGAGTAGATAAGGCAGAGCATTCCGCGATTAGGGAAGGTCTTTTCTGGAGAAGACGCCATGCGTGTTCTTCTGAATGGATGACTTGGGTATGGGAGGAAGGCTAGCTACGGTAGGCGGGAAGTAATGTGTGGTGATTTCATTGTACAAGACTAGTCTGTCGCTGGCGGATCTGGCCACGTGGTAGGGAACGTCACGGGCATCCGCCCGGATCATATGCCCTCAAACCTCGTTGTCGGCAGCCTTATTTGGCGCCAGCATAGCGTGTGCCGTAGTCAGATCAGGTCTACTGTGGCTCCCTGCTAATTTTGTAGCTCCCTGCTAAAAATATCGTTAAATATGGGGAGAAACTCATGAAATAGTCTAATTCTGGAAATATTTATATCAATAAATGGTTTGAAATGCTCATAAAGGTTTTTTGCGCGTACAAATGAAAACGAACACTTAACCTTCGCCGTGTTTTCGTTCGTGTTTTCCTAACGCACGGGCGTCTACAACTTTCGCAGCGAAAATTTACCCGCTCAGTCAAGATATCCGGGCGCTATTAATCTATATTCTTCTAAAAAAAAATTAACCGAGAAGCGCACTCTCCTTCGCACAAACTAGCGTGTCTACATTGTGGGCTTGTACTTATGTAAGACATTTACTGATGGTTGTTCGCCGGCACTAATCCTCAAACTTGCTTTTAATGAAGCACAGTGGTCTAAACATGAACTAATGGGGAGAATTGGGAGTTACCAAGCGAAGCGAGGTTCGGCCATTTTGGCTGAAGCGGTTACCTCGTAGACATAGACATAGTGAAGAAAACAAACCCAAGAAAACGTTTAGGAATCCGACAGACATGCCAAGCCAAGCCATCAGCTGTGGTCTTCCCATGAGTTCATGACCCCCCATGTCGATATGGATTCCCCGGCGCAGTTTCCACTCTAGTACTAACTTACTAGAAATTCTTAATAACAAATTCTTTGGCTGAAAGAATACGAAGCCGCTCCTCGTAACATGGATTCGAAGGGCACACATGCGCTCGAAGCGGGTAGCAGTGTCTGCCCTTGTCGCTATCTGCGGTTACGTCTTGTGCTTCCTTCATGGAAAACAGTACGACCTAAAGCAATATTCCTGCTCGTTTGGTCGATACGATGGCACAAAGTATTGCATCCTCAGGCTGCTGTAGGCTGCGTAGGGTTCCCCAGTTGCGTCATAATATCTGTAGGTTTCAGGTGTAACGTAGGCAGTGCCGCATTTGCTTGCATTTGTAGAAGTAAATATTTAATAACTTTGTTGTTTGCCCACCGATCCCGATCATTCTCTTTGCGGCTGTGTCTGAACGACCCGAATAACCGATGTAAGGCCAGAAACGTACCCGTAAAAAAGCACTGCTGGAGTCTTTGGAACGTGGTCCATACTTTAACCACCACCAAGAACATCTGAGTGAATATACAGAACTACCTGATTATGATTTCACCTAAATTGTAAAGTTACTTGTTGAATTTTCGTTTCGTGGCCCATTGTTTAGAGTAAAAAATGTAAGACAAGGCTAATCTAAACTAAGCTGAACTATGACTAAACCAACCGCTCCTAAATACACGTAGCCGATGCTTTCCCATGAGAGAGGTGTAGAGCAAAACTCCGACATCATGTACAGTGGCTTTCAAAGTCATATTGTGTGCCTGCCTTGACCTCTCAGTAATTACATGTGTTTGAATAAATATTACCCTACACAGGGCTATACGCCCCACCCAGGCACCACATTTCTATTGTTTGATCGTTCGTTTATTGCATAAGCCAATTTTAAATAGCATTCTTAGAATTTATTCTGACCACTCGTGTGAACGTTATGTATTGGATGGTGGTAAATATAACAAGCCAGAACATAAAACTGAGAATAAGATGTGGCATTTTTTCTACGATAACGTGTTTGAAAAATTTGACCAGTAAAATCAATCACCAGCTAATGAATTTGCGACTAAAAATTTGTACATATATAGTGTCACATGCAATCTATGCGTCCTTTACCGCAATTTTACACTCGCTTTGGACTGACTAACGGAAGGTTTTTCTCGTTTGAACCATGCATGTTTCCTGCCTAACCCCAGCCCCACGACTGACTAAAGGGCAAGCTGCGCAGCTGCAACTGCCGTGCAGGTGCCCAATGATGCATATGTACGTACATTCCCGGTGTCCTGAGGCTTCGCACGTTCCTCCTCTTGATATCTGTAGCCGCGCCGCACTGCTGTTCTGGCTTGCGTGATCACGCTTCATGTTCTCGGCGAAGCTACTTACCTGCCTCTGTGTTCTTCAGGAGTGATATGCTGCACGTCTTTTGAAGGAGCGGTGCCGAAGTGAGTACAATATTTACGCTAGAGCAAGCAGTGATAATACGGCGGTGTGCCAAGGAACAAGAGAACAGTAATGAGGGTACCTGGAAGATATGTTCTTGCGGCCATTATTGGCACTACATCCGTTATGCTCGCACGTCTGAGTTTTATACCCCGCCAAATTAGGATTCCGAGTCAAGAGGTACAGTGAATCAAGAGGTCCAACGCGTCAAAAGGTCCAATATTGGATCTCTTGACTCGTTGGACCTCTTGTCTCGTTGTACTTCTTGACTCCCCGTGGACCTCTTGACGCGGCTGAGGCGAGTCGAAAGGTCCAACGAGTCGAGAGGTCCAAGCTGTAACAAATCACCGCCACGTTAGTGCGTCAAGTCGCGGTGTTGTTACGAAAAGTTGAACGTATAACGCGTCTGTGTATATAGGTTTTATCTGTATATAATTGTGTATCAGTTGAAATTAAAATGCCTCTGTGTATTAAAGTTTCGTATGTATAAAATTGTGTATAGGTTGTATATATATTGGCGCGAGCATGTCTCGCCTTTTTTTTTTACCAGCGCCTGGACGCGCCAGGCTATTTTAGCTTTTTAGAGCTGAGCCGAGGTTTTCTCTGTTTATTGCACGCCGCGCCGGGCGACCTTGTTTAATATGAAGATGGTTTCCCCATTTCGATACTTTTGTCTATCAAACGCCTCTTTGATGAACAATGTTTCCGATCCAATTTGATTGTTCGGGATGTAATAAAGCTGAAAACTAGATGCTCACCGGGCAAACTCCGCTACGTTTTAGTAGCCGACGCTGGAACGTGCACGATACTTTGTAGGACGCTTCTTCAACGTTTGTGTTTACTTGATTGTTGCGGACATGTCATTCTATTTCAATACCATTCAACAGTCAAATAACTGGTTCCTGTAACTGTGCGTTTCTGTTTCAATAAACATCCCTCATTACACCTTTCTCGGGTGAAATAATTAGTATAGCGCTTGAAGAGTAGCTAATTGACCGGGTATGTCGGCGTTGAGAACTTGCTAGATGGAAGCTGAATTATTTTACTTCTCAGGGACGAAGAAAGGCGTATATCGTGCTAGGCGTTGAAAGAAGATTAATTCGGTTTTGGGGACTACAGCATTCGGCAACCTTTCAGAGGAGCCCCAATCACTAGTCGCGATAAAAAAAAAAAACAGACCACACGAGAACCCAGGACTGGTCAAAGTTACGCAGGAAAGTACTGACGAATAAGACTACTCAGATACTAAAAAGGAAGGGTATACGTAAGACGCTGAACTGCATTTCTATAGAATTTTTATAGTATATGTCATATGAAGCGTAGACTGGAACACTGACCCTAAATTCTAAAAGTCCAAAATATGTCACTCAAGCGGTCGGTAACCGTCACCAGGAGCCGTTATTAGCAATATAACCACGCTATCTGGAAAACAGTCTGTCTACTTTTCGCCAACACCCATATAGTAGTCGTATAGTACGAAATCATAAAAATAGCTAGAACAGTCAGTAACCATAACAAGCAGCAATTAATCGCAATGTAGACCCGCATAACTCAAAGGAGTATGTACACGAAATTTTCGTGTTACGTTTTTTTTTCCGCTGCTATGGGTACCGATTAGACCACATTAGACAGTCGATAGCCGCCTAACAATCATTCACGGCGTCATTTACTCGCGTCGGTTTGGGTTTTACAAAACGAACGACGAGTGGCCGCCATGGCAGGAAATAGCACTTGACGTCACCATTCTTGGCGCACCGCTGCGGGTGTGGACGCCCGCGCGAGCGACCGCACGCGATCGCCCAGGCCGGCCGAGGTCTTCATGATCTCCGGACGCCCGAGAAGCACGACGTCGGTCCCAAACCCATGACGTGCACACACGGTTTAGCAGCGCGCGCCAACCGCAGAAAGTGCGTCGGCTACGTCACGGGAGCCCCGACGTCGGCAGTTTGGGGCAAGTAGCACATGATGTCATGGTGGCCGGCTCTAGGCTTTCTCGTGCGAGCACAGATTAAAATGGATTTAAGATATGTTATACTGAACGGCTACTGTTGAACCTTGCTGGGAGATGTCTCCTAATAAAAAGGAAGCAGTTTACATAGTTATCTCAGATTTGAAATTTTGTAACCCTACTCTTAAACGACCAAAAATTACTACGAGATTTTATTGGATCCAGCCTTTTTATTAATTGAGCTGAAACGATTAAGGGGAAATGATAAATGGAGAAGACAAAAAGAAAACAATGTTCGTTGTACCTTTTGACGCGTTGGACCTCTTGACCGAAATTGCACCTTTTGACTCGTTGTATCTTGACTAGGCTGTTACGTGACTATTGGACCTATTTTCTCGTTGGACCTGTTGACTCATTGGACCTCTTGACCAGAAGCGCCAAATTAGGCAGTGCAGCTTGTAACGTCTCGGTAAAGCGCATGGTTTGTTAGTCAAAATTGCAGATTTTGTTGTCGTATGGCCGTCGCAAGTACATGCCAGATCGTAGGGATGCTCTTCGATAAGAGACGTGTGATTGTGGTTGACCACGCCTACATAAACTCAAGAGCCCTCTTGAACGAACGCTACTGGAGTTCGCACATAGCGAGATGCGATGGTGTATTTCTAGTAAAAGTGTGCACTTGCTACGTTGGCCACCTAAAACGTGACCCACAATGCGAGGTTAATAAACCCAGTTGCTTGCATAACGATTCAGAGAAAGGACGAGGATACGACGGCTGCTTTGAGTTCACAGGCAGAGCCCCTTTTTTATCCAGCACAGGCGCCACGATAAGAGTGAAGACACTCAAACTGCTTCCACGATACTCTTGAAATCAGTAAGTCAACTCGAAGTGGTTCTTCGTACGTCCTTTTCACCGCTTCTGGCTAAACACTTCCTTTCAAAACTTGTTCTGTTGATTGATTGATTGATTGTAGGAAATACGCCGACGCGACGCAGGCGATGACGCGCGCCGTAGGGGAGGGCTCCGGATTATATTTGGATTAATTTTGACCCTCTGGGGATCTTTAACGCGCGCCGAAATCTCGTAGACACGGGCGTTTTCGCTTTTCGCCTCTATCAGAAAAGCGGCCACCGTGGCCGGGAACCAAAACTTATTCTGTGCTTGTAGCTCTCATTTTGGGTCTGCACCGTACTTCGTGCTTATTTGTTATTGTGTGTTGCTTATTTTTATTGCGCCCACCTATGCCGATTGCTCACTCAAGTGGGAAGTTTGATTATTCGCTTCCCGCCGGGGTGCCTGCGTGGCTAGGCGTTGCGTTGCTGACTCCGTAGACGCAGGTTGGATCCCGGCCCTGGTGGGCGCTTTTCTGATGGGGGCGAAAGGCGACAACACGCGTCGGCACGCGCGCGGTAAAAATCCCTACGTGGTAAAAATTATTCCAGATTTTTTCTGGTTTCTTTCGTCCTCCACCCTGCGCGTTCGCATCGATATGTTGAACGTTGAAATTTGAAAGTTTGTTGCGACAACATGTACAGAAATGGCTATACAGTTGTCGAGGGGAACGGTCAAAAAGGCTACAGGAAAAAAAAAAAAAGCCTGACAAGGTGACGTCCCTCTCCCCCCTCCCGTTCTGGCACGACTCTGCGAAAAATGGCACGTCCTTTGTGACAATAAAAAATAACAGAAGAATGCACACAATTAACACAGAGAAAATGAGCTTTCAGTTTTCAGAAAGACGCAATAATTACAATGAAAATTCTACTAGAAAAAAAACATACTCATCAGCTCTCAGAATTCCGAAAACAATAAGTAGAATTCAAGAATTCAGAGAAAGAAACAACCACCAACCAGCCACCAACCAGCCCAAACTCAAGCTTTAATCGGGTCCCCTTAACTACGGCGCACCTCATAGCCCCGGTGCAGTTTCGGCGCGTTGAACACTACAATCAATAAATCTCACGAACTTCCAACTTCACTGATCTGCTTTTCATGCCAACACCAAAGTAACTTATGTATCAACTTGGATAGAATGCATTAATAATCCAATTGACTCTTTGAATGCATGAATATTTTTGCTGCAATTTAGCACAAATGAAGCACGATTCAATCTCAGTAAATGAAACTGTAATAACGAGGTACTTAAATAATACTTTTGGAAAGCATGTTCAACCGATTCGCGAGGTATAAGTGTTGGTTTTATTCCTGACAAGAAATGGACACACCCACGAGTTAAGCTTGTAAAATGATTCCATTTTTTTTTTGGGGGGGGGGGGAGGGGAGAGGTATAAGGGGAAGAGGGGGGTCCCACATCGTTGTTTAGTCAGTTCCGGGCACTGGAGCGTCAAGCACACCCAAACGCATGATACGTTCGTGGTACTTATGAAAGCTGTGAAACGGGTGACTGATGCAGCTGAATCCAACGTGTAAGTAAGCGCAAAATGAACAAGGACGAACGAAGTGAACGGGACACGGCGCTACTATCAACTCATTTTATTTTCACTATGATGTCCGATTTTATACCGGAAGATACACCGCTAATGAAAGAAAGGAGGAAAGGGGGAGGAGCACAAGCAAGTACAAAAAAAAAAAAGTGAAGGATGACATTTCAAACGGTCGCGTTACAAATGCACTTTTGCACGGTAAAATCTAATGATTTGATAAGTATTGCAGTTCTTTCTTTGTCAATTCTAAAGAAGCTGTGCTATCGCAGTTGTCTTTTAAGGAAACTATCTGGTGGGCCTCGATGATCTCTCGTGTCAAGTGAACCTCGTGTCGAGCTACAACCCTAGTTTTATAAAAAATTGGCTTACACTCACAATCTCTGCAGTCTCTGCAGTGTACGCCCAGATGTCCTTTAATCTTATCTACATTATTCCTGTGTTCTCTAAGCCGATCGTTTAAGCAACGACCCGACTGTCCGACGTACTGCCTGCCACACGGTAGAGGAATAGAATAAACTGTGCCTACTGAGCAATTCACGAACCGGTCCCGATGCTGCGTTGCGCACTTGTTTTTCTTTTTTTCTTTTCCATTGACTCTGTTCATTAACTTCGACAATTTGTTGGGAGCAGAGAAGACAACGTTAACGTTGACGCGCTTTCCTATTTTCTTTAGATTGTGCGAAATACCATGTAGGTACGGCACGACAGCGCACTTCAACTTTTATCTGTCTTTCTCCCTGGGTTCCACGTCTGGCTTGTTCCTAAGCTGTTTAAGCATCTTATCCGCGACCGACAACAGAATAAATGGAGGGTACCCGGCAGATGTTAGACGTACTGTCTGTTTTTTGAAACTATCTTCCACGACATGGGAGCAGGATTTCATCAGCGCGTTGGTAAAACAATGCCTAGCGATCCCACGTTTGGTCAGCTTTGAGTGTGCCGACTGAAAAGGAAGAATCGGTTTCTGGCTACGTGGATCATACTCCCAACAGACGTGATTTGGACCGAACGAGAGCATGAGGTCGAGGAATTTTATGGACCACTCACTTGGAGTTTCATGTGTCAGAACAAGAGGGGCGAGACACTGTCGAAACTGTGACAAAACACTGGTTACGGTGGACGTGAAAGCACTACGCCCACAGTCTAGGATCACAAGAAAGTCGTCGACATATCGGCACACCTTAACGACGGCCGACCGCTCTAAGCGAGGAGCTAGGAGCCTGTCCAGTGAGCCTAGGTACAAGTCGCTCAGGATGGGAGCTAAGCACGACCCTATGCAAATGCCTTTTCTCTGAATATAAACTCTGCCCTCCCATGTCGCGTACGTGGAATTCAGGTAGAAGGAAGTCATTTCCAGGAAGCTGCTTGTCGAGATTCCACAGCCATTCTGGAAGCGTACGGCATCATAGCGGTCAATGCAATCCTCCAGGCAATGGAGCAGATTATCGTGCGGTATGGAATAGTATAAGTCTTTCACGTCAATCGAGAAAGCAACAAGTTCTTTGTGGTCATTTTCTTTCACAAAACTAATGACGTCCTCCGAGCGTCTTATAAGGAACGGATCCTCGATTGCCAATATTTCCAGCTTTTCTTTCAGAAACAGCGCGAAAGGTTTCTGCCAAGTGTCCCTCTCGGAAACAATAAGCGAGGAAACAATAACAATTCAGAGAAAAGGCATTTGCATAGGGTACGCTTCCAGAATGCGTGTGGAATCTCGACAAGCAGCTTCCTGGAAATGATTTTCTTCTACCTGAATTCCACGTACGCGACATGGGAGGGCAGAGTTTATATTCAGAGAAAAGGCATTTGCATAAGGTCTTGCTTAGCTCCCATCCTAAGCGACTTGTACCTAGGCTCACTGGACAGGCTCCTAGCTCCTCACTTAGAGCGGTCGGCCGTCGTTAAGGTGTGCCGATATGTCGGCGACTTTCTTGTGATCCTAGACTGTGGGCGTAGTGCTTTCACGTCCGCCGTAACCAGTGTTTTGTCACAGTTTCGACAGTGTGTCGCCCCTCTTGTTCTGACACATGAAACTCCAAGTGAGTGGTCCATAAAATTCCTCGACCTCATGCTCTCGTTCGGTCCCAATCACGTCTGTTGGGAGTATGATCCACGTAGCCCGAAACCGATTCTGCCTTTTCAGTCGGCACACTCAAAGCTGACCAAACCTGGGATCGCTAGGCATTGTTTTACCAACGCGCTTATGAAACCCTGCTCCCATGTCATGGAAGATAGTTTCAAAAAACAGACAGTACGTCTAACATCAGCCGGGTACCCTCCATTTCTTCTGTTGTCGGTCGCGGATAAGATGCTTAAACAGCTTAGGAACAAGCCAGACGTGGAACCCAGGGACAAAGACAGAGAAAAGCTGAAGTGCGCTGTCGTGCCGTACCTACATGGTATTTCGCACAATCTAAAGAAAATAGGAAAGTGCGTCAACGTTAACGTTGTCTTCTCTGCTCCCAACAAATTGTCGAAGTTAATGAACAGAGTCAATGGAAAAGAAAAAAAGAAAAGCAAGTGCGCAACGCAGCATCGGGACCGGTTCGTGAATTGCTCAGTAGGCACAGTTTATTCTATTCCTCTACCGTGTGGCAGGCAGTACGTCGGACAGTCGGGTCGTTGCTTAAACGATCGGCTTAGAGAACACAGGAATAATGTAGATAAGATTAAAGGACATCTGGGCGTACACTGCAGAGACTGCAGAGATTGTGAGTGTAAGCCAATTTTTTATAAAACTAGGGTTGTAGCTCGACACGAGGTTCACTTGACACGAGAGATCATCGAGGCCCACCAGATAGTTTCCTTAAAAGACAACTGCGATAGCACAGCTTCTTTAGCATTGACAAAGAAAGAACTGCAATACTTATCAAATCATTAGATTTTACCGTGCAAAAGTGCATTTGTAACGCGACCGTTTGAAATGTCATCCTTCACTTTTTTGTTTTTTTTTGTACTTGCTTGTGCTCCTCCCCCTTTCCTCCTTTCTTTCATTAGCGGTGTATCTTCCGGTATAAAATCGGACATCATAGTGAAAATAAAATGAGTTGATAGTAGCGCCGTGTCCCGTTCACTTCGTTCGTCCTTGTTCATTTTGCGCTTACTTACACGATGAATGACCAACTCGCACAAGAAACCACTCTGATGAATCCAACGTTCCCAGCTATTTACAGCGAAGCTGTTGAACAAATCGTTTTTGTATGCTGTCCGAGGTTAAAAATACCAAGAAAAGCCGGAGCACTCGTGCACGCGTGCCTCGAGCCTACGTTCGCCAAGCTAAGCATACCCACGCGGAGAGATTCACCAATATTGGCAAAAAAAAAAAAAAACTGCAGCGTTCGGCGCTTGCCTCGAGCGCACGCTCGGCAAGCCAAGCATACCCACTTGGGCAGATTGGTCAACATTGGCCACAAAAGAACTCCACGGTGCGCCGTATCGGGGCAACACTTGCTCGGAAAGAGAAAGTTGTGTCATAGAGTACGCCTCTTGCTCGTTAGTCCTCGTTTTGTCATGCTCACGCCTTCTCTGTCGTAGAAAAGTCGCGACTTGAATATCAAAACTGCTGTATACGATCAGTGACTCCACACGGCCCGGCCGCGGATAGTTCGCACGGCCGAGTACGTGGTCTGGATAGGGGAGGCTCGGTGTGCAAAGCATCTGATAGCGATGATAAGTAGCGCTTGCGGAGTGGCATACGAAAACATCGGTCAAAAGTACCAGCTCACTCTGGCCTTGCTGAACATAAGTTCATTAAAATGCCATGCCGCCGAAGTCACGAACGGCACCACAAGGATACTGAAACTCAACTTTGTGTCTGCAAATGACTACCGAAAACAGCTTCGCCAGTCAAGTCTTGCGCGTGAGTCCAAGCTTCCCTGAAGGATTTTTCTCTTTGCCATTGTATTCATAACCCTCTTGGTTGGTTTATCTTGAACTATTCAGGATCCCTCGTTTGAGCGACGCAGCGTTACTTGGTATTCGTTAGATGGTCCTCCTCACTTCCTGTAGGTCAAAAGGACAGCACAGCCACTGCTTCCGCACCAGCGACGACCAAGAGCAATATACAGAAACGGTTGGTTGAATTGTCATTGATTCCTACAAAAATGAATGACATTGGAGTAATCTTATTAAAACCGGAGTTCATCGTTAGTACCCCAGGTTTTTATTTCCCCTTAACTAAGGCGTGGTGGCTTCTTTTGAAATTAAGTCCTTAAGACATTTGTGGAACTTCTTCGTAATCGTTATGTGCTCCCCTCCAAATGGATATTTTCTCTGCGAAGCGTACGAGCTGTGCTAAATTTGTGGATCGGTTGTAAACTTTCCGAACTGCAAAATACTCCCCCATACAAAGACCGCAACACTGACGTGTTGAAAATTCCCGCCGTCTTCAGAAAAACCATAGTAAAAGGGGAGTACGAGCCCTCGGCGATGGCCCAGGGGTCTTGTGCTGGGGAGCCCAAGGACGCTAGACCTGGCCACGGTGACTTTTTCAGATAAAGTTCGACAGCGTAAACGCCCATTTGTCAAGATTTCGGTCGACGTTAGGTATGCCCAGGTGTTCAAAATTAAGGCGAAGACATTTACTACACCGTGACTGATAACCCAGGTGTAGCCTGGAGCGCAAAACCCCAACATGTATGAAAAATAGAGCAAGCTGGGAGAGTTAAAATTCTGGCTGGTTTGTGTTTAATTTCCAAAAGAAAAACCCGTCGCGGTGGATCAGTGGCTAAGGCGTTGCGCTGCTGTGCACGAGGTCGCGGGTTCGATTCCCGGCCGCGGCGGTCGCTTTTCTGATGGAGGCGAAAAGCAAAAACGCCCTTGTGTACGAGATTTCGGCGCACGGTGAAGATCCCCAGGTAGTCAAAATTTATCCGGAGCCCTCCACTACGTCGCGCGTCATCGTCTGCGTTGCGTCGGCGCGTTAAACCCTGCAATCAATCAATCAATTTCTAAAGAAAAGAACAGACGCTCAGAGATAAGAATGGCAAGTGTTTGTCCACTCTTGCCATCCGGTCGGATGCGCTGTCGTTTTCTTTCGAAGAGCGCTAGGAGACAGCAAAGCACGACACCCCGAACGTTTGTTATAAACAGACCACGATAAGAATGAGAACGCCACTCAACCCATTTCGATAAGCCGCACCAGTGAAGTTTCCAGCAGCCCCCACTACATTAGTTCTGTTCCGACCCCTGCAAATACTGGAGCCATCTGACGCGGCGCTGTTACGCTCAATGCGCTACGTACACAACGGTGAATGCAATCCAGTATCTCGAAAAGAAAGATCAGCCACGTAAGTGAACGCAAACGTTACTGAATATCATCAAACCGTGAGCTGCTGTATCTGGGCGTCCGTTAAAAGATCTGCCCAAGACTTCTATCAGTGCAATGATGGATTGAGTGGTTAGGTGTAACGCGCTGACGTTCTGACGCTAACCCGGGCAATGAGCCTCGTGGTGTGGAGCGGTTCCGACCTATTTTGAATACCTGGGGATATTTAACTCCTTCTGAAATCTCGCCACATGGGCGTTTGCACTTTTTCGCTTTTTCGCTTTTAAGTGCGAATGCACTTTATAAGCGACCCCAAACCATCCACCGCCGGCGGCGGCGGCGGCGGCGTCCGCAGTGCTCCTCTATATTTAAAAAAGAAACAGCATCCGGCGCCAGGTTTCGATCCGAGGACTTTGCGGCCGCAGCGCGACGCTCTACCGAACAAGCCACGGACGCGACGGTGATATCAGTGTTAGTGACGCGCCTTATATCTTTAACGCATTCAAACTACGTCGTCAGCGGCGTGCGTTGGCGACTCAGCGGCGTTATAGCGGCTTGATAACTGCGTGGTGTACACGTGATACTACAAACCCGATGGAAGAGATGGAAGAGAAGGCGGCGAGGCGGTGGGCTGCGGGGGCCGAGCGCAAGCGCCGCAAGCGGGCCGACAACCGTGCATTCGCACTTTCACATTCTCCCCCTCGGGGAAATGCGGGGGAATTTTTTTCGCCTCAAGTTGAGAACTTGCCCATTCGACTCTCTTTGTGATAATGTTCCTACACAACGGCCTCCTAATCCCCCACCCCTTCTTGTGTTTTTTTGTTAAAGTTGAAAGTTTGCAGCAAAATATCGATTTTAAATGTAACATGCTGCTTTTTGCCCCACCCAATAAAGATATGTTCAGCGAGTTATATCTGCAGCTCCGCTGATTCGATTTAACAAGATAGTTTTGTGAGTTAGCATTGTTAGCGTCTTGCAGTGGACGTAGAAATTGCTACGGGAATTCAAAATTTTTTTTTGAAAAACGTGATGGGAAATTAATAAAGAGAGAAGGGAACTTCTTTCTTGGAAGGCTGAATAATTGTGTTCGTTCGTATTAGTCGTAAAAAAATCAATTTCTACCAGCAACTTGAAACAAAAAATGGTACGATAAGTGTAACATCTTTCACTGTCACTAGAGCATGCATAACA
Source organism: Haemaphysalis longicornis (assembly GCF_048455015.1). Lineage (NCBI taxonomy): Eukaryota > Metazoa > Arthropoda > Arachnida > Ixodida > Ixodidae > Haemaphysalis > Haemaphysalis longicornis. The sequence continues at coordinate 114,192,981 of NW_027526422.1, read as the reverse complement.
AGGTGCACCTGGCGGGGTGTATTACAGCTGCCGCATCTCGATATGCGTGTGCTTGAGACGACAAACAATGAACTAGAATACGTAAATGAACTAACACATACGGGGAAAAAACTGCTGCCTGAAAAATGTGATAATGTTCAAATGTTGCAAGCTAAGCGTTATACTTTTCTATTGCCGATTGAAATTCACGGTTAATTGTGTTTTTTAATGAATAAACACGCGGCCCTTCGTTACAGAAACATTGTAGCGCAAACATAAACCATTCTATCCTTAGATTCATTCTTAAAGCAGCCAAGAATAAGCGGACGCCGGCTTTTTTACCGTTTGAACATTCGCAAAAAACATAAAGAGCACGAAAGAAAAAAATCAAAACATCCCCCTCGCGAGGGGCACGATCAAATGCAGAGCATTTCCACGGGGGCGTGCCTGCAGGTCTTATGGATTACGTATTGGTTGTTGTTGTAATTGTTGTGTTCCAGCGTACACATTGTCGATGAAGTCGATGGTGAAACGTGAAACGTGCGGTGAACCCCCTGCCGCGGCTATTACGCAACGTGGAGAGGCTACGACGCAACGTGGCGCGGCTATGACGCAACACAATCCAACACAATCCACTTTAATCCAACCCAATCCAAATCCAAGCCAAGCCAAGCCAAGCCAATCCAATCCAATCGAATCCAATCCAATGCCCTTCGCGAGAGAGTGTTATAGCGCCGAAATCGCGCCACCACATGAACGTGAACCGAACGCGGCGAGAGAGGGTGTTGCGAGCGGAGAGAAGGCGAGGAGGACGCGGGGGAGAGGGCGCACCTGTGGCCGACGGTTGAATGAGTCAAGGATATAAGGCGCGTGCGTAACCTTCCATTCTGTGTCGGCTCCGTGGAGCCGTCGGTAAAGTGCCGTGTACCTCGCGTTCTGCCCGCAGAGTCGTGGGATCGAAACCTGGCGCCGGAAGGAATTATTGCTTTATATAGTGTAGGGTGCGGACTACGTAGTGATGCGGACTACGGACGCCAACGCGGGTGACATCGTGAGTTACTAAAATGCCCTGCATTTAAAACTACACATGCGACGGAGATCCACTGTAGATGCGAAGCAGATTATGGTCGAGCCTGTTCCCTCCGCCGTTGTGTGGGCGTCGTTGTGCGGCGTCCACACCCCCACTGCGCATGCCTGACCAGACACCGCTTATGGTTGTGGCAGGATGCCGCTAGAAATTGGCCAACCAAAGAATCCATCACGAGATATCTTCGCGTTCAACCACCGTCGTCACCTTCCCGTAGGGGAACCATGAGTAGTATGCGAGGCATTCCTCCTCTCCTCTCCGAAGGTCCTCTCCTCTCCAGGATTGTGCAACGAATGGCAACAACTGCGGCTCCACGCGCGATAATGCGAAGCAGCTTAGGGTTAGAGACGCGGCGGTAGCCGCTGCACACTCCGCTGGGCTTCGCCATTGTAGCTCCGTAGTATAAATGACGCGCGCGCGCACTCCGCTCCCCTCATTCTCCTCCCGCAAAGCGGCGATCGAACTGAAAGCTAATGGGAACTTCAGTCGACCCCATGGCTGTTCGCATACCACTCAGGGTTCCCCTACGTGAAGATGGTGAATTTGTTTTAATTCTTGTGTGATTTATTTTAACGTAATTAGAAACCCAACTTAGGTTGAATGTCAGCGCTGACAGCCATCGCTCTTGATCTTTCAGGCGCTTAGTCCCTGTGTGTGTCCTGCCTGTAGGAAAAAAATGTCGGCTGCTGGTAATCGTTCTTCCCATAATGTTTCATACCTTCATCCGTTCATTTATGAAGTGCGAATTGCTAACACTGGGTTCCGCCCCTACGACGGCATGAAAAGCAAAGCCAGAAGCAGAAAGACTGGGGAGGAGAAGGTGAAAGAGGTCTCTTCTGAGAACCACCTATGGGAGAAGGGAGGGGGAGAAGGGAGCTGTGATGAATATGTAGGTAGATAAATGAAACTTCTCAATTGTAACGGCTCCCGCTTAGTAACTGAGCGTGGTACGCCCACTTTTATCCGGCGTAAAGGCGGCACTGCGTCCCGCAAAGCTTGTAGGCTGAAGGGTTCTACAAAATGCTGAAAGGCGCATGCGCCGGTTTTATTTTCGAGCCGATTACATCGTGTTCGGCGAGTTATTTTTGCGCCATTCCTTCGATGATATAAACGCCATGCTGACGATTTGGAAATGTGAGCGCGTTCGGTGCCAGTGTGGGGATTGCTATTATTTTTTTACCTTAACAGAAAAAAAGTGTACATTTGCGATGGCAAAATCTAGTGAAAGGGATGGGCACAATAACATATTATGTCGGAAAAAAATAGTATTTAAAATAGGAGCTGCAGGATAAACTGAATACGTATTTGCAGCACCTGTCGCTGGCCTTGTACAGACAATTTTTTTTCGGATTCTCTTGGCGTGTATCTTACACATGCATGATGAATCACGTGTTCTGCAGGGAGGCAAGAATGCAAGACACGCCGTCTGATACTTGAACATATGGCATATTTAATTTTATTTTACACGCTTCGCAATGCCATAGCTGCTAGACACCACCAGCATTGAAAGTATGGTGCTTTGCACAAACTCCGAGCGGACATTACAGGTATAAATTAAGTTGTTTTTAGACCCCTGGCTTTGTAGATAACGAGCTTGTGGAACTAAGGCGGTGACAACTCCAATTTAAACTATCCGAAGCGTATTCAATTCTACTACACTGGTTAGATGTTCATTGCAAAAGCAGGAGCATATAACATAATATAAAAAACTATATTACAGAAAGTAGACACGTCGGTAGGCTTGGGGAATAAAGGAATGTTGGGAGGGAGGAGTTTAAAGGTTATTTTTGGCCGTCAGCACCTGAGCAGCGCACGAACTCCTACAGAGAAAGGAGCGTCTGCCGTGTACTGGCGGACTGCAGCGGCGTTGTCCATTCCACAAGCCACTGGACGCCGCCCGGGAGACTCTTTGAACACAGCGTTTGCAGGCCGGGACACTCCCACAACATGTAGTGTACAGTGGGCGTGGCTCCTGTCGAACAGAATGTGTAGGCAATTGCGGCCACAGGTTGCTGATCCTGGACGGGATGCTGGTGACGTTTTGGCTCGTAGGAACGCCCCTTGGCCAACGCATCATCGGTTAGCGCGCAGCACCATCCCGTGCCTTGTGCCGAAGCACTCGTGCGTCCCTAGGCAATCCGAAGGGCAGGGGAGCGGGGTCTGGTGGAACCAAATTACGCAACAACTGCTTGGACACGTGCCTGGCTGCAGCCTTGGCTTTTGTGGGGTCGGGGTCGTATTGTGCGAATGGGACGGATAACACCGGGTTATAGCGCAGTTCAAAGTGCTCGCTCTCGCACGCGTAAGCTGTCTTGCTGCCGATCCCGCCTACGTGTCCCGGGACCCAGTCTGCCCGAAAGACTATATATTGTGTGTCCTGGAGTCTGCGACATATGGCATAAGTATGTAAATGTCCAGGACATTCTAAAAAAAATAGATGGATCATAGCCAGTAATGTAGCTGAATAAATCTAAACAAAGCCTACAGAGATTGTATTTATTTCACAATCATGACGTTATCACAACGGTTAATATTTGTCTACACGTTTCTGTAATAAATTACATTGCCCAACTTCAAACGACGCACAGCCCATATCTCCCTGCACTGGTTGGTTAGTTGTTTTTCAAATCGCTGCTAAGGTCAAACGGCCTACCCGTCTGTGGTTTACTTCAAGGCCTGCTAGATCGTCCGACTTTATGCAGAGTACTACATTCGCAAATGTGAGACCAGTATTGAATACTCCTTTCCACAGTTCTTTCACAACGTTATATGTGTTCTACCCCTACAGAGCCCTATGCTTTATAGCTGCGTTTCGCTTTCTCTTACCCTTAAGTTGCTCCTCGTAAGCTTTGAGTAGTTATCCTCTTTGTTTATCAACACTCCCCAATGTTCATATTCCTTGACTATGGGTAATTTTCCATGTTGTATGGATACTGCGCAGCGCTGGTGTCATTGGAAACTATTATTCCCGAATTTTCCGAGCTAAAATTTATTTCAGGTTTGGCGGCTGCCTGACCTTTAATATATCTGAGCCGTTGCATATCGGTGTGTTTATCAGCTAAAATGAATAATGCCGTCTGCGTATGACATTCCCGGAATACGCTATTGTACCACTTCGCTTTGCAACATATGCGTTAGGTTTAACGCATATCCCTGGCTCTGCTTCCGGTGCACAGATACACACCTCCTAACAACGTATTGTTGCTCTCTATGGCGCCTCTAACTTACAAATGCTCTTTACAGTTTCCATGCTCTCTCTGACAGTCGGTCCCTTGTTTAATAAGCATTCCATTGCCTCCCCCTTTCTTTATTTCTTTGACCCTGTTGCATCCTTCCCAAACATAATTGTCAATGACAGGTGGGGTTTCTAGGTCTCGGAGGTCAGTTTCGACTAAAGCACACACGTTTATTTCTTCGCGTTCCAGTTGGTTTTAAACTTCTACTCACTTATCATTAGAGACCGAAACTTTAGGCACGAAAAAGTAGGGTTTTAGGCGCCTATAATAAGCACTGAAAAGTGCCATTTAGGAGTTTCTAGGCACCAAATACTCTTGTTTAGGGCACGTATAGGCTCAATTTGTATTTTCTTCCGCAGCATAATTTACGACCAATTTATGACTTGCAGTAAAACAGGGGAGCTTTTAAGTCTTGTGCTGTGCGAAAGTAATTTTATTTTATTCGTGAAAATAAGCCACACAAAAGTGGCTATTTTAACATTTTAACAGGTTTACGTTAAATGCAGGGTGATTGGACATGAAAAGAAAAGCTTAAAAGTGATGGCAAGGCACACCCATCTTAATTATTTGCGACCTGAAGTTGTACCTCATTTCGGTCGATAATTGCGTGCGAAAAACACCACTCAACGTTCACTGAAGTCGGAGAAGTGTGCTTGTTCTTCGGGACGCTTCATGATTCCATCTGGAATATAATTTTGTTTGGTGCTCAGAACCTTCGACAGCTCTTTTAGCACAGGAAACCCAGGAATTCAATGTCAGATGGGATAGCAGATTGCCAGACAGGAGTGGGGCTATCGGAAACCTGTCCTTTGGGGATTGTGGCGGGTAAGACCTGGACCTTCGAAATGAGCTCAGCATTCTTAGTCAGAGTGCCGCAAAAGCACTCAGCTGCGGAAATATGCTTTTTGCTAAGAGTGTGAAATAAGCACACAAATGTGCCAAGTCACGTTCAAGTGTAGTGTAGTGTAAACAATTTTGGCTACGACGCTTTTGTCGTCTGCAATGGTGTTAGTAGTACCGACGAGTGTATTTGTAATAAATTTCTGCCCTTAGCCGAATTTTTAAGCTATAGTAATAGGACATTTGGTGGAAGAGGCACAATCGGTAACTGATGGTTGAAGACACAAATGCAAACCGAAGAAAGATCTTACTGCACGTATTTATCCGTTGACAGAGCAGAACGACCTGCTCAGCTCTTCACAGCACCGTAGAATCCCATAGATGCATCGGTGCCGTGGATTTATTGCGGAGTATTGCGGAGGCCTCGAGTAAACAGGTGAGAAAACCTGGTCCAGAGCAGTGCAGTCATGTCAAACTTTGGCGCACAATGTGGCTGCTTTACGATGGTTCCTTGCGGTGGAATGTGGTCTTGTGCGTCTCACCTCATTGCAGGCAACGGTGAGGTTGCGTGGGCGGGAGTTTGCGGAACGACCGTGTGCAGGCAATGTAGCTCTGTGCCTGAAATTTGAGGATCCATGGCTTGCACAGCAGCTAGTCCCAAAAGGGAGGTCCCCTTGCGCGTTACATACAGCGTTATGATGGCTGGTTGTGCCTTGAAGGATAGCTGTGCTTCAAACAGGCCAAGCACAGGAATCTTCTGGCGTGAAAAATCAAGAAGTGTGATGATCGGGGTACTAAGTTTCACTTTATCTTGAAAAAGGCTTCAAAAGTGACCTTCCCTAATTATTTTCACTGCTTAGCCTGTGTCGATGAGAAACGATACTTTGCGGGCGACCGGCTCCGACTTGAGCACCGTCACGTCGACGTCAACATACAGACCTCGGCGTTTGTTTGAACGGATGGTCAAAATACTGTGAACGCTTTCAGCGTCATTGTCGCAAAGGAGGTCGCGGACTGGTGCAGGCCTTCGTGGTGGGCCGCGACGCGAGCTCCGACAAATGCTTTGGAAGTGTCCCCGGCGTCCGCAACAGTAACAGGTGCGGCCGCCGGCGGGGCAGCGCGACCGTTCGCATCTTGTTGCGCCGCAGTTATCGCAGTTATCACGAGATACGGCGTGTAGGGGGCCAATAGCGGCAGTGTCCGGCTTGGGCTTGTAGTTTTGGCGAGTGCGCGACGAGCTATGACGATGTTGACTAGGGGGCGGAACCCGTTGAAGCCAAAGCGGGGGCTACCTTGGTTAGTGGGATTGCGTCTGCATTGTCACTGTTCGCGAAATTTGGCTCGCGAAATCTTCAGCTTCTTCGAGGGTTTGTTCTCGAAGTCTGGCTATTTCTATAGCTCGGTCGAATGTCAACGCGTCTCGTTCGAGCATCATTCTTTCTCTGAGTTCCGGGCAAGTACTCTGGAAATGAACTGTTCGCACAAGTTATCATCCGCGGTAGCGTCGAAATTACACGGGGCTGCCATTTCAGGAGCGCCAAAGCAAATTCGGCAACTGACTCATCGGAAAGTATCTACGCTCACGAAACTGATGACGTTCTACTGGAACGTTGACGGTGGCGGAGAAGTACTTTCCCAGTGTGTCAACGGCCACGTCGTATGGGTCTGCAGGGCTTGCGGCAGGGGTGTGCGTGGCAGCCGTCTGTTCCTTCGTCAGCTTGCCGTCGGTGGCTGCAGGTGAAAGCGGTGGCTGTTGTGTGGGTGGTGCCGGCAGGGCGTCGAAAACCCTTTGGCCTTGGGGCCCAGGCAGTGAAGCAAGAGCGTGCGACGGCGGGTTTCTTACCACTCGTCGGCGCCGGACGCGAGCACGAAGTTCTGGAACAAGCGAAACCAGCGGTGCCAAGGCATCGCTGACGTGCCCGTAGACTCGAAGAAGGGTGGCGGCGGTGATATCCCAGTGGCCATCCTCATCACCAATGTGGTGTTGCGGCGCGGTCGGCTGCAATATCGGGAGGAACAAACTGGCACACATGAACGCCGCCGTGGGCTACCGACGACTGCCAATGTTTATTAGACAGTGCAATTATATACACAACATGACAACAGACTACAGCGCCATCTCAGATGGTGTCGCGGAACCAGTATGTATATACAGCACCAACCTGCTCTGAGAATTTGTGCATCAGTAAAAAGGCAGCAGATGTGTGCGTTACGGGCACAAGAACGAAAACTTGGCCTCTTGTTCATTTATTCCCCCTGCAACTGTGTTGAATTTTCAGATTAGAAATGGTTCAAACATCTCCCTTTCGTGATGTGTTATTTAGTTCGATTTTAGCACGGTCACCATGAATTTGTGAAAAGAGGGGCCCAGGCAGGGGACATGCACCGAGACAGGGAGATGATCCAGCGTTCCTGTGTTGGATCTGTGGTTATTAATTTGTACTCGCAGTGGTGTTTTCGTCTGATCTATGTACTGCGCGGTGCATACAATGCACTGAAGAAAGTACACAGCATTAGCACTGTGACAATCGAAGTTTCCGCGTACTTGAAAGGAAGCGCTAGAAGCAGCGCTTTTAGAAACAAGCATTTTTGGCAACATGAGCCATTGCTTACACCGGGATATGTTAAATGGTGCAGAGCCTATAAATTGGCAAGTTTGGATTGTTGAAGAAGTTACGATGTCTTTCAGCTTTCTTGTTCGCCTGTATAAAACGCGTGGCGGTTCTGGGAGGACACGTCGCATTCGATAGCTTTCCAGGACGATGTTGTGGTGTTTTCGCAGGATTGTTCTTATGTTCGGAGTGTAGGCCGAATATGTTAGAATCAAGTTGCTTCGAGGTTTATCAGTTTGGACAATGTCGCTGCTCATTAGTTCACGCCTGTCTCTTGTTTTAGATTGTTCAATGACATCGTTTGTTACGGGAGAAGGCTAGTGTTGGGTGATTAAGTGTTTACGCAGTTGGTCACAGTTGGTGGCAATGTCTTCAGGGTTGCACCAAAGTCTTTTGAATCGGATGGACTGGCTGTAAGGAATTCCGATTTTGCAATGGCGAACATGGCTGTTGTGGAACTTCAGGTACTGGTGTCGGTCAGTGGGTAAGTGGATTTTCTACAAAGTGATCTTGTGAGATCATACCCTGATATTTGCACAGGGATGTCAAAGAAATCTATGCTACAGGCAGAGTACGGTAAGAAAACCTGACGGCTCTGAGGACATGGTTGAAGTGTTCAATAAACGTGAGGAGAGCTTTCTCACCGTGAGGCCCGATCAGAAATATGTCATTAACCTGTTGTAAAAGGGTGGTTTTAACGGGTAGCCTTCTGGAAACTTGTTTTCCAAATTTCCCATGAAGCTGTTGGCATAATTAGAACAATCCTTGTGCTCACTGAGGTACCCTTGCTTTGCACGTAACAGTTATTATGAAACTCAAAAGTATTCATGTCTGTAATCGCTTTGAATGGAGAAAATGAAGCCGCTCAAAAGATCAGTTGTCAGTCGGATGTTTGAACAACTCCTGCAAAATTTCTTTATATGAATAATTTTTGGAACCAGTTTTTTAAATCCCGGTGGATATAGCCAGTTGGTCGTGCTCTAGCTCTCACTGTCTAAATTGTTGGGGTAATAAAAAAACCAGCCACGCTGAAGGGCCTGTTCCCCCTACTGCTCTGCTCAGCAGCTGTGCTACACCCAGGTATTTTGCGGCAAGCAAAACAGTCAAAATATCCTCCATCCGCTGCTCTTTCATTCCAAAGTAGGTTATGCCCTGCTGTTTCCGGTCATGCTAGCTTGTAACAGTTGTGCGACTGCAATCATGACTCGGTTGTGTTCCCTGAACAAAGGAAGTGGCATTTTTTCTCGGCAAACTTGCCTCTTGAGCTATGGCTAATCTTTGCTCGGATGTCCATCCTCATCAGGACCTCTAGGTCTGGAGTCCACTAAGAAATCCTAGAGTTGTCCCCTTCTACTTTGTGCGGATGCAGCATACCGGACCACACACAGCAGGTACGACCCATTGCTCCTGTTTTTTGGTTGCAGTACAACTTTAGCCTCCACATACTGCGGACCGCTAGCACATTGTACTAGCTTCCTGCGAATTATCTCTAGTAAAGCTAACATTTTTGGGTATCACTCACTCCGCTGGTAAAGCTTCCTAGTCCCGTCATTATAGTCCTTAGTTTAAGTACTCAAACCACGCCTCCCCTTCTGGTTAGCGGCGGAACTAATTGGAGCGAGTGGATGGCCAATTTGTACCTGCATAATATTCAGAAAACTTTGTTACTGTTCCGTAACATCAGCGGAGCAATGAAATTTTTAATTGTACATATATGCAAAGACTTCCTTCCAAATAAAAATTATTGTACCGCGAATACATCTGTAACATCAACTTGGGCTTCAACTCAGCTACTCATTTTTCTCAATGAGGATGCGTGGTGTAGGCTTCTAGTTTCAGTCTCCGATAACATTAAATTTCGTATGTTGTATAAATATATTGTAACCCGCACAAACCTGTACAAGCGGTTTAATTTATTTTATGCTTGCGGGCGTGTGCAATAACGACTACAGGGAAGGGCCCGGTTGTGTGAGTATCAAGGTCGGCAGGCTCACATACGAGTGCGTTCACACACACCCCAATCACCACTCACGAGTGAGTGGTGAGTGAGGCTCAGCATCGTGTCGGCGAGCCCAACGCGTAGTGAGCTCCCCTCACCACTCGCGAGTGCACACGCACTGGTCGCGCCACTTGCGGGGCTTACCTCGTTGAGCACCACTATTGCGCTTGTACATGCTGTTGGCTATTTGTTGGACGAGCCGTTCACTGTGATGCTTCTTAAATGCGCGATAGCTTTTAGGTTCCAAAATTTGTCGTCACTGAGGTACTGCTAAGGGGCACCCTCGAATTCGCTCTATGGTGGCGTGTTGATTAAGGAATATGATTCGGGTCGCCTTGTGGCGCCGTAATGCACTCCGTTCGGTTTCATCACTCATGGAGGGTCTGCTCCACACCATCGCGTTCGAGGGTAGACGACGAGTGGTAAGCGTGAGCACCAGTGGGCCGCGGGGTGAAGGCGAATGGGGAGCGTGAGGGGGTATGAGTGGTAGAGGACGCGTAGTCAGCGTGAGCGCGATTGCATTCGAGTGAGTGCAAGTGGTGAGGGCGACTGGTGAGCGTGAGTATGAGTGAATTCGTGAGAAAAAATATATTTTTCTGTGCAGGTGTGAGAGAGTGGCGTCCAGTTTTGCTGAAGAATGGTGAGAATTCTGAGTATTTTCATGCATTCCTTTCTCGCCAGCAATACCCAACTCTTGAAACCCGCACACAGCGCCACATACTGGCTCGCTTTAGTCTTACAGAGGCTGTCGCAACTTATTGTCAAATGAGTTGTTTTCTAGTTTTCTAAGGTTGATGATCATTTAGTTTTACGCGCTGATGACCTACACGTAAAATAAGAGCAATCGCTTCAGCAGCGCCGGAAGTCTTTTCACGTGAATGTTCTTTGCACTGCACTACTCGCTACAGCAGGTGGTGGAACAGGTTAAAATAAACCTAAGTGAACTCGTCACTGGTCATTTTGTTAGTGCGGCTGAACTGTTCCCATTGAGCAAAACGAAATCAAGCCCTCGAACCACCATAGCTCCACAACGGGATGCGTGCCTTCTGTAGAATTGATAAGAAGCACAAATGACATTCCTCAAGCTAAACCAACCATCCTTTTCCACTGCATGTGCTTGGAATCACCATTGGGCTGCGTTTGTAATTCAATGCTGATAGCTTCTTGTATGAGAGCTCTGTCTTCCGCGTGGAGTTCGCGAAAAAGTCGAAAACCTTTCTAACAAAAAATAAATGCTCCTGATGTTCCCATCTAAGAAGTGTAGTTTGTGAACGCCGATAATGCTTTCTATCCCACCCGACCTGCGTCGGATATGGCTATTGCAGTAAGCTCCAAACTTCACTGAACACTATTGCGAAATGCTCAAAACAGATTAAAACCGGGACCAGAATATACACAGGACGCGTTACAGCTGTCTCTAACACCTCCAAGGGATCGACATACAAAAAACTGCCAATAAAAATGCAAACAACAAGGTATTCAATGTGCCATCACAATACGTTTTAACCTAGGAGCGCCACCTAACCTCCTGTACATTCAGCTGCGGGGTTGTAAGCGCGCCACCAAGTGTATCTGCTACTCTCTGCACCCGTGTTTCATCACCCCTTTTGAAATTAAGTATCCAAACCAATTCTCCCAACTTTCAATCTTGCTATCAACAACCAGGGTAGCAGTTATAGGCGAAAGACAAAAATGGTTTTATAGATACAGTTTCCATTTACTGATAACCGAACCCAATAAGGTCGTTACAACCCTGAAACACGCTAAGAACCTCGGGTTTATCTCCTGTGGGGTTTCAGAAGCGATATACGCGTTGTCATGCTAAAAATTCTGAATTTTGCTTTTAGTGGTGAACATGCAAAAATGGAACATTTTTTCCTGCCTTGCCACGCTTTTTCATGAATAAGAAGGTACTTGCCCGAGCCTAGTCTCCGACTGAGGCATTCACTTTCAGCGCCGGCCTTCTTTTCGTTTGAAGTCGTATCGCTGCAGTTCGCTCTCACGGATGTGGTCACAGCCGTCCACATTTGCCTTTTATGAGACCACGCTCTTGTGGTCTCAGAAACGTGGTCTCGGGAAGAGAAACTGACAGTTAGGCGTGCCTAATTGTTAATTACTCTTTCCGAATTTGTTTTTGTGCGGTAAAAAAAGGCGTTGGTTTTTTGAACTTCTATCCTAAGGCGACCTTTTCTTCGACTAGCTCAAAAATCTGGTTGTGCGCTTTATCTACATTCAATGTTTTTTCTACCGAATCGTAGTTCTTTAAAGCAGGCAAGCCCCTAAAGCTCGCCATCCTGGCCAATTGTACAAGGAGATATGCGGAATTTAAAAGGAACAACAACGACAGCAATCGAGCTCCAGCTCCGACACCCCCGTGTTGCTTGTCATGGCCATCCCTGCCAGTGTGTAGGTGTCGATTCATTCAGTTCGGCGCAGACAGTACGGATGAGCGGTGCAATAAACGCGTGTTTTCTGACCCGACGACCCCCCTCCCCCCTCCTACCTTCGAAAGCTATCGGCACTTCATCACAGTGCGCTCAGAAGGAGCGAATGTACAGGTAGTAAAAAAGCATATTTAACACTGTAGTGGCACCACTGCCACGCTATGTAGACACCGGTTCCCTCGGCGAGTAGCAGCCCTCAACCCCTGAACCGACGTAATCAGCAGTAAAGGCCAAAAGGACTGCTTTCGACCTATAAAGTATATACTGGCCAATAAAAAAATGAAGTAAGCTTGCACTAACACGTAAGACTTTAAGGGAGCGAAGCTGTGCGCTACGTTCACGACCATCACGATGGTTTAAGTTCCTTATTGCAGCCGATTTGCTTCTTCAGTGCCGCAACGACCTCTACTCCATTTTTGATGCTATAAGTGCGAAGAAGAAGCAAATGTTACAAACAGAACGAACAAACGAAGCTTGCACACTTCGACTAGGCGCATGTAGGAGCAACGTACACCCTATCACGTATTCTGTGTCGCGCAGGTGGCGTGATTTCTCCCCCCACCCTCACAGCCCATCGAGTAAGTCGCTTGACTCTCAGGTACTAACTCCCGGTCGTAGCTGCGTGGGCAAGACGACTGAATCTAATTCCGTTGATCAACCAGAATAAGGTTAGACTCCTGCCGGTGCCGGTGATTTCTTTTCTTTGTACTTTTATAGTAAATTTTGTCAAACGCAGGAATCAAGGGATGGCTAAAAAGGGTCGCTGTTAAAACTTCTTTTGCGCCGTGCGGGACATCAAACTCCCGATGCGGCGGAGACAGCGGCGGGGAGTGCGAGGGACGGTTTAACTCACGGAGCACACTGTAAATGGCGCGGCTAATTTACCTACCGTTGCACGCGCGGAGGTGCCTGCTCGCTGGAGGGTGCGTCGGCGGTACGGCTTGCTCGTCCGCTTTAGCGACGGTTGTTTTTGGGTGTGTTTTGGCGAAGCTTCGCCTCCAGTGCGCGCTTCCTTCGCATGGCTTGATTAACTTGTTCGACAGCGCCTCCTGGGTAAAATAGACCCGACGGAATTAAGTCGCCGTACGGCAAAGATACGGATTGGTTTGAAGGGCGGGAAAACAAAATGTTGAGACCACATACAGATATCTGGACGCTAGAAAGACGCTACCTTTTGCGCACTGCTTGCACCGAATGGGACTCCATTGTCTAAATTAATGAATACTAATTCGGTTGTGTTTTAAGAGGTATTACAAAGGCGGATGGAGCATCCGATCCTCATAAATAGCGGTTATAGAAAGTTACCTCAGCTTTCCCGCAATTCTCAAACTTACTAAACTAACTAGTTCAAATCCGTATGAATGGAAATCGCTAACGTCACATGCCGAATTGTCTCGTTGTCTGAGCTTGTGTCGCGCTGTGGTATATAGCCCCAAGCTAGCACATCAGGATGGCTAGGTTCCGCTGTCGCACATTCGAAAGACGCTCCTCTCTGTTTTCTTTCTCCCGACTCACGGCCGGGAGACTGCTTTTCCGCGTATTCGCTTCAGTACGACAGGACTTCCTGCTGAAGCCTCCCTATTATCACCGGACGTGGAGGATTGATACGTGCATCTACTTTCTATTTTTGATTATTAATTATTTTCTGTTAATGCCATTTTAAAATGGAGGCTAATATTGTCAAGCCACAGATGACCAACGAAAGTGTTTGTTCTAAAAATTCGCGACCATGACCTAAATTCTAAAAATAATAAATGCGCGGAAGTTAACAAGCGCGTTTATAAATAGGGTCCAGGAAAATGGTGACTGAAAAGACCGCAAAAAGCTGCCTAAGCTCCGCCTGTGAAAGGAAACAGCTAAATTTAGAACGTGGCGCCGTGCTGCCAGCCTTCGTCAGAAAACTGCGGAGTTTGTGGACTGTTGTGGTGTTGCTCTTTATTTTGCACGAATCTATATAAGCGAAGCGTACTGCCTTAACGGGCTTGTTTCTTTGAGAGTCAAAGTGTGATCGTCACCACGGGGCGACGTGTCTTTCCTTGTCAATTCTTTGGCATCAAGTCGCATTGTCTTCCTATCTCTGGTGCTATGTCAAACGTTCGTGCGCTAGACCAATTACGCAGTCACATAGCCGCAAATCAATCAGGTGTTTACAAGTCAAGGACCTTGGCCACAGAGCAGAATGGTGTCGTAGAAACAGTCAACCAGGTGAAACTGAAAGACCTTGAACTAGCAAAAGTTTGCATGCCTGACGCATTGTTCACTATTACGGCACTTGTTCATTTTTTTTCCCGTGGCACTCAACACAGGTTTGTTTGCCCTAAAAGGGCCGGACAAATTCCTCTACCGCACACTCGTTTTTATTGATGATGAAGCTGTGCGCATGTGAACCGCTCGTTACCTTTCAACGTGCATGTGCATATGTTTCACTTCGGTATTGAAGGTTGCTTTTATTATATTGCTCAAAAACGTATTTCGTTAGTTACTATGGGTTTAAACCTTTTGTTTTCTTTCGAAAGCACATGTTCGTTTATTATCTCTTCTATACAGAAGTTAGCTTTCATAAAAGTGCAATTTAACTACTTCCAAGCAATAGCATGCAGGAAGATTTTGTTGAATCGAAATACAACGTTTGATGGGAATAACTTAGCTACCCGGTCGTTATTAAACAAGAGTTTCATAACTTCAGAGGAGGCTTCGAGCTGGGGACAATTCATTTACGGTGTATTTAGCCGCTTTCGCGTGCTGTTTACTGCTAAAAAAAAGAACCACGCAGATTTTTTCGTTTCAAAGCTACCAAAATACGCGCCAAAGCGACCTGTCATGTTCTGTTTTATATTTACAGCTATTTAAATAAGACCAGTTTTACTAGAATTATGTAAGATAATTGCGGTTGACTCTAAACACATTGCGCCTTGAGGAGTCATCGGTAATGCTCCTATTATTTATTTATCAATGCCGAAAACACACTTCCAGGTTGTAAAACTCTTCGTAAAAAATATACCTACTTCCAACACCCTAAGGTACGAAATCGCAGCTATTGAAAAGTATTCATACACCTTTTCAAGTACGCGTTCAAATGTACAGGTAAAATGCCTATGTGCCTGTAAAAATGACTGGATTATCAAACACCCCGTTGGGGAGCGTTACAGGTGAAACATTAATTTTTCACTGTTTTTGATTTGTTTTGTATTTATGCCTGGTTCCCGCCATCTGCTTACAAATCCCGCGAAACACCCGTCTCCCGCGCCTGTTCAAAGAAGCATAATATTATTTTAAGCACCTGCAACATCCTTTTCATGAACTACCCGGGGCATGGACTTTTATTTGTCCATACAGTATGGTTATGCGAAAGAGAAGCAGCTGCCACCATTCTAGTCGTGCACTAGGGCTTCGAAAGAACAAACCTGGAAAGCAGGTAAACCAATGCAGCTTCGAGGTAACCTGAGCATGTTAACGTTCCTTTTTCAATGTCTGTTGGGTAGAGTAAAGTGGTGTGCTTGCTTCCTATTTACTATTTTTGTTGTTGTATACATCAGGCAGACTTCATCCTCGTATTATGTGTGAGTACATTTTGATATGGACCACCTATATTAAGCATTTGTACGACGAAGCTTTTTTACACGTGTTTCTACACGCAGCCACTTTGAAGATCCGCGTCACTGGCATATTTATTTATTTATTTTTATTTATTTATTTATTTGTTTATTTATTTATTTTTATTTCCCTAAGGGCCCGAGGGAGTTACAAAGGGGAGTGGTATACACAATAATACCGACAAAAGCAGCGAAGCAACCACATTAAACATTACAACTAACAGCTTGTCATCAAAACTTTGTTCCTTGCCGATTTCAGCCTCGGACGGAAGAAGGCCATTCCAACTTTCACAAGTGCTGTGTACAAAAGAATCTTGAAACAGGTTTGTGCAACACGATGGGACGTGAGCTATGTGCTGATGGTAGATCCGGGACAACATGTAAGATGGGCTTACATGTGAGGATGGGATTACAATGATAAATCTTTTGACACAAGCATAAAACGCTCCTGCGATGTTCAAGAAGACGCAAAGATAGGCTTGCTTTCATAGGTGTAACAGTAGATGTGCGTTGATGATTTGACAGTATGGAACGCGAGGCACGATTCTGAACGCTTTTTAACTTTGAACAGGGTGACGCCGCGTTCGGATCCCAAACGCTGGCCCCATACTCCAATTTCGCATGCCCTAATGTTTTATAGAGAAGCAATTTCAAGGAAGAATAAGCCTAAATAAAGCTTCTCCGGAGATACCCTAACGTACGATTGGTCTTGTTAACAACATAATTTGAGTTTTCCTTGATAGCGTAGATGATATGTGCAGGCCTAGGTATTTATAGGACGAGACATCTTCAAGGGAACATTTTAATTAGAATGAAAAAATGCTTCGGTCTTACTTAGAAAAATCCGCATGCTTTTACATTTAATAATATTGAGTTTCATTTTCCAGAGCTCGAAACAGTGCAAAACACGGTTAACATCACACTGTAGAGCTATAGCGTCAGAGTCACTCGGAATTCCCCTGTATATCACACAATCGTCAGCACAAAAGCTGAAAGAGGAATAAATATAAGTTCGTTAATCATTTAAGTGTATTAAAAACAGCAGTGGTCACAAAACCGGACCTTGCGAAACCCCTGAATTAAGTGCAGCAAAAGCCGAGCAATTGCCATTAACATTTCCAAATTGATAACGGTTAGTCAGAAAACAGTGCAACGAATCAAGTACGTTAGGGTCTGGTGCAGATTTGAAAATCTGAAAAGCAATAATTTGTGAGGGTCTGTATCAAGCGCTTTAGCAACATCGAGGAATATGCAGACTGTGATAGACCCGCGATCAAGAACAGTATGAAGACCATGCGTAACGGATATTAGCTGTGTTTCACACGAAAACAATTGTCGGAACCCATGTTGGAATTTAGTAAAAAATGAATCACTGTTCAAGAACTTTATAATATGGCAATTAATGACATGTTCGATTGCCCTACAGCACAGGCTGGTTAGTGACCTCCGTCGATAATTGTTCGGAGAATGTCTGTCCCCAGACTTGTGCAATGGGAACATCTTCTGGATCTTCCATTCATCGGGGATACGAGATGCTTCAAGTGACTGCGCAAAAAGTTCGGTAAAGATAATTGAATAGTAGACTTCGGCATTAGCTAAAACCTTTGAGGTTATTTTATCAACTCCGCATGATGAGGAAATTTTCACTTTTTCCAATTAAACTCTCAACGTCATAACTATAAAAAAATGGGCTCCATCGGACATGCATGAAGACTCATAATCAGGGTAACAGCTAAAATTATTACAGATAGGGAATACAGAACAGTGCACAGTATTAAAAACATTGGCACAGTCCTCAGCAGGGACTGCTGAATGATCTGGATATTTAAGCGCTACAGCTACATTCGTGCTTCTATTAACGACGTTCCAGAATTGTTTAGGATTGTTTATTAGCATATTGGGTAATGCTTTATTAAAGAACGTGTGCTTCGCGCCTTTAAGCGCCACGTTATATTTGGTAGGTACACCTCGATATGAATCCCAGCGTGTTTTACTGTTCGACATTTTAAATGAGTTAAACAGGCGCTTTTTCTATCTTTTCAGGGTATTAATAAATCATTGTTCCTGGTTGCTTGAAATACTTGTCCTGACTGCAACAATTTTTTCCAAGTAAAGAGGCAACCTTCTCTCTAAAAAAAACCCTGTTATCATTAACACAAAGCTGCGAAAAATAAATATTCGTGTAAAAACAGCAAGCCCTCTCTCTATTCAAGGCATTAAAATCAGCCACTTTTTAATCGCTAATTTGTTTCGGATGGGTTGAACGGGAATGTACGGGGAACTCTAAAGCGAAATGTAGCAGTGAATGATCACTTAATCAGGCTAAATAAGATACCGGAGATATCTCCCACGAGGTAGCTAGTAGAAGGTTTAGTGCATTTGATGTCGCCGGTGTAATGCGGTTTGGTTGAGTGACAAGCTGAGAGAGATTGAAATCTGCACACAAACAAAGAAAGCTTTCGCACTCACTCGAAAAAATGATTTTGTGGAGGTGCATTGGGCCCAAAATTATGGGGACACTTGAAGTCGCCAACTAAAATAATAGGATTAAGAAAGCTTACGACAATGTTATTAAAAGCGTCATGGAGTTCATTAACAAATGTGGGTGTGTTTGACGGTGGGCGATAACACACACCAAAAACAAGCCTCTTACAGTGCATGTATATTTCCACCCAAAGAATTTCTAAATCACTAGTAAAAGAACTGAACTTATCCGCAACTGCGATCAAAACACCTCCGCCACACCTATGGCCTCTGTCACGACGATTAACATCAAAAATTTCACCATCTTCCCGTAGGGGAACCCTGAGTAGTATGCGAAGCAGCCATGGGGTCGACTCAAGTTCCCATTAGTTTTCAGTTCGATCGCGGCGTTGCGGGAGAAGAATGAGGGGAGCGGAGCGCAAGCGCGCGTCATTTATACCGCGGAGCTGCAGTGGCACCCCCAGCGTAGGATGCAGCGGCTACCGTCGCGTCTTTAACCCTAAGCTGCTTCGCCTTATCGCGCGCGGAGCAGCAGGTGTTGCCATTCGTTGCGCAACCCCGGAGAGGAGAGGAGCTTCGGAGAAGAGAGGAGGAATGCCGGAGAGCACCCCAGCGTAGTATGTAGCGGCTACCGTCGCGTCTTTAACCCTAAGCTGCTTCGCCTTATCGCGCGCGGAGCAGCCGGTGTTGCCATTCGTTGTGCAATCCCGGAGAGGAGAGGAGCTTCGGAGAAGAGAGGAGGAATGCCGGCGAGCAGAGGAGTGTCGGAGAGGAGAGGAGGAAGACCTCGCATACTACTCAGGGTTCCCCTACGAGAAAATGACGACGGTGGTTGACCACGAAGCTATCTTGTGATGGATTCTTTGGTTGGCCAATTCCTAGGGCCATCCTGCCACAATCATCATCAGCGGTGCCTGGCCAGACATGCGCAGTGGGGGTGTGGACGCCGCACAACGGCGCCCACACAACTCCGGAGTGAACAGGCTCGACCATAAGCTGCTTCGCATATAAAATTAGCAGTGACTTAGCTCGGCTATGCCAGGATATACGTAGCGTGAACTAAGGTTCAACTGGTTACCCGAGCTGAGCAGCAGTTTCGCTCTTCTTCTCCATGGCGATACCATACTGGCAAACGCCCCGCTATATGTAGACCCCCACTGATACCTCTGCGCGTGCGCACAAAATGAGAGGCGCTATCAAGCGGCTCCGGCGCAGCGTCAAACTTGGCTACTGCGCAACGGAGGCGCACAGCTGGGCACGCACCTGCGCCAGTGCGTCTGCCGCGGCTATGACTTCACTCCTCTAGAATGCGCAAACCGGCGAGGCGCGCTCGGCGGCGGCGGCTCCGCCGCGCAGCCTGTGCGCCTTGCGACGTCACTGCTCTTCGCGCATGCGCAGTACGGCTCTCCAGGAGCCGCGCGAGACTGCTCTACCTCGGCCAGTTTAGCTGACACTACAATGATGTTGTTGAATATGAAAATTTCAGTGCAACTTACTTTCGAAGACTACCAAGTTTCTGTTAAAATTACGATATCGGCATCACATGGATCAATGGCGGAGCTGAAATCATCACGTTTCGGCACAACGCTTCTTATACTCGTGAAAAACTAGAGAGCTGTTTCCTTTCCGCATGCGCCAAGCCACTGCCCCTCACTGATCGCTATCTTTGCTCGAGAGCGTCCGATGAACCAGTTCCATTTTCAGGTTTAAAGGTTGAGGTAGATTGCGCGTTGCCAGGAAGATGTTCATACACCCTCATCGTTATGGCTGTGCCCATAGCATTTGTCAGTCATGTGAAGTGTTTTGAACCGTAGTTTGAATGCTCACTTGCTCAATTTGCCCGATTGAACGAATGTGTTTCTTACTTGACACCTGCAAAAGAATAATCTTCTCTAATGCTTACTCTTTCATTTTCAAGTTTTGCACTTGAGAGCAATGCCATCTCCTTCAACTTGAACGAGGAAAATTTTACAACCCATGGCCATTCCTTTGCATCAAAACGTACGCTGATTCTACGATCCCTTTGTATCATGTCTGTAGCAACCAGTAGATTCAGTATTACAGAAACTAAATTTAGGACTTTATTTTCCGTATCTTCTATCTCCCCACTTTTCCAATGGTTCATCTTGGAAACCATAAAGCAAAATATTTTCTAGTCGCAGTCAATATTCAAGTTCGGATTGATCGTCAAATAATCTGGTGTTTTATTTACCGAGTTTATTTGCCAGCTGCCTTATGTGCGACAGTTCCTGCTGAAAATCGTCAAAGATAGATGCTTCGGATTCGACCTGCGAGAGTCGTTTGTTAATATCTCTTACGCTGGCCTCGGTCAATCCCTGGTTTTTCTTTATCTCATTCACAGTTTCTATGAGATTTCCTTGACAGTTTTCCATTTTTTGTGTATGGTCATTAACACGTCGCCACATGGTGAACATCTCATCGAGCTGTGTTTGTTCAGTATCGCCGGTACATTCTTGTGAACGCTTGGATGGACCGGGGTTAAGCTCGATGTCACCTGACAACAACAAGGCCTCTCTACGAACATGAATTAACAGACAAAACCAAGAAAATATCACTTCACGGCGTGGGAGCAGCAGCAAACAAACAATGCCAGATTAAGCTCGATTTTCTTCGCTGTGGACTGAACCGACAAGACCTACGCTACGCTACCCACAATAGATACAGGATGCCAATTTCTGATGCCAAGCGGTTTGTGCAAGCGGATAGAGCTGTCCTGCATCCGATCAGGCTCAATGTGGCCTACACTGAACATTTACTTTCCAAACTTTAACAGGCTTCCTCCCCCCTGTGCCCGACCTGTGCAGTTGGTGGGGACCAAAAGCACATTCTTTGCGCATATCGTCGCTACGAACTTGAACGCACCACCGCTAAACTTTCTCTTGACCTGCTCTTGACCACCGCTAAGCATGTCGCACAGAAAAGCGCTCTTGATACTTCGGAACGCTGGAATTGACAAAATATAAACTTTCTGACAAATGGTTCTTTGTCCGTGTGTTTTTATGTCCCCTTAACCCTCATCAGGTGTAGCAAGTAGGACAACTAGTCTGGCTCCCCTCGCCCGCCCATTAAAGATCTTCTTCTCTAAGCTCAATTAGTTCAGTGGTTGTCACCAACTAGCGCAAAGCAACAGAGTTGCTGAGCAACATCGCTGAGTCGGAGTGTGAAAATGCTCAGTCAAGCTCTGCGAGGGAAAGAATTCCGCACAGGCGGGAAAACTGATAACCGAGCAAAAACCAGCCCAGTAGGTCTGCGCGGAGATGCAGACGACAGTGTTGCAACCACAACGTTCAGTATCGTGGCTAACCAAGCGGCGCTACGAGCGCTCGAGCGCTACAACGCGCATTTACATTAGTGTAACGCTTTTCAGTTTTAAAGCAAGACTTCATTACTTCAGTTCAGCGGTTCGGCGGAGGATGCGCAAGTTAACGTTTTGACGGGAGACACACCCCCGGCGACAACCCCCTCGAAGAGCATCGCGTGATTCGCCAGGCCCGCTGTCGGCGCTGCACACAAGGCCCCATTTTAAGCCGGTCTGCTCACATCGCGGCTGCTCCCGTCGCGGCGGCGGCGACGGAGCGGCCGCTCAGGCTCAGCTGATCGACAGCCGATTAAACCCGCAGCCTTCCACGCAGGCACCGCTGGGGCGTATCACGCGATGCGACTCATCTTGCGCCGCGTTCGCCGTGAAATAGAAACGCTGTGTTCGCCGGAAATGAAAGCGAGGCCGGGCCTCCTTCGGTGAGCATTGCACGGGACCGAAGGACCCATGGTAGGCAGTACAGCTACATCCAAGGATAACCAAGCCAAACCAAGACTGAACCAGACTAAGCCAAGCTTTTGCTTTGCATATCCAAGATTACCTCAGCTATCCTGCTTTCAGTTTTTTACTCGTGATTATATTTGTAGATCCATTGTTAAAAAAACTGTATATATTCTTTACATGGG
Organism: Haemaphysalis longicornis; assembly: GCF_048455015.1. Taxonomy (NCBI): domain Eukaryota; kingdom Metazoa; phylum Arthropoda; class Arachnida; order Ixodida; family Ixodidae; genus Haemaphysalis; species Haemaphysalis longicornis. The sequence goes on along the minus strand of NW_027526422.1, from coordinate 114,170,741 downwards.
GAACAAGGTCATAAACGAGAAAAATAACGCTAACGCAAAATAAAAGTCCACCTAATGACTCAAACTAGCAATTGTTTTTCGCCATGAGCGCCTTCTTACGCCGCAGTGAATGAATTGCCTGCTTCATTAGCGATATCGGGCACATAGAAATCCATTTCCGCTGCAGGTTTAACATTACCCGAATTCTAGTTTAGTACACATTACCGCTCCATGGTCGCTTCACTGGAAATATAAAGACAATGACCTTTTCCCGCCCCTGCCATGTCCCCCCTCTACTCCCGCTCACTCCCAGCCCACATGTTGCTCCTCTATTCTGCCAACATCCGTGACAAATGCAACAAGCGTTCGTGCATCCACTTGTCAAGGCGAAAGCTCCGGGGGCCCCATTCTACGAAAAACCTTTGTGGTTGCACCTGTTGTCGTTTTCCGCACAAAACAAATGCAGGGACGCTTTCACTCATGCGCACGACTTGAATAGCGGAGCAGTTGGTGATGCCTGAGAGAACGAACATGCGTGTACACGCGCATTTTTTTTTTTTTTGTTTTTTCCCTGCATTTTATGAGTTATGCGGAAAATAGAGACCTTCAATTCGTTTTCCTCCAGCGTGCGTACTTCGCGAGAAAAAAATTCGGAAAAGGTGGCGCGGGTGATGCGCGATTTCTGGCGGCTGTACTTTTTTGTTAAACTTGTGCCTTTGCGCACGGCAATGTTTCATTGTTGTGACTAAACATTCTTTTAAACCAGAAACAACTCTAAAATGACAAACCGGTTAAAACAAACTTTGCGTTCTGCTGTGAAAAAAATTAGCGAAAATTGTGAATTCGTGCCAGGCGCTAAATTGCCACTAAATTTGACGCCCCCTATCTACGTATCTGTAATTGCGACCAACTTGTAAGTGATAGGTGATGTCGGCGAGATATTCATACACATATCTTTAACATATCGCTTGTCTAAAACGAATATAAATATACACAAAAAAGTGACTGTGGTGCCTTTTCTAGAAAAGCGTAATTTTAAAAATCAAAATAAAAACGCCGGTCTTCATTTCATTTATAATTGGAGAAAACAGACCACTCAAGAGAGTCAACAATACAGCTGAAAAACATGTTGCATTACTTCGTTTGAAAAGAACCTTTTTGCGCCATGAATTGCGCGTCCGAGACGCCTCTCCGTGCCGAGAGATCCGCTACTGCCGCTGTTTTTCCGGCTTCGCGAATTGATGAAAAATTGTGTGTTCTAATTCTAAGGCCACCTCAGGTGCTTTCAGACTTTTATGGGTTTGTAAAAGAGAAATCCGCGATTTAATTTCCTTATTGGCGATGTTTTACTGTAGAAGCGATAGCACAGCTACGCCGGTGGCCAAGACGCGCCAAAAATCGCGCTTTTTGCGTGTAACTTTTGTTTTAGCAAAATCGAAAAGGAAGGTTATTAAACGAAGAGTTTTTTGGTGTGGCGACTGCCATAACTGACATCGCGCAGTCCACGTGTTAGAAATGGCGCTTGTTTGTAAATGAAGCACTTGTTTAAATAATGAACACTTAAAAAGCTGTAATTGATTTCGATATCGAAAAAACGCCGACATTTGCGTGGACACGCCTAAAATGTACGAAACCCCGCCGTAAAACTTAGTTATAACAGAGTTCCGGTGAGAGCACAAGTAAACTCACAGGAAAAGTCGTAGGCGAGAGCGTTTTGGCGCGATTAAAGTGAAATAACGCTGACGCCTGGTAATTAGCTGGATGACGTGGCTGACATCCAAAGCCATTTCTTTTCTATTTAAGCCTCTCAGAAGACGCGCTCATAACCATAAAATTGAAGTGAAATTCCTGTAACATTTTCGGTACAACATAGACGTTCGCACATTCGAAGACAGCATGCGAAATTTCTTCTAAGAGGCATATTACAGGTCGCCCTTGCTGCTGTGCTATGTAACTGAAACATACACAAAGCTTCATCATAAAGACTACACAACAAATCTTAAACAACTGACATGTTAGGTTCTTTGTTACAACCGACCCTTTACCGAGCATCACGACACGTTCACACGCTAGTGGCATCTCCCCGGATGGGCTCCTCACATCCACTGCTGGCATAGTGGCTGTGCATGCGCAGAAGCTCGTTATCGTATTGTTTTTTTAATAGTCTTTGTAACTGTACCCTCGGTCAAGGCAGATGTTATTTACTAGTTAGAGCACGCTCAACTAGCGTCGCCTGCGGAAATGCGGCTGTCGAGGAGAGGCCGTGACTTTGTCATTATAGCTACCATTGGGAGATCATTCCACGGCCTTTGATGCGCCCGCCCGGTGCTGGGTCAGTTGCGGCAGTCGCCACACCAAAAAAACCCTTGTTTTCTTCCCCTAATTTTTTGTTCTTGCTCAAAGAATAGTTTCGCCCGACAAGGGGTACTTTTTGGCGAATTTTCGCCGCGAACGTAGCTGTGCTGGCGCTTATGCAGGCATACGCCGCAAATAAAAAAAAATTAAACCGCGAATTTCTCGTTTAGAAAGACGTAAACGGTTGAAAAGTCCCTGGTGTTGCCTTAGAATGCGAACAGATACTTTTTTTTATCGAAGCCAAAAGCCCGAAAAGCAGCGGCAGTAGCTTATCTCATGACAGGAAGAGGCGTCTCGGACGCCTGATTTCTACCGGATACAACTTCGGTACAAACAAAACAATGCAACATGTTTTTCAGCGGTATTCTTGACCCCCTAGAGGCGTCTGTTTTCCCCAATTTTGAAGGAAAGGTCGACATTACCAGTCACTTAAAAGTTGGTCACGATTACAGATATGAAGATAGGGGTCTCCAAGGTTAACGGCAATCTAGAGTCGATCTCGAATTCACTTTTTTTTTCACGGCCGAATGGACAGTTTGTTCTGGCGTGCTTGTCATTTTGGTGTAGATTTTGTTTTCAAACAAATTTTAGTCAACGATGAAAACTTGCCGTGCGCTAAGCCCGAAATTTCGAAAAAAAAAACTGTAGCCGCCGGAAACTGCGCGTCGCGGTCGACACTTTCGCGAATTTTTTTTCGTAAAGTATACATGCTAGAGGAAAACGAATTGCAGTTTTAAGCTATTCTCTGGCTCCCGTATAACTTTTAAAAATATGGGAAGAAAACAAAAAATGCGGGCGCACACGTATGTTCGTTTTCTCGTAGGTGAGCCTTAAATGACGCAGTTAAGTTTCAGTATAAATATTTATTTGCATAGTTGCGGTGCAAGTAACCTCTTCATATGCATGGAAATGTCCGTCGTCTTCTTCGCGGAGAATGGTGTGTGGAAACTCATCCTAAGCATTTTAATGTTCCACCCGCTCCTATTCATCGACTGGAGGCAGCGGTGGCGGGACCTGGAGGCCGTCTCGAGAAGGATTGACACACTTGTAGCCATGTATCCATTTATCTATAATGAATGCTACAGAATGCGGCGCCCGCGGTCACCTCTCCCAATCAGTGTGACTATTCCTCTTAAACTCCAACCCGATGGCCCTAGAAACGAAGCTGCAACGGCAAAGCAATTTCAGGTTGCTTAAAGGAGTACTGACACTAAATTTCTCACTTTCAGTTTTAATGCTGTAAAGAGTGTCTATTGGCCCAGTAATTACGAAAATAGAACCGAAAGCCGTCAGCCGCCAACACAGAATTAATTATAGCACGTTTATTGAAACCAGTTTGAAATTCGGTCGCCGCGCGGGAAAATGGCCGTTCGAAGGCCAGCCTGCAAGCGGGCCAGTATGACGTCATGGTCTCACCCGTGACGTCAGGGACGTTCGCCGCATCGTCTGCTACGATTGCACATAGTCCGCATTAGCCCGAGCAGTCGACATGTCGTCTGAATCGTCAGATTCGGACGAGTAGCTGCCACCCGACAGACAAAGCAACTTTATTTGGCCAGACGATTAAGCCGACGATGTCTTCGCCGTCGTCCGTTTCTTAACGTCACTGCGGCTCGAACCGGCGCAGACCGGGATAGCAACAGCTTGTCGCCACTCTTATAATCAATCTGATCGCGAAAAAGAAGCTCCACATGCGAGAAAGTAGGTGTTAGTATGGTGAAAAATTGGGGTAGGGGTTGTTATCAGCGCTGAATTTAAAAGCGGCGTTCAGATATTTGCCGCGATGGTAAGCCTACACTGACCGGAAGCAGAGGTTCGGCGCTCCGACCCAGCACTGCCGGCACCGCGGTGCGGCGAGCGGCCGAAAGATGGCGCCACGTGCACGCTAGAATCAAAACAGCCCACGGCAGATGTCTTGGTCACCGATCGCTGAAACGGCAATTATCGCCAAATTAAAGCTAGGTATGCGAAAAGGGGGGTGATAGTGTGGTGGAAAGTTGTGTAAGGGATGGTCATTCGCAGTTGCACAGATACGGGCGATCAAATATTCGTCACGATACTAAGCCTGAAGTTCACAACACCCAAGCTGACCCGAGCAACGCCGAGCCCGCTGGTTTGAGTGACAGTTCTTGCGGCCGCCGCTGCGCACGACCTAAGTCCACGTTTAGCGCTGCATGTCGTCGCGTGGAAAATAATGCATCTTGGCGTCGTCGTCGATTTGGTCGGACAGGCTTCCACGAGCAATACTTCGCATTCCGCGAGCTTGCCATAGCACAACTTGGGCGAGCTCGGCAACGCGCACCACGCAGTTTTCGGCACTAGTGCAGGGGAACACCATGCGCCGGCCACGAACTGAAGATCAAAGACGTCGAACACGCGAAGTCCGCAAAGTTTACAAGCATTGCTCACACAGCTACTCCCGTACGTCTCCTTGTCAAACGATACCACCGACAACAGCAGCGCAGGATATTGTTTCCGGTTCCGAAAACGACTATGTGACGTCACCCTGAACCCACCAGACACGCCGGCCGATGTTTCGTCACGGCGAAAGCGATTTCGCTAGTGCTGCCGATTTGTGGAAGCTCGCGGCAGGGACAATCAAAATCGATTTTAGATGTGATTCCGGCCTCGGAGCGCTGCAAAAATTTCTTTGAGGCATCTGTACAAACTAATGAAGCCAATTATATCATTTTTTAGGCGTCCAAATTTGGTGTCAGTACTGCTTTAAACATTAGCCCTGGAATGTTTTAAAAGTTCGGTAGCGCTTTTAAACAGTGCTCGAGGGTTCTTTTTTTGTTTAAGCCACTTTGCCAGCCAGGGAGAGAGAGAAAAGAGTTTATTGAGCTAACAATGCTGGCGCCCTTAGGCGCCAGAGGGAGTGGGGCCCTCTTCATGGGCTCCATATGCTGTTCGGGCCTCCAGGCCCCTGACGATCAGTCGGGTCTGGTGTTCCAGGGCGGGGCTGAGCAGCAAAGTCTCCCATCGTTCAAGTGAAGCGTTGTTGGGGGGGGGGGGGGGAGTGGAGGGACGACGGCGTGGTAAAAGTTGCACACTCCAATTACGTGGCGGGCGTGCCGAGTCGTTTGTAGAAAGGGCATTCCTTGTCGTACCGCATGGGGTAAATTTGGTATTGAAGTACAGGGTGTGTAAAGGACCCGGGATGAATTCGCCGATGGATGCATTGTTCTTGTCGAGTAAGGGAGTGGTAAGGTGGGGGGAAACGTGCCCTACCCTCCCTGTAATGGCGGAGTATTTCGCGGTAGGTAGTGATGGGTTGTTGTGCCATTTCCTCAGTCCGGAGGGTAGCTTCGCGGGCCTGCTGATGGGCGAACTCATTGCCCTCGACTTTGGAGTGCGCTGGGACCCATATAAGCTCGGTTTTGGTATTTGGAGGGTCAGTCTTTCGGAGAATGCGGGTCGCTGTGATAGACACCCACCCTTTTCTGTAGTTCCTGTATGCTGTCTGGGAGTCCGTGATGATGATCTTGTAGCCGGGTTAAGTAAGAGATATCGCTATGGCTACTTCCTCGGCCTCTTCGGGGGAGGGTGTGACGAGGGCAGCGCAGCAGATGGGCTTCTCAATTGTCATGACGGCTATCGTTGCCGATGTAGAGCCCATGGGGAGGGAGGCGTCTGTGTAGAGGACTCGGTTGTTTTTGTCCAGGACTTAGGCAGGGCTTTCACTCTGGCCTTTCGGCGACCTTTGTTGCGATCGGAGTTCATGTTTTGGGGGATTGGTTTACTTTTGGTCCAGATAGTGGGTATGGGTCCTTTGTCTTGGTGGTAGGCGACCTGCTATCCTATTTTGGCTAGTACAGCTCGTCCCGCTGAGGTCTGGCTGAATCGGATTGGTTGGGTGGAGAGATGGGGCTCTGTTAGTTCGCGGACGGTGTTGTGCTTGGCCATGACCAGGAGGTTTTCGCTGGAGGAGTGGACGGCGATCCCCAGGGCCAGTTTGGTAGCTTTTCTTATTATTGCATCGAGTTGGTCGATATCTTTTTTGAGGAGTTGGAGGTATCGGACGGAAAATACTATTCGGGATATTACCAGCCGAAGTGCGTCTTCCTCCTTGAGTCCCCTTTGACGATTGGTTACTCGCCGAATCATGTGGATGATCTGCTCCGATGTCGTTTTGAGTTTGGCCCCCGCGGCCTTACCGTTTTCTTGAATGGTAAGCCTAGGATCCGCACTTAATTTGTAGGTTTCATGTCTGTGCCGTAGACGGTGAGGGTTATCGAAGGCCTTTCGCTCTTTTTTCTGCTTGGTGTCATAACGAGTTCAGATTTTTGGGGAGAGCAGCTGAGGCCACATGATTGTGCGTATTCTTTGACCATGTTGGCTGCGTGTTGGAGGGCCTCTTCCATCCATCCGTCCGATCCCACCTTGGAGGTCCATATGGTGACGCCATCTGCGTAGAGAGTGTGGTCTATTCCTTCTATAGTGTGGAGGATGGCCGGAAGTGGGAGGAGGGCCAGGTTAAAGAGCATGGGCGAAAGAACGGAACCTTGTAGTGCTCCTGTCGCCCAGCTTGATCGGCTGCGACATTTCCTCTCCGATCTTGATGACTGCTGTGTGGTTCTCAGCTGTCGTCGCGATGCCTGTGCTCACGCGCGCTCGGCATTTTCTCACTCCGACAGGTTTTTGCAGTTGAATTTTGTTATAGCCACTCCGCGTGCCCGGAATGCTCGGTGATCGCCGCGATGCACGCGCTCACGAATGCTTGGCATTTTCTTCGTAATTAGTGGCTAGTAACCACAGCTTCGCTGATAAAACTGGCCGCAGGTGTAAGGAGTAAATAAAATAGACGTGTGATTCTATGGGATCCGAACCAGGGTTTCCACAGTGGCAGCAAATTTGGTTTTGCTTCCTTGCATAGACTGACTGACTGACTGACTGACTGACTGACTGACTGACTGACTGACTGACTGACTGACTTACTGACTGACTGACTGACTGACTGACTGACTGACTGACTGAACAGACATTATTGAGAAAAACGAAGAGGAGGGAAGAGGGTGGAATATACAATGCTGTGGGATTTATTGGTCGAAGCCTAGGTCCACGGTGCCCTGTAAACTGCTCCTTTCTTTGCTCTCTCCAGCAGGTTGAGGTGGCCCTGTAGAGATGTAGGCGCCACTGTGGCCACCCATGTATCCAGTGTGGTAGGCTGCGTTGTGGTGTTGCCAGTGCCGCTTCCCCATACGATTGAGCGGGACCATGGGGCGTGCGACACCGTTGCTCTCTCGCCGCACATCTTTCAGTATTCGTCAAGGTCCGGATGTTAATGTCGCAGCATCTTGGAGCATCTAAATTTCTGTATGCTGGTTTCCGCAGGATTTGCGCTTCCAATAGCGTGAGGCCTTTATGTGCAGGTTGAATAGAAAGTACCCCACGTTAGAACTACGCGAAGTAACACAAAGCTAGAACTAAAACTGATATCGCTGTTGTTTCTTCCTTCATGGCATATAATCCCCTGAGGAATTGACCAGCAACGACTAATATTAGGGGTAAAGCTCACTGTACTTAAAATTAAAAAAAAAACACTTATCTTGGACGTAAAGCTTGTAGGATACTGCCAGCCGCGTGATATATGAGCGTGATTGCACGTGACCAGGACAGCCGCTGCAGTGCAGTAGTAAAGAAGCCTGTTAAGGTATTACTCACCAAAACGTATAGAAATGAAAGCGAACAGGCGGAAGTACTCCGTGAAAGTACATTAGGTGATGAGAATCACAGGACTTCCGCCTTGAGATCGCGAAACCAGTCTGAAGTGCCCTGAGAAATTGTTTTGTGTCCCCAAGGCTTCCGCCCCATCTTTTGGCACCTCTTGCCTCTTTAGTCGTTGACGCAGCTCGAGTGTTTTTGTGTTTTATTTAATCTCGCCTGTTTTCAGCGCTACTAATAACGCGTTTTGAGGAGGTGAACTTCGTGACCACTCTCACCACACGTTTTCAAGTAAAAGTCACTTGTGATGAATTCGAAAGCTCGTGTAACGTCTTCAAAAGATTGGCGGTTTAGTGTGACGCCATAAAGCCGCTCAGAACTAGTTTTACTCACTTTGTTGGCGCGTTCCAGCACGGAGGCCACAAACCTTCTAATTTTTTGCTCACGCACTCCTACACTGCCGGCATTAATATCTTTCCCTCGCTTGCACCAATAACCTATACAACGCACCCCGTCCTTTTTTTGCATTGGTGAAAAACTAACGGACAGAATGGTTCCCTTATTCTCCAACCCTCGTCATATCCATAAAATGGTAAGTGCACGGACAATATTTTAGGATCGGGGTGCAAATACTCGACGCCTCAATCTACACGAATGAGGTCCCTCCGTATAGCGCTACCTGTGGGGTAACACGAACAAATCTAACCCGTGGCTTAGACGAGTCTGAGAGGATTTGCTGTGTGTCATGTGTGCGCGTGCGTTCAATTGTACAGTACATACGAGAACGAAACGTTTTTTTATCTATGAACAGTGAGAGAGCGAGCGACGAGCCGGCAGTTGCACATCCCAAGCTTATGACTACAAACTGCTCGGCTGGCTGACGATGTTACGAGAGGCAATAACCTTGGCAACGACATCAAGCTTGGGCCTGAGCCTCTTTTAGCACGGCTCACGTGCTTTCATAACAACAGTTGCAATGTCGACCGGGAGCAGCCACTCAGGTACCAGTGGAACTTCATGCCTTGTTTACTGTGCAGTTATTTACTAGTTCACTATGCCGGATCTATTTTGCTGACCACATTTAGGGCGAATGTGTTGGGTCCGATTTCCAGAGATATCCATGATTGCGCTTCAAAAATTCCCGCGCAGAAGTTATAACCTCGTTGACTTAGATTGTTTTCTTTACAATCAGCAGCATTTCTGTTTGCTGTTTAATCCCAACATTTATATAAGTTTTTTCTGTTTTATCACAAGAAAACGGCGTCTGTTCTGTCAGAAGGAGCAACAGGAGCAGATTACCTCACATTAATTGTAATAGCCCCTGCGTTGTCAGATAGATGACGAATGAAAACTCTCTTAGTGAACAGTAATGGTCAGCACGATTTACGATTTAGCGACACAACGATTATCAATCAAAGATTACCCTCAGCACTTTAATTCAGCGCCGCAATAGGTGCACACGTAATAGCTGGTAAAAAGAGGCCCTAAGGCAACACACAGATACATACTGCCCGAGTTATCTGCGGCCCATTTTCGAAAGAGTGTGTTAAATTGTCTAATATTTTGGGCTTGAAAGTAAAAAATAAAAACACTTAAGGCACATAAAATTGGTGTATTATGCTTATCCGATCTTAAGGGGACTTCACTTTTCTTTCAAAAATGTGGCGCAGGCATGCTGCACATTTCCATGTTTTTTTTTCAAACGTCTTGAAAAACGTCTTTAAACTCTCGCAGCCAGTGAACAACCAGTGTGCACAATTGTAACAGGTTTTTGTGTATACAATATCCAGTGAACGTGTGTTATATTTTGCGATAATATAGGCCATCTGCGTGAGAACTTAAAATAAGCATTTTATGCGTTTGGTTGATTGCCCTGATATTGTGGGCTTGTGTAGGCTTCCATTTATGGGTGCTTCCAAAATGCAAGCAGTGGCGCAAAATTATTTTTGTTTTCTTTAGGAAATAATCGAAATAATATTGACAATATAAAGTTAGCCGTGTTTTTTTGTGAAATAAAAAAGGCATAGGTCAAAGTTTTTTTTATATTTTTCACAACGGTGTTGTGTGGCGCAAGTGTTTTTTAATGTTTTGCGCTGTTATTACGCCAGTGGAATTAAGGACCTAAATCTTTCCTAAATACACCGGCCGCGTTTTTATTGTTCTGCTTCGGTGCACGCTAGCTCAAAGAATATTCACTATGTTTCTAGCATGAATGTAGCGTGTATGATGGCAAATTTGTATTGCAATGTGACAGACTGTGACTCATTTCTTGTTCAAATATTGATGTAATGGTACTACAAAACTGCTTCACAACACGTTATTTAACTAGCACATGCGACGATTGTACCACCGTGGTGGCACTGGCTAGTTATTTAAATTGTAATTAACAATACAAAAACAAGTGAAGAAGCTGTACTTTATTATCGCAACAGTTTTTCTATAATAAAAAATGAGAATCAACCAAGATGTTACCAACACGGAAATGTGTCTACATGTAAATAGGCGAGTTTCGTCTACATGATTTCGCAGCACCGCTTTTCAGAGAACAGGTGACAGTACTGTGTTCCAGCTGTCTCAATAGGTCATCCCATCTGTCGCGATTCCGGTGAATATTTTGTGCTGCCGCGTAACATTTTAACACACCGAATTGACCACATTGCCGCGCCATAGACGGGGCCCGCGCCGCAATCTGGGGTGCAGTGGCATGTAGTAGTAGAAAGAAGGGAACTGGTGCAGGCAGTACAGTGATCACCCGTACTCCAGGACGAAAGAAACTAGTACGGCGCGTATTTTTGTAACCATAACGGACAGACGACTACACGATTTCGCAACCCACAAGCAACTGATGGAATTGCTGAAATGTTTCAAGGGAACTTGTCTCCACCGTTTAATGGCAGCTTTTAATACGGCAATGCGACTACAGCTTCCCTTTATCGCTCTTTACTTAATATTTATGGCCAGTCATCACTCCTTGTGAACGCAAAGTCAAACTGGTCAAAACACCATTAGATACGAAGATTCTTTTAAGATATACATACGGACATCTAGAAATCTAAATTCAGGTGTGGGGGAATTATCTCTGTGATCAGTGGGTGTGTCACTCGTAGGGTCGTTCCGGTTGTCAATTAACAAAGAATTCGTGACCATGCCGCCGTCTGTGGCAGGGCTTTATGAGGTTGCGCAGAAGACAGGGGCGCTCGTGGCAATTACTAAAGAAGCCCCCGGAAAGATATAGACTGGTAGTTCTACATAGCATGGACTGGGTCCCCTGTATATTGGCGTAGTATTTCTTCCCAGTTGTCCTCCCGAAACAAAAAATCTGAGTGATAGCTTCTAGTCCAGTGTCAACAGTTCGGTCGGATGCTTTATGAATAGTAGACTGTAGTGTTGTGATTTGGCCAGACTTTGGCGCCAGTTTCTGGGGCGCAATTTGTGTGAAGATGATGGTAATGTTGGTCTCATTAGGGGCAAACGCCGGTTTTTACGACGAAATCAATAGCTATGACAACTGTGTCCATGATTCCTTTTGGCCAGCGTATACCCTGTTGTCTCTTTTTACAAGGGCCGCTGTTCGGCATTGAAGAGCCTTCGCCGAAACCACAGCCTCGCAGCACTTCGTCCAATGATGCAATTCCATATGCCGATGTTAAGTCTGGCTTCTCCTCTGGTCGCACTTCGCCCGACGCAATTGCTGTGGACAAAGAGTGGATTCTCGCGGTCGCCTTGAGTGCTGCAGTGCTGTTCACACAAAGCCTGCTCGTCACGTCAGGTGTTCTCTATGTCCACTTCATAAAAGAGTTCGGCGCAAGCCGTGCCGAAGCCTTCTGGCCTGCAAATCTGAAGATAATGGTGTTTTCATGCGCAGGTACAGATTCATGCTATTTTTCAAAACCTTGGCTTGCGGATGTGCCTGTATATACGGAAGGAATATGAATGTAATAATTTCCTGTTTCTCGTAGTACAAGTCATCACAAAACTAAATGGGCCACTCACCCGTATTTTACAGTTTCAGCATAGAGGGCTTCGGCCATGCACCACTCTACACCACGCGCAGTAACAGTTCAAACAACACGCAACGAAAATAGAGGAAGGCGCGAACACAGCGATGTGTCCTCTTCTATTTTTCAACGTGCTCTCTGCGCGGTTACTAGGCATAATGTATAAACTCACCAAATCGTCCATTTTAGCCACTCTACACAACGTGGTTAGGCCTATTGCAATGAAAAATATTTTATGATTTACAGAGAAGAGCCAAGGCAGATGCGAATCGTTTTATTCTTGTATGCAAATATGCAATAACAGGTTGTCAGAGCGTCAATTAATACCACCGTCATAACTTAGGGTGCTATAGTACCACGCGCTTATAACTCCTATTTGGGGAATTCCTTTTAAATTGTAGGCGATATGCGCAGAGTCAGAAGAATAAGGTTGGTGAGGCAAACGGCAGTGTTGCTGTTACTGTCACTCTTAGCAGCAGCTTTAAAAGACGCCGTTTTAAAAGACAGTTAAAGTCTAGTTTGTTATAAACTAATCCTTACCACTGAAATACTAGGGCCAATAAACTAGGACAAGGAAAAAAAGGCGTGGAGCTCGAGCTCTCACTAACAACGGCCTCCTATTAAATCTTTACGTACAAGGGTAAAATATGCGGAAGCATTCATGCTCGAACAAACAAAAAATTAATAGGTGAGACAAATAACAAGACCATGAAGCAATACGTCGATGGCTGCACACCTGTTCTGTACTTTATAAAAGTGAGAGCTGCAGCTCACACGCCGCGTAAGGTACGCCCCTTACCGAATAGAATTTTGCTGAACTTATACCACCTCAACTTCCACAGCTCTCATGTACAGGGCACTTACAAACGCTTAGTTCTATTTAAAAAACTGCCTTTGTCAAAAACGCATATACCCTGAATGGAGACGTTGTATAGATATTACTTTGGAACCCTCGTAGTGTTTGTAATAGTGTTTCCTCAAGTAGGCGTCCTCCTGTGTGCATAATGGCAATGTTACGGAACAGTACTAGTAATTCATGAAGCGGCCGCCAGTGTGCAATAATGGAGAGCAGTAATGCCTACAACGATTTCTCAACTCTTTAGAATGCCCTTTATTTTAAACTATATTTGAGGCAGCTGCAACGTTTTCTTTCTTGTCGGTTACAACACGTGCACGATAAATCACAGAAGCGCTTGTGGTAGGAAAAAAAATAACTGCAAATTTACCACCACGACGTTTGCCGAAGTACACAACTTACCTGTCTGAGTAAATAAACATCATTCATACTTGTAGTAAGCTTGAGAGGAATGTATTGGTGGCGATATTTTTTCAAAGTGAAACTCTTCAAGAAAAGTATGCAAACGAAGTCACACGTTTCTGTAAAAAATACCTTTCTCGCTACTCTTACGGCCCTTCCGCGCAAAATATCAGATTATCTGAAGACAACGAGCCTTTTAAGTTGGTTACAAACCTGCGATGCTTGATCTAGATTGAGTTTTTTTTTTTGTTTCAGGCACCCGCAACCATACACTGCAGTTGCGTAGAGTACCAAGCAGATGCTTTGAGTTTAGGGTAAAATTATGTAAATGCTAATGGGCAGGTGCAAAGTCATCAAAAAAACAAAGGAATCCATGAAGTTTAAAATCGGTATGTAGCTGTTAACGAAACTATTGGATCAGTGATCCTGCAACTTTGTATATTTCTAGGTCTTCTGGTGTCCCTACTGCAAAAATATCTGAGCATGTTTCAGATTGTGTTCTTGGGGAGTGTTCTCGTTTGGATCAACCCCATGATATGCGCATTTGCACCGAACATGATTTTCATCACCGTCTTTTTGGGCGGCTTTCAAGGTAAGCTTCGTGCATTCAACTGTATTTTGATGTACAGGCCTAGTCAGAAGCTAGTGTTGTATACTTTCATTTTTATTGCTCAGAATTTTAGTCAGCGGAACAAAAATCAGAGGGAAGTAACACAGTTTTTTTGGCGCGAGTAATATTAAGGATAATTTTTAAAGTACCGGAATGAAAAACATAAACTTTATTTCGTTTGTATTGATTACAAATAAAAAACTGGTTTAGGTTGCACCGTTACTAAAGGGAGGAGAAACCACATGTATATAAACCCAACAAGGAATACGGCATTCGTCGTGGTTTTTACACCCGCAATGTGTTAAGCCGCGTGGTATTTTTCTTACGTATCTGCCTATTACACATAAAGTACCTTCAGCCATCGATTGAACTTTTCTCCACACGTTTTTCTGTGTTTGAAAAAACTGAAAATAATAGCCCCCCTTCTAAGTACGAATCGAACCAAAGCCCTCCTATATTCAAGAAGGGGGCTATTCCACTCCTTCATTGTTATTTTTCTGCACACTTTTAAACGTATCTGCGCGGCTTTTAAAGCCGTGAAATGAGTAGCTACAAAACCCAGCAAGATAAAGCAATATTTATTCACGATATTTGGAATTTGCCTCAATGTTTGCTAGCAGCAGTAAACAGACCGGTTGTTGCGTTGTTACTTATTTGAAGATATAACCTTCCCAAAAAACTAACGTAGAATTTATTGGTGTGGTTACTTACTGCTGTACATGCGGTGGAGAAAATATTAGCAGTACTAACAAACATCGCATCCTTCGGACTATTTTTTCTAAAACCGGTTGAAATAACTTACGTAGCTGATACAATATCTCGCCATTTGGTTCGCATTATCAGACATATGTTAAAACAAGCATATTTTTTGACCATCTTAAAAAAAAGTGTGCTCCGTTCACAAAGTAGGAAGAAACAATAACATAAAACTTAAAGCCATTCCCCTCAATGTGAAAGCTGGGGAAAATGCAGAGCACTGATTAGCCATAATGGGCTGTACCGCCGCTATCAGATCACTGCTACAACACAACGAAAATCAAATTTTCCGCCTTCACAGTGCTGCCGCGCCCCCTGCCTGAAACTGCTCAAGCGGGAGTTCTGTGCTTTTTGTGATTGCTTTTCCTCCCGCACGTGCCGGCGTTGCACTGCCACTTTTTTCGCTTACTCTCGTAAAAACCAACGCAACGAGTATTCATAACTAAATGAATTGAGGCGCTGCCGGTTAAAAGATATATTTTGCCTCAAATGTACCTACAAATTTCTTTGCTCGAAACAACGGGGAGTTCATACAAGCGCCACCGGTTCACGAGTTTCGAACGCTTATGACTTTATAAAGCGCTTTGCTTTCGAAGCCTTTTGGTTACACCGCTACAACAGCGGCTACGATGGTGCGCCGGATCCACTTGGTTCCAGCGAGCGAGCTACGACGACAATGCCCTAAAGTGCTCGCACATCAAACGTTTTAGACCAATATCTCTTTTACTTGTGTTGTCTAAACTTGTTCAGCATGTTATAAATGTTATACTCGCTTAGTTCGAGGAGATATTTAAAGCTTTGGTGAGGCACAGTACTGTTTCTGAAAAATAGGGCTTGTATTTGTCATGGATAATAGCGTATTGCAGAGAACACATGAAAAAACGAATATTCAAGACAACCTATAATGCATTTGGTCTCTTTCTGGCCCTGAGCAGAGCATTTGAATCAGTGAATCATGAAATCGCGGTGAAAAAATGACCGGCTATTTGCTCCCCTCGGTGCAAATGTCGACGAAAGACGTCGACATATATATATATATATATATATATATATATATATATATATATATATATATATATATATATATATATATATATATATATATATATATATACATATATCTATATATATATATATATATATATATATATATATATATATATATATTCAGAGTGGCGCTGGCTACCACCCCCAAGCACAGGAAAAAATTACATTGACATAAATACCCCACAAAGCGGGGGTGGGGGGGGAATTTCCCAGCCGGTACCTTAGTGTTTATCGCAACAGACCGGTATTCTGGAGGTCGTGGGTTGGGATCCCACCTGGCGGGCATTTTTTCTCCGCTTTCTTTCTTTCTTTCCAAATTCTTTATCTGTTTCAATGACCTACCACAACCTCCCCTTTGCTTTCCGAGGTTTTCTTGGCTGCAAACCCTTGTTTATGTGCTGTTTCTACGAGCCCCTCATTTCCTATTCTGATTCGCTACATGCATAGCGAGGGCCCCTGTTCTGGCAGTCTTGGTCCCATAGGACGCTTAAGACGGTTCAACGCTGGTTGACCACTCTCGACATGTCGTAGACACTCGAGTCACGGTGCGGGGATTAAAAAAAATCACGCCATATTCACGGAATGAATGATGATAAGTGGGGCGAAGCTCGAGAGGGGGAGATCATCAGTAACCGTAACTCTCCCGTGAAAGTTCGCCCATTACATCATTAAGAAAGACGTAAGACTGTGTGCGTACATTGTACAAATCAACTTTTATTTTGTTCTTTTATTTTGTTCTTGTTCGTTTGTTGTTGTTGTTGTAGGGTTCGTGAGGCTGCAAGCAAGCGCGCGTATCGGCAGGCAAACCCCGATGCAGTGAGAGCTCGCGAGGCGGCTGCAAAAGGCATCAAGCGAGCTCAGCCCGAAACTGCCGATGCGCGGTTTAAGCGCGACGTTCTAGACGAGATGCTTCGACCTCTCTTTCGAGCACGGCGGGATCCTGTCGGCGAGCGCGCGCCTAGCCGCCCTGCGCGCCCTCTGCTCCACAGCCTTGTCAACAACCACCTCCTGAATCCGGTGACTCGTTGCGAAAGAGGAAGCGCTTCAACAGCGATTGCCTTTTATAGTGTCAGTCACGTGCGAGTGACGTCATCATGACGTCACTCACACCAGCGCCACCTGCGAGTGAGTCATCGAACTAGGCGGTCACGTAGCGCCACCTGCGAGTAAGTCATCGAACTAGGCGGTCACGTACCACGAGACACAAGGGATGGACAGACCCACGGCTTTAGGAGCTTCGCCCCTAAAAGAAGGTCCCCTTCACCCCGAGAAGTCAGAGTGGCGCTGGCTACCACCCCCAAGCACAGGAAAAAATTACATTGACATAAATACCCTAGAAAGCGGTGGGGCGTGGGGGGGGGGGAATTGCCCTGCCGGTAGCGTAGTGGTTATTGCACCGGACCGGTATTCTGGAGGTCGTGGTTTCGGATCCCACCTGGCGGGCATTTTTTTTCACTTTCTTTCTTTCTTTCCAAATTCTTTATCTGTTTCAATGACCTACCACAACCTCCCCTTTGCTTTCCGAGGTTTTCTTGGCTGCCAACCCTTATTTCTGTGTTATTTCTACGAGCCCCTCATTTCCTATTCTGATTCGCTACATGCATAGCGAGGGCCTCGGTTCTGGCACTCTTGGTGCCCTCGGAAGCTTAAGAGGGTTTAACGCTGGTTGTCCACTCTCGACATGTCGTAGACACTCGAGTCGCGGGGCAGGGAATAAAAATAACGTCCCCTTCACCCCGAGAAGTCAGAGTGGCGCTGGCTACCACTCCCAAGCAGCGGAAAAAATTACATTGACATAAATACCCCAGAAAGCGGGGGGGAAAATCGCCCCGCCGGTACCTTAGTGGTTATCGCACCAGACCGGTATTCTGGAGGTCGTGGGTTGGGATCCCACCTGGCGGGCATTTTTTCTCCGCTTTCTTTCTTTCTTTCCAAATTCTTTATCTGTTTGAATGACCTACCACAACCTCCCCTTTGCTTTCCGAGGTTTTCTTGGCTGCCAACCCTTATTTCTGTGTTATTTCTACGAGCCCCTCATTTCCTATTCTGCTTCGCTACATGCGTAGCGAGGGCCTCTGTTCTGGCAGTCTTGGTGCCATAGGAAGCTTAAGAAAGTTCAACGCAGGTTGACCACTCTCGACATGTCGTAGACACTCGAGTCACGGCGTGGGGATTAAAAAGAAGGTCCCCTTCACCCCGAGAAGTCAGAGTGGCGCGAGTGGCGCTGGATACATCCCCCAAGCACGGGAAAAAATTACATTGACATAAATAGCCCAGAAAGCTGAGGGGGGGGGGGGGGAATCGCCCCGCCGGTAGCGTAGTGGTTATCGCACCAGACCGGTATTCTGGAGGTCGTGGGTTGGGATCCCACCTGGCGGGAACTTTTTCTCAGCTTTCTTTCTTTCTTTCCAAATTCTTTATCTGCTTCAATGATCTACCACAACCTCCCCTTTGCTTTCCGAGGTTTTCTTGGCTGCCAACCCTTATTTCTGTGTTATGTCTACGAGCCCCTCATTTCCTATTCTGATTCGCTGTATCCCTTGTTCAGTGTTTTCCAAGTGTCTGCAAGATATTTATTCTGCAGCCGTATAGGTGGGCTTATGACGAAGTGTTCATTCCCGCCCTTGCCCCTACTTTCACGTTCTGAGTACATCTGTTCATGTGTGTAGGTACGACCTACGCATTGTAAAATTGCCATAATTTGAGTTCAATTAAGTTCATTCCAGAGCGCAGTGCACTGCCCGGAATTCGCCTTGAAGCAACAGCCTTTGTCAAGCCGTGGCATTTGGCTCTGCCTTCACTTTGCACTAAATGAAAAACATTCCGTAAACTTAAAACTTGAAAGTAAATGTTTCCGTAACCTAAAAAGCAGCGTACAATTTCTAAAACAAGAGACAAATAAAATGTAAAGAATACGCGCCGCCGAAAAATGCAAAAAGAAACAATCACGCGAGTCACGTAAGCTTCTAGTGGTTTGCAGTTTCATTCAAAGTTCTATTCAGTTCGCCTTTCTGTCGCGGTGCGTTCGTGTGGTTAGGGCACGCATTTGCAACTGTTTTAAGGGCAGTTAGTTGAAGATATCTGCCTGCGTTTTCATCACATTTAGGTCGAAAAAACTGTGGACCCTGTTTAATCCGAAAAGAAACTACAAAAGACTGGTGTGTCGAGTCCATGAGGAAGCCTGGAGAGGCATCGCTCACTGGTTACTTTCGCGTATTGCCGATAAATTTTAATGTTCACTTCTTTCCAAATTATTTTATGCCGACTAATGAAAGTGAAACCTTGTGATGGTATTAAATTGAGCGCCAAAATGGGGTACAACCGTGCTTCCTTAAGTTGCCTAAAAATATCACAGTGACCCTAATGTATGGCAATTGCACTTATGAGTTATTTGATGGTTCACCCTCTTCGTACATTCAGCTGTGGCGATGTAATTCGGGACCCGCCGCCTGTGTTCCGGGTTACAAGAAAAGTGATCGACAATAAGAAATTAGGCTCTAAATTGGCAAGAAATTAACTTCTTCACCTTCCGTTTCAGTTTAACGGGATTGATCTCTTGTGCTACTCGTCATCAGTCGAGAGTTTATGTGTTTTGAAATTTGATATTCTGTAATTTTTGGGAAGTCACTGTTTATTTGCGACGTTTTTTCACTGCAAGAATCTTTATTGTTTTCAGTAATGAGAATGTTTGTTATGCTTGAGGAACAAGTATCCTAAAGAAATCTCTGAAAATAGAAAAATGGCACATATAACATTCACCCCTAGCCGCAATGCAATTTTTCCGAAGGAAGAAACACTTATGTCTTCATGGGTTCATTTGACAGCCTATCTGGGGTCCCATAAATGTGACTACAAGCATAGAAATACCAGGTTATAAACGTAATTCTCTCGCACGCCTGTGTATTGATATGCTGTAGCATGTAAGGTCTTTATCTTATGAAGCAAAGAAGCCACATTGTTGCCAAACCTCGGGATTGGATATGTTCTCAATGTCGCATGTGCTGCCATGAAAGTTACACAGGCGGTAAGATAAATATAAACAGAACGGATAAACATTACGACTTCCTTAAACCTTAGAGACGCAATAGCCTTTCTACGTGATAACTAAAGTAGGCACTGAAACCCGTTATCTGTCCTGTTACGATGGCGATATCTTCATCATTGTTTACGGCAACGCTGATTACTCTGCTGTATAATGATTATGTATGCCACATCTTCAAACATTGCAGAGACTTCCAACTATTCATAAGTGGCGGAAGGATTAAGGGATGCTATTAAGGGATGCTCAGAGCTTTTGTGCTGCGCACTGCAATAACCCACAATTATAAAAAAGATATAATACATATATTTGCATCATTCTTGTTAAGTTTGTCCTCCTGCCTTGGTTTATTTACAGGCGTCGGCATGGGCTTCGTAGAATGCATTGTTTCCGTCGCTATCAGCACGTGCTTCCAGAAGCGCCGAGGTATTGCGATGGGAATCAAAGACGTTGGATGCACACTGTCTGCACTCGTCTTCCCCAAAATTCTTTCCCTGCTGACGGCTGAGTACACTCTTCGAGGAGCACTCGGCATATGTGGAGCCCTCTGCATGAACGTCACAGCCTTGGTCCTTATACTGCGTAGGAATCCTTTCACCATTAGACATCGGGACTCTTCAAGAAAGGCCCCCGCGGAGAAGCCGTCACCCCAAACAGAAGAGTTATTAAATTCAAGTGCAGAAAAATGCACCCAGTCCGAACGCGCTGAAATTGTTACAAAAAACTCATCGGGGAACGAACTGCAAAACACAGTTTTCTTCAGCTGTGGAGGAAATGATTCGGCGCCGACTGTGCAGACGTTGAAAGTGGGCAACCAGGCAAGCCAATCCGGCAAAGAAGCTGTCTTCGTCCTTGAACATGACGGTAGCTCCAAATGCGACTTGCAAACCATTCATAAAGAAAACGGGTCAAAACTCCAGAAACGGTGGTGGCGTCCCAGGTTTTACGCGGTAGTATTTCAGTTCGTGATAATCCAATACGTAGCCGTAGTAATGCGGTCTGTGAACGTGGACTACGCCTTGGACAAAGGTTCTGAGCTGTCGCAAGCAGAGTTAACCGTCACCTACTGCGCCGCAACAGACATCGCAGGGCGAACTGCCGTTATGATGCTGGCAGACTGTGCTGGCCTCAGCCGGACTTTTGTAGCGTGTGTCGCCATGTTCTGCTACTCGGCTTTGACTATCGCACTTCGGTACGCAACTGGGTTCGGCTCTTTCTTAGCCTTGTACATGTGCTTATCCATGACACACGCAAGTCTCATGACTCTGATGCTGGTGCTCGTTGCCGATCACTTCGGATCTAATCGGATTGCCTTTGTGTGGGGCGTGAGTGGCCTCCTCAGCACTCCACTACTTCTAGCTACGCCTTCAATAACAGGCAAGTATGAAACGATGTTAAATAGACGTGTAAAATAAGTGGTATTTATGCTTCTTCGCCAGAAAATGTTGATAAAAAGTTGAAGTGCCCACTTCACCTAAAGTCATTCCTGCATACCAAATAGCCTTCAACGGTGATCTGCGCTACTTTGCAGTGAACGAATACCTCTTTGCGCAGCTCTCAGGAGCCTCTCCCAATATTTAATTTCTGTGCTTGCAACGGTCCTTGCTCGGGCCGACTGTGCAGGTTCAGGTGAAAAAACTGTTAACAGTTAGGAGGCACCCAAAACAGAAAGCGATTGGCTAAACTGCAAACAGGACGTAGGGACGCGTTATAAAGAGTATGAGTATATCCTAACGTTCTACATCATGACTGCCCATGATTGGCCTTTTTGCAACACCTTGTAAAAGTGTTCTTTACGCGCAAGCAAGCAAGAAGGAAGTAGCAAACCATCTATTCTACGTAATTAAGTTTCTTGCTTGGCAAGATAGCCTGTCCTACAGACTAGACACAACGCGGGAAGGAATGCGTACAAAAAAATCGACGTTTCAGTGGTTGACTTGCTGGTGAAAATTCTTTGTTAACCATCCACCGTATACAGCTGCACTTAAAAAACAGCAGAAAATACAATGCGCACCTAGATGCGACCCACCGAAGTTCACAATTATTGCAGTGTCTGAGATACTGATGCTGATGTTCATTCTGAATAATAAGAATGGTGAAGACACGCCCCAAGTGCGCAGGTGGCGCGCGGCGGCTCACTCGTTTTGCAGACACTATGAGTACGTGATAAACGTTTTTGAGAATGCACCTAAACTATAACAGAGTAATTTTAGGCTCTTCGCCGGTGTCACTTATGGTTCAATTTCAGTTACTTCTTTTACCTTGCATTTATCAGAACTGTGGTTTTAACGAGCAAGAATTGAAATGGACAGGCATAAAGCCACCCTTTGCTTCCTGGGGATGTCACTCCTTAACTAAACTGTCTTTACAGATCCTACCAATTGCTTATTCCAAGCAAGTGGTATAATATGCTTTGAGTACACTATGAGTTGTCTAGTGCATATACGTCAGTTAAACTTCACTTGATTGAAAGTAATTGTTGACGCAGCTCGATAATATTTAAACGAGTGAATATATAACTGCCGTGTCATCTATGGCAAGTGCTGGAGGTTTAAATCTTGGGTTTGATAGTTGCCGGCTATTAGAAAACAGCGACAGGCAAACCCTGCGTGAAATAATTACAGCGGCTGAAACCGCAATTTCGTTTTATGTGTGCAAGAAAGCATGCAATACGTTTTCTCTAAAAAAGCTGAATTGCGACCTATTATATCCGTTATGCGGTACTTTCAAAATGTTATGTGACAACTTCGAAGAAGCATCGTTAACTGAGATAACTTTATACAAGTCGTTGCGTTTTGTCCTGAACGTATCACGGCCTTGCTTGCTAGAATCAATAGAAAAGCCTTTTACTGGTGCCTAACTTGTAATATTGGCACAGTTACTTTGTTTTTATGCTGTTTATAAAGAACAAATATAAGTAATGTAAACATCCACACATAGGAGCAAACAGAAATGTTTATGGAATATTTCGGGTTGTCTTTGCTTTGTTGCTGCTCGAGTAGTACAAAACTGTGGGCATTTGAAAAATGTAAGTTTCAAAGGCACCCTGAGGTTTACCTGCTTTATTAGCACCTATACCGCCAGATAAAGCTGAGATGACTTTATGCTCCATCTAAAAAACTACAATCTGTTTCAGGCTTTTTCAGGGACACCTTGGGTTCATACGACCACCTAATGCTTTTCGCCGGAGGATTGACAGGATGCGCCGGGCTATCTGCACTATGGCTCTGGATGAGCGGAAGAAAGAAGGCGTAGAATTTTTCAGTCGGACCCCGGTATTAGGGAGGCGAGATTGAACTTTTCGTCGCCTTCAAAGGCGCATAAAGGCGGCCATGTAAACAGTGAACAGAACAGTGAACAAAGTGAATAGAACGGCATCATTTTAAATGAAAAAAAACAACACCATGCGTCATGTTTTGTGCGCCGTGAACCACAATCTGTGCTCCGGAAACAGTTGTTCTTGGCCCGTATGCTGTGTGAATGGAAAAATCCGTGAAAACGCTCGATGTTATTTTTCTCAGCACGTGTCATGGAACGACCATGTCAAAAAACTACAGTCAAAACTAAGCCGAACGGTTGGCATCTAAATTGGAATCGCCATTTTTTCCGAATCACAATTAAAAAGCAACTAAACTATGCCCTGTTCAACTCTAGCTTGAGTTATTGCGTGCTAGTGGGGGGAAACACTGGTGAAATAAATATACACAAGATGACTGCATTACAAAAATGACCGCTGCGAATCAGTGAAAATGTACATTATCTAGAACACACCTCTCCGATCTTTAAAAAACATCGCATTATAAAAGTGAAGGTTATGTATAATCACAGATTGATATGCAATTACGAAAGCGCCGCGAAAGAAAAATTACATTTCTTTTTAGCCTAGCTCACTTAAAGCAAACCACACACACAGACCCGTTCCGCCAACCGTCACCTTGGGAAGTTTCATTTTCCCGCACAAATTATGGGAAAGAAATATTAGAGCACCCTTTGCCCACACTACTACAATATTTTTCACTCAAAAGAAGTCGACATTATAAAACTGAGCCGAAAGAAAACTGTCAAAATGTTTGTGTCGAAAAAGTGCTTGTGACTATCTTTTTGTTTTTAGTGTTTCATTTCAATGCCATATCATAATGCTTAGTATGTTTTTAAACATATGTTTTAATGTTTTAATGTATGTTTGCTTCTGTGACTACATTGCGACCACTGCCGATGGGTTTCCCGAGCCCCGTCAAGCTGCAAATGAGCAGCTTTTTTTCAGGACCCCTTTTTTTTGCTGTACTTTTTGGAGCGAAAAATAAAACTGATTGATTGATTGATTGATTGATTGATTGATTGATTGATTGATTGATTGATTGATTGATTGATTGATTGATTGATTGATTGATTGATTGATTGAAATATGTGTAGGGTTGTTCGTTTTTGTGTAAACACCGATATTCACGATTCTAACACCCCGAACATGTTTTATGAGATGGGGGTTAAACCCGATTTCAGTACCAATGGACCTTTCTAAAGGAGCGGTCGGCACAATTGTGGTCTGACGTTCCGCCGTTCTTACCAATACCTGCTGGAAGCAAACCCCACACATACAGCTCACGAACAAATTGAGTGTTGGAATCACTCTATCAGCCATAACCTCAGGCTTTCAAATGCTACTCTGACGTTGCTGTGCCTATCTGGTGGAAGCTGTGTTGTCAACAGAACATTCTCTCAGTTGAGATACGTTTAGCGATCAGACCGGCCTCGAATAAGACCGGCCAGTTGCGGAAACAGATCACAATAATGTATTTAAAAAGGGATGACGGAACAATCGATGACCAGCTCGTCGTGAATAAAATTCTTCATTTGGTAGAAATCATTACTGATATATACTCTTATAGTTTATTCATTTCAAAAGTAATACCAAATTTTAGAGAGCAATATCAAGAAAACGTATAAGTTCCTCCGATTACCAGCCTGAAATAAATATCACTTCTAAGCCGTTAAAAAAGCTCGTGATACCCTCTAAAATAAACTGAGGTATAAAACTAACCTCAGTATATCTATTAATTTAACCCGCAAAAAAACAGGAATTTTCTAATGGTTTCACCAAAATACTATATTTCTCCCTGAATATCAGTTTGAGCAATAGCACCCGATTTTTACACCCCCCCCCCCTCCCATCTGGAAAAAAATATAACACCAGAAAATTACCAACCCTAATTATATGCCGCCCTAAGGAAAGACTGTGTAGCAGCTTCTTATTCCTAAATCTCTGAGGATTAGTGCCACCCTTTCCACAACATCAAATTAATTTAAGGTGGGTTTTTGCTTTCTTGGCGCTATAAGCTCATTTATTTGGCGCTATACGCTCATTGATTTATTTAAGATATAAGGTCATATGCGGTTTTATTTATTTATTTATTTATTTATTTATTTATTTATTTATTTATTTATTTATTTATTTATTTATTTATTTATTTATTTATTTATTTATTTATTTATTTATTTATTTATTTATTTATTTATTTATTTATTTATTTATTTATTTATTTATTTATTTATTTATTTATTTATTTATTTATTTATTTATTTATTTATTTATTTATTTATTTATTTATTTATTTATTTATTTATTTATTTATTCAGAATACCCCTAAGGGTCCTTCCGCCGGAGGGTATAAGATAGGGGGTAGTCAATGCAACAGAAACAAACATATGAACAAAGATATACACTGGGAGAAATAGAACATAAAAAGGACAGCGCATGCGCGAACACAAATATGATAAATGTAATATTAGCTCGGAATAACGCTTAAAATAAACTCACAAGAAGCAACAACAAAAAAATCTATGTTGAAAAAAGACAACCTGTCAGAAGTTATAGAATAAAAAAGTGATAGTTTTGTTTTCAATTGACAACTTTCGTGAGTATTAGTTGATTAAGTTAAACAGCATCAATGACGGTGGCTATGTGTGACGGCAACGCGTTCCAGACAACGATTGTACGCGGAACTTATGACCGACAATAGCTCGAAGTATGACATGCTGAACGCTTCATTTTGAAACGACGGTGGTGTCTAGGAAGAATGGACACTGGTGAAGAAAATATATCGTCATGAAGCAATGGGTGGTGATAAAGTTTGTGGAAAAGTGATAACCTTGAAGCTGTGCGTCGTTGCGACAAGTCGAGCAGTTCTGCACAAATTTTCAAGGCTGTGACACTGGAATGACGGGAGTTGTCTGAAAAGATGAAGCGAACTGCATGGTGTTGAAGTTATTTGATGTTGCTGATTCTGTATGCTTGGTAAGGGTCCCAAAAGGCTGATGTATATTTCATTTCTGGCCGTATAAGTGTGATGTATTCGATTTTACGTAGGTGCGATTGGTCATGCTTCAAGTTATGTTTTAAAAGACCTAGTGGGCGGTTTTCCGATGCAAGTACGACGTCACTGTGATGATTCCAGGATACGTCCGAACTAAGGTAAACACCAAATAACTTGTAATTACTAGTAAGTTTAAAACGAGCAATATTTAAAATGTACGAGGTTGAAACGCGAGATTCACGTTTAGTAGAGTACATAAGCTTAGTTTTAGAATTATTATGGCACATTAACCGTTTAGAGAACCAAGAGCCTATACAATCCAGGTCAGCCTGGAGGGCCTGTTCATTATCTTTGCACAAAATTTTGCGATAAATCACCCAATAGTCCGCGAAAAGTCTGATTCGAGATTAAACTGCGTTAGGCAAATCATTATTAAAAATGAAAAAAATGCAGGGGGCCTAGCACGCTGCCCTGAGGAACGCCTGAGTACACTTTACGAAGAGAAGAGAAACTGTTATTGACGGATGTGGACTGAAGTCTTCATGGATGGAAATCTTTATTTCCATGCGAGTAAAAGTGGGTGAATGTTAATCTGTGGTAATTTGATTAGCAACCTGTATTAAGGGACCCGGTCAAAGGCTTTCGAAAAATCAAGAAAAATTGCGTCAGTTTGTATGCCAGCCTCAATAGAAGAAAGTAAATCGTGAATGAACCCGGCAAATTAGTGTCGCACGAGTAGCCCTCCCAAAAGCCGTGCTAGAACTTGAAAATGATGTCATGCTCTTCCAGGTAGTTATTTACCTGCGAGTGAATGACGTGTTCGAGAGGTTTGCAAATGGTGCTTGTTAACGATATTGGTCTGTAATTAGGTGGGGATGAACGATCACCAGATTTAAATATGGGTATTTAGCAATTCGCCAGTCTTCGGGGATTAAACCAGGTGACAAGGATTGAGCGAAAAGAGCTGATAAGATACGATGGATGCCTTGAAGAACATTTTTAAATTTTTTGTTATTGAATCCAAGTGGATAAGATGCTGAAGTGGTTTTACGTTTGCTGAGTAAAGAAAGCATACCAGCCTCGTAAATAACTAATTCGGGCATTGAGCTAACGCTGGAAGTGTTAACACCTGGTGATGATGTGACCTCCTCTCGGGTAAAAAATTAAAAAAAAAGTTGTTATTAACGACCTGCGCGCACTCGTCCTCGGGAATTGCGTGGCCTGCAGCATTGGAAAGGGTGATGTCGGGATGATTAGAAGGGTTTTTAGGCGCCAGAACTTTTTTTGGTTGTTAGTTAACATTGAAGGCAGGCCGCGGACGAAAACGTTACGGCGGAATGATTTTAGCAGAGATTGGTATTGACTGTCATATAATTTGTACCGTTTCCAGGAAGCTAAATTTTACGCTTATTAGGCTGCCTGTAAAGGCGCTTCTTTTTATTTTTAAGTCGGCGCAGCTGATTATTAAACAAAGGAACTGTGTTAGTGCAATAAATTGTTATGACGGGTACAAATTTATTTATGAGCTTGGAAATACAGTTTTAAACAAACGCCAGTTATGCTCTACTGATCGGGTGGAAAAATCCCCGAGAAATGCTGCTGCGAAGGTAGACGATTCCTCGTTAATACCGTCATAGTTTGCCCTACAGTAACATTATTGCTTTTTAGTGACGTTCTTGTTAAGTGGTGCGCATTTCAAGTTACCTGTTATAATGGAGTGATGGGAAAGGGCATCAAGAAGTATTATATCTGAAAAAAGATCAGGGTTGTTTGTTAAAATTAGGTCAAGGATGTTAGCTGAGGTAGCCGAACGTCATTTGGGGCTGAGTGAATAATTGAAACAATTAGAAATCAAGGCAGGTGTCGAGGAAAGCGCTAGCCTCGGATTCTGTGGTAGCGCCTGATACGGTAGACCAATAAATAGAAGGAAAATAAAATCACCAAATATGATCAGCGTCGCTTCAGGAAACTTCAAAGATACCTCGCCTAATACTCTGTCAAATACGACTGTGAACATGTTTGTATCAGGGGGACGATAAACAACACCAATAATTATGTTACTAACTCCACTTTTTATTTATACCCAAGTAGACTCAATATATGAAATAATAACAATGAGCACAGCAATAGGGTCTTTTCTAAGAGCAAGAAGCACACTCCCAGTGCTGTGATTTTTACGGTCGCAGCGATAGAGTTTGAATTCAGAGTTAGTAACCAGGATTGAATCATCAGGGATACTGTCATTTAGCCACGTTTCATTGAGTGCGATGACAGATGAATAAAATAAATTGATTAGCGAGGGGAGAGGCACGCTTTTGGGCACTACACTTCAGATATTATTAAACAAGAAACTAGTAGTCATGTCCGCATTATGTCGTGCACCTGGGCATGAAGACAGATTAGCATCACGATATGGGCGTATGACTGCAGAGAGCCAGTGGCTGTCGCTATTACGCGGGTTCGCAACGGGCTGTGAAGTACGTACAGCGCATTCGGCCCCAGTGTCCCAATAATAAGTGTCGTTGTCAATAAGAAATTTATTGAAGTTAAGGCGCACACGATCACCATCTTTCTTCGCAGTTTTCGAGAACTGCAACAACTTGCGTCGCCTAGCGCGAACAGCCTCTGAGTAGTCGCGGGAGATGCGCAATGTTTTTTTTTCCTAAAGCCGTTGCCCATCACCGATTCAACTTCCTTTTTGTTGTACAGCTTGGCCATGAGAGGCCGTGGTTTTTCAGAAGAAAAGCGGCCTATACAGTGAGCCCTGGCTATGGTCGACACTGTTATGCCAAGTTTGTTAGTGCAAAATTCACGGACGAGACGCTCAGAGACGTCCCACGGTTCGGATTTATCGGCGTCGCCAATCCCGTAGAAAAGAACGTTAGCCCTGCGTGAGCGGTTTTCCAGGTCTTCAATTTTTTCTTTCATTTTGGAGATGTTAGGTTCGAAAGAGGCGGAAGGTCCGGGTGATGCTGTCAATTGACTATGAATTCAAGTTCTTGAACACGTTTTGTTAGAGCCTGTATACCGTTCTGCAGTGTAAAATGAATTTGTAGGATTTTAATTATGCCTTCAAGCAGTACTGACCTCAAACCTGCGTACAACGTTATACACACTTTCTAACTTTTCCTCTTGAACCTCAGTCATCGGACAAGGATCCAGCTCAATATCACCCCGCAGCACCAAAAGGCGCCACGTGTTCATTGAAACTGCGCGGAAACGCTTCGAAACAAGAGGGGACCACGACACCGCTAGCAGACAGACATCATGGTTGCGGAAGCGACTGCAATCATAGAAACTGACCTCAAAAGTACATGATGGGTGAGTGACGCAGCTTGAATCAGCAATGCCGTGGGCGAAGGCACCTCTGAAATCTCCGCGCTTTATAGCTTCTGGGTCAGCTGACAGTGTAGCACTTTGCCAGACGACGAATCGCGTCTTTTCCAGAAGTGGTGGCGTGTCGAGTGGCGGATCTGCGCACTGGCCGCTATCGTTTAGGAAAGCGGCAGCACCAGCATAGGAGACGAACGGCAGGGATGGCGCAGCGGCCGATAAACACCCGCACACAGCCAGCAACACCATCTAAAATTACGTGATGGGTGAGTGACGCGGCATTGAATCAGCGATGCCGTGGCCGTGCATATATAGTCCCCTTCAGGAATTTCGGCAAACTAACCTACAATCATGACGACGTGTGATAACCATGGTAGAACAATCTCCTTCCCCTCTATACGAGCCGAGACTTCCTGAAGTTTCAAGTGTTTCAGCCAAACTTGGCGCTAAAATCATCAGTGACTTTTTAGGATTGACCATGTGTGAAGGCTACTTCCGAATGTATGACACAAAACATCTCAGATACCTTTCCGCCCTTTCGTCAAAGTAGCTTTTTTCGCCATTTAAAAAGTGGAGAATGCAAGAAAAACGCAGGCAAATTGTTTACCACGAAAAAATAATAGAATCCTGCAGATGAAGTTACACGCTTCCTTGCACCAAACATATCTCTGTAGACTTATATAGCACAATGTTGCTTATTTTCGTGTTTACCTAAATTATTCGAAACTCTATTTTCTCTACATTTGACTATTACCACGTCCTTGATGTAGTTCTCTCAAATGGCTAGAATACTGCAGAGGGTTCTTGAAAATCACTGACAAAGTATAATGGGACGAAAATATCTTCGTAACCAAAACAATGCTCAATATTCACGGCGTGAGTTGGGTCTTTAGAACCTTCTGCGGGCATTTTTTGCTGCTTACCAAAATCACACTATTACGAATCATCACAGCTACACTGCCATTTCTCAAGTATTGTTCAGTATAGCTGGGATCACAATACACTGGGCCTATATGGTAAACTGTGTGTACTTTGATTAGAGCAGGGTCGCTGCAAAAAATTGTGAAAACACATTGATATACACTCGCATGTAATTAGAACAGTAATGTTCAATGGCCTAATGCATGCTGCATGCTCAGGCATTAGAGGTTTGAATAAGGAGTACAAATTAACTGCTCAGGGAGTAAATAAATCTGGCAGCTTTCTCGCCCTGTCGCTGACAAGTTCTCCCGTAAGAGGCTGAACATGCTATATATCTAATTAACTAAAACTGTTATACCACGGACCAATTTACGTTCGCTCAGCACGGATTCAGAACAATATAATGTTGTTACATTACATTGTTTACGCTACCTCTATACTTCAAGGAATCCGAGTTCACTCCTTATAGGCTCATTGTATTTTCCTTGAGCTTTCTAGAGCTTTCCACAAGAAATTGCAGAACTAAAACTTCATGAATAAAATAATTAGGAATAGATCGCAATTTCTCTCAGAGACATAATATTTCCAACTTATCGCAACCAACCGGCTTAAGCTAAAGGCTATAACGGCCCACCATGCATTGCTGACTACGGACTGCGGTTACATTGCTTCACCAGCCAGTTTGTGTACCAGTTGCTAAAACATTTATTTTGAAACACAGTCTGTGTCGTTTCCTCGTACACCCCGCCATTTGCGATCTCTCGCAGCACTAGCGTACTATCCAGGTGACCCCGCATAGTGTTTAATTTATCGCGACGTAAGTTGCGACCGGACTCCCTTAAAGAACGAATTGGTGTTTTTTCGTCTTGCACCAGTCATGCCTGCCACTGTCTCGTTGTCAGCCGTTCTTAATACAATGCTTCTGGTATAACTTACTGACCTGTCACTTGTGAATAATTTGCAGCTTTACCATACCCAGTTTCCTGGTGTGTTTTGACATTGCAAAAATACACAGGCGTTACAAGGCATCGTAACAGGGGTTTAAATACAACGAAGGTCGCCGCTTCAATCATTCCAAAAGTAACACAGCAAATGAATAACGAAGCAAAGCAACAAGAGAGGCAAACTTTTGTTTCTCGTTGACGCCCTATGAAGCTTTAAAAAGCCCTCACCGAGAAATTGTTGGCGTCGCGAAAAGTGTGAGTCTTGGATCCGTCAACACAGGAGCGTCGGGAAAGCACAGGAACAGATGACGACTGGGCAGTGCGCAGAACGGTGGCGGTGTGTTAAAGCAGCTGCCGGCTTTTTGGTCGAGAAATGGCAGCTCATCATTAATGTCACCATTGCGTGTGAACCATTTAGGGCGAAGAACTGGCGGATCGCTCACGTTCACCGGAATT
Source organism: Haemaphysalis longicornis (assembly GCF_048455015.1). Taxonomy (NCBI): domain Eukaryota; kingdom Metazoa; phylum Arthropoda; class Arachnida; order Ixodida; family Ixodidae; genus Haemaphysalis; species Haemaphysalis longicornis. The sequence goes on along the minus strand of NW_027526422.1, from coordinate 114,139,070 downwards.
TTCGCTGCTACAAAACTGGCAAGAGAAAAAATAGCGGCAGGCGACCAATGACGTTGCCGAACCGAGAAAACGTGATTACTGTGAAGGCTAGAATACAACACCACTGCTAGCAGAATGGGAGACGGCTGTTCACGAAACTCCAGTTTGCGGGTTTCTAATACTGAGGCGATGTTTTAGATGCGAAGCATCTCATGGTCGGGGCTATGTCCCTCCCTTGTCATCGTCCTTGTGGCGCTGTCCACACCCCCACTGCGCATGCTCGGCTTCCTGAACGCCTGGTCCCTTCTATGGCTCCTGGAGCGACAGTGTTGTCGGTGTCTTCCTGGGCCGGCACGAGACGAGCACACTTCCCTTTTAAGGGCTCCTGGAGTGACAGTGTTGCCGGTGTCTTCGTGGGCCGGCACGAGACGAGCACGCTTCACGCGCCTTCGACGTTTCATCGTCGTCGGAAGCGGCGCGCGTCGGGGAGTCTCGGCGGACCGTGATTACAAGCAGCCCACAACCATCCGGGGAACGTGCACCTCATCTTCAGCAATTTTAGGGTTCATCCACTACAACAGTCCGTGACTTTAAAATTCACACACCATAAGACGGTCATAATCAAAGCGGAACGCCAACGACAGCTGGACGTCACCTACGTTGGACATGATGATGATAATGATTAAATAAAGACAAGCTCATACCACGTACAACGCCTCTCTCTCTCTCCCTTCAATGTCTCTCCAGTCTAACACCCACACTACCCTCCAATAAAATTGCACAATCTTCCCGTTGGTGAACACTGAGTAGTATGCGAAAGAGCCATGGGGTCAACGCAATTTCTCATTTCGTAGTTCCGGTAAGTGAAAAGTGCGGTAGTTACCATGGAAACCAAACGGTAAATATAAGGGTAGGTAAGTGCCTCAACCTTACGGAAATGATGATGACAATAGGCAGTTTTAGCATATTGTTACCGTGTTTGCGTTACCGTTTACCGTGTTACCGGAAGCCTGAGTTTCCGTTTACAGCTGAAAACGGTAGGGCACATTTTAGCGCACCGTTTGCGGTTTGCGTATTCCGGCCGCCGAGGCGCAAGTAGCGCCATCTGATGAATTAGTCTCAAAGCAAATCACTCATAATTTTCATGCGCATATCTATTTGCATTCGTTTAAAGTAACTTGAATATTTCACTTTTGAGGTAAAGCTTTCACACTAACTGCAGTTCTTTTGAGAATAGTGTAGCCATCACCTGTAGAGCTTTAAAAAGAAAACGAGTTGGTGGCGCCATCTACTGAGGAGAGTTAGAATCAAGGTGAAATAGAATTTGCCCCCGCGCTAATTATTTAGGCAAGAAATGAGTGAAATATGTCGTAGCAATTACTCAGTAACCTACACTACCTTGCCTAGCACAAGTTTGGAGGCCTAAAAGCACTTTGCGAGCTGAGAAACCTGTCTCAACTATTTGAGGCGGGCAAGTCTTAGAACCCGTAGGGACGGCCATTTTGCTCACCCATCCGAGAAAAATGGTCGATTGTCGCTTTCCTGAGCATTATTCAGCAAGAAACATGTGATAAACAACATCAAGTAAGATTACTTTATTCGGCCGTACCAAGCATAAAGCGCCGACCGCACTGCATTTGCTGTAATCAATACGCGAAGGTAAACTTCGTCTGCTCAGGAAGCTCGCTGGCGACGGTAAAGCCTGTGCCGGTAAGTTACCGTTCACGGTAACTCTCGCGCATGCGCAATCCACCCTCGCAAACCCGGTAAACGGTAACGCAAACGCGGTAACGATATGCTAAAACTGCCTAATGATTAAATAAAGACAAACGCATACCACGCACACATCTCTTTCTGTCTCTCTTTAATGCCTCTTCACTCTAACACCCCCCCCACCCCTCCAATAAAATTGCACCATCTTCCCGTAGGTGAACCCTGGGTATGCTAAACAGCCATGGTGTCAACGCTATTTCCCATTTCGTAGTTCCGCTAAGTGAAATGTGTGGTAGTTACCATGGGAACCGAACGGTAAATACAACGGTATCTACGTATCTCAACCTCACGGAAACGACGAACTGAAAACTAACGGGCACTTCAATAGAACCCCATGCCTGCTTCGCATACTACTCAGGGTTCCCCTACGGGAAGATGGTGTAATTTTTTTATTTGTGGCCGACATTTTAAGTTCATAAGTGAGAGGAGGGCGGTTCTCCGTCATTGGTAGAGGTCCATGCTCAACCATTCTTCTGAGGGAGGATACTGGGGAGAAAATCTTCTTGTGGACAGTAAGCTTTCTACAGCCAATTCCCCAAGCCTAGTGCCGCCCGACCACGTTTTAGTTTTATTTTACAAACCTACACACGTGGTCCTGGATCTGGCGAAGAGCCCGCGTGAGCATCTCTGATGAGCGAAATAAAAGCGGAATCGAGGTATGAAAAGGGGCACAAATTTGAAGGACGCCGGCTGCAGCTTATACGCGTGTACTTTTATATGCTTAGTACGGTGTAGCCATATTGGCTTGTAATCTACACGGTGGATGATCAACATTATAACATGTCACCATTGTCAGGGTTTTTCACGCATCGTTTGAAATATATTAACGTTGTTTTACAGTGCATAAATATTTTTTAATCGCACATGCTCTAAGCGGCTAGCAGTAGCTTCGAAACCTTGAGATAACAAAAGTTGATTTTCAGTTAAAATCAAGCTAAAAATTTTAACACTGATACCGCCTTAATGCCACGCCCGTTCAGAGTAAAGTGACGTACGTAATATCTTACTTCAGGGAACAAAGCCACCGCACCCATGGGCTCCCTTCAAAAAACGAGACGCAAGATATGAAAACCAGACGAAGTAAAAGCTCCCCAAAACCAGTTTAAACCAAAACAGTATTTATAGATGCAGTGGATTGTACATAATCATCGCATGTTTCCTTCTGTTTTTATTTTCCATACGTTCTAGTGGTGAGCGTACACTATAGAGTCGTGTAAGCTTAGTGTGTCGGGGTGATGACACCAAAATGGTTATGGCAACTCGTTATTTGTTGATGTAGCCATTTGCCTTGTCCCTTACCTCAACGCCAAAAAATTCCAAAGTGAAAAGGAACCAACGCAGAAGCCGCAGGAACCAACGAGGCCCGGCTTCTCATTGCATAAGCCCGTTCTATATTTTCTCCAAAGAAAGCTTCCAATTATGTTAGCTGCGACAGCGAAATTTATAAATATAAAGTTCATTAGCAAGAAACCTAATGGAACTGAATTACTGGCGATATAATTAGGGCTGCAATTTCCAAGTGAACGTGGTTTTTCATGGATGCAGGTTTATGCAGGGTGTTTGAGAGAGAACAAGTTAATTTTATAAAATAGGCTTTCGGGGTTACATTTGTTTTTCTTTCCCGAAGTGATCAGGGGCCATGGCGGAAGCAATAAAACGAGTTCCAACTGCTAATTAGGCATGAATTTTATTTTACTTGTTCATTTACTTTTTATTACTGCGGTCAGGCGTGTGCTTGGAATGTGGAAATTGCAGAGGATCATCAGTCAACCTGATATCCAGCGTTAGATTTGCGAAAATGTCCACAGACGTATGAGCTGAGCAATTCATTCCTCAGGACACGCGTTTCTTAAGGTGGGCGGCCGCAAAGGGCCGCAAAGCTATGCCCTGTGTTGACATAATCGGAGCACACCGTCCTACCCTTCGTTTAAAGCAAGGTAAAGCCATGGCCGTGCTAGAGTCGAGGCACTGGCGCGCTCTAGCCCAGCCGTGATAAAGCTCGTCGGGCATGTGACGTGTGCATCTCTGAGCGACGTCGACCCGTGGGCATAGCTTTGTAGCGCTTTGCAGCCGCTGAGCTCTAGAAGCGTGAGTCCGGAGGACTGAAGTACTCAGCCAATAAGTTTGCTGGCAATTACATTTTCGCAAATCTAATGCTGGATATCAGGTTGACTGATAATCATGTGCAATTTACACATAGCAATCACACGCCTGACTGCAATAATAAAGAAGTTCTGTAACAACTAGTAGTTAATTCTTAACCAAAATAGTAAATCGAAGTCGGTTTATTGGGTGCGCCCCGGCCTTCTGATCCCCTGGGCCAAGAAAAGCTATTTTTCCTTTCAAATCCTATTTTATAATATTACTTGACCTATTTGTTGAAACTCCCTCTATACATTATATCTACATCTCCTTGTGACTGAAAAAGGCTTTAATTTAGCAATAAAAGGTAAATAAGCAAATAACTAACACCAGACACACAATCATATACGCAAATTGCTCTAGTTTGAGATAAGGAAAGTTTACGAACTCGAACATCATCGTTAAGACGGGGTTATTAAAGTGATAAGTATATAGATTGACTTATAGGCCAGTTTGAGGCGGCTTAGACCATTTTCAGGCCCCTGGTTATGCGACTATCACTAGCCCATACCTAATTAGGGTGCACATACTCGTGGGCGTCATGTCATTGTGTTGGTGCAGCAAACAGGTCTCTAAACAGGATTGGAGGATCCTGACGTGTAAAGAGGGCCAATCGGCTCACGGTCACCTCTTGCGAAAATCTCATTAGCTCCGCACTAATACGGTCAGAAATCACAAATCAGAAAAGGTTTATTAGGCGAAATACAGGTAACATGTGCAAGATATACAGAAAGAGGTCCCATAGTCAGAGACTGTAAGGGGACCTCTTGTACAATGTAGAAGTGCGAATAATTGGGATGTACATGGCAGAGAGACAAAACTTCATTAAATTGCAATTGAGACAAATAAAGTATGAATATCCGTTTGTAATCTCACAGAAACAATTGAAAACCAAGAAAAACACGGTTATTACAAAAACAAGTGATTACAGAACGCAGCTCACGATGAACAAGGAACAGTTAACAAAAAGAAAAACAGGCTAGCCAGTGAACATGATGTGATTTTTTAACTTCGATTTAATTTCATTCATGGAACGGGATGCTTTGATGTCGCAAGGTACACTATTCCAAAAAGAAAGCTAGAAAAATAGACTGTTTGCTTGCCGTAATTAGTGCGAACTTTTGGCAAGAGAAAGTTATTGTTTAAGGCAAACCTTGTGACATTGCTATTTGAAAGAGTTGATGTTAATTGCGGAAGTTGATTTTTGTTTTGTATAGATATAAATACCAAGGTTATATTTAATAAGTTCGGTAACAGTTAATATATTGCTTTCCTGAAGTAATGACGTAGCGTTAGTGAGAAATGGGCTTGACGTAGCAGTTCTTATTGCATGGTTTTGAATTGTCTGAACTGAAGTAAGATGAGTGGTGTATATGCTACCCCATGAAGTAATACAGTAAGAAATGTGTGAATGAACAAAAGAAAAATACGTTGATACTAGTGTTGATGGATTGAAATAAGGGCGCAATTTAATCAGTATTCTAGCACCATACAGGATGTTTTTTCCTAATATATGCAATGTGTCGGTGGTATATCAAGTTAGTGTCTAGTTCAACGCTTAGGAATCTACAGCAGTCGCTTACAGGGATGTCATCGAGGGCAATTTTAAAGGGGGGGGGGGGATAAAAGGTAAAGGTTTTTGCGGTGAAGTGAAGACGACAAATTTTGTCTTAGACGCATTAATATGTAACATGTTATTACTGCTCCACCGAGCAGGTTGTGATGGGTCAGAATTTAGTTTTTTTGTTAAGGACGTAACGCTATTGTCGCAGTTACAAAATGTGGTGTCGTCTGCGTATAATATACAACTGGATGAAGAGAGGCAATTTGGCAAATCATTATTATAGAGTAAAAACAAAAATGGCCCCAGAATGGAGCCCTTGGGTACGCCAATGTTAGTTAATTTGGTTGAGGAATACACATTTAAAATTACCACCTTCTGTGTACGGTTACAGAGATAGCTGCACAATAATAGTAATAGTGGGCCAGTTATACCAAGTGCTTCAAGTTTATTAAAATTATGGGATGATTGATCGTATTGAAAGCTTAAATCGATGAAAACGCTGCCCGAAAACGCTTCCTCAACACGCTGTCGATAGCCTTTTTAATTGGCCCGCAAGCGAAATTAGCGCAAGGTCACTGGAGTAGCCGGAACGGAAGCCAAATTGACAGGGAGATAGTATATTAAATTTGTTTAGGTGTCAGACGTGTAGAAATAAGCTTTTTGAATTACTTTGCTCAAAAAGGGTAAAATGCAAATGGGGCGGTAAATATTCAGGGACGGAGTATGTCCCTGTTTGTGTACGCGGATTATTTTACCCTGCTTCAGTTCACGCGGGAAAACACCAGTTTTAAAAATTAAATTCACAATTGAAGAAAATACATTTGATATAAGGTCAGCGACCAGTTTTATATAGGAGTGATGAATGCCATCAAGGCCAGCACTTGTCATTTTTAGGGTACCTATTACGCTGAGTATTTCATGTGGAGTCGTGGGAAACAGAAAGAACGAATGAGGTAGGCGATCTAAGACCACTTCATTTAATGGAGGTAGGGTGGGCTCGACGTTAAAGAAGAACTTTGCAAACTGATCGGCGATGTCTGTTGGGTCACTATAAATAGCATAATTGTGAAAAACTGTAGTTATTTTATCCGAATGTTGGTTTCTATTTAAAAAGGAAATATTGATTTCGCATTTTTTCTCGTACTATTTCGAGCCTCAGTTATTTTTTCTCATAATACTTTCTTTTAGCTTCTTCTAGCTGCGTGCTTATTAGGTTGCAATTTTTGTTGTAGCGAGCAAGCAAATTCGTGTTAAACGGTTGCCTTTTAGTTTTTTTTGTAGAGGCTGTCACTTTTGCGCATGTCTGTTAGCAATCCGCTCTTCAGCAACGGATTTGCTGGTGATGCTATTATTTTTTTGCATTTTTGTTTATATGTACATGATTGAACAAGAGATAGGAGCATAGATGAAAAGAGGGTGAAAGCTTCTTGTGCGTCAGAAAAGTGCGTCAGCATTCTAATGCGGAAGATCCCTTATAGGGTTGGAATGTGCAAGCAATATGACTGGAATGTCGGCTGCGTTGTTAGCATAGGCGTCGTCTGACTTTCTTCGATTCTGGATTCTCCGGAGAGGTCATTTCCTCATTTCATGTTATATTACTTATATAGTCCGCGTCTTCGCTGACACATTCTCACCACGTACACAACCGCGGTGTCTTCTGTTACTTCAAAGCAGTAAATGTCTCACCCCCTAGTTTTAATTTCGGTGAAGCCGATTTACTTGGCGCCGCTCCTGGGCTCCTCCTCGCCACCGCCAACCCCTCATCTATAACGGTTATAACAACGATTATTCCCCTCGCACCAATGATGCCTCTCACAAGTTGCACAGTCGGCTGACAGCGGCCCTAGCGGTGTTATCAAATGATTGCGGAGAATTAACACCAGCGCGAAAGGGTGTAAAGACGCCCGAAAGCCGCCGCCACCGTTGCTGCCCAGAATGTAGCCGCGGACGTTGTCGCTTCAAATTCCACCTCGTCCACTAGCGTCGCGCCCTCCCGGTTGAAAGCAACTTGTCCCATTGAAACGCCGGCGTGATCAGATTATTCTTCTTTAGCTTGAAAGCCATTCCGAGCAACATTGTGGCGTCGGCACCCCTCGTTGACCAGCTGGTCATAGTTCTTCTGGAGGAAAAATGGTAATAGCTTTTTATCCGGTCGCATATAAAGTCTTTCTCTCTCCATTACCCAGTGAATTTCACGCCTAATTAGACGCCTATCCCCTGCTGCCGATTTAGGCGTGCACGGGTTGGGGGTGACCGAAGAAGGCATGCATGCACAGCAGGGCTTAATACCGTTGTCGATGACATGCCCGTTGTGGTGGTGGGAGATATGAACGTGGTAGTCTCATGGCTTAATGTGCCCAGTCAGCTGTCGTCTGCAATCGATTGGTTTAGGTCTGGGTTGGTGTGTTGCACAGACAATGAGATGCGTAGGACTGTGCAGCGAAAGGAGCATCCACGTGTGTGTCCGCTAGTACATAGGTCGAAGCCTTCGATGGGTTAACTCTATCGGACTGACGCTTGTCGCTCGCTTGAAGGAATCAGATTAACTCTATCAGACCGACGCTTGTCGCTCGCTTGGAGGAAGAAGAGGGAAAGCTTAAGAAGCATCAGCCCGAGAATGGGCTGGAAAATCACAAAAAAGCCGCTGCCGCCGCTGTTGCCGCCTCAAGTTCCAGCTGGTCGGGTAGCTGCAGATCCTCCTGGATGAACAGCAAAGGCAGCCCGCCTGGAACGCCGACGTGGGCCAATATCACTCATTCAGCTGAAACACTTTCACGGCGACATGTTCGACAGCATCTTTCACTTCTAAGCACCCGCACATGAGCGGGTTCCGGTTTATGCATGCACGGATTGGGATAAGGTGGTTGCTAAGGCCTGGGGCGGGCACGGGCAGGTATGGATTTCATACCCTTACTGATGACATGTCGGTTGTGTTGATCTGAGGTTCAACGTGGCCATCAAACAGTCGAATGAGACCGGTCCGGTGTCCTCAGGGGTAGAGTGCATTGAGTTAGCGTGTTAAACAACAAGTTTCCTACGACGGGGGAGGGCAAGAGAGAGCTCTAAGTTTCTCACTAGGATAAAGCTCGGGTCTTTTCCAAATTTCATTCAGGTAATTGGCTAGGAAGTATGCTCAGTGGTAAATTACGATCCAACGTATTTTGTTTCGTGTACTCCGCGGAGGGCATGCTCCTTTTCCAGGTCATCCATCTTCACAGAGTAGAACGGCACTAAATGTTTAAGCTACCCTTGTATAAGAAAATGGTGGGCATGAAGAAAGCAACCTAAAATATGCGTTGTCTGGATATCGCCGGCTGTATAATATACTTTGTGAATGTGCCCTCTAAACAGCGGGCACGGAAAAAGGCCTACTGAGTAAATTGCTACTCCAAACTGTTAACAGAGGCCGTGTTTTTATTTCCACCGAAGGAAGGACAGGCGGACAGTAAGAGCTTCGAAGTCTGTAGCTAGGCGCAACTGGACTGTTTCGTTGTCCTTAATGACTGCAAATACTGCCTTGTCCCCTCAGGCTTTTTTCGGCAGATCACGGTATCGCTTGCTAAAGCTTGTTCCAGGACTGTATTTTTTTCTCACGCGTCACTTTTCCGGCGTCTGCCCAACTTACATTCTGCCTTTTATATGACCACATTATATGAGTATGTGAAATGCGTGCGAATGTGCCGTGTTTGATCTACGAAGAAAAAACAGCGCAAAAGACCGGACGAAGTAAATACAACAAACCACAGGCGCTGGCGAACAACTGCACGTTTTATTGCAACAGAAACATGTATATACGATAAGATAGAACAACAAAAAAATGAAATAAGAACGAAAAAAGATATCGCAATGAAATATGATAGCTCGTTACGCAAACATAAGCGCCCACGTGGATTTTCGGTGTAAAATGCTCAAGACAAGTAAACTATTTCCTTCTCCAGAAGTGCAACAGACGGCTCGCTCACACACGCGATTCCTTTCCTTTTGATTTCAAAGGCTTTAAATATTTCCCGCTCCCTCTGTCCACGATACCGTTCGAGGATCGCGCAGTTACGGAAGAGTGGAGTGCACTGTGTTGCCAAGGTGCTACTTGTGGACGACCTTGCAGTGTACGCATGCTCCCTCAGGCGATCATATAGGCAGCGGCCTGTCTGTCCGATGTACGTACGGCCACACAGCGACAATGGGATTTCGTACACGACTTCTTCAACACAGTCGACATACCGAGTACTGTGCTTTTTTAGGCATGCGCTCACCTTCGGAGCTTCATCGTTGACACACTTGCACAAATGGCTGAGTTTGTGCAAGCTTGCACAAACGGCTCAGAGGACGTATATAAACAGGTTTGTTAGCGCCGGAGTTGACGTCGTACCAATGGAAGCAAATACCCATTATGCTATCAGGTCAGGCAGAACCGTGCCGTTGCTCCGAGAAGCCGGATTGAGGTTGACCCAGTCCGACAAAGAGGGAGGATTCGCGGTTTTACCGTCGGCACTGTACAATGAGAACGCGGAGCACGCTATCCGCGTGAACTTTCGCCTGGCTGATGACGTCCAGCCAGCTGAAGTGAAAAAGCGGGCGATGCAGCTATGCAGCGACTTGGGGCTTGAACATCTGGCTGGGTCTGTCAACAAAGCCAATGCCCTGAGCTTGACGGTCTTCTCCTCTGCGAAGACGCACAAGGAGGGATGCCCGTTTACCGTCATAGTCAGTGAAAGAGGCTCATGGCAGCACATGCTAAGTCTCTTCCTTCAGCGGTCCGTGTCAGTCTTGACAGTAGACAACCCGTTCCTCGTCAGGAGCCCGCGTGAAGTTGACTCGTTCCTCAGAACCCTTGTCAATTAAAACATTCGAGCCTTCTCGGTGGACGTAAAGGACCTATAGTACTCAATACCTCAGGTCCCCATCTGCGAAGCAGTGAGTGACACCATCGACAAATATGGTACAGTCTGTTTTCAGAATTCATGCGGCACCAACGTCTCCGCCTTCCTTGAACTGTTGCAGTTCTATTTACGGTCCACATTCGTTGAATATGCAGCTGACTTATACATTCAGATGGAAGGCGTCTGCCCCGGACCGTGTTTGGCTCCTCGTTTAAGTGATTTGCTGCTTGCCAGCGTGGATAGGCAGTTGCAGGGCGCCCTTTCTGAGCATGGCGTCGTCAAGACCTTGCGATTCGTTGACGACTTCTTGGTGGTGTACCAGGTCGACAACAACACGCTGATCATTCAAGGAGCTGAGGAAATTTTCGCAACGCTCGAGTCGCACTTTGATGCTTTCGCATTGACCAGGGAATTACCCTCCGATGGCCGGCTAAGGTTCCTGAACCTTCTGCTGTTTTTAAGCAAGGACCACACCTGCTGGAAATATGCGCCTAGGTCCCAAAAGGGCCTCCTACCCTACAGTTCACCGCACAGCAAACTCGTCAAGAAGAGATTTGCCATGGGTGTTCCTAGGAGTGCTCTCATCAGGTCTTGTCCCCATTGAGTGCAACATAGTTCTAATGCCCAGTTCCACTGCCTGAAGTCTGCCGCCTACCCGGCCGACCTCATGTGCACTTTGGCGTCAATGTTGATGCGTGAACTTTCCTCTACACCTCTGGAAACGCTCCCTCAGCAAGAGTGAGAAAAAACATTATTCATTCCCTACGTTCATGGTATTACCCATGCCCTAAAGAAGATTGTCAGTAAGGCGGGTGTACGGCTCGCATTCTCCGCACATAAAAAACTGAGCCTTTTGTGCAGGTGTGTCAACGCTGAAGCTCCGAAGGTGAGGGCATGCCTAAAAAAAGCATAGAACTCGCTATGTCGACTCTGTTAAAAAAGTCGTGTACGAAATCCCACTGTCGCCCTGTGGCCGTACGTACATCGGGCTGACTGGCCGCTGCCTAAATGATCGCCGGAGGCAGCATGCGTACAAAGTAAGGTCGTCCACAAGTAGCACCTTGGCAACACATTGCGCTTCCTGCGGCTGCGCTCCACTCTTCCATAACTGCGCGATCCTCGTACGGTATCGTGGACAGAGGGAGCGGGAAATATTTGAAGATTTTGAAATCAAAAGGAAAGGAATCGCGTGTGTGAGCGAGCCGTCTGTTGCACTTCTGGAGAAGGAAATAGTTTACTTGTCTTGAGCACCTTACGCCTAAAATCCACGTGGGCGATTACGTTTGTCACGAGCCATCATATTTCATTGCAATATCGGTTTTCCTTCTTTTTTCATTTTTTCGTTGTTCTATCTTATCCTATATATGTGTTTCTGTTGCAATAAAGCGCTCAGTTGTACGTCAGCGGCTGTGGTTTGATGTCTTTACTTAGGCCGGTCTTTCGCGCCGTTTTTTCTTCGTAGTACAATGTACCAACTGGCCCTTCAGGGAATCCCTCTGCATGTTTGGTCATAATATATCAGACAGTATTATTCATCCCTTGAACATTTCCAATTTTAATTTGATTGATTCGTAAATTAAATACCTCCACAGCTATCCCCGCTATTTTGCGCCTACAAAATAAACGGAGCATTTGCATTCAGCGCGAATTGTTCACAGAATTCTCCTAACGATATATCTAGAAACCGGTCCGGCAACTGCCTTATTTTTCCGATCCGCTCTGAGCTCCGGTTACGCTCCGAAATACAGACTTTCTTCAAATCTTTTCGGCGTGTTAGTTATTGTAGCTATGTTATTCAGTTGAACTTTAACCGCCCCTCTAACACTGACGCTGCTAACAGGCCCACTTTAAAATATGTACCTATTGCGGCGTGTAGAGAGTACAGTTTGAGTCCCCCAAGAGAAACGCAGCAGCTCGCTTCCAGTGCACGACACGCACCACTGCTAATTGCTTCACCATATGCCGCAACCCGTAAGAACCAGCTGCCCTAGTGTCAACGACCTGCCGGCAAATTAAGCAGTGTCGTATAGCTCGCACGATGGAGCTTGCAACGCGGGGCTGGTGACTGCCCTTCGGGGAGGACGCGACGAAAAACACCGTTGGTGCAGATGGGCCCTATTTCTACGCAAGAGGAATGTTCGGTTACGACTAACGCCCTGCCGACAAGGTAAGTTTCCAGATTGTCGCCTGGCATTGACAAACAAGTACGAGAAGGCAACAAATGACCTGCAGTGCAGGCTTTGTAGCACTACCGACCGCCCCTGCTGATCTCATTATGGCGCAACCCAGTAAAAGAAGCATGATGATGATGATGACGAATACGATGATTACTACCTCTGGAGACTTGTGTATTTGGACTAGGAATGATGGGGAGTACAGTAAACCGTCCTGCAGCGAGTGCGCCTGCCGGGTCGTCTCTGAATACAATGGTAGAATGTATCGCTACATACCTGGCACGTATTTAAAGGAATATTCCTCAAATGATTCGGTTAAGAAATAACTTGTGTCCTGCGAGTTACGGGCGTTAATACGCTGCCTTTGGAAGCAATAGCTAGATTATCGGTCACGAATTAAGCATGAACATATAGATTTGTTCATAAAAGAGCGCATACTTCCTAAAGCCAAAAAGTGGTTTAACATAAATCTCAGCGCAAATCGGGTGTGGCGGAGTCAAGAAAAGCACAAGCCGTTGGAATCTCAGAAGACATGCATCGGCCGACCGGTGTGTTGAGCGCACTGGAGAGCAGCAAAGGGAAAAATCGGTGCCCATTTCAAATGAGTAAGCTTTTAGTACGCCAGCGCAATTAGCACCCCTTGGCTGATTTTGCCGATGTTAAAAATTGTTCCTAGTTGACAAATCTCATGTTTTCCAGTGTATAACGTGTGTGAGCAAAGGCTGGTGTGCATCGCAGAGAGAAATCGACGCGGCTATGCGACAGTTAGATGCCCTACGACTAACGTCACGCTTTAAGATCAAACCTTGTACACCAGTACGTGCCGCTCGAAGTACGAACAGTATTACATTGCTTGGTCTGTCGCAAGGCTACAATATATGTGAAGCTACAATATACTACGGTAAGCCTAACGTCACGCTTTAAGGTGTCACTTCGTGAATTATAAACTAATTGAAAAAGTGCTAAATCCCCTACTCCATTTAGCTACAGGTATCGCCGTTTGACGACGTGAGGCCTCACAGTGAAGTGTTTTGTCTGAAATTTATGGCTACCGTGCGGACTCGATACTTGCTTCTCTTCCTCTCGCAAAGAGGTGCATGCTAACGGCGTTTCACACACCTGCAGTAGCGTATTGGACATTGTTTCATAAACAGGCATATATGCTTTCTAAGCGGGCGTATATAGAGATTTGAAACTGCCGAGAGGCAGGAAATCCTTGTGAGGTGCACCGAATCGGAAAATTGAAGTGTTGTTGGGGAGAGAAACCGTATCGCCGGATGAGAGTACGCCCCGGCCGCACGCGCAGTTCGAGCAAGCACAAAGAGGTAAGCGTCATGACGGGAAGCACATGAGGGGGTTGGGCGCTCCAAGCTACACTAGCTATGAGGCGCACCGTAGTGAATGGTTACGGAGTAATTTGACCCCCCGAGGATATTTAGCGTGCGCTGAAATCTGGACGCACTGGCGTATGTATCTCTCGAATCCATATAAAATGCAGTCGCCTCGGCCTAGATCGAAGCCGTGTTCTTGGCCTTAACAGAACAACGCGTTAGCGACTTAGCCACAAAAGCGGATAAAATGAAGTTTTGAAGGTGCTGGCAGGGGCGGGTCATGTTCTGACGGAAGCGGACACAAGGCTCAACAGGGGGTCCAACTGAGCTTCTGCTTTCACATTCCTATATATTTATAAGCATAACTCATTATTTTTTGCTTATATATTGCCCACAGAGCGACAAGAAGCAAAGCTCAAATCTTGAAGGGGCACTGAAGTGACTTATCCCGGCTCCTGTTTTTGGTGGCGCTGCGTAGGCTAACTCAAATAAGCACACTTTTCATCAATTACCCGCGCGATAAGGCGGCATTTATTTAATTAAACCCTAAAGAAGAAAAAAAATGACCAAGCGCAATTTGCGGCGGCCGCACCAACACCAACTAGCAGCAGTGACATCAATAAAAGGTGTTACGTGATTGGACGATGTCAGAACAGAATTCAAACTAGCTTCTGTTTTGGTTATGTGAAGCAACATCCTCGGCAGCCGACGTTATCGTTGAATGGGCGTACTTCATTTCTCAGTAATCGGCATAGTGCGTTTCTGCCATGTTGTGGGCTGTGAAATGCGCCAGATAAGCCTACCACCACGTCTTCGTATCGTGACAATCACTAGTCGAGGCGTACGCCGCGGATGAACGCCGTCCGCGCCACCGCAGACGCTCAAATCCGATGCGCTTGTCCCGCATCCTTGAAGCTTACCTGGCTCATGCCTCCATAGTAAGAGGTGCGTTCCCACCAGGCCAAGGGTCAGCTGATTCACGACCGTGCCCGCAAGCATTCTGTGCTTATGGCAACACCACGCCAACGAGAATTCGCCATGTGTTATTGTCCGTCTGCATGCCTTCTGCGAACTCGCTCGTGTAGCTATGCGTTACATCGCAAAAAAGTGATTTCAGTAGAAAAAAACGTTGCCCAAAAACAAATAAATCAAGCTTAAAAACACGCACTACAGGGGATTTGAACTTGCTACATGCAAAACCACATTCCAATAGCGCTGCAGACGAATCGGCCATAAACTAACGTTTTTTTCAGTTTCGTCGTGTTAAGCAGCTTAGATGACTATTCCCTGTAGATTGTTTGGGCAGTGAGCGCCCCCTAAATTCCCAGAATATCTCGCTTCACGCGACTGCATTGCTTAGACGGAGAAGTGTTCACAGGTGTGTGGTCGTGCTGCCGACCATTGTGCTAGTTTCCCAGCGCAAACAGTACTTCCCACACCTTGCTTTTACGCTGTACATAAAAGTTTCGGTTGATTTTATTTCTTCAGTACCTATATTAGCTTCACGAAGTCTCATCCCGCCTTAAATTGGCCTGGGATTTTCTACTAGCGTACCCGTCTGCGAAGCGTCACATGTGCGTTTGTGTGGAGTGACCTGGACTTGCAACTTGATACAATCTATCCACTAATGAGTAAAGGCACCTTCTCGCTGGCACAAAAGTGCCTTGGCTTAGTGTCAACTGAGCGAACAAATTGCGGCTACCCGCTGGCCGCCAGCCGTTGAAACGCTGGACCGACTGGTTATGTCGGAGAGTGGGCGAGGCTTGCAGTAGCGCAGTCAAGCGAAGCCACGTCGTTTTGATGTCATAGGAAATCGGCAAGGAGGATGTACAGAGGAAAACAGCGCTTTCGAATCGATTTTTGTGCTAATAAATTCGTCTAAACGCAGCGAAAGTGGTCGAAATATGACCTAAAGACTCTAGACTACAATTTCCGCTAGTAAACGCGTAATATTTACGAATCACTTCACTATCCCTTTAAGGCCACACTTTCAGCATTTTCGCAACTTCTAACTTCTATCTTACAAATCCAGCGCCAAGAACACATTGCAGGCGAGTGAGAATAACGACGGGCAATTGTATTTACTCGTAGGCATCTTCTTTCGTTTGCGTTGTGTTGTTTTGTGCTATTCTTCCCACATGACAATTTTCAAACATACTCAGCAGTTCACAGTATCTCACATAAAATGAGCACTTTCAAATCGTAAATGAGCACTTTCAAATCGCGGAATGTTGAAGATATGCACCAGTGGCTTTTATCATTTTCCGGCCATAATTGTGAGAGTTACAACAGCATAGATAGAAGGTAAAGATACGTGTGATCTCGAAGTCTTCCTGATAAGTAATTTTGGCACGCGTCGTATACGCTTAGAGCATAGCATTCGTAGACATCCCCGGTAGGTAGCATTAATCTGAGGCCTCAATTTGGCCCACACAACAAGATCACGTTTTATTCTAAATTACATGTTTCCTTCTCACTCTTATTGCGCTCTTTACATTTTTTAACACAATTATTCTGCAAATCATTGCAGTTGCGTGCTGTTACTTCTATACTAATAGTTTATTGCGGAAATCGTAAACATCTTGCCTACTAGAATGCAGTTTTCTCCGGTTGGAGTTTGACGTCCGTCAATGAGTCCTGTGCCCGTGCTGTAAAAATACCGTATACCCCTTCATGGAGGTTATCTGAGATAAGAGGTCTGAAGCCTACGAGCGTGTTCTTCTGAATGGGCTGTACACACTGAGGTAAAATGTCTTAGGGAGCAAGCAGGAAGCAAGCAGTACAGTATGCGATCCGCCACAATAAATCTTTGAGCGTGCCTGAAGCTTAGAAATACTCAGAAAACTAAGCGAACAAAAAGTTGAATATAAATAAGAGTTTCTTGCACACGACAACGACATCAAACACAATTATTCTGGGCAGCTTTTGGCCCAACGCCACAAAGCACGTGTCCTTGCGCAGTTAGAAAACATCTGCATGCACCGCATAATGCCTCTCACCTTTGCCACTATAGCTTGAGGTGTCACGTTGTGAGTTCACGTTTGTCGTTTTTTGTCGGAGTACCAATGTTGTTGTTCATTTTCGGGTAAAACCATATTTATCCCGTTTTTGACACCCCGAACATGTTCCAGAAGCATCAGGTTAAACACAATTTTTCACCGAATGCCCCGTTTGAAGCAGCGGTCTGCAAAATTGTGGGCCGATGGTTCGCCGTTATTCAGCAAGTAATTGCTAGAAGTAAGCCCCACAAACAGGGCTTTCGAACTCTTTGAGTATTAGCATGGCTGTGCCGCTGGCTACCCAGTATTGCATATGCAAATGCGGCAGACATTGTTTTCCCTATCGTGAGGAAGCTGTTATGCCGAAGAACATTGTACTAGCTGAGATACATTCAGCGATCCCGCAGGTCTCGAGTGGAGACCGACATGCTGAGGATGGAGATAAATCATGTACGTATAAATATGTGTAAACAATCGGTGACCATCTTTTTGTGAATGAAATGTTTCATTTCTCTGAAGTTATCAATGATCCTTACTGTCATCATCATTGAGTTACTGCCAAAGAAACACCAAAGCTCGGAGAGTACTGGCTGGAAACTTTCGATGTTTTCCGATTAGCGACTCGAAACAAACGCCAATTTTGACGCGTTGGCATCAAGAAGCTCGTGATGCCACCTGATGAAACAAACTCAGTGTATTACACAGTTCATCTTCAGATTTAACACAAAAAACCCCGTATTTCGGATTGTTTTTTAATCCGATTTCTGCACAATTATCAGTTTGCAAAATTGGACCCCCCTCCACGATTTAAAAAGAATATATAACACCCGAAAACGAACAACCCTAAGTATGAACCATATAAGAAAGCTGACGGTGTCAAAGAATGCCGCTCAATGAAGGAACAGCATTGCTGCGCAACGTCCTTCTCCAGCGCGTCATGCAAGCTGTTAAAGCGTGAGGAGTATGTGCCAAAAGGGGAGGCCGCATGTGCACAGGATTCACCGAAGACTACACTACGGAGAGTAGCTTAGCGTACACATGGCGGGGTTTAGAGAGATGTGGGCTTATCTCCTACCTCTTATATAGGATCTCGCAGTACTTTTTCAAAATACACCGGCCAGAAGTACTTGTAAAAGTATTGAGCTGGACGGCGCTCATTGATTAGATGAGCATGTCACAGAATATTAAAATAAAATATCTAATCATAAAACGAAAATAGGACAAGAAGGAAAGGGCATTTACCCTGCGCGACCACGACGATTCACATTCAACGCATCGTGTGAAACGACACTTAAAATAGTCGTCAGAAAAATGTAAATTCTGTGATATTCTAAAAACAGAGATATTTCTAGAAAGAGTGCCAACTCTTTGTCTAAGAAGCCGTAAACACCACTGCTCCAAGAGGTACGCCACAAAAATAATCAATTGTGCTCCCGCTTTTTAATGGCTTGATTTTCTCTCGTAATTGTTGTACTTTTTCAACCTACAAATATCAGTGAGCGGAAAATATAAGTCGCTACCGCGTGTGCCTATTGTCGACCCAAGCGTGTTCGTTTTTATGTCTTAAACAATAAATTGGATCTGCAGCCCCACCGCAATAAAAGGTAACAAGCCTGCCCCCCGGCTCAGCTTGTTGCTTTATTCATACGGGAAGGTTTTGAACTCCTATGGCTGCCTTATTTATGCTTTCCCAACGATTTGGCTCGCGCCTAAAACGCTTGAAATTTACAAGCGCCGACCCACTCAAGCCGACAATAACCTTAAAACGAAGCTTAAGAACACCCAAGCATTGTCCGTTCTGGTTTCTCGTGTTTTCTTATTTACTCGCTGTGCCTAATTTCCCTGTGCGCTTCACAAATACCATGTGCAGCTTTCCCGCTCATGGCAGTCCTTTAAACAGTGATTACTCTGCAAATGTTTAGCGAAATAAAAAGTTATTTTGCAAAGCTAATATTTGGTGTGAATACTTGCTTTGTGCACAGTTTCAAGTCGCGCACGTTGCCCGACTGGGTTCTTCAGCCATGGGAACTATCCCTTAGAAATGCATGGGGAGTTAGATTTGATAGCGCATTACACAAAAACTAGTCAGAAACCTGAAATGTTCTTCTAGAGTTTTAAACTTCACGTTGGCATCTAGCTTTACGCCAAATATTATTTTCCTAAAGTGGTTTTGCTATGTTCCCGAGAGGTTGTAATTTTGAGCAAGAAAGCTGGGTATGAGTACTTTAGGACCGGCCAAAATTGTTAGGTTACTCCCAATGACTTGTTAAGGGGTAGATGAATTGGAAGTATTGTAGCTAGCGTTGCTGCTTCCTGATTTGAAAGCAAAGCAACGAGGGTGGTGCACTACTTTTATTTATTCCAGTTTATTTTTGCTGCAAATGCAAGGATTTGTGAATTACCATAAAGTTTGGTTTGCTAAAAATTAGCTGAACAATTTGGAGCTTGTACGCACCGCAACATTTTCGGAGAACTGAGCCTTCAACGTTTGTCTCTTGCATTACAATTATTGCGGGCTTGAGAACATCCGTTTTGATGAGGCACTCTCATGACGTAGGATCCAGATATCAGCCATTGCTGCGAGCTGGAAAGACCAAAGGTTTCGTTTCCCCTAGTAACAGGAAGGAGCATACAGGGGGCACGAAGGACCTCTCGCGTCTCCCCCTTCTGAGACTCGAGAACAAAACAGGCTATATGTTATGGCTAAATGCTAGAAATTACAGGGGTTACAAGATTAACACTATATATTTCACAGGTGTGCTAGACGGCCATCTACAGTAGCAAGCATGAGCTTCTTCCCCTTGTTAAGTCCATAGTGTTTCCCGCTACGGAAACCATATTGACCAATTTGTGGATTTTTCCTTGATGATTGTTGAAATTGTGAAATTCCTAGCTTACTCGCGCTTGTGCGTTAAAGCTTTAATAACTCGCCATTTACAATCACCTGGTTGGGTGCTCTTCTGAGACTTTGTTTCGCCGTTGGAGCAATCATAAATGCTCTACATCATAAATATATTGTTCTTGGTGGTGTAGTTTTTGTCAAGTAAAACTTGAATAAGGCATGCCATTTGACGTTCCAAAGCTGCAGAGCAACGAATTAGCACATGCCGATTGCCGAACAGGGATTTAGGATTGATTTAAGGACAAACGCAGTCGGACTTAACGAACCTAAACTAATATATAAGGTAGTAAGTAAGCTTCTAACATTGGAATGTAATTTACTATATGTCCCGATATTCTGTCCTAGCATACTCTTCAGAAAAAAATATAGAAAGGGTTTGCTGCGCCATCCAAGGAATCTCTTTAGAAAGCAAACTATTTTTTTTAAGCGCTTTCCAATACTCCACTATGGTTACTGCTACTGCGTCCGCTGTGTACGTACGTCAAATTTTGGAACACTTTAGGGTACGCAGACAGTATCTTGAGTACGGACAGATATGTGTAATAAATTATTGCCGAATGCGCATCTTTGGCGTGTGCTTTATGTGGGCATGTAGCAATTTGCGATACTAACAGTAGCAACAGTAAAGCGCTTGCCTTAAAATCCGGCTACTATGCCTTTAAGTACAATGAAGCATTTTCAAATGCTCACCTTCGGACGATGTTGTCATTGAAAGCGTGACGTTGTGCCGTGCGTGAATTGTTTGAGCCTAACGCAAAGTAACCTTACCACTGAGCTTAAGAGCCTGCCATTCAACATCATACTCTGTGTACTACGAGCGGCGCGCACCAGGTGACGACGGAAGCCATCCAAGCGTCACTTTAGCCCTACCGTCAGGTTGTCGTAAACCTCGGTCGCCCGCTACCTTTGCTGCACATCCACCTTGGCGCAAATGAATTATAAACCGTACAACCCAGGTGGGTTCGCAAGTGAGGCTTGACTATTCGGCCTTCAGACTGGAGGCTTTGCATTAAGGGCTTTACGAATTTCTCGTGAAACCAGTCGGGTACGCTAATTAGGACATACGCAACTGCAAGGATTTCATACAGCAAGCAGTATTGGCTGCGTTCCTGACGCTTTAGTGATGCGGAAGGAAGCAGTTGCCACTTTGTGTTTTCGGCACATGTATTCAACTTTCAGCCCTATGGCTCCAAGTAAGCCAGAGTCGTCGAAAGCTGTCTTGGGAGAAAGAGACGACGATGTGGACCACTATTGGGGCCTTGGTCTGGTGGTGTTCCTGGCGTCATTCATCACAACCGCAGTGGTGGCCAACGCAGCTTTCTTCTATGTTCACCTCAAGGATGCCTACGCAACTGACTATGGAGCAGCATCGTGGCCACTAACAGCACTGGCGATATCCACAAGACTTTCCGGTTTGAGCATTCGGGGTTACCCGTAAAGGTTTTTTTTTTTTTTTTTTCATACATAAATACTTGCGCGGGTCGCGGGTTCGATTCCCGGCCGCGGCGGCCGCTTTTCTGATGGAGGCGAAAAGCAAAAACGCCCGTGTGTACGAGATTTCGGCGCACGTTAAAGATCCCCAGGTGGTCAAAATTAATCCGGAGCCCTCCACTACGGCGCGCCTCATCGCCTGCGTTGCGTCGGCGCGTTAAACCCCACAATCAATCAATCAAATACTTGCGCGGTCCTCTTACCGCCATGAATAAGACCGAATAATCTGAAATTCTTCCCAAGTTTTTATGTTATTTGTCAACAAGGAGAGGTGACCATGCACAGCAGTTTTTTTATTGAGCGTGTAGGAAAAGGTTTACTTTTACTTTACTACCTGTTATGAGGATGGCGACGACTATCCATAAATTCCCTTTAAACATCAACATTGTCCACTTCAACATCAAATACATCAACATTGCGTTCAGTAAGATAGAAAAAGAAACGTAACGAGCTTAGGCGTTTATTAGTTAAAAACTTCCAACGGGAAAGAAATCCGGGATGCTTAGAAAGAGTTTATTTGTCGCAACCGCCCTGTCGTGACCATTTCGGGCAGGTATGTTGACGGTCACAGAACTCCAACGTTTTCTATTTTTCTCCGCTGTGCGTGATGGAAACTTTCTCGCCGCAGTTAAGCTGTACGCTTTCCTGCAGCACGTCCTCTTATTGCGTTAAAACTGGAGGGACCGCGCCTGTCAGTTTTTCAGTCGGCGGATCGTCCTCTGAAACATGACAATAAACAGTACTCCCCTTACTGTACCACCTGTATGTTCGCGAACTGCTGACGTTGCTAATGGTGGCTCTTTGGGATGGTTGTAACAAAGAAGCTTAGGTCTTAGCTGTAAAGAAGGTTAGCTACTGATGCGACAAATGCGCACATAAATTTGCAATCTGCTAAAATTGCGATACAAGTAGTCTGTGCAATAGATGAAGGAAAATTTTTGAGAAAACAACCGTCCAAATAATTCGCTCTAATTTATACTGTGCACATGTTATTGATTATCTTCAGCTTACAATAGGACAAGTTTGGTGAGTGAATTGGTGTCTTTATTGTATGCTTGTTTTTCCCGGAATTTTTAGGGCTGTTTTTGTTGCACGGAGAACGTTTTTTTGAACTAGAGCAAATTCTGTTCTAGGGCTGACTGTGCATCTCTTACTACGGCATATTCCCGTCTACGCTGTTGCTCTGTTCGGCAGCGTCCTGGCATGGTTGGGCATATTGCTGTCTGGCTTCGCACCAAGCATCATTTGGGTGACCGCCACACTAGGGGTATTACACGGTGAGGAGATACCCAAATTTGCATCTTGTGTTGCGACCACTTTACAAACAGCAATAATATAGTTTGTTGAAATACATATTATCTACTTTTTGTTTTTATGAATCTTATCCAAAGCACAATAATTATCATAAAAATTGCCTCGTGCTACTTATTAGAAATCGTTTCATTGGTAACTCTAATCTTTTAAATCAAAAGTAAAACAGAAAAGTAAGCACGCCTAGCTAGAAAACATTGTCGACATTTTTTCAAGTTCCGTAGATTTGTGCCAAAATTATAAAATTGTCACGGGGCAGACCTGTTCACTTATGCTGTTTAACACCCGCGGAGATTTAATTTGTCCCAAAACTGATCGACACATCGGCGATCTCGAATTTTCCTAGATCAGAAAAATGGTTGCCAGAGAAAGATCAAAGTTGCCTCCTCGTGCTGAAGAGGCTGACACCTGAGACACCGAGTCACCATGGCCAGGCCCTTAATATAATAGGCAGCATATCTTTGTTGCATGAACATATTACTCAGCACGCGTACAAGGCTTGAGAGGGAATTAGGAACTAGGGCTCACAGAACGGGCGTAAAGAGTATCAACTAAAACTTTTTGAGCTCGGACGGTATTTCTATAGAGTCCTGTTGATGCCGACATACCTAACAAATTTTCAACTATGTCCTTTTCGTTCGAGGTGTCTTCATTTATTTTTATTGCTTTAATTTCCAAAGAATACAGAACGGAGCCTTTTTTTACTTGAGCATCGATTCTACGTGTTGAGGGCCAGCCACCAAACAGTTGAATTATGGCGTTTGCTCGACCACCATGCCACTCTGGTTGCGTGTGTCGAAGTAAAAATCCTCGGCTGGGCATTCATGAGCTTTCATTTCGTTCATTTATACTTCTGCATGTTCATTGATTAGCATAGCTTGCCGACCTCTCGCTATAAAAGCACAGCTAGCAACTTAGCGCGCGGTGTCTCTAGGGCGGAGGGGATGCATTGCTGATCCCGAAAATTGGAATTGTATCTTCGCCGCATCGGTAATTTCCCTGATATACGCAACAAACGACCACAGATGTGTGGTTTGATTTGGGAGCATGTTGAAAGTCGGAGGTGGCTCCAAAGAATTCGCAGAGTTTTAGCACTGAGTGACTCAGCCCGGCTGTGCTTCTGTGCGCACAACGAGAGTTTTTACCAAGAAGGCTCGAACACTGTTTAAAAAGTTCAAATATTATCATTCTAATATGACAATGGTCTAAACTGAACCTTCTTTGCCTGAGAAATCCACATGGCGAATTTCAGGATTGAGCGCTGTTGAAATCAAAGTTAAAGCGGCAACGATCAAGGTGCGAAACCCCTGAGAGTCAAATTGGAAGCGTCAGCCATCAAAGTGGAAGCTTCTTGCGAGTCAAAGTCTACAGTCAGACGACCGCAATCGAATCCCTCAAAAAAAGACTGAGGGCCCCTTTTCCCACTCGTCTTTGTCATTAGACCACCCTCATCTTGGGCCCATTGTCCACTTCAGTTCAGCCAAAGTATGAAGACCACGCTAACCTACGGTACGAAACCAACGAAAATGCAGAGCGACCGAATGCGATGGGGACATTGGTTGGACCTCCACAGCATTTGGCATTCACCCATAGACTGGAAAGCTGATGCGAGGCCAACAAGACAGTATTTTATAGGCAGTAGACCAATTAATAGAAGTGCAGAATTCAAAGGTAGAATCCTGATGGCCTTTAAGAAATTTTGAGCGACAATGCCAGCATGTCAGGCTGGTAGCCGAACTTGTGGTTTTGTACACCATTTGTGACCCCAATCAATACCACCAATAACGAAATAGAAGGGATGATGCCGCTGCTGAATAGGCACTGTCCTAATAACGCGAGGAACCAAGGTTGATTCCACCCACAGGAAGGGTTTATTTGCTTCTGATTTAATGTTTATCGTCATGTGCCTTCTTATTGTGTATGTGCTTGCATGCAGTGCGTTTTGATTAAGACAACGCCATCAGTGAGACTAGGAAGGCTTCTCTTTAAAGTTTTGGGAATTATTCCTGCAACAAAAATACCCCTAATAAAATGGCTGTGCTGCACGTGGGGCATTATCTGCTCATGCAGATTTTAGCGCAGTTGTTTGTTTGGTATAAATTTTTTTGCTAAACATATGAAGGCGGGAAAACGCTTCATAGAACCGGAATAAACAAAGATTGTGCTAAAATAAATTACAAACAGGTTTTAGGTGAAGAGCTTCTTAGTAAATGTTAATTTTCTACTTCAGTTGAACGGGAAGTCATGTGGGAGAAAAAAGCGTCAAGCAGGTTCGGGAACGAAATCGTTATACAACGTTTTTTTTTTAATTTGAGAACACCCACTATTGAAATAAAGCTTTTAGGAACTCATGAAGGCAACGTGTATCTGTTATGCAGGAATCTGCTCTTTAGAGGAGAATTTATAAACATTACCCAGCGGCATAGGTGTGTGAACGCACAAAATCGTACGTTCACTAGATTTCAAGGCACATAGGCCGACAAGAACAACAGTGTGCGACCATTGAGTGGTCCATTTAATAACGACGTAGACGCGGCAAAGTGATTGCCCCATACGAATAACCTCTACCTTACGTTCACGCATTTTCATAATCAGAGAGCATGAGAATGGGCTAGCTATGCTCCTGTTATACTCGGGAGAAGCCTCGGATGCCTCATCAAAAGCTAAAAGTGATGAGGATGATGATGGTTGGTGCTTAATGGCGCAAGGCCGACTAGGGCAAAGAGCGCCAGAAAAAGCCAAAAGTGACTGCCGTTCACCAACACAAATGATACCTGAAATGTCCGCGCTGTAACGAGAACATACGTGTATAAGAACACATTTTCGTTCTTGTGGAATTTGAACGAGGTTGGATAACAAGATTGGCTATCCACTGAGTTGGGGCGCACCACCCACCGGTATGGAACAAATTCCGATTCTTAGCTTGTAACAGGAAATTTGAGGGCACGTGATCAGTAGAGATGCCCGAAAAATAGAGCCCTGATTTGAGTTACCTGCTGCGCCAATTGCGGCGAGCCCTGCTGTAGTAACTCCCGTCAATGTACAAAGAAATGAAAGCGAAGAAAGAGAAGTAAAAACAAAGGGGCAGTGCAAAGTGTTGAACATTCGCTAATCTACCGCCTTCAAAGCACGTAAGCAGACATATGTTCTTGGGGGATTTCTTTATCAATTTTTGCACTGCACAGCCTGACTACTGTAAGGGGTGCTTTCATGTCAGCCTATTTATACGGCTGCGTATAAGTTGTGTCACCTCCTTGAGAGAGCTTCACTTGAATTTAACAGCATAAGCTAATGCCCCATGCAGGTACGGGACATCCCGAGAAGCCCTATTTGAGCCAATGCGGTTATTCCTCCAGAGCAGGGCATTCCTATCACTGTTGTTTCGAATTTCAATCGAAAGAAATATTTTGCGGAAAAATAACAGTCTTGTTACTGCGACGTGATAAGGTTTTGAATCAAGCAAGGTGTGTGTTGCCCTCATACGTAACCCAGTTCTCACACTCTTGCTAGCAGAAAGAAAAAGACCGACCACTAAGTCTTCGTTCATGTGTTATTTGTAATGACGTAATTGTAATGACGCATTAGAAGAAGACATTCGGCTTCTACTTATTTGTGATTTGTGTCTAAATTTACAGGAAGCGGCGTCGGAATAGTTCTTCTAAGCTTCTCGGTCTGCAGCCTGACTCACTTTCGCAAGTACCGTGGAACCATCAGCGGAATCAAGTACGTCGGCTGGTCGGCGGCAGGGATTGTGGGTCCTCCAGCCATGTCTCTACTTGTTGTAAACTTTGGCCTGAAGCGAACTTTTATACTTCTCGGTGTGGTAGTGATGAACGTCAGCCCCTTAGCACTCTTTTTAAAAGCGCCCGAAGTACTTTGCTGCAGCTGCCACAAAGCCGCTCATTTGACTCCGACAAGTAGGCTATTAAAGGGACACCCATACCCCAAGTACGTTGAAGAAAATTCTAAGAAAGACAGAACCGCTTGCATCAAGAATTCATCGGCCTCACAACCTCAAGAAGAGAGAAATGATAGAAACAGTCATCTGTACACGAAAAAGGTGGCATCGATCTCTGAAAGTGTTGGAAAAGATTTATCGGTAACAAAAACTACAGACGAAAACCGAGCTATTAAGCTAACCGGTGCCTCAACCATCAGCGAATTACCCCACCTGAACGTACCATATAAACGTCAGGGAGGGGTGAGCCATGCTGTTTCAGTTAGACAGGGGCTCGGCAAGGCTATGAAAACGGCAGTTTTCTACGTGATTGTCGCTGTGTATGTGATATTCGACTACACGTCCGTTGCAGTGCGGGCAACGTTCGTCGCGTTCGCGATGGACAAGGGTTCACTTCGACATGAAGCGGAGTCACTAATAATGTACGAGGCCTTCGGCGGCCTCGTAGGCCGGTTGGTCTTACCTTGGCTTTCCGATACCCTAAGACTTCGACGCGGCGTGGCTACTGCGGCGTGTCTTGCTGCGCTGTCCGCGTGCCTGGCACTCCTGACAGGCGCTACGTCTCACGTGGCCGTAGCATTAGTGGTGGTCGCCTCGAGTCTGCCGACTGGCTTCATTGCGTCTATGAAGCCTGTCATGATGGCCGACTACATTGGACTGGAGAACCTGGGGGCAACGTGGAGCCTGGCTGGAGCCTTCACAGTACCTTTGCTGCTTGCGAATCCTGCGATAATAGGTTAGAAATTTCTCTTCTGCTATAATCCTTTCAGTCACCGTGTCTCCATATGGAGACGCGACTTTCTCCGTCGTTTTCCTCGTGAAAACGAAAAGAGTTCGTGCTGCAGAGCGGTGCGGCTGATGTTCCAAATCCACGGAAGTGAAAGGTAGCACCATGTGACGTAGAATGGCGGAGCCGCACTCATAAACATCGTTTCAAAATGGACGCCACGAAGTTTTGTGGGAGCTCGGGTGTGTTGCCGTCTTAACTTCTCTTTTACTGCGGCGTAAATCATTCATAAAGGCTAAAAACACATCTCTCTCTTGTCCAGAAATTGTTAATTCACCTCCTTGTTTGTAAACTGCCTCGGGATATTTATTATTTTTTATTGGGAAAAGCAGGATTGAGTAATGGTGCCTCCCTATGAGGACGCGACGCCATTTCCGTAATAAGTATTCTAGAGACACTGAACCTTTTTTTCTTACCAATATACACTTGACACTGCTAAACCTCCAAGTATGGATTTCTTCTGCAGTGAATGTAATAATTCGTGACTGAAAGGGATAATGAAGCATCCCTTTGCGATAACCTAAGTGATGATAATACACAGAGAACATGATAACCTAAGTGATGATAATACACAGAGAACATGAAAAGAGGTAAAGAGAGAAAAAAGTTTCAAAACGAAAGACGTTCGGCGGCCGTAGGCGTGCTGTACGCAAAATATCTTGTTTTTTTTTTCGTTCTGCTTTCGTTCATGGCCACTAAACGCCCGCTTGGCCTGTGGCTTGGGACTTCCTTCTGTGTATTCTACCTATGTTCGTCCCCCTTCTTTTTATTTCAATATCTTCGGCATTGAGCTGGGCCAATTTCCTTGCTCAAAGTCGACCCAAAGCCGCGTAAGCCTAGTGCAGCGCTTGCGACGGAAACGAATGATTGGTTACTGTAGTTTAGGTGGAAACGTTGCAGCCGTATTCTATTTTCTGACACTCCTCGTTCCGATATCTGCAAATAACTCACAAAAATTGTGATGAAAATATGGAAGGGACGTAGACAACTTCTATACTCGCGATTGCGATCCTGACACACAAACATTCAGCCGTCGGCACTTCAGCTTGCTAAAGGAAGTTGGTGACTATGTAATTTACAGGAGGTTGTTATTATTTAGCGAGCCCAAGTATTGCTACGTATTGCCAAATATTGCAAGTATTATCATTAATATTGCTAAGGAATAGCGCGTCTTTACCAGGTTCGAATAACAAAATTCTCCACGCCACTGAAGAAGAATGTTGCCAGTGGCAGAACCAGGTGACGATGATGACGATCAAGGTCGTGATGATAGTCAATATGGTAGTGATCGCAGCGGGTCGCCCTAGATTGCATAGCTTTGTCTAAGTGTTCTTTCGCGGCCACTCAATAAAATGTACGTCGTGGTTCTTGCCATCGCATGAGGCAAAAGCAAACCTGTAAAATTATTCCAGTAAGTTTGTTTCGTACCAAGACGCCGTCTATTTTAAGTAAAGTGCTTTATCATGACATGTCTGATAGTGCAATTATCAAAGATGAGAAAGCCATTCTGCTGAAAACTTTGCCGGGGCCCGACTAGTGATAGGAACTGACACAGGCAGCTATGTCAGTTCATCAGAAATTGTCGGAACGCAGCAAAGGAGTGCTTTAAGTCCCAACTGCCATTTATTTAGCTCCTACATGGCAAGCAGCCGTTTTGCACAATTATAAGCCAAATATTTGATTCATTAGCTATAATTTCGCTACGAGTAGAAGAATAAATATGCGTCACTTCCATCGGCTTATTAAGGTGTGGGAAACCGTACACAGGGAGTAAATGTGTTCAGTAAAATTTAAAGTTGGGCTAGTTGGTGTTGATGCATCGTAGGTAGCGCTTCTTCTGTCGTCCCGTTTCAAGCGCTACCTACGTTGCCGTAAATGTGTTCCCCATGTTGCAACAAGGAATTTTGTATGCACCCCCTGCTTTCAGCCATTGTAGTATTCATAAGTTTGGCCTTTGTATCCGCTTTGTTAGATATCATGCGTGGGTGGGAACAACCACTGGGGTCCTTGCCGCAGACTAACGATTTACAGCGCCCGGAGGCAGCCGAGCAGGTAAATGCCCCTGCTCGCCATAGCGACAGCTGCAAAAGCGGCCGCAGTTTAAATCGAGGGACAGGAACGTTTTCATGTTCCCGAGTCAGCTTGCGCGGCATGTACACCTGCTCTTTACTTTTGCTTTGGCTTTTTTGGCATCACGCTCAGGCAGGTTTCTCCTCTTGGGCAACCAACACACGCAAGCAGCCAGTGTTGAACAGGTGGCTGAAACAACAGAAACCTCACACCAGTGCTGCTCTCTTGCGGAAGAGGGCGTAATTAATCGCTCCCGACCTTCTACCCCACTGACTATCAATGCATAACGAACGTTTATTGCGCTGAGCGATAGTATTGTAGAGAAGTGTACTTGGGCGAGAAGCTGTATGAAATGTGTTGCGCATATCCCGGTACAAGGTGTGCGTGGTTTCTACTTAGCAGGAAAGTTTATTTCCGATGGCAAAATGCGCCAATTTTAGCAGAAAGAGGCGTACAGTTAGCCGAATGGTTTAATGGGTGTTTGAAGCACCTGCTTGTTGATAGAATGCTGTGGCATAATGAAGGCCTAGAGTTCCCGTCAAGTAGACACTCATCGATTGTTAACGTCATCTAATCAAGATTAACAAAGGCTGCCACAACTCAGGGACCCGGCAGGCTGTCAGTAAAGCCCGTTCTATATGATGCGATTTTCCCTGGAAATTCGCAGATGCGGCGCTCCTCGTGTGGAAAAAGGACCTGACCTTTTTTCGTTGCTGCGGCAAAGTGTCAAATGTTTGGAACGGTCAAGCAACTCCCGCGAACGCCGCTCGTGCGGCTCGTTCGGCGTAGGCTGCCTCACCGGCGACCCATAGGAACACAGCTAGACAAACGTCATGACATCACCAACTGCACACTTGGAAACCAGATGGCGTTTCTTGTATACGCGTGGCGTAAGCGCAGGCGCAACAAAACAAACGCAGGCCTGTTCACAAACCGATGTCGCGCGCCGTTTTCACCGAATGCTTAATCTTTATCTGCGCAAGTAACGGAAATCACTGCAGGGAACTAGTAGAGAAGAGCCCAAAAAGAATCGACCGAGTTGACCGACGTGTGCTAGGCGCGCACAACAAGCGAACTCGGGGTTGCTTGCTGTGTTTGTATTCTCTGCTATGTGTGCGTATATGGATAAATAATTGGCGATTGTTATATAAAACCGCAGATAAACTCATATTTGTTGCAAAACCGTCTGAAAGAACTTCCAGAGAAAGTAACAGAAAACCGTTTTTCTAAATCACAACAAGCTTTGCTCGCGGCGGACTTAATTCAGTCTGCAAACAATGTGCCTCTGAAGTGCGAAGATCGTGACATTACCATGCCATGTAGACGACATTTCGAGGCATTACGAACTTCGCACGAGCAAATGTTCGGTCCACCGAATTCGCTGACGAAAAACGCACCTTGTAGAATGGGCTATAAGCCCGTTGTACAGGGTGCAATTTTTTCTTGCGAGTTCCCAGGTGTGGTGCCGCTCGTGCGGCAAAATGACCTTTTTTTTTTTGTTGCTGTGGCGAAGTGCCAAATATTTCGAACGGTGGAGTGTCCCCCGCTAACGCCGCTCGTGCGGCTAGTGTGGCTCGTGCGTCGTAAAGGGGCCAGACTTGCGTCCAATAGGAAGACAGCTAGTTGAACGTCTCGACATTACCATCTGCAGATTTAGCAACCAGATAGCGTTGCTTGTACACGCGTCGCGTAAGCGCGGGTGCACCGAAACAAACGCACGCGCATTCACAACACGTTGTACCGCGCCGTTTTCATCGAATGCTTAATCGGTATCCGTGAAAGTGGCCCACATCACAGCAGGGAATAAGTACGGAACAACCCAGGAAAAATCGGCCGAGGTAAACCGAGGTGTGCTCAGCTTTCCCAAGAAGCGAACCCAGTATTGCTTGTTGTGTTTGTCGTCTCTGCTATGTGTGCGTATATTGATAAATAATTGGTGATTGTTGTATAAAACCGCAAATATACTCATATTTATTGCAAAACAGTCTGAAACAACTTGCCCAGAAAGTAAACTAAAACATTAAAAAAATCCATCAAGCTTTACTCGCGGCAGACCTAATTCGGTCTGCAAACAATATGCCATTTAAATGCGAAGATCGGGATGTTCGCAGGCCATGTACACGACATTTCCAGGCATAGCGAACTTCGCAAGTGCGAATGTTCGTTCCACCGAATTCGCAGACGGAAAACTCACCATGAAGAATGGGTTGTAGGACTAAACCTACGGTAATACGTCACAATATGTATCCATAAAATTCGCAATCACTAGCATAACAGGTAGCAGTTTAAATGTTATCTTCAAGTGGGGTGAGCGCCACGTTACCGGGTAGACTTGTTATAACAAAATCGCATTGTATAAATTCTTGCTTTATTCCGCGATTTTAATTGTCCCAAATCCACCGTAGTGAGAAAATCTATCCCCGCTTTTAAAGAAGTACCGCGTATAACAAAGTAAGCTTTCTGTTCCCACGACTAGGCCTAAGCACAGGGGCATGAAATCTAGGGCATGTATTTGTAGTTATGAATAAACCTCCGGAGAGCGCGGAGTGCCTGCGTAGTTGGTGATGCTGACGCGAGACGCCCAGTGCCGGTGGCGGAGCCACAGAGCAGCAGACCACCAAGTAGAAGATGTGGCTGGGCGCGCGTTGGCCGGCCAGCATTACACCCACGTCTGCGAGTTGTGCGCGAGCGCACAAAAAGCAAAATATGGTGCCTCAAGAAACCATCTATAGCACCTGGTGGCATCCCAGCATAGCTCGAGTAGCATCATAAGAACATTTAGGTGCCTCAACAGCTACACAAAAATTGCTATGTGCTCACGCATCTAGAACCAGTCTTTAGCAGATCGTCGCAATTTTTCGCCACCAAATATTCATCACCATCAGGCGTCCTATACTGTGGCGAAGTTTAAATGGGCTTTTGCGTACGAGGCACACGATTTTCGCACACAATCTTTAGGTGTGAGGCGGCCATCTGGAGTGTTATCTCATCTCCTGCTGACTGCTTAATATACTTAAGGCGAAATGTATGTACGGAACCTAGGTCTCACGTGTACGCCTTTATTAAAACGAATAAAAGCATTGGGTATTACGGAGAGAGTAAGAAAATAGACCAATCTTGCTGCGAAATGTGTGCTAAAAATAACGATTGAAGTGGGAACAACAAACAAGTGTTAAGGTTAGCTTTACTTCATGTTAGAACGAATATTCCCCTTTTCGAACAATTGGACTAATGTTAGTACACTCTTAGGCAGAAAGGTCTAAAATACAGCCGTCTAAAATACAAGGTCTAAAATACATAGGGTCTAAAATACAGCCGTTAGTCTTCGCGGACAAAATACAGCCGTTAGTCTTCGCGGACAACCGCTCTTCTTGAAGGGCTGTACCTGTGGCAGTGTTTGTGCCATGTGCACAAATGCGAAGTGTTCGTCCCCGCCGATGTACAAGGAGTAACGGGAAGAGGAAACGCATGCATTTAGTCTCTTTGCTGTGTTGTTAATCCCCTTTTGGGCAGTTTTAGGTTTCTAAAACACAATTCATTGCAGTCAGTTTCTTCTTTACGTGGTGTCACGAAAGAAAATATCGATGTTATTTCTCAGAAAAGCGTCTAGGTTCAATCGAGAGGCGGGTAATATCAAGGAGCGGCGAAGCGCGATGGAAACACGCTTTTCGGTGAGGTTATGTTGATACGCTGTGTTGCATACTATTCGCGCGAGGAAATAACGGCCGATGAAAGATTTCAAGTGCGTCAACAATAACACAAATATTAGTGACAATAGCAAACGTTGATCCTCATGCGTAATGAATATGTATATGTTTAACAGACGAGAAAAACGCATTAGCTGCTGATGACAAGTGCAAAACAAAAATGCTCGCTGCAGGTAAGCGTCTTGAAGTTGTGTTTCACACTCTGAGCATAATTGCCTTGTGCTCCAATGTTATGGCAATGCTGGAACTGCTGTAAAACACGATTGCATTTTCGAGTCCTTATCGTTTAGCAACGATAACTTAGAAAATTCAGGCTAGGAACACCGAAATTGGTTTCGGGCATGCAGGAAAATATGGTCTGTTTTCCTGTTCTGACACTCACACAGACGAGCGCTTTCACGTACGATACCTAGAACACTTAAAACATGTATCCAACACTAAGAATACACATTGCGCTAATTTTCGCCGAAACAATTGAGTCGTCCGATTACTGCGGCATATGTCTCAACTAGGCGACGAGTTGATTGCTCTTTACGGGAAAAACCTGTACTAAATCGAACTGAGCAATAGTTGTTAAAGATAGCAAAGCGCTGAGCGCAAAGCGCCAATCGCGATTATGGTCGCTTGCACGGATAGAAATTCCGGGAAGAGTTCCAATAAATCCATTACCTGGCACAGCACTACAGGCAGTATACTTGAATATTTTATACCGGGGCATTCGTCCGAAGGCGTGTTATAGTGGTAGCGCACCGGGCTCCTTGTCGTCGGTGGTCGGCCTTCCGTGGTACGATTCCTGCTGGTGCCGCCGTTTTTTTTTCTGCGGCCTTCTTTTAACAGTTCATCCTCGCGGAGTATCGGAATGGACCAACAGGGTGGCGGACTAACCGTTCGTCCCCCCACATTTAGTCCCCAAAGGGAGTAATGATTGTGGCAAAGACAGTTAGTCCCCCAAAGGATGAACTTTTATTCCTTTTGTACATAAGAGTGTAGTTGGTAAAGCTTTTTGTGTGTGTGTCGTATTCCCTCAACTACTGAAACGCCGTTTTTTTTGCAATGATACAGTTCTCATGTGTCACAAGAAGACAGGGATCTGGTTGCCAGTCTACGGTGGTACCACGCGTATCTGTCAATGTATGCGTATATATGGCACAGCAGCACCTACAGTGACAAAGTTTACACCCATTTCACAATAAATCTAACAATGGTGGTCTACGCACTTTAGCTTATTTCGCTATGTCGGCAGGGTACTGAGAACTTTAGTCAAACTTACCCATCAAGCGCTGACAAAAAATATCGTCGCAGGTATTTAAATTACAGGCGCCGTGGTGGGGAATAAAACCCGTGAGCTCGTTCTGAGCAGTGAAACACTATATTTTGGGCCGCTGCGATGAGCGAAAAACCAATGAATAAAATCCAGCAGAAACAAAGTTTGTTTACAAGAATTTTTCCAATAACATAGCGTCGCTTGGAGGTATATGTTTTTGCGTTTCATCAATTTTCGCCTCTATAAGTAATCAATTTTTGCCTCTTTTTAGGCCCGCCAATACAACGACAAAACAGAAAGGCATCAATATTGTAGTCCCTTATTTTTTGAAAGCTCCGCGGAACAGGATATTGCATTTACTTATTCCAGAAACCCCGCGAAAGAGCACAGACGAGTTGTGTTGAGCTTGGTGTCAAAATGCGTGGGTAAAGACACCGACTTTCCCAATAATCTTCGAATAAGAAAGTTTTCATGGAGGTATCCTTTATTGAAAAATTTACTTCTTAGAATTTGCTGGCAGCTGATGCTTACGTTATCAAAAGGGTTTGAACCCTGATTGCCGGACGCAGCGACGGTATTTTTAACTAAGGAGCAAATACATACGGCATCTGAGCAAGACACCTACGTGCCCATGTTTGAAATATATACTGGGCCTAAATCAGCCGGAAAGTATTACAGTATCGGGCTTAACCCACAGGCGATGCAAAGGCCGAAACGTAAAACACTACTTCTCCTGATAAACTTTTCGATCAACTTTGGCATTCCAATTTGCCCTCCAGCTTTCCTGCCTGCTTTTGTGCCGACTAAGCTTTCGCTTTGAAGGTGATGTTGACGCATTTGCTAATGTTTTTTAACACTGACACAAAGTGGTTACTTTTATAAACTTTGACTAGCCACTCTCGTTAAAATGTAGTTCTATCAGAATTGCAATAAATTACAGAGGCTTGGGATGCTACACAGCTACATGGTCACTTTAACGCCAACTGGTCCTGTCAGCTGAGATCTTCTAACTAATTATGTAACGTGTGCGCACCTAATCGAATCTCGCAAGTGAGTACCGAAAATGAATTTGTATTTATATTTTTGTTTCAGGGTACTTCCGGGACAGAATGGCGTCATTCGACAACCTTTACTTCCTGTGCTCGGCGCTCAATCTCCTTGCTGGAATAGTTTTGCTGATACAGTCCCGATTCGAAAAAAACAAATATTTCTAAATGAGGTAGCGATTTTGTAAAAAATAAAAAGCTACTGCTTCTTCCTCTGCCTGAATTTTTGCTTTGTAGTTGCAGTTACTAATATCTTGTACGATATTCTTAAGACACTCGCCAGGAGCTCCCTAGGAACGAGGAACTCCGTAGGCCATTTTATTGGCGAAAATAATTTACACAGACCTGTTACAGACAAAATATTTATCGTTACTATGCTGTGTTGGCTGAGAAACGAGAGGGTCAAATATATAATGAGATGCAGAGAAGTGCGCGCCCAAATTACTTGGAATAACATTGCTTCAGCTTGGTTCGTTCTTATCATTTTAAACAAAAATAACGCGGTTGTTTAATGTCGGATCAGAATATGGTAAAACGTCGTAATTTTTTTCTACAACTTTGAAACCGGGTTGAAAGTATCTTGTTTAATTTAATTTCTAAATGCACAACCAGCAAGGTTGACACAAATGTGCCCACCTCATGAACGTATTCCACAGGTTGCTCAGCAGCCCTGACTTCTCCAACCTCCTGGTCCAACTTTTGCAGGCTTCTCGGTTAAGGTAGATTAGATCATTGCTAACTTATCGCATTAAAAGTGCAGACGGCCTCCGTCACGGAAGCTAACTTGTGTCGCTTGCGGAAAGATGACGGCACTGTTATTTAGCTTCAGCGTTGTATTCTCTAAGTAGATCCATGAAATTATTGATATTGACGTTATGATTCATTCATTATCATTCAGTTAATTTCATTCAATATATTTTTCTTGCAGGGCCTTAAAGGGGCAATAAAAATGTGCATGTGTGCTTCATTTGAAGCCTTGTTAGAAAGAAACTCACACAACGTTAACGCAAACTTCACTCAAATAAGCTGTGTAATGAAGAAAATAGAGAAGAGACATGCGACAACCTACCTACTTTTCTCCGCTGAACTCAACACGTAATATTGGCTTCTATTAACAATTGGCTGAGACCCACAAAATCTAACCAAATAAAACAGGGAATATAAGCTTGCATAACGAGATATTTGCGCTCAGATCTAGTAGACATTATTTCATAGGAGTAAGAATTGTGGAGTAAACAATAAAGTTACGAACGTTTATGATACGAAACATCAGGTAAATGTAGAAACATTATTGCCATGCTGAACAGCCGCCGGGAGCGTTGGGCGTGTCTGAGACGACACTGGCTAAATCAAATAAGCCCCATCGGCGATTAAGTTACCCTGTTTGTCGAGCATGCCCAATTGTTCGCAAAATGATTACTATCAACCACAACAGAAGTGACCCAGACATAGATCCCATTAGAAACACAGCAAGTGCGAACAGGGGGGATTGGGCGCTATCGTCCCACCGTTTATGGAGGCAGAAAGTATACAAGGCCACAGTATGTCAGTTTTTAAGCACACTGCAGCAGCCTTAGTCGACACACTAACATGTCTTTCAAGCGCATTCTCTGAAAACATCAACACTGAGCACAAGAAACACATGCTTGTGGGGGGAAATTGAAATTTTGCAAGACATATTTGTTTTAAACCACAAATTTTACAGAAAGTTACAGAATTCGGTCTCAAAACAGGTCTCGAAAAAGAAGTATGATGGCGGATCCTTCACCCATTCCCTAGATGGCCGCCCCAAAAACACGCTTTGTGGCCCCTGAACGGCTCCTATTGCAAACCACGATCATGTTCGTATTAGAGTGTCCTCGCCACAACTTCAACTGTGCATACCGTGCTAAGTGGACCCTCACAGTGCAGTGAAGACTTTATATAAACCATCTTCCCCTACCCTTTTTCTCATGTCCCACAACAGGGTCTATTGGACCCCTCCTATAATAAAGTCATCCATTCCATTCCGTTCGTGAACAAAGCATCGTATGGGGCCTCGCGTTGGGGCAGTAAAAAACACCCAATATTTCCAATAAAGTTAACTTGTAGTTTGTCTTACGGGCTATTGCCTGACGGCCTAGAGGAATGGTATTAAAAAGTACAAAAACAATGAAGGGGTGAATAAAAATGACTGGCGTGTGCGAAATTGAATAGTCGAGGTTTCCTTGTAGAAACAGTGGTGGCGGGATTGCGGTTTCATCAAACACTGGTTTTCCACATTAAATATATGGGGAAGAATTTGCCAAAAATTGATGAACCCTCTAAGAGGAGTGTAAACATCACTTTGGGGAATTCAAATTCAAAATGACGCCGCAATATTTTTGCGTGCTTCTCTTTTTCAACCGCCGGGCGCAGGGCGAGCGGCAGTAGCGGATCCTATTGAGTAAAGGTACACCTCCATAAGTATACAAGAAGATTCACTCCCTCCCTCCGTCACTCACTCACTCACGCACTCACTCACTCACTCACTCACTCACTCACTCACCCAATGGCTCACTCCCTCACTCTCTCACTCGCTCACTCACCCACTCGCTCACCCCCTCACTCATTCACCCTCACTCACTATTTTACTCACCACTCACTCACTCATTCAAGTAATGGTGGAGGCGGTTAAAGGAGTACTGACACGAAATTTTTATGTTACGTTTTTTTCGCTGCTATGCGTGCCTACCAGCCCACTAATCATAGAATGACAGATTAGACGGTCGAGCGCAGCGTAAACATTCATTTACGGCGTCGTTTATTCGTGCCAGTTTCGGTTTCGACTGAAAAACGCCGAGCGGCCGCCATGACAGCATGTATAATATGACGTCACCATTCTTGCCGTATCGCTGCCTCTCTGGAAGCGCGCGCGAGCGAGCGCACGCGCGCGCCCAGACCGGCCGAGGTTTTCGCCGTCCCCACAGGCCCGGGCAGCATGACGTCAGTCCCAAAACCATGACGTGTACACACGCCCGAGCAGTGCGCGCCAACCACAGCCAGCGCGTCGGCTTCGTCACGGGAGCCCCGACGTCGGCAGTTTGGGGCACGTAGCAGATGATGTCACGTCGGCCCGCTCTGGGCTTTCTCGTGCGGGCGAAGATTAAAATGGATTTTAAATATGTTTCACTGAACGGTTGCTGTTGAAACTTGCTGGGAGATATCTCCTGATAAAAAGGAAGCGTTTTACATAGTTATCTCAGCTTTGAAATTTCGTGTCAGTACTCCTTTAAGACTGCTTCGGTTGAGGAATGCAAAACCATTTTAACGCAAGGGAAATGTTTTCGAATGATGTTTCTACGTGCGATAAAAGAGCCCCTACTGATGTTATGGGGGCCCCCGCGCCTAGATGAGCAGACAGGGCTGCACCGATGGCAAGAGGGGTGGCGGTGCGCCACGCAGATTTCTCTGATTCACGGATGACTGCTTCGGCGCTGAGTGATTTACTTGTGGTCTATGATTACAGCGCAGCAAGAAAGAAGTAATCAAGGTGAGGGACACAGGACAAGCGGTCGTCCTGTGTGCCTCATTTCTAGTCCTTCTTGCTGCCTGTAGTATTAAGCTGGCTTACTAACTCACCCAATCCTGCACTCAGCGGCGTGGTGCCAAGCTAGGCTGGAAGAGCCATAGCTGCGGTAGGATTGGCGGAGTGCCTGAAGAGTCTCCTATGAATGCCAGGTAATATTCCGGCTCCTCGATGTTCAAGCAAGCAACAATAAAGTCCCTGAAAACCCTGATTTATCACCTTGTTGTCCGAACCACAAATTGTTGTTTTTCATTAGATTCTCAAGGTATTTTTGAAGTGTGGTGTTTGTTGAATTGTTTTATACTGGGCTTTTTGAACTCGCACGAAGCGAAATTGCCCGGCCAAGTGTTTTCCGCTACAGCTCGGCCGGTAAATTCACATCCCTCGTTTGTAAAACTGTATGAGTTTCGAGCTGACAAAAATTGTAAATATCGGCCTGCAAACTTAGGCAGTTCTCCTTTGCCATGTGCAGCTTTGTGCAGTCTATTATTATGTGCAGTATCTGCAGTATCTGCAGTCTAATACAATATGAGCATTAGGACTAGCACGAAGGAAAAATTCCAAGCGGTAAGCTCTGGGAAGCATACCGCATGGCGTATATGCTACGGCTGCAATTGGGCGTATTTATAGGTTGACTAAAGGTTTCAGGCTGAGTTTCTGCAAGGCGACATCTAACTGATTCCACGCCAGCGTACTGACCTCTACTATTGTGAAACCTCAAACGGTAGCGTAAGTGCTAGCATGAGTAAATACCGAGAACCTGTCGGAAAATTCAGCGGAACGGGAATGTGAGTGTTGTGGAGCGGACTGTTTTGTGGATGTGGAGGTTAGGTTTAAAGGACGGAGAAGAAGTGAGACACGTGACGTCGGACAGGGACAGAATCTATTCACAAGTCAAAATTAGGAAGATACACAAAAATAACTATGAACTATAAAATCAAATGACTAGATGTCCGACAAAACAATGTTTTTAACTCAAAAGAGTTTCCGCTTACAAAGGCAGTACTGGGCTTCAGTGAGCTGTGGCGGTACACTTGCTCGGTGTGATGGCTGCAGGCGCTGTGTCGCTTAGACGTTGGCGCTGGCCGCCGCAAAGTCAGGTCCCTCTTTCCCGTGCGCTAGACTCGGGGTGCTGCCGCGGTGCCCTTGTCGATGCCGGTGCTGTGACTGATGAGCGATTCGGCCCGGGTGCTCCATGACCAGGCTCGGCTGAGCTGCCTCGATGTCAATGGGGAAGATGCGGCTCGTAACGTAGGTTCCCCGAACGTTCTCGGTTTCGTAACGGAGGTTCCCGAACGTTCTCGTCCGGCAGGTCCCTCCTCGAACCCCGTTCCTTCAGGTCTCGTGCCACGACCCTCCGGCTTTCTCGTCTTCCTCCCTTCTTTTTTTTCCACGCGATCTTTTTTCGCCACCGCACGCCCACATCTGCCTCATCACTTCGAGCGCCTTTTCACAGTGAGCTTTCTTCGCGGTTTTTATTTATTTATTTATTTATTTATTTATTTATTTATTTATTTATTTATTTATTTATTTATTTATTTATTTATTTATTTATTTATTTATTTATTTATTTATTTAGTTATTTATTTATTTATTTATTTATTTATTTATTTATTTATTTATTTATTTATTAGTTGGCATGGAAGTGCAGCAACGATGCGCATCTACAGCAACCCTTTCGCTTTTGTTGTGCAGGTGGGTTCTGCTCCTTCCCTTTATAGCAAAAGATCAAACAATGTTTGCTTGCTGCTGCTTCCATGCCCTTGTGTAGTGATTGCTGTGACAAGCGAATGTGTTCATGTTGTAAAACTGCTGATCATGTCTGGCGATATTGAGTCAAACCCCGGCCCAAAGGATGTTCCTGACAAACACTACAACGAGCTGTTTTCCCTTAATTAGTCATTGCATGACAAGATAGATGTAAAGCACGATGAACTGATGGAGTCTATTAATGAAGTGGAACAGGCGCAATCATGCCTTGAGCAACAGATTGCGGATCTCGATAATAGGCTTTCGGAAGTTGAAACACATGTCAGCTGCCCCGAAGGGCTGCCCACGCAAAACTATCAACCACAAGTACTGGTGCTGAACCAACGGCTAGATGACTTTGAAGATCGTTCACGAAGGGAGAATTTAATATTTCATGGCCTTGCAGACAGCTCTTCCGAGACGTGGGCACAACCAGAAGAAAAAGTTTGTGCAGTTCTGAATTCCGTATTGAACTTAAACTTGACTACAAGCGACGACCGAATATCTCGCGCCCACAGGTTAGGCAAGTTCATTCCTGGTAAATGTCGGCCAATTATTGTTGCGTTCTCGTCATCCAAATTAAGAAACAGCATCTTGAATTCCAAAAAAAAAAGCTGAAAGAGTCTGACGTGGTCGTCAACGAAGATTTTTGCAGGGCAACGAGGAGCATGCGAAAAAAGTTGTACGAATACGGAAAGGATAGCGGCCAGCAGTTTACCATTCGCTATAACAAGCTTTACCTGAACAAAAAGTGCTATGTCTACTCTCCTGCTAGCGATAGCATATGCGAATTGGAAACGAAAAAGCCAAGGCAGATCGATGATACGTCCGGGGGTTCAGATACCGTGTCATCCTAACATCTGACCCGTGCCCAAAAAATAACGACAAGAACTTGTCAGTCTTATTTTCAAATGTGCGCAGCGTCACTAACAAGCGCGATGCCTTGTCTTCCCTTTTTGATGACTGCGCTGCAGACATACTAGTCCTAACGGAAACTTGGTTG
This sequence comes from Haemaphysalis longicornis, assembly GCF_048455015.1. Classification (NCBI taxonomy): domain Eukaryota; kingdom Metazoa; phylum Arthropoda; class Arachnida; order Ixodida; family Ixodidae; genus Haemaphysalis; species Haemaphysalis longicornis. Next base: position 114,097,393 of record NW_027526422.1, on the reverse strand, counting down.
TCTAATGAAACGGCAAACTCGGAACTGTTTTGTTGCGATAAAAATTACGTTGTATACCGAGCTGATCGTTGTAATCAACCTGGTGGCGGTGTATTGATCGCTGTAGCTGATTGTCTTACTTCCAGTATGGTGATAACAAATTCAGTCTTAGAAATTATCTGCGTTTCGGTAAACTTAAATAATCAAATTGCCCTGTTTTGCGCCTGTTATCGTCCGCCAAAAGCTACATCTGACTTTTGTGACAAAATACACGATGTCCTTAACAACCTGGTCTTGAAATTTCCGCATGCGCCGTTGTTCTTGCTCGGGGACTTTAACTTCCACAAAATAAACTGGTCAGTGCCCTGCTCTGCTTACAGTAATCTATCAGGAGATAGTACTACATTTTCTAACATGTGTCTCGACTTTAATTTGACTCAGCTAGTTTACAAACCAACCGGAGTGGGTCCGACGTCCGCTAACATACTAGATCTTGTCCTGACAAATGTACCAGATCTTGTGCGGCACCTAATTTTCCTTCCTGGTTTAAGCGATCATTGTTTCATTCATTTTACCTTAGAAGCTGAGGTTTCGCGCCGGCTAACACACAGCAAAACAATCAGAAATTACGCCAAAGGAGACTGCGCTTCAATTAATACAGAACTCGAATGTTTTATCGATACCTACATGGTAGGCTTTTTTGATCGCACGGTTGAACACAATTGGCACTTGTTTAAAGAAAAAGTTACGTATTTGACTAACAAATATATTTCTTTAGTCGTTATCTCTGGCAAGCAACGCTCACCTTGGTTTACATCTGATCTAAAACGACTGCAAAACCGAAAGAAACGCTCATTTCGTGTAGCCAAACGCACAAATGAGACATCCCGCTGGTTTGCTTACAAAAATATTTCCGACGCTTATCGTGCAGCCATACAAAAAGCAAAGGACATCTTTTTTACAAACACTCTCCCCTCGCTTCTCCAAAGTAACCCAAAAAGTTTTGGAAGACAATTAGACCTAATAAAAAAGAACATATATCGCTTAGATATGCTGACAACCAGGTCATGCGCAGTGACGAATGTTGTCGCGTTCTGAATCAAGTATTCGCCAAGTCGTTTTCGAATTATCCTGCTGATGTTGTGCCGCAATTATGTGATTACAACTTTTTTCCTATGGATCCTATTGTAGTAGACCCTGTTGGAATTATGAAGCTGATTCGTGACCTTAAACCTTCTTCCAGTTGTGGCGTAGACGAAATTAATGCCAAGTTCTTAAAAACACCGAAGTTTATTCGTCAATAATCCTGTCACACATCTTTTTTCAATTCCTTCAGGGCTGTGCTGTGCCAATTGATTGGAAGGTGGGGAAGGTCGTCCCTGTTTTCAAATCCGGTATCCAAAGCTCTCCTTTAAATTACCGGCCAATATCGTTAACGTCTATTTCCTGTAAACTTTTAGAGCATGTCATTTATTCTAACCTTGTATCATTCCTGGAATCCAACTCCTTTTTCAGCCCATTTCAACATGGCTTTCGAAAAAATTACTCATGCGAAACTCAGCTTCTAACATTCACACACGACGTTGCATCAGCTCTGGATCGCGGTTCATCTGTAGATTGCATCTTTGCAGATTTTCAAAAAGCGTTTGACAAAGTGTCTCATCAATTATTACTTCTTAAGCTCAGTACCCTAAACATTGACCCTAATGTGTTTAAGTGGATAGAATGCTTTCTGATCAATCGCACCCAATTCGTGACTGCTAACGAATGCAATTCTCCCCCTACTGATGTTAAATCCGGTGTACCGCAGGGTTCGGTGTTAGGTCCTCTGCTCTTTTTAATATTTATTAACGACCTTCCTAATGGTATAAATTCCTCCATACAATTATTCGCTGATGACTGCGTAATTTATCGCGAAATTTATGACCGAATGGACAACTCTAATTTACAAGCCGACCTCGACACTGTTGTAATGAAATGGGCCGGATCACACGAAACGGAAGGAACGCTCTTAGTGCGGATGAGGAAGTGACATTGCATTTACAGACTGGACACCACAGAGGGTTGAAGCAATGACAAAGGGAATTCACAAAGCGTTATGGGGAAACTCAGATAATAAAACAGCCCACGCGGCCCGCCCCAACACCTGCAACTACAAAGTCCGCGCACCGTCCCCGCGTAAACGTCCCGGGGCAGGAAACGCTCACATCGGTTGTGTGGGACGCGGGTGTCGACGTCGCCCTCGTAGCGGTGTCCGCGTCGTTGAGGTTGGCTGCCCAGGTTCCGTAGCCAGAAGACTTTCCGCCGGGTCCGCTGACGGCCTTGCTCCCACCTCGAGCCCGGTCACGCGCTGTTCGGAACGCCGGAGCCCGGTCGACGGTGGCCCGTGCTGGCGACGATGTCCCGGGCCTTGGCGGCGACGCCCGGAACCGTAGCGGAGACTGGCGACGGCCTTGCCTCACTGTGGCACGTAGACCAGACGTCTCGCCCTGAGGTCGCACAGAGCCGTGCCCCGTTCAGTCCGCCTCGTTCCCTGGCTGGGGTCTCGCTCTCTGCGCCCGTGCCTCGTTCACCTCTTTTTCCAACTCATCAGCAGGCGCTTGGCCTTGAGCTTCGGCTTTTTTCCGCGTAGAATGTGGCGTCATTCCCCTTCGCTGGTATGTTCCATCACAACTGTTTCCAAATGGTGCAGCAGATGGCACATGACACTTAACACAAACAAATGCAAAAGCATGACCGTTACGCGCAAATGTTATTCCCAGCAGCCCTTTAATTACAAAATTACCGGAGCCACTCTCGAGTACGTTACATCCTACAAGTATCTTGGTGTTTATATCAGCAATGACTTAACATGGCACACACACATTAATTATGTCTGCAGCAGCGCAAACCGTTCCTTAGGATATATTCGCCGTAATTTCTCTCATGCTCCATCCTTCCCTTAGGTTAACACTTTATCGGACACTAAGTCGCCCTAAACTAGAGTATGCCTCGGCAATCTGGGACCCTGCACAACAAAACCTAATTTCTCTTCTGGAATCTGTACAAAACCGCTCAGCTCGATTTATACTTTCCGACTACTCCCATACCTCCAGTGTTTCACTAATGAAAGATAACCTGGTTCTACCAAGTTTACAAAATCGCAGAAAAATTTCTCAACTTTCTCTGTTTCACAAAATCTATTTCCATAACCCATCTATGAGACGCGACCTTTTGTCACGGCCCACGTACATATCATCCCGCATCGACCATTCGTTCAAGGTTGCCGTTCCATCTGGCCGCACCAACGCATTCTCCGATTCATTTCTCCCCAAAACGTCTGAGGATTGGAACCACCTTCCCCACCACATTGTGTCCATTGAAGATCCGGCATCATTCAAGAACGCACTTTCTGTACATGTAATGCAGCAACCTGGTTCCCGGAAATATGCTTGTGTTTACATACTGCCTGTACTTCTACAATGTTACCTGTTTTCATGCATTGTACCCACCCCTCTGTAACGCCGTAAAGGCCCTGAGTGTAGTCTAATAAATAAATAAAAAATAAATTTATTTATTTATTTATTTATTTATTTATTTGTTTATTTATTTATTTAAGATGACTTACAAATCCGTGTTAGTGCAGAGAGTGAAGGGGATCACACAACTAGAAACTGAGCACGAAACCGCAAAAACAGGTACACCAAGAACTATCATGTAGAAGAAAATAATACACAAGCAGGCAAAACGTCGTAAACACGATGCAAAAAGGACCAACAAAATCACAACTCGATGAACATCAAATCAAGATAACAACGCATTTTATTAGAAGACTTGTACCGATGCGGCTAAAAAATCAACAGCATATGAATCCGTAATAGACCTACTAACCAAACATGTGCACTCAAAAGATAGCACATAGTATCAGCGAATTCCAGAAACACATTAGAAATAAAAAGTGCATAAAAACTGAACTTCGCCGGAAGATTACAGTGCACAATAGTTAGAAACGAGACGTTGAAAAGTTCCTCACGCGTAACAAATACAATGTCAGAGGAAAGGTCATTAAAATGCAGCGCTCAATGATTTTTAGTGTGTTTTTACACGGAAAAAAACTACCTCGCCAACGGGAAGGCAACGAATTCACTGTAAAAAGTGAGACCAGTGTAAATCATGCTATTGAATATGAAAGGAAGCAGACCGTGTCACTGCGTCACAATGTGGGTGATCAGCGTTAACAGCTCCTCTGCCCCTACGCGCGTTCATGTGCTACTCGCTCTTGCGTTGACACACTTGCGGATATGGTCGAAGGTTTAGGCGCCGTTCGGTTTCTAGGCCACCAAAAGATGGGTAGCGCCTGCGTATTAGAAGCAGGAGGTTGTCACTAAGTAAACGTGCATTCTGAACAAGCATTAGGCTTGCCTCTAAACAGCCGTATACGTCTTGTGTTTGCACACTTTTCACGACGCCACATTCAAATGACTGTTTGATTCAGCGTGTTGCCTTGAAAAGGTGAGTCGTTTGAAATTACATATTGCATTTTGTTTCTTGCTCGAACACATCTTGTTGTCATAGCAGATGTGCACCTCCGCGTCACTGCTATCAAGTTGCTTTGCTACCCGGAAGGACGCTGCGGTCCGTCGTTCCTAAACACACACTAAAATGTGCCCACAAGTTGACTTATATACACGCATTTTAGTGGCACGAACACCAATGTAGAACTCGCGGCAATAGCATTTGCTTGCTCGCGGATATTATGCATAAGCTTAAAACCAGGTATTGGTCCCCTTACACACTTTCTCCGACTACAATTTGGACATCGCAAATCATGAATAATGAACCATGTTCGGGTTTGTTCCTCCAACCTTTTCTAAAACAAACACTAAACACGCGCACGTACACGTAAAATAAATATACGTAAGAACTCTTGCTGGACCTGTTTTTTAAAGGACGGAAACCTCCACTATAAACAAAATATAATACAATGCCCGAGTCGACAAAATGTGCTTGTATCAGTTTCTATTTTCTTGAGATGCTCTGCCTTCATTACAAATCAAACGAAAAGATGCATGCATTTGAGTGAGGGCGAGAGCTTACTGAACCAACTTACCAATATCGCATATGTATATATATATATATATATATATACACATATATATATATATATATATATATATATATATATATATATATATATATATATATATATATACAGAAAGATAGGTCAGCCGTCTACAACGCCAAAGGAGGCATAGGGGTGTGGTTGGGCTCTTTTCTTTTTCACTACGGTTAATGAACTAAACATTTTTTTAATATACACAAGAAAGAAATAAAGAAAAACACGCGCCCAGAGTGGGGACCGAACCCACGCCTTTCGATTACATGTCGAATGCCTTACCAATTCGGCTATCTGGGCGACTGTGTTCTCCTTCACTTTCTGGGCTATTTTTATTTACTAGAAGTGTATCTGACGCTTGAGGGTGGTAGCCAGCGCCACTCTGACTACACGGGGAGAAGAGGACCTTCTTTTTCGTCATGTGTAATTTCAAATAGTGAACCGCGGCAGTGGGCTATAAATGTTCCCACTATGTTGGCTTATCATGCTACGCCGTCATGCTGCTAAAGTCGATGGTGCGCTCTGAACGTCCGCCGTTAAAGCGCTTTTTTTCTGGTTGAAAGGGAAAAGAACAAATACCCATGAGTGCATAATTTGGGGCATGCGAACATGCCCAGAATTTTGCAATAATTCGTTACCCCCCTCCACTAGTCGCTAGTCCAGTTGTGGCTTCGGTGCGTAAACACTAAATATAAAACAACATGAAATTGTATATATTTTAGATAATGGAAGTATTTAGACACGCAGCAAACCACGCGTGGGCGCTCCACTGCATTTGGGAACCCTTGGCAGGTGTGCCCTCAAGCTGCGCCGAAAGTTGCTGGAGATGTCAATGACCTGCGCTAACAGTGCGTGCATAGGTGGACCTGCATGGCAATTCAGGCAGCGTAAATCTGAGAAGCCATGTATTGCACCTGCCAGTTGATTGCCGCGTTTACGGCGCATGTTGTTCAGTTTTTCCGGTGTGTACATGTGGCCTCAAACGGTAAAGTGCTGCTTTCTTCCACTTTTTATTCCTGGTTGTTGCATTGCACGTGGGACTGTTTTGCTCGGTTCTGTAGTGCGACGGTTCTTTGTGTAGTTGGAGGCACGGTTCTCAGCCGTGCCCACAGTGGACTTCTTTAGAGTAGCTTCAGCTGAATCAAGCAGGTATACTCGAAACGGCGGATAAAACCTTTTCAGAAAGAATAGGATACTTGCATCAGCGTTAATTTCGTACACCAATGGCGTCATTTGTATGTTTAGTTTGATTGAAAATTGTGAGAGTCCCGAGGAAATAAAAGTGTTGAATAATTCAATCAGAGTTGTAGCTAACGTTGTTATAATTGGTAATGGACTGCAGATCTTAGGTAACGTTGGACCGTGAAGTTTAAAACGTGAATTTTACAGGTGCTCAATAATCCGTATTTAACAGGGGAGCAACGTTGTAAAATATAAAATAAGTCTGGACTTAAGAATCAGTGTTCGGGCAGTAAATATAACATATTTTTTCATATAAACCAATTGTCAAGATATTCTGGATTTTTTCATATTTTATCGACTTACTATCGATTAGCGGGGATCACCTGAAAAAACACAGTCAAATCCTGGCAGCAATTAAATCTTCAACCAAGATTTGTAAAAGTAAATGAGTAAAAATAAAATGCGTTCTTTATGTGATGCATTAACAAAAATTCGGACAACCTCAGATTAGATGAGAGGAGACGGCGAGCAACTATTGATAAAAAAAACAAGCAAAGCGACAGAACTGCGACAAATATAATGTTGCAAAGGATGTCGAGCAAAAGTCAGAAGTCTGATTAAAGGTAAAGTGCATGTACGATATACAAAAACAAAAGCAAACTTGAACGTTTTACGGCGGCAGATGGAAACTAGTAACTGGCGCATGAAGTTATGATTGAAAGAGTATAGAAATAGGAAGCAATGACAAATACAGATCTAAAAGTTATGGTTGTCTGCTTCTCACAGAAATAAAAATTTTTAGCTATCGAGATATCTAGGGAGTTGCAGATGCTGAGTTTGTGCCATGTGGAGGTGTTTCAAAAGCTTGTTACGGGATCTCTAGAGAAGTTGCAGGGAATACTGCAGAAATTTCCTAGAATTCTGAAGTTCTGTGAGGCTTTGCGATTCTTAACTAGTCCCACGCTAAGCAATCGTCGTTGTATATATTACTTTATCTATTCCGGGGAACCGCTCTAAAGTTTTATTTCGTAGTTATTCCCGAGGATTTTATTTGAGTAGTATCAAAATCACAAGCCACGTGATGATCCCTGTATTTTCCAACCGCAGCGTTGAGACCTAGGCAGGAGGTAATTGAGACAGCTAAAACAATTTAAAGGACTGTGTTATTAAAGTTGGGGTGAATACAAATCTTTGGTTTGACCTCTGACTGGCTTGCCCCTATCCCCGTAAGCTTACGCTCACAGTAACCGTTTCCCCAAATGAAGCTGCTAATCTTTCATACCTCTGTAAACATACATTACAAGTAATTTATATCTCAATAACTTCAGTGTAATTTTAAAGTGGTCTACCTCGCACATCAGAAAACTTAGGGAGAAAAGCAAGAAAAATCTCTTATACTTTTCAGACAGCCACTTTTGCGAGCCAGTGCCTGGTCCAATAAAAAAACATTCGAGGATTTTCTCGAGTCCACGAACCGTCCTGACGACGACGGTTATGGCCACTGGAAGAACCTCCCAAGACACCAAAAGGCACCCCAAGGAATACGCAACATCCCAACCAGTGGATACAGTCTGGGGACTAGCAGTGATTTGCACATTGTCGACGTTCTTGTCAAGCATTGTTACTACAAACGCCGCATTCTTCTACTCCCGCTTTGGCGAAGAGTACGGAGTTAGTCACGAGTCCGCATCGTGGCCTTTTACAATTGCAGCAATGATGAATCACTTGGTTGGTACGGCGAGCTTTTATTACTTATTGAAATTTTAGTTTCTCGACATTTATTCAGATAGCAGTTATTGCGGGAAAGACGGCTTGCCAGTTCAACATTATCCGCCATAAAAGGGTACTCTGTAGGTACTCTTGCAACATGCGCTGTTTTGTATATCATTTGGAATATTTGCTAGTGTGAACCTTGCACTACAAAAACGAATGGAAATATCTTTGGCATACGACCCGACCTACAACTGCAAATTGTTTTTCGCAAGCGCAAGAAAAGTAGTACTGTAATATATATATATATATACAACACAGAAATAAGGGTTGGCAGTCAAGAAAGCCTCGGAAAGCAAAGGGGAGGTTGTGGTAGGTCATTGAAACAGATAAAAAATTTGGAAAGAAAGAAAGAAAGCGGATAAAAAATGCCCGCCAGGTGGGATCCGAACAAACGACCTCTAGAATACCGTGGGTTCGTGGGTTCGTATCTCACCTGGCGGGCATTTATTTTTGCTCCGCTTTCTTTCTTAGGGAGTGGCCCAACTATATGTATATATATATATACTCCCATTTCTATTCAAATTCTGACAGCTTTTGCGACTGACTGATGAGTTCTGTTATTCGGAAGAGGGTGCGCGGGGTACGCTGGTGTGAGAAGAGTGGGGTAGGCAAGAAGGTGCGTACCCCCTAAATCACGTCGCCAAGCCACTTAGGCCATATAACGAGGTCGTGTGGATGTTCAAGTATTTCTTTTTGCACAGCTTCAACATAAAATTGTTGCCTAACACTATGGCTGTGTCTACGCAGATCAAAAGCTTAGCACTGCGGAATAAGATGTAGCAAGTTGGCTTCACACAAGTAGTGACAAAATGTGCATATGCGGTTGACAGTGGTGTCATTGTACTCCTTCCTGCCAGAAAAGATCTGCAATTTTCGGGTGATACCAAGGGTAGTGGTCTTGTTGGCAAGTATTTTGTTAATATGCATTGCTTTGGATAGGCCGAGGGGTAAGTTCTTCAGGACGTTAGGACGACTGATACATATCAGTCTCCCGTGGTGAAGGAGCCACAGGTATTCTCTTCTCTAGTTATTCCGAAGTGTCCGCCTGGTTGTAAGTCCTCATAGGGGTACTCACGGAGATAGGGAGATCAGTGTGTATCAGAGACTGAATAGAAAGAGTCTTAACTACAAATGGTTAGGTGACAAGACCGTCTACCACCTTGTTTGCTTTCTCGTGGCCATCAACGTGCCCCGGCGTTTAGGTCACTCTAAAGTCGAAGGCGTTCTTCTGTTTCTGCTGAAGGATCTGGCAAATGGTTGTGGAGTGGAATTTTGTGGAGCGCCACATTATGCGCGAAGTGCGCGCTGATGTGGAGCGCCACATCAGCGCGCACTTCGAAGACACGTAAATTGGCCTTGTCTCTTATTTTTTAAATCATATTGCGTATAAGTTGCTCCTGACTATAATTCTTTGCGTGAGGTTTAACCTCATTCGGTTGTTATTTATACTGACTGGATCATTCTTTGAGTTCGAACACGGTACGGTCCGCCGGCGTCCGGTGTAAATGTGTGATAGTCATCCCTCAACTAAGACGGCTGTCTTGAAGCGTCCCAAAGACTAGAATTTCGAGGTTACTTTATTATAGTTTGTTCAAATCACGTGCTAAGCCATGGAATTAGTGCCTTCGAAATGTAGTGCAATGTAGTAAATAATTTTGGAAGCTGACTTTTCGTCAACGCAACCTTTACCTATACAGGAGCCATAAAATAAAAACGGAGCAGGGGTTGGAGATTTTGAAAGGATTTCTCCGCCATGTGCCTATTGGGCAACCTCTAAGTGATTTTTCAATCAAGTTATTCTAAAACAAAATCGGGCTGCACATATTAGGGTTATGCTGGCAGCCGCTTAAAATGTAAATTATTCTAGTTTCACGACGCCGTGCACCGTTTAGTTTTGGGGGCACCTGTACGTAGTTTTGTGTTTGTATCTCGAAATCATTCTATTAGGTTTGCTTTCTTTCCTGAAAGCGCCAGCGCACTGTCCTTAAATATTTGACTTTATGACTGCTGCCCAATGACACGTCACAATTTATACAACGTTGATGTATTAGAAATGCTCTGTACCTACGATTCCTGCGGCCCGTAGCGAAAGCGTTCTTTTGGTAATGAAATCCGTACTAAAGTGAAGTCCGCCACATGCAGATACGCTCTCTGCCTGAAGGAGAACAACTGCAAGAATACCGCGTTTCTAATATTTTCGTATTTTGCAGGTTGGCCAGTTTACTTACTTCAGCGTCACATTTCAACGTATTCCATCACGCTTTTTGGCAGCATTCTTACATGGTTTGGATTGATGAGTTCAGTTTTCTCCACAAATCTTGGGTGGATCACGTTCAGCGTTGGTTTCCTTCACGGTAAAGACACTTTTTTTCTGCTTATTCACTTCCATAATCGTTAAATTAGCACAGAATCTCCAAAGCGTAAGGACAACAAAGTAAACTGGGCACATATTTGGATTCGTTGTTTCAAAAACGGGTAGCGAAATTACGATATGCGCATGGCTCAAGCTTGCTGAGCGAAATTCGGAGTGACTAGCCATGGATTTAGGTGTACCTGTTTTGCCATAAAAGAAGAAAGGCCGCATATAGCCTACTTTAGGGGTTGAAGGACTCTGAATGCAATTCATTTTTCAATTACGGGAGAGCTGTAGCAGTATGCCTTTACAGATACATAGACACTACGAAATCTTTACACACTTAGGAAAAGGGACATGCACGTTATGTACGTACGCACGACGAACTAGAGGTTACACGCACATAAATAGAAGCAAGCCAATTGCGGTTGCGCAAAGAAAGATGAATGCCCAAAGTTGGCATCCTTAAAATTCTAATAGCTGCGGTATCGCCCTTGGAAAAGCATATTCCTCTAATGAAGTAACGACAGACGGGATAGCTTGTCTGGTGTCACAACAAAGCAGACGCGTCACGAAACAGAAGGCGAAGGGAAGAACTGCACTGCACAAGCTCTTACATTCAAATGATGTTTATTGAAAACACACGAGCAAAATTGTTCATGCTTATGCCATACAGCGGCAGAAAAACACCCTGAAATGCACGCCTGCGCTGCACTGCAAACCAGCAGGCTGCGAGAATCTTCGTTCTTCTAGCAAAACGCTGAACAATCGTTTCCATCCGCCTTGCCATATGACAGGTATCTTACACAACATTTCCTCATAGACGAGCAATCTCTTGTACCAGTACCATCAAATACGAACATTCTGCGCCTTCAGGGTTTTTGTGTCCGTGGGGACCAGCAATATACACAACGTTGATGTGTTAGTGTTGTTTTATTAAGAATCAATTAACTCGAAGCGTTTGTCCCGCTGTGTTCTTCCCTACGTCTTCTGTTCTTCCGCGCTTCTTTTGAAATGCCGCTCCGTCACGTGCTGAGACGGCCTGTTGGAAAAGACAGTAGTAACACACCGTTTAAAAACAAGGCTTGCCCGGCACTCTGTCATTTCTGATAAAAATGATTTATTGCACCTTTCGAGTACCGCGCTTGCAAAAATTAAAGGTACCTAAACGGTGGTCACTCTTAGGACTAAATACAGCTTTTATAAGTTCAGAAAGCATATCTTTCAGAGCTGCCAAACCCGGTGCATACGTCTAAGAGTCGTCTTCTATTGGGGCTTGCACTAATAAGCAGATTAGGGGATATTTTTTCTGAATGCTGATCCCCTATACTTCACAAGCAGCGCTGGAAACTCACTCTAATCAGTGCAATGAAACGCCACCTAAAGCCTTGAAGATTACTCTTGAATTTCCTTTTTTCTTCTAGGCAGCGATGAGCATCGTCTCGAAGAGTAGAGTAAACAATCCCTGACAAGATGAATAAAAACACGCTTTTTTATGTCCGCAAAAGCGCAAAACTTTTGCACTGTCATCCAACGCAGAAACACTGACCGCACAGAGAAAACGTTTATGGTATAGTTAGGGCTAGCAATATGCATCAGTGTCCTAGAAACAATTTTTAACTTTTTCCTTCAAAACTTCTCTAACAACAATAAACGTGGGCATCCAGTGCTCGCATTTGGTCGCCACAAAGCACACGAGCCAAAGATTACGGCCTAGGCACTTCAGATAACTTCATGGTCTACTTTAAGCTCACGTCCTTACAAATAACACCACTTGCTAGTCCAATTGCTAGGCTGCGAACAGCTCGGTTTGCAATGGCGTGGTGCTCTTGTTTAGTGTTCTTCTGCAACTGGGACACTGTGTCCCCAGTAGCGTTTAAAGGCGGAGAACAGACCAATTCCTGTATATAAAATATTTTGCGATGAGGAGTTCAAGCCAACCTTGCTCATTCACAGAAGAACATCCGATGGCAATTCTACCCCTTCCAAGTTGCTGCAGTGGCCATGCGGCGCCTCATTTGAGCACATCTTTTGGCTAAAACGGTTGTCAAGCGCACTCTCCTTAATTGTGTTTCTGTTGGTGTTATTGCACACATTCGTATTTTCAAAATGAACTATTTCGCCCCATAATGCAGCTTATTAGGTATTCTGGTTACAGCCCTGCTTTCGCCCTTGTTTATCTTTGTTATTTCCTATTCATTGGAAAACACCGTGAAAAGAGGAAAAGGTCGTGGGTTTCTACAGCATCCCGGGCAGCAATAGCAGACGCGCGAATGTCCCACCATTCCCTTTATAGAAATGTAGCAGACTTCACGACGCACTGCTTTTACGCCCTACAGGGTCCAGTGCACCAGAAGAGACCCCGTGTCGTTTTTTTTTCCGCATCTCGCCAGCGGCGAAGGGTTTAAGAAAATTGATTCTAATCCTTATTGTTCGAAATTCGGAGCCGCGTTTCTGGAGACATGTCGTCAATGTTTAGATGCGAATTTTAAGGAGCACTTGCTTTTTGGGGTAAGTAAAAATGTGACGTCATCCACTTGTTTTATCCGGGCCGTAAGTAAAGAGCGGGCGGGTTCAATCACAGACCAGAAGCAAACATCAGCAAACACATTCCCAGAAATGGCGTAGTTTAATAAGTGTAGGGGGCAGCTGAGCGTTCCACCATTCCCAGCGTGGTTTTTTAGCACCAATAGTTGGTAAAGAGAGCACAAACAGATTTCTCTTGCCTGGAAGTTGCTCAGCAAAGCCACTAGCGTACTACTTTTTGTATGTGAGGATAAGGACGACGTAAACATTCCAAGCCCATTATGTAAAACCGTTTTTTTTATTTTTGTGCGCGTGAAACATTTTTGTTCCAATAAAAGTGGCTTTTAGGCGTTCATATATTTTACTTTCCCGATGCAGGGGTTGTAGGCCGCGAGATGTATGAAAAACTATTCTAGTACTGGGCTAAAGCCTTAACTGTAAGTGTTCAGTCTCTCTAAACAGACAAAGACAGATTTATCTATGAAACTCACACAGGCTTATTAGGTTTCACAAAGGACGTGTACTCTTGTGACCTGTTGCTTGGACTGATGTTTTCAGCTGTAGAGACCAATGAGTATATGGAACTTTCAAATCTAGTCCATATAGTCAGATTAGGTCAGAAAGGTGAAGAAAAGGTATTAATTTTGCTGATCTTAAAAACACCTTCTCGACCTTGTCTCCATATGCAATATCATCATTTTCTTTGGCTGTCGAATATATACCTGTCGGCTGGGTAGTGGAGATGCAAATAGTATAATAAGGGTAATTCTAATATCGAGGGTGTTGAAAGGGGTTTTTGCTCAAAGTATCAATTCTGTCAAGAAGCCGACAATGCCAGTTCAGAGTAAGAAGACCAGCAATCGGTTTCATGGCAATCTAATGGTCGATTGGGTGAGTCGATTGGGAAGTATTCCCAATTATTTCAAAGGATGGAGGGATATTTCTTTTTTTGAATATTTTAAGAGGCAGAAAATACACTTAAACTGTTGCGCATAATATTTTCCCTGTGCCCCTGGCCGACTATGCGCCGGAGTACAGTATTCCTGGCATATCAGATTATATAGGAATCTGCCTAGGGTGCGTTTTGCATTTAAATATGTGATGACCTGAACTTGCACAATTTTGATTCTTTTTCTGCGTAACAATACTAGCTTTCCATTTTATTTGCGCACGTCCATTCTAGTTGCTAAAAAGTGTTTCGCAAAGTTAAAAATCAGTGACAACTAAAATAAGGAAATACATTTGCAGGTAAAAAATAGCCCGCGGCCGCAAAACGAATTGCCTGTTGTAAGAATGATGTCGCGACTTTTGCCTGAATGCAAACATAAAACACGTGTAATATTTTCATATATTGAAAATACTCCTTCCGGTTTTTCTGTAGTATTTTGCGGCTTTGGTAGCTTGTTGTGCATGGGTTAAAAAAAAATTTCTCTCATCCCATGGTGTTTTTTGTTGCAGGGTCAGGGAAGGCAATTCTCCTGGTATGCATGTCAGTATACACAATGAACTACTTCGATAAATATCGGGGAACGGTAAGCGGCCTGAAATCTGTGGGCTGGTCGGCACCGGGCCTGTTGTTTCCAGTCGTGCTCGCGGCTCTCACCGACGCTTTCGGCGTGTCTACTTCCCTGTTACTTCTGGGCTCATTCATGATGAATATCACACCAATGGTATTTTTGATGAAGTGCCCAGAAAAGACCCTGGTCATATCCTGTTTCTGCCCGGTACAAAATACAAGCTTGGAAAATCCAAATACTAAAACACCTCTCAATGAGCAGAACAGGAGCTCGGTAAGAGAAAACTACGATACATGTTCAGGCAAGTTAGAGAAGAAGGGATACTCCGCAGGAGCGGGCACGCGGAACACCTCCTTTTCTTTATATGACATGGCGAAGCGCTTGCCTGCGAGGTTTACGAGGAGTGAGCTCTTCAGGTTCAAAAGCAAGAACGGTGGTGTGGAGACAGATATGTGCGGGCCTTGTGAGAAGGAACCAAGGGAAAACCCATTTTGTGACACCGAAAGCTGCTCTGCTAAACGCAGCGAAGTTCTTGCGCCTCAAAAACATTCTGAGACGGCTGTCTTCGAAATTTCTTTTGAAGTTTCCCTTGATGCTCAACACGGGCCCGCGAATAAACCTCATGAAAAACATTATGTTCAGGATGGAAAACGTTCAGCTCAGGTGGAAAGTTTCAAGACTATATCAGATTCGCAGTCCGTCTTAATAAGACGCGGAATGAAGAAAATTGCTACTTCTTTAACAAATGCCGACGGAACCGCTTCTGGGGCAGTTCATGCGTTCTTTCTTACTCCCGCTCTTTACGCAATCTTGGCTACGTACGTCCTTTTAGAGTTCGCTCACACTGTCGTGGACACCACGCTTGTAGCCTACGCCATGGATAAAGGCCATCCACGGCGCGCCGCGGAAGCCATGATTATGTACCGTGCCGCGGCCGGCATGACCGGGCGCCTGGCTTTCACATTTGTGAGTGACGCGTTTGCTTTCAAGCGTGACCACCTGGTAGCGTTCAGCATATTCGCCGAGTCTCTCTGTTTTGCTCTGCTACCTCAAGCGTCCTCGTACAGGAGCGTCGCCTTGTTGGTTATTGGATTCAGTGCCACCTCGGGAACCATTTTTGCGCTGAAACCCGTTATGATGGCAGAGCATTTGGGAGTTGACATGCTGACAGCGACGTGGGGCCTCCTGGGCTTGTGCCTTGTCCCTGTGATGCTTGGCAGCCCTTTTATTATCGGTAAGTTTTTAAGCAGGACTGCTACGCATGTCTTCTAACTTGTTGTCGTAATGGCGTATACTGACGAAGCACTCTATTGAAGAAGGGCTTGCGTTCGGGCTAGTTGGTAGTCTATGACGTTCATCATAAGAGCACGAAAAATCCACGGACACAAAAGACAAGGACAAGCGCTACTTCCGACTTGTCTTCATTGAATTTTATTGAATCAGGGTTCAATCAAATTCCAGAAAATTCACCCTGATTCAAAAGAGATTTTATTTTGCAAAAGAGATTTTATTTATTTATTTATGTAACAATACTGCATGCCAGTTTTTTGGCCCTGGCAGGCGGGGCTACACAGTAAACATACAATATAATGAAGATTAGTAACAACAATCAAGACAACACCAAGACTATAGCAACGTTCAACCATCAAAATTTACAATGTGGGACTCAAGCTCTTTCATAAAATCAGGAGATTCAAAAACCTCTCGTGGCAAAGAATTCCATTCAGACACAGTTCGGGGGGAAAAATGTGTACTTGTGAGTGTCAGTTCTGCCGAAAATTGGCGATAATGAGTATTCATGGTTATGTCTAGTTGTCCGTGAAGTTGAAGCTTTTATACAATTAGGATGTAAAAATTTAGTTTTCGCTACAAGAGGGTTATGAAAAAACCCAAGGCGACTAACTTTCCGGCGAGCCTCGAGAGTCAGTACGCTGTACTTCTGCATCAACAAGGATGGCGAATCATGCCTTCTATATTTACCAAAAATAAATGTCCTTGCCTTTCGTTGAACTCTTTCAAGATGACGCAATAGGCGCCCGTGCCACCCACCTCCTTGCTGTTCACCAGGCGCTGCTCTTCCTTTTCTTTCTGCCATCGCTGCTGTGTTCGCTCATTCGGTTACGCGGACATGAACACCGACGCCACGAAACCGCTAAATGCTGCCGGAAGGCTGCGCCCTAACAGAGAAGTGGAGTTAACTGAATGAATAACACATCCTGTAAAAGAAATCAACTTTAGGTGGGGATATACTCCCTGAAACACTGTAAACAAATAAATATCGATTAACCTTTGCATCAAACGGCGCCGTACCAGGACCACCACCTGTGGCGCAATGGTTGAATGGCGGTGGCTCCATGGCCTGGCGTTAGGTTGCTGTGCCAATGGACAAGAGGTCACTTTACTGGCATAACGGGTCGCCTCTACCTGGAGACAAAAATCAACAACGCCCTTGTGAAGAAATTGCGGCCCATGTTGAATTCCTCCAGGTTGTCTAAATAATCTGCAACCCTCAAATACGGCGCTCCTTTAGGCACGCGTGCACATTCGGCGCGTTCCAAAAATTGGAATCATTAATTTATCACTCCTAGAACTACGGCGACATAGCCAGTTTTGTTTGGTGCCACAGACTGATGTTGTATTAGCGCGGAATTTTGTATCTTTTATTTCATGCCTCACAGGAGAATGCAAGAGGGAATCCCTAGATAGAAACCGGTGTTTGTAGAATTTCTGTGCTTGTAGAATTTTTCATCCCGTCGATGTGCTATTGTACCTTGTACCCTCTTCGACCCTTTACCGTCTTCACAGCGGCCGTTGTATGCCTTTTTATGCCAATTCTGCTTCAAAACGCAGCTTATATTACGTCAGCACACGCAACAGCGGGTGCAAATGTGAGCCGCGTAAGACAGGCAGGCCTGCTCGTAGCCGTAGTTACACGCAGTTCCAGATGTGCGTACCCGCCCACGGGGGCAGCCTGCAAGGCATCTCTCTTGAAATATTGGATCACGTTATGCTTACAAAATTTACAGAGATATACGCCTTTCTACATTTTTACAATATAATTACAATAATGTTTTTACACAAGTAGAAAATTTTAATTACCAAGTCAACGTTACTGCGAAAATGCCAATCAGACAACTGTAATGTAGGCTGCCGCTGAATGCCTCATGAGTCTAAGTACTAATGCGGCAACCACGTCACTAATGACACTTGGAGCGATCATGTATAGCCGCTGCGCATGTATGTTCGAAGTGCCTGGTCAAAAACTTTAACTGCTGTTGCGAGTTTTCGTTTGCTGCATCACGACACGCAATTTCTGGGCCAACAATCGTGTGCTCTTTCGGCGCTTACGCGCAAGGACTGTCTCTTAAAGAACGGCTCAAGTCTGGTGCCTAAATTTTGACAATAAGCAAATTTTTTTAATACCGGCTATGCATGATAAACCAAACCGTCGAATTTACAACAAGGTTTACGTCCGTTTGCATTGCGCAGAGCACGCTGTGCCCACAATGTTATACATCAGCCGCCTCCTGCTTGTAGAGTTGTTAAAACGACCCGGCAACACTTTCGATAAGTCCTTTCACTCTTGTCTGCGCGCCTGGAAGCAATGAAATAGCTATAGTATTCAACACCACGCAGCGGCAGCACGTGTATTGCCCGCCGCAGCAGAACTATTCACCTTCCGTTTCCGCTTCGCTGAGTGGTTGTGTTCTAAAGTGGCGATAAAATGCGTTGATTGCTGCAACTGAAAAGAGGCAGCCAATAGCCGCTACACTGCTGTAATGACGTACCTCGAGCGCTCCAAAAACGCCAGGACTCGGGAAAGGCAGAAAATCTTTGCAGCAGATTTTCAAGTTATCTGATGGGCATGTAGAAGTCATTTTTTTGGCTGACGCACTTTGTGACCTTTTATTCAAGGTACTGGATGTGTTTGTGGACTATGTTCTGAAAGCATTCAAAATTTACTGAAAGTTAAAAAAATAAAAGTGTTGCGGGGCTCTTTTAAGCATCCCAACTGAGTACGCTTTGTAATTTAAATATTCGTATGCATTATGCATGCCGGTAGTGCCAGAAAAAGCCATAGTAGACTGCTCTGAGCAGTCTAAACCTAGGACGACGCCGGAGTTGCCGTACGCTGCTTGGGAGTGCATGCACTTTTTCTATTTGTGCTATTTAAAAACCATTCATTGAAATTTTCCCCATCTGAGCGGTCTTACAGTAGTTTACGCACACAGTTTGTTTCGTTTTAATAGATTGATAAGGCTACTGATTGTGCCCCACACATACCACATGCGCACGCCTGAGGCAACTTTAGTCTCATGCCCTCTAAGAAGCCCAGGGCTTAACCACCTATGTTCAACAGCAACACTAATATTCTTGAGACCGCTGGGATACATAAACTTGTTCCAATCTAAAATTTTCCAAAAAACCTTACAGTTCTGTGAATGGCGTCTTATAAAACGCAACAGTGCATATGTATGGGGAAATTTGTACACTTGCCGATTACACTTCTTTTTCATTATATCACGCAGGTTACTTCCGTGATGAACTGGCGTCTTTCGACCACCTGTACAGACTTATTGCAGCCCTGGACTTCCTTACTGCTCTGATTGTTCTTGCTTTGGCATTCAAACCAAAGTTTCACATGGGCACCAAGCACGCAGAACTGGAATAAATATGCACTGCATCCTGGAGATTAAAAACATTCATTTTACTCGTTTGGTTCATCACCAATCTCTGGTGGTATCTGTGAGTTCCCACACTTCAAACACATTCTGAAAACATCAACAGTGGTGAAAAATCTGGTTTTGACATCGCCGTTCATCTTCTATTTGATCAGCCAAATGGTAAAAAGACAAAGTTGTAACGCGAGCCTACGTTTATTTCATGAATTTTAAAGGAAAGTGTGTTGTGGCACCCTCAAGAAAAAACACGTACGTTGAATTCATGAACATACAAGTGCCCTATATTTCAATAGCTATCTTCGCATCAGCTAAAAAGTGCGCATAAAACTTGTTTGTCACTCTCAGTTTTACTTTATTACACAAAAAGTATAAAAAACGTAACATTAGTAAACAGGCATAGTGAAGAACACCGCAGGTGGGAGCCCCGGTTGTTTATAAAAAAACTGAAGAATAGCCGCAATCGCTGAAGAAAAATAAATGCATATTCATTATACAGTTGAAAAACAAATTATTAAGTCACGACTTGTCAAAAAATGCTAATATTTCAGAGAAAGGCAAGAGTAAAGAAATGCTTAGAGTGGGCGAAAGGCATTTGAAGGAAAGTAACAGCTCAATATTTACAAGAACACTAACCTACCTACAGATCTGTACACATGTAGTTATACAAATATATACAGAAATGTACATTTATACAAATTTATGATCTTATACATTCCCATCAGCGACTACAGATATGCACAAATTAAGGGCCACATACACATACACACGCCTATTTGTAAGGTGCAGGTCATCACAAGGTGCAAGAAACGCCAAGTCTCGTAATGGTGAAAGTGTAGAACGCAACAAGTGCCTAAATGAGTTGAGTGATCGGGAGGTTTTGGTGACGAAAGCCAGTTTATTCCACTGCTTTATATCCGCAAATTGAAAAGTGTCCTTTCCCTAGCTAGTCCGTATTTTTGGGAGTATAAAGTTAATTTGTTCCAAAAATCGGGTGGTATTAGAGTTAGCCAGATCCCCTTTACGCATTATGTGCAGGAGATTTTGGTTGTTGAACATGCGGTATGCCGTAATAGTTATAGTGTAAGTTGTGAGCATATCGCAAGGGAAAATTTCAAGTTCTTGATACAGAGGTGTGACATGGGCGTTGTGTGGACTACGAGTGATAAGGCGAAATGCTTGTTTCTGGAAAGGCCGTACTCGATGTAAATGGAC